>NC_052530.2:16591427-17216427 GCF_016746365.2 Drosophila yakuba
TAGCAGGAATGGCAAGACGAAGGTTCTCGAATTAGGATCAAAGTCTGGCATGCACTCTAGATAATCGTTTACCAACCAAAAAGTGATGGCAGATAACCCATGTTATACGGAAACAGCTAAATATTTGTGTCTTAATTGAATCCTGAAATACCAATCATGTATTATATTCCTGCTGATAAATGATTCGCATTTTGTTCATACAGATTAAACTGCAGATAGACGTCTGCAAAGTTTTAATGCGCTGTGTATATTGATAACTTTGTTCCAGCACCTCTGCATAAAAGTTTAATTCTGAATGGATCAGAACATCTGCACTCGAAGCCCTTTATTGTGGCCTCCATCCCCTGGCCAATCCCCTTTTGCATTTACGGCCTGCCAAATGGCCATCTGGCACCCGTTGGCCGAGCGATTGAGGGCAGAGATTCCGACTGGGAGCGGAGGAGGTTTCTGGCTTTCGGACTGAAAGGAATGGCCGGGTGAACGGCAGACGGAACGTTGTCAAGCATCGAAAACCCGGACCAGACTGCGGGGCCTGACTCATTGAACCACAAGATGAATACAAAGATGCCAAATCAACTCGAACGAGTTTCTGCGGCCTGCAGTGCTCATTGGTGGTGGTGGTTATGGTGCTGATGGTGGCTCCTTGCCCCCGCTTGTCCACTTGGTTTTCAGTGTTCGGTTTTCGGGTCAATTGCATCCTGCCGGCTTGTTGGCACCACTCGAAGCCAAAGCGACATTTGAGTTTTGCACTCGGCCTAAACGTGCAACAACGACGACGATTCTCCTCCAATGAAAGCCCCATTCCGGCCAAGTGCGTGCTACGTTTGTCAAATTGCCAGTTGCCGTCGAGAGTGCAGTTTTCCCGTTTCAAGACCCCAATCCTCCGTTTGCCGTATAGCGCTCCAATGGCCCCCAACGACGGTTGACAAATCCAGACTTCGGTGGCAGCAACAATAACATTAACAACCGCAACATTTGTAATGGAAATTCCTGCATTGAAATCTCTTTTATTGTTTTGGTTCATACACTTCATGTGAGGGTATAAGGAATTTCTCATGGAATACGATACCTTCATAGATACCTTCATCGAAAGATTTACGATTTAATAGTAAATTACTCATCGAATGGTTTAGAAATGGAACGTATTTGCACTTGCGATTCAGAACCGGTTTTAAAATGCCAAACTAGTTTGTTATGCAATTTAGTTGATTCTATAAATATGTGAAATGATTCTTATACTATTTGCTACAAGTAATACAGCCTCTCTGAATTGAATTGATTAAACCACTTACACAACAAATAGTTAGTTATTGGATTATGTATTCCTCCTTCAAGAAAGTCAACCCAAAATGTCCTAATATAAATTGACAAAACGTATATAACAATTCAAAAATGTTTAGGAAAACTCATCAAGAGTATTCAAAGTTACAAAACACTCCAGAACTTGGCCCTTCTTCCGGACTTTTTGTTGGTTTATTTTTTGTGGTTGGTATTTGATTTTCGTTTTTTTTGCCAGCTGTTGAGTGCAAGTGCCACTGGCTTTGTTGCTGCTATTGCTGTTTTGGCCGGGTTTTTGTTGCTTTAGTTGCTGCAGTAACTGTTGCGGTTCCGTCAACGTCATCATCATCGTCACCGTCATCCCCGGTCGTCTAAAACACCCCGGGGAAGTCAATGAACCTGCCTGGCAGGCTCAAATATTGAAACCCCACACCAAATCCTTTCAGCTCCATGGGCAACCTGACCAGTGGCCACTTGACCACCGATGACGAGGCCTGGCTTTCAATTTTGGCCCATTACATTTTATGGCATATCGATTGTTATGATTATGGGAGAATTTTAGCCCCCTGCCAGTGAAATGGCCTGTCCATGCAAATGAGGTGAATGATTCTTGAAATGCTACAAGCTAATGTCAAAAAGTTGCAAATTAGCAAAAAAAGATATAAAACGATCTAAGAGTCGCCATGAGAACAGAATCTGGGTAATGGAATTCCAGAAATATGTTAGTGCCAAAGTCAGATCCTAATCGAAAAGTTAGTGTGGATAACTAAATTCGACGCGACACGCAAGGAAATAAAATCTCACCCGAAATAGATTTACTACCTGTCCAAAAAATGGTAATGTTTTTTCTGAAGAATTGAGTAAGGCCATTAAAGTGGAAAGAAGAATAAATTGCAATAAGTATACTAATTTAAAAGCAGACAAATTTTTGTTTTGAGATTTTCTAATCCGTAGTTGTTTCCCCAAGAACATTTGCTAGTAACATTTTGATTATATTTGGTTAGGCATGGTTTCCTGGTCTCGTTTTGCTTATATTATGTATTGTTATTATTATATTTATTACTTGTTTTTACACTATAAGTTAAATACAACCGAGCCACATAATAACTTAATTAAAGGCTGAAGACAACTATAAACTGATCGCATTTATTTAAAATATTAACATATACTGACAAATTAAAGTAAAAGCAAAGTGGGCGCAGTGGATTGAAAGCGACTGAGACCAATGGCTTCTAATTACCACATAGCTGTTGTAGAAATAACAGGCGTGCGAAAATTCAATAGTAGAAACAAACAGCAAACAGGGGACCCAAAATCCAGATGGTTGGATAAGAAGGGGGCTCCAAGGTGGGGATGAGGATGGGAATGGGGATAAAAAGAGTAGAATAGTAAGCGCCCGTTGCGCGAGAAAAGTGAAACGGACACCGCAACAATGAAAAAATCAATTTAAATTGAATTATACAATGCCAGCACTCGGCGAGCACAAATAAAAGCGAATTGCATGGCACAACAAAAGTGGAAATGAAACCAAAACGAGATGCCTAAACGGGTTTAGCGTGCCCCCCATTAAAGATATGAGCTATAGTATGTTATAATATGCTGTGGTAAGGTAGTATGGTACATAAATGATGAAACGATTCTCAATGAATGGTGAGTGGTGGGCATAAGCTGGGAATCGAGTAGGGCTAAATAAAGATGAGCTGCATAAATTAAAGACAAGACGCCTGCATGTCCATTATTTACCCTCTGCCGTTTGCAATTTTGTAACACTTTGTCTGCTCCGATTCCTATGCTGCTTTTATTTATAACCAATCCCATTGCGAATCGAGTGCAGAATCGGTCTAGACGGATAACTTAATTGGGATCCCCGAGCCCAGAAAGACACCCAATTTCCTTTGTTCGAGACTGAGAAATCCGGTTTTTCTCATCCGTTTTTTTTTTTTTTGGACAGGGTAAACAGACGCTTTTTGGAGGGTGGTTTCTACATTGATTGGAGCTAGTGCCGCAAGTCACCGCTTTCGATTTCTCACCTTTTGTGGCACTCAGCATTTGTTTATAACTTTTTGGTTTCCATCAAACTCCCACGCACACACACATGTCCACGCGAAACAGTTACAATTTAGCCGTAATCCTTGACACACACACACGTGCACTTTACACCCGCGCAAAAGCAATTACAATTGGCGTACAACGGGACATATAAAATGCGCTTTATTGGTAAAATTGATCTGATGGCTGAAAGCTAAAGCAACGCTTGATTATCTCGAGGATTATCGCGTCGTCGCGAATCAATAAAATGCCGCAATGCGTCCGAGCGGCAATGTTGTTAGGACTAAAACACTCAAAACGTATCCGCTCCGCAACCGAACGATTTGAAAATTTATCGACGACTGCCGTTTGTTTGGTCGTATGTGATTTGTAGTACATTTTCGAGTCTGTCGTTTTGTGGTATTTTTCTGCGGTCACACTAGAGCGCCAATGCGGCCGTAAAGGGAAACTTTGATTGCATTTTTTAATTGAAATTTTAAAATCTTTTGGATTTTCCTTTCAACAATCTAAAGCCATTGTGTTTAGAGAAGCTTAGAGCAAGTTATTTTGCGAATAAAACTAAATACCTTTTGTTCTGTGGTAACTACTTTGCACTTTACACTAGAGACAATAAGTGGAATTCCTTTTCTAACAAAACACTAAACTAAAAGTGCGTTTTTTTGAGATGAAAGCGTAAAAAATAGCATTAATACATTTTCGCCAACATTATTTTAAACACATCTAATTGAAATTCATAAATTTGGCGCCCATATGCTTAATTTGCTTCTTTTGTCCCTTTCACTCCAATCCATTCGATAACACTCGATAAATGTTTAAGGACTGATTTACTTAAACTTAAGTCAAATTAAGGGAATCCTTTGGTACACAAATTAAAGAAATTACAATAGTTGTAATAACAGACGCAGTATTAAACTGAAATAAACAGAACATTATTTAGAAAGTGCCAGTAAACTCGATTGCTATCGGTAACGTTTATTTGCAGTGCCCACTATCGGTAACGTTCAATTGCAGGAATACGAGCAACATTTGATTGGAATTGCTATTTAAATTTCCCAGTTCTCCGCCGCCTAATCCTCGTCGACGGTATCACCCGCAGTGGGTATTACGGGTCGAATCATCATCCGCGAGCTTTTCATTTTGTCGGTCCCGGTTCGCCAGCTCATCCAGATAATGGCTGGACTTGCTCTCTGGTGGACACCATGTTCTCCGTTTAGATTGGACTGTGTGCAGCGATCGAACCACCAGCCACCGCCGTAATCCTCGGCACAGGTGGAATCTGCTGATTTGGCAGGGCTCCTTCGCCGATCGTAAGTGCTGAAATCCATCCGATTGTGCTGCCCCAGAGCATCTGGCAGCGAACCACGGAATTCACCCTCCACCGAAAGCTGATAGTTGTAGCTCTCACTGTCCAGCCAGAAGAGTGGATACTCCGCCCAATCCAGTGGTGCCCCTTCCTCCTGCAGCTCCACTCTCAGCTCATGATCGTCGCGGTAGAGAATCTTGTGCGCGAACTCGTTGCCAAACCAAAAATCTCGGGATAAATTACCGAAACCTGCGCGATACTCATCCCAGCTGCGATTGAAGTTCTCGGGTGGACTAGAATCAAGGGAGCCACCTCTGCTCTGGATCACTGTCCAGGCAGGACCGTCGGTGGCGAAGGCGCAATAGCGCTCGTGCAAATCCCGCTGGACTTCATTGCGCTCCGGAACCAGAAACCAATAGACGCCATCCACCCGGACATCTGTATCAAGTTCATGGCAATCGGATTTGGCGGGCTGGTAAAAATCTGGAAAATATCACCGGGTGAGTCGATGAAACTTGCAGATTGTAAATTAAGGGATTAAGTATATCAACTTGCCCACTTTTGGTTCGTCCTTATCTTTAGAAAGCTCCTTTAGTGAGGTCTGGTTTAGGGAAGGTTCATGGCACACTCTTATAGACCCTTCATTTAGTTCCAGCAATTTCGTAGATATTTTATCTTGCTGGCTCAGTCGCTCGAGCAACATATCTAGACGCTTGGATAGCTCTGCTAAGGTATCTTCTTTGGAGGATAATCTTCCTGGTGCATGCACATCTGCATCGGCGAGAAGCACCACCCTGCTGAGCACACGATGGATATTGATCTCCAAGCCCCTTAGCTTGAGTGCCTGTGCATCCAAAGTCCGCCTAATCAAGACCAGCTCCTCCAAGGATTTTAGGCCTATATCAGACTTCCCAATCCGATTTAGAGAGCAAGTGCTTCCCAGAAATACAGAGCTCCAGGCGAGCAGAAACAGCAACGAAACCTTCTTTAAAGGGAGTCAGTATCCATAAAGCCAGTCCGCCGTTTGTCCGCCCTTACCACCATTTCGATTCCGAATTCAATCGCCAACTGGTGAAGTCAGCTTAAAACATTTCCACACACATGTCGGCCAGATTCCGCCATCTGGTGATGGTCCCAATAGATCGCTTCTGGCGCTCCATGTGTCATTTTTAAGAATATATAATTCTGTATTTTTGCGGTCCTTAGTTAATCTTCACATTTCTTGTTGTATTTCTTTTCAAGTTTTAACGAATTAAACTGGATTCTAGCTTTGCGGTGAAACATACGCAGTATATAGTAAAAACGAAATTAGAATAAACATTTTCACGGACATAGCCGCGATAGGTTTGCTCATGGTTTTTGTTTTGCTTTTTTTATGGTATTAATTGCTACAATTAGCCACTAACGTTTAAGGTAGAAATGAAAACGCCTAAGTAACTAAAATACATATACATACATTTATCGTTCGATCGGATCGCTTTTCACATACCGCCTTTCGAATTCCTCTCTATACATTTACAGTTGATAAACTTTTTAAAATATAAGAAATACGGCCCCAAAGCCGCCTGATTACTTGCTGGGCTAAAGGCTAATGGTTAAGCTTGATCAATTTACAGATAGACGCTTGGTTTAGCTTAGTTGTTATATCGTTTGTGTGCAGGTGCGAATACATTTCAAATCTTCTGCTAACTGCTCTCTTGGCATTTACACGTTTATGTATGCATATGTTATATTTAAATGTGTTTGTATTTATATATTTAGATTAGCTTAATATTTTATCATTAGCGCACTTCGGCTTGAAGCCCAAGTGAGTTTGTGTTTCTAGTGTTTCTACTTAACCGCTGACCAGTGCTCGAACCGAACACATCCACCACGCCCACGCGGCTCGGTGGGTGCGTTCGATGATTTCTTGATCGTTGGTTAGTGTACAATTATCAGTAACTGCTTAGCTCTATGCGTTTAGCTTGTATTTACATTATTTCAAGATTTTCGCTTCTGCTTCGTTTGTTGTGTACTTGTGTTCTGCTTATCTGTGTTTTTTGTGGGCTCGTAGAACTAAATAACTTAGACGATTGCTTAGAGTACGCAATGCTGTTGTGAGTGCAAACCAAACCGTTTAAAACAAATTAAAATTGTTGCTCTGCTCCGGCTGATTTGTGGTGTGTGTGTGTGTTGTGGCTTTAAAATTGACAAATCGTTTAAAAGACTTAAATAACGAAAACGAAAATTATATGCTTTGGATTTTGGTCTTAGATGCGTTTGCTGCGAACGCCCTCGGTTCGTGTCTTCCATTCCGGATCGTTAGGGTCATCGTCCTCGAAGGGATCTTCACCCATATCCTCCTCTAGCGCCTCCGGATCACCTAGATAGGCATCGATCGCCGAGTCGTACAGATCCTGCTCGACATCTGGGGTCGATGGCTCCTCATCGTCCAGCGGCGCCAGATGATGCTTGGGATAGTCGTCGTCCTCTTCTTCTAGCAGCATTTCCTCCTCTTCCGGCTCAGAAATTCCACCTTCATTTGCCATTTCTGTTCCATTTAGCTTCGCTGTCGCAGAATGACCATTAAGCTGACCATTTGGCTTAATTTTGCACTTGCTGCTGCGCCGACTACTGCTGCCTCCCGTGGAGGTGTTCCCATCGCAGTTCGAGGATATTGACTTGCTTTTGGCCCGCTTTGAAACGGTCATTGATCTGGGCGTCGCATATGTCTCAGCCAGCAGTCGCTGGTAGACCTCGTCGGAGAGCGGAAAGCTCAAGGGCTCAAAGGGAGATGGCATCACAGTGTAAGACTATACAAAAAGAGAAAAGGTTTCAATTAGACAGCTATTTCATACAATCAATATTAGATAAGAACATGCTAGGGATTTAAAATCGAAATTCGACTTTAGATTGGCAAAAGAAATAGGCAAAGCAGATTATGTGATAATAGAATTTATTGAATTAGTTGTTCAACAAGTGTGAATCTTTGGCTTAACCCTTCCTTCGACTTACCTCCCGCAGATCGGGCGTGGTGCTGCGCCGTTCCAGCTGATCCTTAAGCTTGCTAGACGTAGTCCGACGACGAGCCTGGCGTGCCTGTCCGCCCGCCAGCAGCTCACCACTTTCGTTGAAACCTTCCAGTGGGTGGGCCAGCGGCGAAGGAATGCTTTCGTTGTCGTGACCAATGCCGCCTAAATGAGGAGCTGGTGAGGCGGGATCTGGTGTATTGGCGCCACTAGATTCGGCGCGACTATCGATGCGCCTATTTGCACGGGATCGGGTGCTCCAGGGGAACTTAAGGAAAGTCTCGAAGCGACGTCGCTCCTCGAGAAGAGCTCGCTGATGTCGCATAATAAAGGCTTCATCCGAGAGATCTTCCTCGACATGCGCCTCCTCCTCGCTCTCATGGGATTCCAGCTGTAGCTGCACCACCTGCCCATTAGTCTTGGTCACCTCGTTGGCTTGGGCTTCCAGCTTGGGTCGCTTAGGCAGTGGTGGTTCTGGAGCTGGCTGAGCAATTTTGTCTTGCTTTTCGGCAGTTTTATCATTCGGACTCTTTGCCAAGTTTCCGTTGAGCTTGGGTTTGACCACTTTTTCCTTTTGCTCGTCTTCTTTTGATTGCGTATCGTGATTAACTGCAGCCTTAAGTTCATCCTTTTTGGCATTGCCATTAACCAGTCCATTTTTATTATTATTTTTGTTTGTATTATTGTTGTTGTTGTGCTTGACTGCTCGCTTCTCCTTCAAACCATTAACCTTTGGAGGCTGCAGGGCCGGCTGCTCTTGATCTAGTGATGGTGGCTGTGGTTCGGGTAGCTCGCCTGACTTTGATGCGACACAGCCATTGCTCAGTTTCAGCTCCGCTGACTCATCCGACGAATGTTTTCCCTTATCATTATCACTGTCTACAATGCGCCACCTGAAAATAAAGATAGGATGGGTGATTGTAATATATATACTCGTACACAAATCGTAGGCTTCTACAAATATTTAAAATAAGGATAGATCCGTTACCAGAGTAAGTTGCTGGCAAAACTGAATACTTACTTGGGTATGGGTATTTCCTTGTACGGAATAATTTCCATTTTCGACTGGGCTAGCATACTGTAGGGTATAACGATATTATTGATGTCGTAGATGGGACGAACGCGACGCTCAGAGGTTCTGCAAGGAGGAAAATATATATTCAGTATTCTTATAATAAAATTGAGCAGCTAATCGTGAATCCCTCAAATCGGTCAGAGAATCCGAAACCTACCTCTCATTTTTGTGACTGTGGGAGGGCGAGGAGTTGCGACGACTCCTGCTCTGCTCCCCCCACTGATCCCCGTAGCCGTTGAGATGATGGTTGTTGATGTTGGTGCCGTGTTGATTCTGCTGCTGCTGCTGCTGTGTGGAATTGCTGCTGCTGCTGTTGGTTGCGGATTTACGTGACTTCTTAGCGCCGCTGAGTGCCGAGATCGAGGTTGAGGAGGGACTGTGGTGGCGTGGTCGTTGGCGTTGGCGAGAGTCTGGCCACAGCGAGCTGGAACTGCTCGCTCCAATTGGGTGTTGTGGTTGCCGCTTGCCCTTGGCCGCTGCTGGTGTAGCGATAGATCCGTGAATTGTTTGCGGAACAGGGACGAAACGGAGACAAGAACGGAATGGCAAAATAAAACAATTGGTGGAGTTTTTTCGTTGTTGTTGTTGGTGGTGGTGTTGATGGTGTTGTGGATTTTCGTGTTTTGGTTGATCGATGCAAAGAAAAAGAAGAAGAAGAGATGCAAAAGATTGTTGTTGTTTTATGTTAATAACAATTATCGAATTTCGTCATGTTTACAATAATTTACTGTTGGCCACAAGTGGCGTTGTAGTAGGCGTAGTAGAAGAAGAAGTAGTAGCAGTACCAGTACCGTTTCCGCTATCCCCTCCCCCGACGCCACCGCTTCCGTTTCCGCCTGCTCCTCCTCCTCCTGCAGCAGCAGCCTTCGCTCCGCTGCCAGCCTCCTTATTTGAGTTATTGTTGCGCTCCTTGCGACGTATATAACGCCGCTTCACCGCATCGCCCGACCGCCGGCTGCCACCTTGTCCGCCGGCACCGCCCGAGGCTAGCGTCTCTCGCTCCGCCTTCCACATGGCCTTGACAATGGCCTTGGGTTGGCTGCGCATGACGCGGTACTGCCAGTCCGGCTGGCGGGCAACGGCCTCCAAGTGAACAGACTGACTGACATCTAAGGAACAAGAATAATGAGGAAAGGGAAAATGATTAAACTCAAATTTCCATTTTAGATTTCAGCATCCGACTATTTCTTTTCATTTTGAAATCCAGAGTATCGTTCAAAGACTTATTTTCAGTTCGTTGAATACGAACAATTTAAGGTTTTGATGTAGAAAATGTATTTAACTTGTATTCGACTTGTAAAATAGTATTAAATCTGAGGATGAACAAAAATTATTTGCATGTTTTGCATTTGAAAGCGTTACTTTTTAATCAATTCCGTTCAAATCTCACGTGCAGAATAATATTAATCAATCACAGATGATAAGAAATAATCAAGGATGAAAGCCAAATGGGCCCACTCAGTGTAACCTCCCACTCACCGCTGGCGAAGCTGAGCACTGGATGGTAGCCAGCATCGAGCAGGGCCACCCGGTTTTGCGGCATCATCGTCTCGACCAGATCCCTGGGCGCTGTGGGGTCTGTCCGACCCGTGCACAGGGTGCATGGGACCTGCGGCCACTGGCAGCCACACTTAATGTTGCTTGGCCGTGCGGCTTTCTTGGAAATCGTGTGCATGTTCGTGGTCTGGAAGAGCTTGCGCTTGCGGAACTCGGACAGCACCAATGGCCGGGCCCGACTGCAGAGGTAGTCGGATCCGGGCTCCTCCCTAATGCCATTTGCCGACGGTGGAAGCGACGGCGAGGTTTTAGCTGTGGACTCCAGCTGAACCTCGCCCTTGGACTGAGTTAGATCCAAGTACAGGTCGCTGTGCTGACGGATCTTCATCTCCAAGTCGGTCAACTGGGAGCAGAGCCAGGACCAGCGCAGGGCTATGCCTGCCCGATCTCTCGAGTATCGCCAAACAGCTCGGCGAGTGCTGAAAAGAATAAAGTTTCCAGATTATTAGGAAGCAAAATTTAAAAAATGCTATAAGATATATAAGCTACGAAAATGTATCTAGAGTGTAATGATTTGCGTATTGGTGTATTTATAGCTAGGATAATTAAATACAATAACTCTAATCAAAGCCTATTACAACATTTCAATTGCCAAGGACGCCCACAAATCATGCCTAAAATGCCTGTCAAAGCAAAAATAATTTTGAAAGGGCCAACATTTTTTGGACAAATTCTAGAGCAAAAGAATGATCTTAAAAAGCTGACAGAAGCTGAAAACTCCACAAAAAAGAAGGAAGAAAGTTTGCTTGTTAAATATTACCGATCACATAAGTATGTACATATATAATACGGAGTACTCACATTGGTAGCGATAGCTGCTGTGTGTTGTTGTAGGTTACCATCTCGTCAGCGGATTCTCCACCAGAACTTGACTCCGTGGCGTCCGAATCGATGGCACACTGTACTTCTCGAAGCTCCGTGTGTAGTAAGCCAGACACATGTGTAAGTTCATTAGTCACATAGGTGTCGTAGCCGGGCACGATATCGTCCGCCCGCGGTGTATTTGAACCCGTTGCGGATCCCGTCGTGCCTGCTGTCAGTCCAGATGTCCCCGCTCCTGATGAAGATGCAGTTGCTGTTGCCCCCGTCGCCAACGAAGCATCCAGTTGATTCTTTCGTGGACGCTTCACCGGCATCGCTGAGCTGTTCGAGCTATTGTACCAGCTAGAGGATGGCGCCAGAGTAGCGGAGCTTCCGCTGGCTGAGTGGCAAATTTGCTGATGCTTTGCCGCCGTCGCAATATGCCGGATCACATTGCTCATCTGGCTAGCCGGCAGCGGATGCTTGTTCTGCTCCTCCCAGAAGGATGTGCTCGGACGCCCTGAGACAATAGATAGGACAGTCGCCTCCTGCTCGGTCAGTGTGGAACTTCTCGCTGGAACTGGCGCCTTGTGAGAACTTCGGGCAGACCACTCCATGATGCCGGCCACCTCCTCGCTGGTGTGGCGGCACATTGCCCGCGCCTGGAGCTTGCGCATCCTGCGTAACAAAAACTCGATCCGGCGCGAGATCACGTGCTGCTGCTCCTCCAATTCAGCATGACTCTCCTGCCAGGGCCGCTGCTCCTGCTTAATAATCACATTCGGCTGGGAAACGTTGCTGCCGCTGCAACTGGGCTTCACGTCCGGAAGATCGACCACATTTTCAGGGGCCGCGGGCGGCAATGGTGCTACCGGTGCTGCCTCTTCCCAAACTTCGTCAAAAAAATCGCAAATGGTATCCGGATTAACATGGCCACCGTCGAATGTTTTTAGCGCTTTAAGCACCTCCTCGATATCCTGATCCTCTAGAACGGCACCCGCTGCTCCATCTTTGAGAAAATTTATTGAACTGGAGGTGCTTTGCGGCGTCATCTGTTGAATTGGCTGCTGTTGTGTTCGCGCCGGCTGTGGAGAATCAAGATGGGCACATGGTGGCGTCTGTGGCCGGGTGGGCGTGTTTGGCGTCTCTCTTGTTGTTACGGGTACCGGATCCGAAGGTGGTGACACATGCTCCTCTGGCATTCCAGTGGCATTCCCATCTAGCTGGCTGAGACGCTCTGAAACAGTAGGCAAGGAAAATTTTTGAGTTTAGACTATTAATTTGAAGTGAGTCCTTAGACCTACCTTCTATATTATCTGTTTCTATCTTAGGCAGCTCGTCCACCGATGATAAGGGTAAACCGCTGCCAGAACTCGCAGAACCTGTGGCCACTGCCAGCACCGAGGCAGGCGGAACCGGCTCTTTTCCCAGACTTACATCGGGTAATGTTTTCCTCAAGCAAATCTCCGCGGATATAGTCTCCTCAAAGTTGATGGTTAAATCCGCCAGCAGCTGAGCGGTGGAGTTGTCCTTGGGCGTGGAGCTGTTGCTGGCAGAGGTACTGTTGCTGTTGTTGTTGTTGTGCTCCACGGTAGAGGTGGAGGCTACCGCTGGATCCGTCGAGGGATTTGGTGAACTGGTGCTGTGAGGAGTCGGGGCGGTGCTCAGCCCCATTTGTTCATTGTTGGCTTTAACGCTGCCCGACTTTCGCTTGTTGTTGATTGCTGGCGAGGATCGCTGTTGTTGTGGCGGGGAAGCGGTCACTGAGGCCGCTGCCGCCGATGAGCGGGTTACCCGCGTGGTGGCCGTGGCCGGCGTGGGCGTTGCCGGCTTCTTGACCAAGCCAACTGCACCTCCAACTCCTCCGCTTTCCGAGGAGCTGCGGGCCGAGGGCGAGGCGGTGCTGGTTAGCTTCTCCTTGGGACTTAGTGGCTCTGCTGTGAGCGCTGGGGCCATCGTTCTGATGCTAATGCGTTGGCCGGCTGCTGCGGCATTTGGTTCGCTCGACTCCTAAGGCTTCTCGATGCTAATCCTGTCGAGAATTTTTCAAATACGTGCTATTATTTCGGCAATTTAACGTTCGGAAAGCAAAATAAAGGCATACTATTTTGTTTCCGACGCCCTGTTAGACTACTGCGTTATCATGCAAGGAGCAATAATATTTATTTTTTTTTTATCTCGTTTGAACCGCCCGCCACCATAAGATTTCAGAATTTGGAATGGTTTTGTCTTTTCCGGCGTGTTATGTACATATGCTACATACACGTATACGCACACACACACACAGCGTCGCTACGGCCAACAAGAGAGCCCATGGGAGCGAGAGAGAGGTCAGAACGCGCGCTATTGCACACCATGATGCGCAATAAAAAAACTGTATAGAACACACACACACACGAACTCGACGGGCTGACAGACTACTTTACATACTGACGAAATCATTGTGCGGTTGCTTTCGAAAATCGCAATTTTCCAAGATGTTACATATTTTGCTGGCGGGAAACTGCCGCCCAGGCCGCCGTGTTTTTATGTAATTCCGTTTATTGAGTTTTTTCACTACAATTAGCCAAAGCAAACGGAAACTCGCGCCTTTACACACACACACAAACACATGCAAGCACACGCACATGTGCAAATGTATGCTCAGCTATATTCAGTTATTTACACAATCGCATTTACTGTATTCCACATGTTTCGATCAATTCTGATGTATAAATCAGTTAAATGTGCTTTGTGATCTATCTATTTGCCCAGATTCCAGCGAAAAGGCAGTGGAAAAAGGTTTTCAGCGCGAAAGTACTCGTACTCACTAACACATGCAAACATGCACACACCGACAGCAGGAAGGCAGGCAGCACGCAAGAATTTGTAAATTGCTTAAAAATTAAGTAGTATTTTTTTCGTTATACGCACAATTCGGCCGTTCCGAAAAAAATGCCCGTCGCACAATTGGCAAATAAAATTTGCGCACACAATGGCGTGACTCGCACTGTTGGGAATTACGGTTACGGTTCTCGCTTCACGGACTTTTTTCCTCATTTATTTTTTTCATCGCTTAGGCTGCCCTGCTACGCTTTTGGCAAAACGACGTGTATCGAAGCTGTACTCGTTTCTGTGCCAGACCAAAGTGCGCTGCCGCCCAGCCGGTTGTCTCGCTCTTGCACGCGCGCCGCCTATGGCGGTCGCTCGGCGCAGGGCCGTGTGTGCGAGCGAGATGACCGGTGTCTTTTGCAGGGAGCTGCAAAACTATCGATTGTGATAGCGATATATCGAGTAGATACTTAGCAGCTTCTGGAGCAGTGCGTTCTTTCGACTATCGATTAAATTCGCAGTTTAATTTATAAATTTCAATTAAATATTATTTTTTGCTTGCGCTATGATCATGCTAAGCCAAATTTTGCGAAACATTTCCTATTTCAAAACTATCGACTGTTATCGAGTCAGTCGATAGCAATGCAGACCTCGCTGCAGCCCTGGTATTTTATTTTGATTTGGTTTCGCGAATAACATAATGTAGATGTCTTTTAAAATAAATATTTAAGACGTACGAGCTAGCCATTTGATTTTAACGTTTTATAGCGAAGGATGTGAACGTATAGGCCTCGATTTCCTGGGCTGGCGAAAATTCAGCCTTTGAGATCTTTGAACTGGGACTTCCTTTGGACTGGAGCCAGTGTTTCCTTCAAATTAGTCGGGGAGGGTTAAAGGATTGAATTAAGGGAAAGCGATGGTACATACATTTCGTTTAGCTCCGCTAGAGGAGCCTCTAATTGCCCCTTGACGGTCTCATCCCGGGTATTCATACACCAGCCTCTAACTCCCAGTCTTTTGGCCTCCTGCTCCGTGTACTAAAAATGTAGATAAGCTTATTGTTGATTCCACGCTACTACGTATATAATCCTCAAAATACTTACCTTGCGGAAGAATACACCTGCAAGAGTTAATAAGTTGTTTAGTAAGTTGGATTATAAGAATGCCAACTATAGACTACCTTGCACTCGTCCAAATACCTCGAAATTGCAGGCGAATAGCTGCTTGGCAACTCCAGACCCTGCCATTGCGTTGTTGTGATCGGACTTTCGATGCTCTTCCGTGCTTACAGCACTTAGATTCCCACACAGAACTAACAAAAGCAGTGTTATGACAACCAAAACAGAGATATTATTAAATTGTGCCATAGTTCCCGAAGCCAGGGCGCCAACACAAAACCAGGGCAGTGCGGTAGAAAATACCGAGATTTTAGTATTTAGCGAGTGCACCCTCCACTTGTGAGCATCGATGTATCGCAGGTGCTTAGCTCATCTCTAGCTGAAGTTTACCGTTTCTTTTTTAACGCAGGACGCGCTTGCCAAAGTTTGCAAAAGTTTAGGTAAAATAATTAATTAAGAAACGAATAAGTAATGTTAAACTATACTCTTCATTAATAAATTAGTGGCGCTAAATCATCTGCTTGGCTGGCAAAATGACGGGTGTTAAGAAAAGACCTGGATCACCGATAACTGAGGCAGTTCATTCAAAAGCGCCAAAGGCAGGTACAGTTGCCCAAGAAAAGAGCAGTCAGATCCAAAATGTGAGGAAAAAGGACCATTTGAAGGCTCCAATTTCGGAAAGATCAAACGAAAAACCCTCCAAGAAAAGGGCTCCGCAAGTGGCTTCTAAGATGGAGACATCGAAAATTGAAGGGCAAATGTCTCAGGCTGCGGAAAAAACACAGAAGAGCCAATCTTCCGCTGCCACCGAAGATATTTCCAAAACAAATATCAAAAAATCTCCCAACAACGGCGAAGAATTATGGGTAGATATTCAGAAGCTGTCGCCACATACGGGAGCAATGCTTCAAAGCTTTATAAAACAATACAACGACTCGCTCTTAAATATCAAGAAGAAAGACTTGGTTGCGAGCAAGAAAATGAGAGCCATCGTCATGGACTCGTTGAAGAAAGAGTCGGAAAATATCAGCCTTAAAGGAAAGTAAGACCTTGCTACCTTAGTACAGTTCCCACGTGCAGTGAGCTAATTCTTTCAGGTTGTCAAGTATGGAGCTGGAGCTGACCCAAGTGAAAAAGGAGCTTCTGGAACAGCAAGAGAAGAGTGCGGAGATCACGAAGAAGTATATGGAAGTCAACAAAAAGTATGCCCACGGCGAAAAATACTACGACAAAGAGCTGGAAATCATTAAAGCGTGTATGGAGCAGAAAAATTTGGAGCTCAAAGACGCTAAATCTCGAATGGACCTACAGGGGCGAGAGGTAGGGTTTTTGTGTAGATATAAGCTAGAAACTTATCTTCACTAATAACTAAATACATATGTGTATCTCGTGTTGCAGCTGAAGAATGTGCAGCAAACGAATATCCAGTTAGCTGGGGCATGCACTGGTTTTAAGACGGATTTGAAACATGCAGAAGTGGCCTACTCCAAGATTCAACAAGAACTCACAGGATTCAAGCAGATGTACGAAGCCCTAAGCCTGCAATTCCAAGATATGTCTGCACAAAAGAAAAAAAAAGAGGTGGGTTACTGGTTTTCCTTGTATCAACTTATATGATTACTAACATTGCTGTCTCCACAGGCAAACATCTTACAACTAAGCTCCGACTTAAATGCAAAGATGCAAGCCTGCGACGAGCTTGCAGAGCGCAATGAGCAGGTGACAATAGAAGCCAACAACGCCCTGTCGAAACTGCAAAGTGATTTAGAAGCCAGTGAATTACGGTTCGTGGAGCAGCAACGATTGACTGATCAAGCCACGAAGGAACTGGAACTTTATCGGAATCAGATAAACACGTTTAAAACTCTCATTGAGGAAAAAGAAACCAGACATGTTTCCCTTAGTGGTGAACTGACTCAAATGAAGGAGAGGTTGGGGGAATTATTCAATATAAACGAAAGTTGTCTCAATGAATTGACTGAAACGAAGTTAAAGCACTCTCAGGAAATTAAGGAGCAAGCTGATGCCTACGAGGTAGGTCTAAGATTCATAAAAATGATCTTTCTTTGAGTCTAGACTAATCCTTCTCACTGACAGATTGTTGTGCAAGAGTTAAAAGGCCTAATGGACAAGGCGTCAGTTGATTTTGCACAGCTTAAGAGCCACAGTGAGGAACAACAAAAAGAAGCCTCTCTACAGGTCTCCCAGCTTCAGGAAAAACTTACTGAAATGGAATCCCATCGCAGCAATCAGGAGGAGCTAATAAAAAGTCTTGGCGATGAACTTCAAGAAAAAACACACGTCTTTAAAGAAGAACTTACAAGACAACAGGAGCAGCTATCAAATGAAATGCATATAAGGGCAACTGAAGCCGAGCGCGAAAGTATGCGCAGTGCTGAAGAAATACAAAAACTCAAATCTGAACTGGAAGAAAGAAATAAAGCTTTTAAGGCTGTACAGGACAAATTGGAAAACATGATAAGTGATCATGGTAGACTAAGCAACACTGTTACCAATCTTCAGGCTAAAAATGAGGAAATCGCAATTGAATTATCGACGGCCACAGTTAAATTTAGCCAGGAATTAAAGTCGCAGAAAGATAACCTTATGGTAAGATAATATCATTGGTCTGTATCGTACAAAATAATAACATTTTATATATAGCAAAAGGTATCTGAATTGGAGCTTGTAATTCAAAGAAAAGAAACTGAAATTATTGAACTTGAGCGTCAAAAGAACGTAAGTTATAAAGCCTTTAAAAAACACTATTATATATTTTAATGTGATCAACAGAATGAAATGGCCGTGCTGCAATTTAAAATGAATCGAATTAATAGCGTGATTGACCAGCCAGTGAGCACCATTAAGCAGCTTAAGGATTCCCAAGGCCCGACCAAAACTCAAAGCATCCCAAATAAGGTGAAACCGGAGGCAGCAGACAAATTGTCAAGAACTGCAAAAAAGCGATTACGCTGTCTAACATCTATATCATACGCTTCAGACTTTGAAAGCGAAGATGATAGGCCAGTCGGTATTGGTTAATTGTACCTATGATCAAACCTTAATTATTTAACCTTTTATTCCAGATCTTAAGCGCACCTTCAAGCGGCAAACGTGTAAAAGTGTCTGCGGCAGTAAAGCCACAAAATGAAATGGATTTGTTCGACATGGTTAAGAATACCAAATAATTACGCAGTACCACATAAGTTCATTTCTTACACTTCTTTATGAGTAAAAAAGAATATGGAGTTTAGAAATTAATTCAATATCATTTGAACATCTGTAATTCTTAAAAAACTTGTCTGAACTTGGCAAGTTATTTTTAAGAACATGATTTCTTTATGTTATTAAATCCCCATTTGTATCCAATGTAAACATCATGAACTCATCAACGTTCATTTCTTACACTTCTTTATGAGTAAAGAAGAATATGGAGTTTAGAACATAATTCAAATTAATTCAATATCATTTCACTTGTGTGAACTTGGAAAGTTATTTTTAAGAACGTGATTTCTTTATGTTATTAAATCCCCACTTATATCTAATTTGAAATCATCATGAACTCATCAACGTTCATTTCTTACACTTCTTTATGAGTAAAGAAGAATATGGAGTTTAGAACATAATTCAAATTAATTCAATATCATTTCAACATCTGTATTTCTTTAAAAACTTGTGTGAACTTGGCAAGTTATTTTTAAGAACATGATTTCTTTATGTTATTAAATCCCCATTTGTATCCAATTTAAACATCATGAACTCATCAACGTTCATTTCTTACACTTCTTTATGAGTAAAGAAGAATTTGGAGTTTAGAAATTAATTCAATATCATTTCAACATCTGTATTTCTTCAAAAACTTGTCTGAACTTGGCAAGTTATTTTTAAGAACATTATTTCTTTGTGTTATTAAATCCCCATTTGTATCTAATTTAAACTCATCATGAAGTATTTTATCCAATGATCCAATTAGTTTGGCAATAAAAAACTCGGTAAAATAAGTTCTTTGCTGAAACAATTTAATTAACACATTTTTGTCCTCACTTCTATAAGGACACTAAACAGATTTTGAAAGCGTACCAAAAGTAAAAACGGGTAAAAACAAAACGTAAAATGAACGATACTAAACTATTTTTTGATGATATTTATGAGGTGGTCCACATCAGCAGCATCCACAACTCCGTCCGCCTGCATACCGGATTCCTCCATTGCCTTTCTGGTGCCACTTCCCACGGCTATCAGCTTGCGATCCTTAAGCGAAACGTTGTAATCCCCGAAAAACTCCAAGGAACTGCGGACACTAGAGGGTCCAAAGAACACAATCGTTTCCATTCGCTTGAATTTGAGAGCGTGCCGCATCTGATTGATGAAATCCGGATGGGACCGACTCTCGTACACTTCGCAGGCATCCACCCGGAATCCCTGGGCGACCAAACGGAGGCGCAAGGTCTGACCCACGCCATTGCCACAGGGCATCAGCAGCGGAAGATCCCTCTTGGGTCCGAAGGTCTCCACGATCAGGTCGCACAGATTATTCGCATTTACGGCGTGGTCGCCCAGAGTTGAAAGATTCTGGAATGTAATCCAGGCGGCGCTGTGGGTGTTCTTCCCCAAGGAGTAGTTGTGTAACGCCCGCCAGCAACTTGGAAGTGGCGTCTTTCCCAGTGCCTCGTTTACAGCATGGACACAGCGAGGGGTCGCAAAGATAATGCCGGCATATTTGTGAGGCTCAAGAAGCTTCGCTTGCAATTGCTTAAGGTTCTTGAACACAAAGTGCGACGGAGTAATAAAGATGGGATCCAGATTGTGGCTGCGCAAGGCCGAACCATAGAAATCATCCGAGGACGGAACCTTTAGCAGAATAACCGGACGCTTGTTACGATCCATGGTTCTAGCTAAATTTTGTTGGATTTAAGAAAAGAATGGACAATTTGATGTTTGTGTTTTGCGTTTGAGTTATATATCGTTCGAATACTAATGGAATAGAATAGATAATGCTTGAGAATTATTGCCGCGCCTATCGAGAGTAGGGTTTCAAAAATTGTTCCACAAATTTAAGCCAACTAGTAAATCAAACCAAACACGAGTGCAGCTACCAAACTGCCATTTGCACTTTGAAAAAACTTGTCAATACTTTCGGGAATGTTATCACAAGCATTTGCAGCGCAATCATTTATAATTTTGTACATTTATATGGAAAACATGTGAGTTTAGGACAATAACCAAGCAATAGTAAAAGTAGAAAGTACAACAATTAAATTTAAATCCGTTCAGACAGCTCCCATCTGGAGAATGGGTGTAAATAGCTTGTAGGCTTTCTCGATAAACTGCACGGCAGATAGCATCTCGGAAAAGAATGTGCTGACCCGAACCTTAGATTCCTCCGCTTCTGATTTGTCGCTCAAAACGGCGGCGAAACGGTGGCTTAGTCCCTGAAGGTGCCCATGGAACTGCTGGCAGAGATTGACGACGCCGTCCACTTCGTTGGCGGTGCTATGATGTGGCTTCACCAGCAACAGCTCGGCGATTTTATGCAGCTTGCACATCTCGAGGGCGCAGGCTTCGCTCAGGGCGTGGATGCTCTTTGCATAAGCTTGCTCCAGATCGGCGGTCGTGGCATCCTCAGAGGTCAACCAGCTGAGCGACTGCGTCCAGTGTCTGCATAAAAGATTTGGGTTTACTATGTTCAAATACTTTCGATTGCGGTCTACTCACTTGGCTATGTCGTCGAATTGAACGCCCAGCTCTGCATCTTTGATCGTGGCAGCCAGTCGCTCGCTCAGTTCCTCCGCCTCGTAGTCACCTTCACTCTCCACTTCCAGGTCCTCCAGTTCGAGGAGTTCCTTCACCTCGTTTATCGTTTCCTGCAATTCGGCAAGGGCGTTACCACTAACAGCATCGAGAAGGGTGTCCAGCTTGAGGCGCGACTCTCTGGAGAGGATCTCCAGGGCCTCGAAATGCACCAGTCCGCAGTAATGCTCGAAAAGGACTTCGAAACGCAGCTGGGCCTTCTGCCTTTCCAGCTGCAGCTGCTGCAGAGACTGCTCCATTTGGTCTGCATCCTTCTTCGCCTCCAACAATACGGCACTCAAATTGGGCGAGTTGGCCTCTAGGCCCAGCAGCTTCCTCTTGTTCATCAGCTTGGGATCGTTGTCCTGCAGAATGGTCATGGTCTTCTTGCCAATGCCTTCGAGTGTGTCCAGTCCGGTGTTGAGGACCTTGGAGCCCAGACTGGTGACAAAATCCAAGCGAAAGGCGGCCGCGGATTCGTTTTTATCGTCAACAGGTTCCTCTGGACTTTGGTCCCTATCCTGCAGCGGGTCCTTGGCAGCCTTTTCCGCCCTTTCCGCCTTTTCAGCCACATTGATGCGAGCCAGTTCCTCGGGATCAGGCACTCCGATGATCTGATTCAGGCCCTGGTTAACTTGGGTGGTTATCGTGCCCAGTCCTTCAGTGGCCGTGCTCAGCACGGAGCTCAGTTTTCCGCCCCACAGACCCCAGGACGAGGTCGAGGATGAGGCGGGTGCTGTCACAGCAGAAGCAGAAACTTTGGGAGTTTCTAGCTTTTCCCGATTTTCAACCGTTCCTTTTGCGTCGTTTCTGCTCGAGACTTCTGCTTTCTCCTCTGGCTGTTGCTCCTTCTCCACATGAACGAACTTGTCCTCGTCATCGCCCCAGTCGTCCCAGTTGTCGTCCTCGTCACTTTGGGCCCAGTCGTTACCGCCGTCGTCTTCCTTTTTTGGATTTTTCGCCATTATTTGTTTATTTCTGCTCCACGTAGATTTTTAGGATTTGAGCGAGGTCTGCCAACTCGCTGCGGACTCAACAGCTGTTTCTTTCGAAGCTGCCAACTCGCTGCACTCTCTGAATTGGCGCGCATATTTGAATACTCAAATAATTGTTGCTGACACTTTACTGCGCTTAACCAATCTTAACTTACATTTAGTTAATACAAATGTATCGAAACCTTAAATTTTGTCAAACTTATTTGCAGCTGGTTTGTTATCCATTTTAATGAACTAAATAACAAAATTAATTATTCTTAGTTACAAATTCGTAATTATGAATGCCAAAAATATATATTTGAAGGGTCTAGAAAAATCTTGGAGTCTCGGAGAAGCAAAGGATATTATACTTCAGTTAATACTAAATTTTATAAAAAAGTGTTCTATGTTTTTAACATAATCGACTGAGTTTTGCTTAATCTCAAAGTGCTTTTGGCGAACCTGCTGGCATGCAAACATTGTGCCAATTCTAACTGGGCTCATAAATTAGAAAATCACACAAGCACGTATACAAATGCTCGCTCATCAGCCCAGAAACCGAAAAGTTTTGCTAGCTAAGCTAACCAGCATATAAATTTGACAGCAGCGCTGGAGCAGCGCAAAATTAACAAGCCAACACCATTTCCACACACACCTTTTCCATAAACAAGGAATTTTCATAAACTTGCAGCACAATTTTAGGCAGCCGCTGCCACAGACTTTTCCCGAATGGAGCAACCACACGAATATTTCGTCAAGCCGGCAAATTTATCTTACGCAGAAACGGGAAGAAAGCTGGGTTGGCTTCAGCACCATCTCCATCTCTTCGGTGATATGAGTAATTTTTTAATTAAAATCCTAAAAGAAGGTAGTTGCCTTCCGCATAAGCCAAAACCGCTAAAATGTCAGTTGAGAACTAAAACACCTCCTTTCCCAGCTTCACAGCCACTTGCCTTAAAGTGGGGCACTCAACCCGCCTTTCTTGGGGCTAGTAATTGCATGTTCTGTGTCTTGTCTGGCCAAAAATTAAATGTAAATTTGCCAGCACATAGGTTTACATGTGCGGAGTCGAGGCAAATGTGTATTGTCAGTTGTCTGCTTGAGTTGAAGGGGAAGTGGGATATTGGGGAATCAGAGGTTAAATTGTATTCAAATAAATAGTATTTGGCTACTTTTAGATGTATTATGTAGTGTATAAATAAACTTATAACTAATAAACCATAAACTAAGAACTATAAGTGGAGCTTTACGCCTGGCCCTTTGATCTTGCCCTTGGCAGCCTCCTAGTGGTAAACACATTTACCCTAACTGAAGTACAAAAATGAATGTTTGGAAACCAAAATACAATGTATAGGCAACACAGAATTAAACTACAAAATTGGTTTAAACTATGGGCAAACAAGAGAAAAGTGAGCCAGGTTGATGAGGCTGCTTGGCAAAAACGCACACGCCCATCATCCTTGGCTGCCAAGCGACATCTTCGTCATGGAACTAATAACTGGAGAGGAGCTACTATGTTGTGGCACCCGCACTCCCATCCACTCCTTCCCAGGACAACAATGTTATTGATACCTCCGCCGGAACCCCGGACAAACAAGAGAACCCTTTCGGCATTCGGTTCCCTTGAGCATATTGTATCAGTGTCTACTCCTCGGTGTCTCTTCAAATTTATTTCCATCGACTTGATGTCTCTTTGTGCAGAGCTTTGCCGATGACAATAAACCAAACTTGCAGATGTTTATTAACATGTTTCTCTGTCAATATATCTATGAATACACGCACAAGGGTACGTATCCATAGTATAGATCCAATGCCAAATTGACGATGCTGATGAGGCGCTCGAAGGGGCGGGATGGTGATGGAATCCGGACCCGGACCCGTACCCGTATCCGGAACACATATCTCTGCCCTACAAGTATCGCTTTACAAGTGGAAAAATTCCTTTAGGCCAAAGTGTGCATTAAGAAGATTGTTTTACTATTGTTGTAAGACACCCAAAACGTACACATTTATCTATACTTATAAATACCCACACACCCACGCAGATACTTTAACTACATGAAAACTGAGTGCACTGAGAGAAATGAAGGCACTAAATGAGTGAAATATACCTTCAAAGTGTTGCCTTTATCCAAACTCTACAATTCATTGAAGTTTTATATGTTATAGTTGATTACGTTTTACAAAACTCGCTGAAACAAACACGACGGTAATCTTTTTGCAGTGTACTCGCACCAAACTTGCCCACAGGCGAATGCTTCTTGCTTTGCTCGTCTTTCGTCCTTCGCTCTTCGTCCTTCGACCTGCTTCCTGCCACTTTTCCCGTTTTCTCCTTCGGCATCGAGAACAGCTTCCTTGCCGTTGTCATTCCACTCAACAAAAGGATTCAAATTTCATTAAATCTCATACAAAAGTATCAAAATGCCATTGTTGTCATGGCACTCACACTCATACTCTCACACACTTCGACTGCACTTGCCAGGACCTTCACGCACACATGTAAGCAACTGGGAACTGGAAGGCTTGACGTCTTTAGCTTTCACTTTGGGCCTTTCATTCGATTTACGTTTGAAGTTACCCCATATGTGCCCCATGTACCCATGTACCCATGTACCCATGTGCCACATGGGGAAGGGACGCACTGTTTGCCGAGGAGGCGTGTCCTGATCGCTATCTGTTGTAATGGAAAACTTAATAGACAGTCGTCGAAAATAAACTGCCAAAGGACGTTAATCGCAGCAATTGCACTCGCAATTGATAGCCATCCCTTGTTTAGATAATCCCCACAAAATCAGACTCTATTGCCAATACGGCAATGTATGATCTGCCCAAATTGGGTTGTGGGAAATCACACCTGCCGAAAGGTATTAATATGTACTTACTGGGGCTCTAAGCCTCTTACTTTCGGTTGACTCGTTCCCAGTTTGTGGAAATAGTGTGAATATAGTCGATTAGGTTAATTATAAACGTCAAGGCAATTCAAAGGTGTACTTTAAGTTGCTCAAGTCCTTCCATCTTCGAAACACCTACTAGCTAGGCCCTACTAACATTAATTCGGTGTACTACAAGATATATTAGATATATTATACTACTAGAAATGTGGTTTTATGTATAACCACAAGGCTAAGTGATTATAGATAATCACTTTGCTTAGCAGCATGCGCTCAAATTTGAAAGCAAAAAAGCAAACCGCCAAAAACCAACATGCCTCCTTATCGTTAGAACTTTTTTGGATAAAGTAAAACTTTTCAAATTGCTTTCGCATTAAAAATCACTAAAGTGCGTTTCCGCTTCACTGCAACCAGGTCGTTATGTCGCACACTGTACGTACAGCTACATGCACATATACACACTTTGTGTGTTTGGCTCACTTCAAGTGTCATTAAGTTTTCGGTGATCGCCCATGTCCTTGATATTCGGTTTCTTTTGGTTTTCGTCAACTCATCAGGGTTCGAGCTCATGAAAGTTCAACTGACCTCCTGTCCCGCCCCCAATGACTGCTTGTGTGGGCGTGGCTGTTTGGATTAAACATTTATATGTGTTCATATGGCGAGTAAGGAAGAAGCCACAGGATGATAGTCGAAACTTGGCCACAATAAAATTGCTGTAAACAATGTGGGCGAACCGAACATATTTTCATAAGCTCTCGTCCTTCGACCTCGACTGAAACCGCACATCATTGGGCAGTTCTGCCGGAGCTAAGACCAGATAACTGACCACTGAAATATCACACATACGCCCAGTGAGCCCTATCAGCCAGAGGCAATTTATAGTTTATCACATGGAACGCATTGCAAGTTCAGAGCTTTGAAATTTAGTGTAATTTGGTGAGCTCTCTTAACAGGTATTTAATGGGATTGATTTTATAACCACATTTCTTTACGGAGTTAAAACTAAGGGTAATATATAGTTCTTTGGTTTTAAGAAGATATTCTATAAAGCTTTACAACTTACTTAAAATAATTGAATGGCTTTATAGTGTTCTTCTTTCTCCTTTTGAATGGTTCTCCAATATTTCGTCGTCGGAGAATCATTACTGCCTTGAATGCCATAAGAAATCACGTTCCACGCGGTTTGCAAATGTCAACGAGAGGAACAGAATGATGCCACGCATGCCACTAATGAGGCTCGTTAGCGTGGTCATCCAACGGGCTCCGCTCTGGGGCCACAAGCCCTTAATCCTCCCACTCCCACTCCCACCTCCTCATCCACATCCATGTCCGCATCCATGGCCACCCACGCTTGCTCATTCGGCGGGTAATGTATGCAACAAGCCGAATTGTACAAAGTACGAGTACCAGGCAAATCGATAAAGTAATTTGGCCATAGCCGCCCAACTCAACCCAAACTTACCCTTCCACATCTCGCGAGCATTTGGCCACATAATTTTGTTTGGCAGAGCAGCACGTAGCTGATGACTGAGTGAAGACTGGGAGAACTGGGTAGCCCGGGGAGCAGCTCCTGCTCCGGACTCTTACTCGGAATGGATTCGGATTCCGATTCGTATGGATTCGCCTAATTGCAGCACCATCTTGCGGTTATGCGTTCTACGTGCGTTTGTCGCACGTCTGGCTAATTAAAATTGCATTTTTCGTACGCTCCGTGCGGGTTATTGATATGGTCCATGTGGACATATGTACATATATCCGTATATATGGATACTGTACGAATACGTATATTGGCCTGCCGATGCGCCAGTTGGCCATCGTTTACTGGGTGCTGATGGAGTGGAGCAAGTTAGAGGATGTGATTGCCTCGATTGGAAAATATCAGGTATTACCTCTTGAATATACGACAATCTTATATATGCGAAGAATATTTAGTAAAAGTGTATAAAGCTAAACAGAGAGGAACTCTGTTTCGAAACCCCAGCTGAGCCACTCAGTCAACCCATTCATCTTTGTGAGTGTGGGATGGACCCTGTGGGGATGCTAGTATCCTTTCACCATCTGCATAAAATCAATCAATCGCAACGGAATGCTTAAGAGGGTCAGAGACCTCCGTCGACATTCCCAATAGGCCTAATTAATTGATTGAGGATGTCATCGGCTTGCTCTGGTTTCGGGCGGCCACCTCCGTGTTCGCTTTGTTGTCGGGGTCACAGTTGCAACTGTCATAATATTGACTCATTGCCGTTGTAATTAATGGTGTTAAGACTCGCACGCCATTTTAATGCAATCGAATTGACAGGCGGCATCCGATTCGCGTTCCCTGCACTTCCCCCATTTCCATTTCCACTTCCACTTCTATGAGGGGCCATCGTCTGCGTCTGGGGGATATTGATTTCAATTATAATGATGTAACACAATGGACGCAGGTCCCCTATTGACGGCCATTTTGGTCTTTCTTTACCCTTGCCCTAACCCCGTTGCCCCGGAGGCGAGTTAACTAATTGTTAACCTTCTGGTTTGTGTTTCGAATATTAAATAGAAAACCAGTTTCCCGCAGGAAACTCCAGCGCTCATTAATTGAACGGCAGGGCAGTAAATTCTCGTGGCTGAAATATCGACGATGGAGCTCTAAAACTACTTCGCAAGTAACAGATGTGCCCCAATGAACAGCTGCCTTTGTGATCCCATTCTCTTTTATTAATAAAAAATAAGGTGGTCATTTAAAATTTTGCGTTTATTAAAGTACTATTAAAAGAATCTAGCGCAGGACGAGAAATTAAAATCTGCAAATAGACATGGGAAATTTGGAACTCTAGCTATTGATCAATCTTCATCCGAGCTGTAATCGCTGTCAAAATCCATTTTTCCTATGTGGGTATCTGGACAATAGGGTTTTGTCACTGCCGGATCAGGTTCATCCTTAGACTTCAAGGTGTTTTTGCTCCGCAGTGTCACTCTTCGCGGGGAATTCCAATAGTCCTGCCTAGAAACTTTATTCCTTCCGCTGATCGAAGGCCCATCTTCAGAGTCGGAACTTTCCATTAGTGGTTTTCTCTGTGTTTTTGGCTTATTTGATGAGCTAGGGATATTGTCGGTGTGTGACTCGATTTCATCTTGCTGAATCTCAGCATCGCTCTGATTTTTGTTTGAAAGAAAGGGTCCTTCTTCGCCATGGTTAGCCGCATATTTTCCCTCTGGCGGCAAGTCGTCGATGAAGATCTGTCTATCGGGGATGTCCTTATAGCCGTCACTATCCTCCGACTCCTCCACGCTGTAATCCGATTCCAGAATATCGGATTCAGAACTGTCCACGTATGACTTACACTTCTCGGTTTTCAACGAGCGAGTTGGAGTAGCAGTGTTTCTGAGTGTGATGGCTTTTGTGAGCGGATCATTGGAGATGAGTTTTCGGTTGTATTGTACTAGTTTCTCTTGCTTAGTTTCAGACTTTTGGGTTCGCATCGCTGTAAGCTCTTTTATAATTTTCCGACCCTGTTGTGTAGTCTGTGCCTTTACAGGATCCGACAGTTGAATCACCTTTTTGGAACCCCCTTTATGCGTAGTGGACTTCCAATCGCGCATAACCAGCTGTGCCAGGAGGGGAAAATCCTTTGACTCGGGTCTGATGAGCAGACTTTGCTCCATTTCCCTGCGATGGGCCACACTTTCACCCGTCTCCATGCGAAATGTTTCCAGGGTGTGTCTGTAGCCGAACCAATCGAGGAACTCCATAACCAGCTGGTTGATCAGCTTGACCAGGCTGTGATCTTCTGATTGATTGCTTACACCAGATGCTCCACCGGCTAGAGGTTGGATTTTGGACATGTCCAGCTGGCCACGCATCATCATAAGGATCTTCACGTGCACTTCGCTCCGTAGCGCCGCCATGGTTCCATTTTTCTCGAACTGGCTTTTGATATTCTGTTCAATCAACTTCTCGTAGTCAGCCTCCAGCTTTCTCTCATTGGAACTCATAGTTGTGAATTTTGAATTAAGCGAATTTAAGCAATCAAAATGTATACTCTATCAATTTTATATCTACGCAAATGAGGATAATAATTCCTGTACGTTCAATTTGATTTTGTGTTTAATTGTGGGCAGAAGCTAGAAATTTCAGTTTGTCCATATTTCACACAGCCTCCTTAATGTTTTAGATCATTCTTATTTTATTGGCCTGTGGCCAGGATTTCTACGAACGTCTGGAAAGTTTACTCTACTTGCCAAATCAGTCCAACTCGTTAATCATGCAGATAACCTTGATGTTTGCCCAGTCTGCGCATATATTAGCCATTTAGTTTGAACTTTTGAACCAAAGCTTTGGCTTAACTTACTTAAAGCTAATGCATGAAATATATATAAATAATAGATTTATAAGGGGGCTACAAAATAATCGGCATTAAAAACGGGTGGCATTTTTTAAAGTTATTTTTTATTTTGTGATATATCGGTACTGCCCTTCCTGAAACCTAATGCTCTTTAAGTACTAGGACGATAATCACACGAATTAATTCTTTTAAAGCAGTATAAAAAAGAGCCAACAAGAATATTAAATTACATATACACAAAACTTTATCAGGATCAACTTCTGGGTGCTTTTTCGGGTGGTGAGTTTTTCTTTTCATTCACTTGTAGGTGCTGGAAAAAGTTCGCTCAGCGATTGAGCCAAAGAAATATTTAATAACTATTTTCTTGCCATTTTTTCCGTTTTGTTCTTGCAGGCTCGTTGGAAAAAGTTATCTTTGCATTTGCTTTTAATTTTTGTAATGGAATTGTTAAGAGCGAAAGGCCGGGTAGGGGTAGCAGCTGATTTATAGTCGGCCCAAAGTTTTTCGAGTACAAAAATGCATCGGTGAAAAATGCCAGCCGCATTGGCCTTAAAGTTTTGCACTCAGCCCTTGCTTAAATATTTGCTCAACTAATTAGCAAAAGTGTTGGCAAGGCAGCAAAAAAATCCTGGCGAAATTTGTAGATAAACATATCTATATATTAAGCTCAATGCCTGCGCCATTTCCGGTTTATCTCTTGGCTAATTTTTATTGGTGTAGCAAAGCAAAGCCAATTAGGCAAAATGGCTGCGACACATTTCCGCTGGTTTGCTGAGCCATCTCGAACCCGTTAAGTGCTACCGGGGTCAAGACCCCCTGACCTGACCTGACCTCGAATGGGAACACTACGGACATCTAGGGGGGTATATCCTTACATTAAGGTTGAATGCATTTAAGACCAAATTATGTGTTAAAAACTAATGTATGAACCTTAAGGAAGTAAGTTTTAATTATGTTATATGTACAAAGTATAATTATAGTTAATTTAATCTGGCACCTACATATATCTAAAATGTTGCTCCATTTCTCACACTGTAGAAATAACCTTAGTTATTATTACTTGCAAATATTTTATATAAAATAAGCGAACGGGCAAATTACAGATGTTTTTAAGCTGTTTTGCTAAAAAATAACCATTACATTTATGATTTAATATTGAAAGGATAGTGTATTTCTGAGCTGGCTTATTGTAAATGATTGGCTTCCTTTTTGCTATTATCATTGCCGCATTGTTGTTATTTCAGTGACACTTTCGCATTTTGCTAATCGCATTAATTATGCTTTCCCCTATTTGCTGCTGGGCCTCTGGTCCTGTTTCTGTGTCCATTCCTTCCAGGGCCAGAGTCCTGAATCCTTCGGCCTGCAGGCGAAATGGCCAGCAAATTGAACAAAAGCAAACTGCAGGCAAAGAAAGCCGTGTGGATAGGGGCTGGAGGGAGTTTGGATGTTTGAATGGAGGAGGAGGCTACTTTTCAGGCATAATTGCCTCTCAAGGGAATTAAATTGAGCCGAGAATTTCGTTGGCAACAAAAGATGAAGACGAGATTTTATTTCATTAATTATCAATTAGTTTTTGAAAGTTGTTGCGCCTGATTTATTAAGTGGACAGTGGCTGCCACTGCCACTGGCACTGGCAATGGGATAACTTTCGAAATGCCAGGCTTAATTTTCTTCATAAAATTGCTCTTCAATTAATTAACCAAATTGTTTTGCGGATACAAATTATATTCGTGTATGCCGCAAATCAATCAGTAATCACGTGAAAAGTGCTGCCAGGCCAATTGCAAATGAATTAGTATCATTTTTCACCTCTAAAAGCTCTCTAAATCCATTTTCTTTGACTTGTGCGGCGGCTAACCAAATTTTCATTAATTATGGAAATAGGACATCAATTTTAAGTGAATTCACTTAAGAATTGAAGCCGATTTGCCGCTTTTATTCCCATGAAAGCTGACCACGATGTTGTAAGCTTATCAAACACGTATTCGATTTATAAGTATCTTTTTACTGTATTTGTATGTGTAAAGTTGGCTTATGATAAACAAAATCAAATTTTGCTTGAAATAATGGTTTACTTAAAATTATTAATGTGCTTCCTAATGGTTTTAATCATGGCCTCAGCCTGCGAGTTCGAGGAGTCGCGTATAATGCCGATGACCTCGGAGATTCCTCCGCCAGGACGACCTCTTTGCGCCTTGGTACACAAGGCGAACAAAACTCCTGCGCAGGCGCCCCTTTTGCCCTCCCAGTTCTCCGGACTGGGATCGAGTCTGTTTGGAAATGAAATTGTTTTAAAATTCTCCTGGTGCTATAACACTTGATAATTTCACTTACTTTTCGAGCATATCAAATGCCTTGGCTGCCACCCAGAATTCCGCGCACTTGTAGCACTCATTGGCAATCAACTGCAGTAGAATAAATGCCTCTGCGTTCGTATCCCTGGTGATGAATACATTCCAAGCCAGTTCAGGATGACCGCAGTGTATGTGGCACTTGGCCAGGATCATGCAGTAGGTGTGCTGGTTCTTGATGTCCATGTCGGTGATCTGCATCAGCAACTCCTCCGCCTCCTTGTAGTATCCTGTGGCGCACTTGGCCTGGGCAAAGTTATAGTTGAACACATCGTCGTTCACGAAGTAGCTGCGAATGGAGTTCATGTAGACCAGCACCTCCTCGAATTGCTCGTAGAGGAAGAAGGCGGAGGCCATACTCTGGCGACCTGGTATCGTGTCACACTCTGTTGCCGAACTGCCCACCAAATGCAGGTTTTGCTGGGCCGTCTTGATGTGCTCCTTCTAAGAGATAGAAAACATCGTATAATCGCTGCTTTCCCCATAGAGATATGTATATGTTTCCTTACCGATCCCAGCTGCTGGCCAAGAGCAGCATGGACCACTCCTTTGAGTATGTACTCGTGCGGCGATGTAGGCTGCAGCTCCTTCATCAGAGCATGGGCTTCCTGGACATCCCCCTGCTTCAGATAGTATATGGCCAGATTCAAGCGAGCCTCGGGAATAATATTCAGTAGTCCTGGTAGCACTCTCAATGCTCCTTCCCCATTCCGGAAAACGACCAAGTTGTGGCGCAGCAGATCCGCTCCGAAGGTGCCATTATCGGCTATGTTCTTGATTTCCTGCTCGGCCACACGACCGTTGAAGAGGCGAAATCGGTTGCAGGCCTTTAGGTTAATGGCTATAGTGCTATCGCCATGTTGACTGAGATATACGTCCAGGACCTCCTGGGACATGTCGTAGTAGTCCAGCTTATAGAAGCACAAGGCCAAGTAGACATTGATGGCCTGGTATTCCTTGTTGTCCACCAGCACCCGCTTGTACACGTCGATGGCCTCCTGGTAATGGGCCCGCATGTAGTGCATCGAGGCCAGGCTGAGCTGCTGCTCCAAGCTCGAGGAGTCCTGCAGCTCCTCCTGCAGCTGGCTCCACTCCTCCTCGCTGCCCAGCTTGTGGGCCAAGTGGAAGAGCAGTCGCTGCTTCAGCGGGTTGTCAGCCGCATTGGCCATCAGTTGTTGGGCCTCCTCGTACAGGCCCAAGTAGAACATGCACACGGCCAGGTTGAGATCCAATTTCCCATCCGGACTTGAGGAACCCTGCTGTATGGCCTTGTACTGGGCGAGTGCCTGTTGGTAATCACCTAAATGGAAATTGCAAAAGGCAATCCACTGATCCACCAGGCTCTGCTTGGGTCCCTGGGCACCCTCCTCCTCGTCCTCGTCATCGTTGGCGAACTGAAATGGAAATTTAACCAAGAAAAAATAACTTACAAAAAAGTGTGTCTGTTTCTTTTGGTTTAGTCTTAATACCAGTATTTAGAGGTGCACATGTTTGATAAAAATCACGACATTTAGCGTCACTGGTTTAATAGTGACTAATAATAAAAGCACTGTGTATAAATGCAAAAATGAGCTAATTAAAAAACAAGTTTCGCCGACTAGCATATATAAATCAGGTCCGTTTCGGCAAACATAGCCAGTTGTTTTCAGACAAAACTAATATTATACTAATACTATGTGGTAGCACAAATCAATTATGAATAAACAAAGGTAACATGTCTTTGAACCACAATATTTTAATTCAGTAAACTCAAATTTTACAGTGTCGTTCAGAATACAATGGACGGCTATCAATCGATTAATGTATTCGGACTAAGAGATGCAAAATTATACGCGTCACTAATCTTTAAGTAATTCGAAAACGAGTCTAGGCCAACTTCAACTCTACGTCTGCCAAACTGGTATAAAAGCAGCTGACATATAGTCAGATTGCATAGTGATCTCTGCCATGAAGTTCTTTGCTCTGATTGTGTTTCTTTTAATCGCGTTGATAGCCGCAAAGGCAGATCCTCTATCGCCGTCATTCCAAAAATGCCTTGATGAAATAAGTGATGCGGAGTTGTGTGAAAATTTCAAAGACCAATTCCCAGAAGATGCACCTGCTGTTCCCCTCGATGAATACACCTTCGAAGCTCATTCTGGATAATTTAACTTCGTTTTCGTTGTGTAATGCCGACAAACGCGAATTAAGCTGAATAATTTATTGCGCACTGCTGCTTTATAAGTTAAATAAATAAACCAATGATTACATAAACATAACTTTGTTTCTATTGCCTCTCGTATGTGATTTGTATTTTGCAAGATTATCATTTGGTACACTATCAAAATTAGTGATAAGCACTAATTAGCTGACTTAAATTACCAAAAAAAAAACATGTATATAAGTATGGAAAAAACCAAAAATCATTAAATTTAAGCTGGCTAATATGCGCTAGTTCTTTACTGTTGGTGCATAAGAAACTAAATTGTGAAAACTCAGCCACGATTGTCCACTGAATGGGAGGCCAAAGTAATCCGTACGCACCTCCAGAAAAGCCCGGGCTCCCGTGTAGTCCCGCTTGATGATGAAATCCTCGAGGGAGGCCGGTGCCGGGGTCTTCCTCGCCTGCCTGCCGACGCCGAGTCCACTGCCAGTGCCTCCGCTGGCGTTCCTCGAGCTCGCCGAGTCGGTTTTTCCGCGCGAAAGTATCTGGGCAGGGACATAAGTATCTCCGGAGTATCTGACAACACTTTCCAGGCACATTTCTTACCATTTTTTCGCAGAGCCGTTTGTTTCCTCGGGATTTGCTCTCCTTACGCCTTGCTGGCTCCTCGGTGTTTGGGTTTTGTGTGTTGTGCGTTTTCTGCTTTCAGTTTTCAGTTTTCTGTTTTGGTCGGGAATGCTTGGTTACGGTCGCTTGGCAACCTACATAGCGTCGATAAAGCAGTTCGACCATGCCTCACTGCGCCCAGAAAGAGGCGCCCCTTCTGGATCCTTGAGTGCAATGCTATCTACCCCGTATTCTATTCTATCCGCACTCCACTCAACTGTAGCTGGGGCCAGGAACCAACTGTTGATACGCCAGAACAGCCACCCCTAATTCTTGGGATATCGTCCTCACTTTTCCTGATGATGTCAGCAGCTGCGTGGGGCTTCATACCCTTAAAATATGTTTTGGGGTCTAATGGAATTCGGGAATAATGGTACAGCCTAAACAATAAAATTCAGTAATAATCACAATTCCCAATTCAGAATGGTTACAACTCATGAGTACAAATTTATGAATATTTCAATGCCAAACTTTTTTCCGATATAGATTTTGGCTACTTTTCAAATATGATATTGCATTGTTAGTATATAATTTGTGATAACTTGCTACCTCCAGGATATTCCCTACTCCCATTGAGCTGGACAAGACCTGAAAATATTTCAGAGCATACACAATGATTTCATACCTGCCGGATGTGAAGTACAGGACGACCCTGGTCAGATGGTGCTGGGTGACGAGCTGGGTGAGCACAGGTAGACTTATGGCACGCATTGTTGACACAGTTCCACAGGAACTGATGTTTTTGCATTTGCATTTTCATTTTGCAATTTCTTTATTTATAAGACGCACACGAATCATAAATATGCAGGCAGCCTCCGGCGAGAAATGCATGCGTCAATCCAAACGCCTTGGCATGGGCGCTCGTACTTTAGGAATTCTCGTATTTTCACTCAACTCTGCTGACACTGCATAATGGCTCACAAACACATGTATTTCGTGTGATAGACATGACTGTAGAATTTTGTTATTCCAGTGCAAATTCGAACGCCATCAAGTGGAAAAACAAGTGGAAAATAACAACAGTCCAAGCAGAGCAAAGTATTCGCAAACTGTAAATACTGCTTCACAATTGTGCTTCACCGGAGGAGAGATTGATTTAAGAATATTTATGTATTGCTTAAACCGCAAAGTGCCAAATGGAATTACTATGAATGCAGCTTACCTAGTCCCCAAAAAGAGGAGAAAGCCCAACCAATTGAATGTGAAACGCGGATAAAAGTTAAACAACAATCTGTTCGTTGCGTGCAATAAAACAAGATAAAGCATAAGTTCAAACACCAACAGTGTGGCAAACAAATTTACTTTCAAGTTGTAGCATTTCGTATATTCCCGGCCACTCCATGTACATATGTATATATGTATATATGTTTATGTATATATATATTTATTTCCATCCAGCAGGCAGTCATTCGGCGTACGCGCCTTTGTTTATGCTACACTTTATTGCGCTTTTGCAATTTCGCGTTTCCGTTTCCCGTCAAATCAGCCATAAAAAACGTAAAGCAAATCTGGGAGTCACGACCCCGCCCAGCTGGATCCTTCTGGTCCTGCTCCTTGAAGGCGCCTATTACATTTCGCAGTCGAATAAACAATGCCAACATCATTTGCACCTCCTTCATTATGGGCTTGGCTCGTTATTTGTCAAACAAATAAACAGCAGGCAATGCCAATGTCGGCACACTTAGAGAAACTCAACTTCATACTTTTCCCAAAACATTGGGATACCCAAAATCTGGAAATAACTAACCACTGTTATATGGATACTTAGATATATATAAACATGTATGTAAATATAATTTTGTTATTTATTATCAAGAATATAAAACTAAAACATAATATCTGCGTTTAATATACGACTTTAAAACTTGGTTGATTTTTGTTATATTATAATTTTATTTCCCATTTTCTTGCAGTGTGGATGGCGGGGATTTTGGGGGCCATCGCTGGAAAACAAAAGACAGAAGACTTGCCAGTCACTGTTACGTGCAATTGTCTCCCGCTTGGGCCCATGATTTTCCATCATTATCATGGAGAGCTGTTCGTGTTTACAATTTTTCCTGCGCTCCTTTTTCCCACTGTGACAATTTATTGTCATCTTCTGCTTCACATTGAGTGTATGCTCGTTTTGTTTTGTTTATACACTTTCGTATTTGCATTGCCTTCTGTTCTCTGCTTTTTTTTCGTCCTTTTTCGCATTTTTTTTCGAGCTGGATTTTTTCTAAGGAAAATTGCGAACTTGCGAAATGAAGTGCAAAATTCAAACGGAAATTGAAACGGCAATGACAGAGTCGACTTGAGTTGAGTTTGTTTCGTCCTTTCGCTCCTTTGGCTCCTTTCGATCCTTTCGCTCCTTGGGCTCTATTTATTTGGTTTTTTTTGTCCTTGGCAGTAGAGCCTGGACTTTGGGCTTCATCGCAGGACTCTTGGGCACATGTTGCCTGCAGTTGCATACATATATAAATGTTTCTTCGCAATGAAGTTGGGAAAATGGCGATTTTCTCAAGCGTAAACTAAACACTGGAAATGCAAAAATAAATAAAAATGGACATCTTGGCGAATTTATTGGTCATGATGATGACGACGCCTGAGTTCGGATTTAGCACAAATGTTGAATACCACTGAAGCATGCATAATAATGGGGCACTGAACTTTCCAAATTGGGCTCTGGCTCTGGTCAAGGATGAACTGGGGAAATGAAGTTGAACCCGTCTGAAAATGTTTTGAAATAGTTGAAAGTATTGCGGGCAATTCAGTGGATTTGTCCATCTGCGATTTGAGATCGATTTTCAGCCTTGACTGCACAAACTGAAAAAGCAAAGAGCACCACTTTCGCTGGCCAAAATAAATTCGTTATTCCGCTAGAGAGGGAAATTGCAAGCAAACTCGTATATGGCATGCGAATATATAGAGTGTGTGTATGCAAAGAAATCAGACAACTGTTGTTTGCAATTAGAAGCAAATAAACTAAATTGTTTCGCGGTTCGCAGTTTTTGAACAAGCGGCGCACATTTTCAAATTTGTTCAGCACACAAACTCTCTAACATCGCGGATTTTCTCTTCATTTTTGCGGCAATCGCATTATTGGTGAATGTGTGAAATGTTTTTGGCTGATTTTGCCTGGTCACTTTCGGCCAAGCGGCTCTCGACGAAGCCTTCTACACGATTTGGCGCATTTACATATTTTAATTAAAACATAAATTCTGCATTTTGCCCATACAGTTGAATGTCGGTTGCGTGCGAAAAGCCAGCGAGCATATTATGCAGCTCTATTTTGCCGGATTGATTAGTGATGCCACAAAGTGGTCACTGTGATTCAATTTCCAGTTGTTTCTGGCTTTCAGCTTTGTGTGGGTGGGACGAAAATCACTCTTTTAGTTTTATGGAATAGAAACTTTATTTAAACGTAGTGCGTTGAACAAAGCCTATTTTGAAGAGAGGATCAGGATCATTGAAGAGCACGCATGACCCTATAAAACATACACTATATATTCTTGATCAGGATCACTAGCCACGATTTTGGCTAAGAGCGAAGCAGTCACTTATCACAGTTTCGGCTATTTTCACTGGCAATCCACACAAATGAACTACAATCTTCTATCCTGAAGGCACATCCTTTGAGTTGTTCGATGCTTTCGCATGCCTTTGGTTACTTTAATAAATATTTCATCAGACACACGCACATCGCCACATAGAGAAGAAGAACTTGGGTAGCGCATAGTTTACTATCTACTAAATATTTAAACGCAGCGTCAGATCGTAAAAGCAAAATGTATGCAAAGTGCATGTCGAGCAGCCATCGAGGTAAGCTGTAAAAAACTAAGGCAAGTAACGGCCAAAATGAAACGGAAAAAAGGTTAGGAAAAGGTAAAACAGTCGAGCCAAGAGCTGCAATATTGAATAAAGTTAGTACCTGGCGGTCTGTTGCGCCTCATCGTGCACACTTTGTTTATATTTATAGTGTATAAGCTAGGTTTTTATGTTTTTAGCTCTTTCATCCAAAATTTCTTAGGCTTCATACTCTTTTTAGGGCATTTAATGCAAGCTCATACATATTTTGTATTAAGATTTTGTAAGGAACGTTTATGTTTTAAAAATAATTATTTCCCTGTCATTATAGAACATGCTTGTTTATGGCGGTACAGTCAAGTAGAGGCATATAAACCGTCATATAGTGAATTTTCCTTGAATACACTATATAGCATAAACTCCGCGGAGAATTCAAAATGAACGTTTATCGAGAGTCGTGCAGCGAAAAGTTACGCATCGATGGCAATGCAAACACGGCACATGGCAGCGGGACAAAATTTCTTAATTTCAGCCGGGGAGTGCCCATCTCATGGCCTCTGCATCTGCAGCTCTCCATCTCCGAATTTCCACATCTCGATTTCCAGGCGCACGGCACACGATGCGATGCCTGTGCGTTGGCAAATGGAAGCATATATGCTCCTATAGAAGTGCCAAAGCCGCAATGTGTCTGGCTCCGGGTTCATGGAGGCTCGTACTCGTACTCTACTCCTACTATACTCGTACTACCAATACTCGAGTGTGTGTGTGTGTGTGGCCAACATGTCTTGCGCTCTCTATGCGACCACGCCCACACAATCAGGCGCCCATTTATGCACTAATTAAAATTTTATCGTTAAATCTTGTTTGCTTGCATTGCTACAAGCAGGCACTGCAGCAGCCCCTCCTCTCCGCCCAGCCCCCAATATACGCCACATGTATGCAATGCGAACATTTTCGCTGAAAATGTTTGGCAACAGTTATTTGCACTTCCCGATTCCCGTTTCCCGATTCCCGGCCACCACCAGCCAGATATCCTGCCACGCCCAGTTTTGGTGGGGCGAAGGCAGAGGGGCCATGTGATCACAGCGTTTAATGCCGGGCACAAGCATTTTCATATTTTATTTGGCTGGATTCGCAGCCAAAAACCAAGCGCCCCTTCGTTAAGTGCCGACACTGAGCAAAACAATGGGCCTCTTTAAAATACTAATTTCTCAACTAAAACAACTAATGTCACAAGAATACTCTGCTATATAAATGAAACTCAAATTGTTATTATTTTTGTTTTTAGTTTTAGTTTTGTTATCCCTCTAATATACGTATGTGTACATTTTAGTTAGTTTAGTTTCTTTCTCTAAGTACAGACCTAATGCATGGGGGCAGACTGATTGTGTTTGACCTTCGCTGGCAAATGTGAATCGCATTTAGGCGAGCAGATTGTATTTCAAAATCACTGCCCCTGTCATTTTGTCAAACATTTTTCAAATTACACCTCATCGCGCGCTCAGCCAGCAAGTGAAATTGCAAAAACAACTATGAAAACCGAAATTCAATTTCCAAATGTGGAAACCAAAATCCAAAAAGTCGTACAACTTTTTCCCCAGCTGCTGCGCTGCTTTCGCCGTGTCAACTTTTTTAATTTAATATATACAGTGCGTATGCGTAATTTTTGTGGCTTTAAGCGGCAGCTGCTGTTGTGTTAGAGTGTATCTGTGTGTGTGTGCTGTATGGGGGTGTGTGTATTTTTGGGGGTGTGAGTGCGGCTAGAGCTGCAAAAGAAGCAAAAAATTTAATTAAAACGTTGCATAAATGAAATTCAAATTCGAAATTGCATGCAAAATGAATAATTGAATGGACCATGGCAGTTGACTAGCTGCCCCGACGGATGGTTTAGTTAATTTTTGTCATCGTCGCTCTCTTTCAGACTGACACGCCTCAATTGGTGGGCGGAACACAGCGATGGGCTCTAGAAGTCCGCTTAGTTACTAAATTAAATTATTTTCCCATGCAAAACACAACCATTTATATTGATAATTTCGTTGGAACTAAGTAAAACCGGAAATATGTTAGATAGCTGTGTTAATTTCATATTAAGCTATACGCCTCTTTATATAGTTTATACAGTTTAATCTGAGAGAGAACTATTTACTTGGCCGGTGCTGTATCTGTAACCTGTTACTGTTCATTTTCTAGTGAGTAAACAAATCAACCGCAAAACAAATTAGTAATTTAATTTTCATTGCATTCAGTTGCATATTAAAGCTTTATTTGTTTGTGTTTTTTGTACAGCTTTTGCTAAAATAACAAAATCCGTAAAATAAATATGTGTTATGATGGGCAAATTTATTGCTGTTGTATTATAAATCGCCAAGGTTTGAACTTTGTGTGCTCTACAGCTTGGCTGTGCCATAAATATAAGAAAATTAAAGTATTGAATTTCTTTCTGAAGAAAACTCTTCAATTCACCAATGACTGAATCACTGAAAGGCTTGAATCACTTTGAATAAATTAAAGTACCCTCTGCCAGCGTACGAAAAACAAAGACTAACTTGTTTATTACCTTTGTTTAGACTTTATATGACACAAGTTTGCCTCCGATGATGGCACTTGAGCAAATGGCATTAGCATTGTCTTTCCATCCTGGAGGACTTGACTGCCTTTCCCACTCTATTTGCCTTCATATATTTCTGTGCATTCCTTGTGGAAAGTCTGAGCAAGTTTCTTATCGCGCCAAAATGTTATTTTTTCTCGGCTGGGTTTACTTTGCGCTTGATTTGTTTTCCATAGTTGTTTGTGTGTGCCTGGGAAAATGCTGCTTTCTTCCGAGGATTCTCGCCTTTACTTGGTTCCATTAACTTTTCGGCATAAGTGAGTATGCGATGTACATTATGAAGAAAGGGACTCGACTTCGCCCCAAAGCAGGCAGTCCAAAGTGTGGAAGCTCCCAGCTTTGGGAGTTAATTTCCCAGAACTTTTGATTGCTCAATTTGGGCGGCTTCAGAGATTTTGCATATTAAATTCGCCGCTTATTCTCCAGTTTGATTGCTATTTGCATATACTAACCTATATCGCAGCATCATAACACGTAAATATCGCCATGGTATAAAGACAATAGCTTTGAATAACATCTTAAAGTTTGAAGATTTTCAATAACAGGTTTTTATGAAGACTTTTACCTTTTGCAATTGTTATATCCAGTATTTAATCGTCAATCTTTGTTTCTAAATTTATCGTAAATAAGTGAATTCGGTCGTATAGAACTGGTGAAATATGTGTGAAATAAAGCCAAATTTCGTGACGCACGATCTGGTGCACAATCTGAAGTGCTCTAAGCGCGGTCCGAGGATAGTAAGTTTCCAAATAGGTTTCCAAATTCCTTAAGTTCGAATTCCAATTCCGATTAGAGGCCAGACATGAAAAAGACGAGAGCCTGGCCTGGAGCGCGATTTATGTGCGTTTGTAAGGAGGGAGACTTGAATACTGCTGCATATTGCTTGGCGGAGTTGATGCACGAGCCGTTTCGGCCATTTCCGATGGCCACCGTGGCAGTGCATCATTCGATCCGCGACGAGTTCATCGAGCGGGTGAGGAGTCGGTTCCGGCAGCTGAAGCCACACGTGGCCAATCATCCGAACTTCATAAGAGCCGTCCAGGAGCTGAAGTACGGGCTACGACCTGTGAAATACGTCCTGGCCGATGTGGCCGATGCGCCGGCCTGTGCCAGTCCCATTTTGGTGACGGAAGGCGTCACCCACTTGTTCTTTCCCAGCGGACCCTCGGGATGCACCACGCTGCACAGCTTCAGTACAATGTCGGAGGTGGCGCTAATCTTTGGCAAGGAGACGCCGAACTTCGACGCCGTCTACTTCTTTGATGAGACCATCACGCGTGTCTACATCTTGGCCAAGCTGATCAGCTGTGTGCAGTTCTTTGTGAACTGCATGGATGCCTGTCTGCTGGAGATTATGCCCCACTACATGGAGCACACGCCCATGGTGATCTACAAGCGCGGCTATCACTACGAGACCCTAGAACTGGGCCAGCAGTGGAAGATCATCGTGTTCCCCTACAGCACCTCCATCCTGAGGCAGTGCTGCTGTCCCACTGGCCAGTGCCGCTGCTATGCCACCCATTCGGCCTGCTGTGAGGACCATTTGCAGGGTTAGGGTATACGGGATGTGTATTGCCTCAACTGAGAACGCAGCTCCAGCCCACTCCATCCTGCTGGTAATTTCGACGGGGAACTGCATCTTGGCAAAGGAAATCAGAACTTCCTCCGTCTGTTCTTCGACTGCCGGCGTCGCTCCAGAAATCCGCAGTTCCAATGAGTAGTTTGCGACTGGCAACACATGTGAGCCATAATTTTCGCGGTACTTGCCTCTTGAATGGCAAATACAGTGGTCACTGGCTGTGGTGAACTATTGCATTTTAGGCAATTCATCTTTTTTTTATTCACACCTAATCTGATCAATTGCTTAAGATAATTACTATATGGTGTAAGAGGAATGATTTGCAATGTTGTTGGTAACAAGGACTAGCTGACCTCATTTGGGAATCTCTCCTGTATTTAGTGCCGCAATAATTTTGGCTGTATTTATCAAACCTTGTCCCTTCGCCCAAAACCTCCAACTTTGGCCAACCGCTTGCAGGATGTCGCCGACTGTTGGCTTTTAATAAAACTTGCACACAGCCGCCAAGTATTTGCCTTGGCCTTGTCGAAAAAGAACTTTGAGAAACCGTGGAAGTTGGAGGTCTGGGTTCTGAGTTCTGAGTTCTGGGGACTGAGAACTGAAGTCTGAGTTTTGGGGTCTGAGAACTCCTAAACCGACACAAGTCTGGCAGCCATTAGTTGCGGCTGCTGATGCGGCAGCTTGTCGCCAAGGCATTGACTTCTTTGGGTTACCGCCGAATAGTTGTTGGGCTTTTATGTGCCAACTTGTTAATGAGTTTGCCGGGATGTGGGGTGTAGGTTGCCCGTCCATATCCAACCATCAAGCACTCATTCATGACAGGCGGCCTATGCTGCACTTACTTACCTTCTGCATTTTTGGCATTTGGCATTGAAACGGAATCCTGCCTGCAATCACTGACAAATGTCTGAATGTCCTGCTGTCTGGAATATCTCTCTCCATCTGCTGCACTCGTCTGGTTTATTTGTCAGTGCTGTCTGCCATTTTGATTTGCAGTCTGACATATTTTGGCCGCACTTCAGCATTTTGATGCTCGTTGGCAATGAAAAACGGCAATGGAAAAATGATGTTGCACATTAATATTTTACCTTGAGGAGGATGCCTTTTAAATCATCTGACTGGATGTGCCTGAAGTGCTTAAAAGGAAATGATTATATAGTTGGACATATTGTAATTGAGTTTCTTTGTGAAAAGATCAAGCCTAACAACGTATATTAATGTGAAAAGAAAACTTAAGAAATTCATTTGATTTATTTAATGATGCGACTAATATTCATTACCTATAGCTAGAGGTCAAATCCTTTTAACACGAGCTGACAACTCACATACAAATTGTACAACCCAAATAACAAAGTGTTCATGATGTTTATAAAACTGCAGAACTGAACAGAACAGAACAGAACAACCAACTGAAACCGCTGCCAGCATAGAAACCGAAACAAAACAGAGCAATTCCGACCAAATGTCTCTCAAACTGACCGCAACAATTTGAAAAACATTACCCATACGCCGCGTATGACACGCCAAAGCGGAGCAGATGGGCGATAAAAAGGGTGGACATGGACCCATGGACACTGGGCGGAAGGCCAAACAACCGACAACGGACAACCAACTCGAGCATGGCGAACAGTGTATTTTCAACACCTGCTGGTCAAACAAATCGTGTTCATTTCGGTACAAACACTAATTTCGACAAGGTGCAAACAAGCTGACGACTGCTCGGCAGGAGGAGATCTGGGACACGGGACATGGAACGTGGCTATGGGAGTGGATGTGGGATGGTGGAACCATGGACGTGGCGACCAAGGGAGGAGCGTTGGGAGCAGCGGCCCGAACAGGAACACGCTCGAAACACAAACACAATAGAGGAAATTCCCACCCACTGGCAAAGGGACAGCGGCGCTTGGAAGTGTCACGTGCACTGACTGTCTGCCTGTGCTTTTGCAGCAAGTACACTTAAAAAAATATTATTAGTATATGAGTTTTAGGTGGGGATGCTTGAACGCTTACAGTGCAGAGTTTACAACTATTTGCAGGTGCCATGTTCAAGAAGTTGTGCTAGTCTACAAGTAATTATTATAACCCACCAATTTGTAGTTTCTAAATATTTTCAAATATTTTTTTTTGTGATTTGGGGGTATATTTTTCCGCAGTGCTACAAACTCCGGAGTCGCATCCTGGAGTTTTCGAGTCTGCGTTTTCGGGCCGGGCCTGGCGTCGACAGATAAAATGCTTTTTTGTGAAAAATGTAAAATTGCATTTGTAACCGCATTTCATTAGAGAAAGAAAGTCAACCGTCAGGTAGCAGACAACGCACGTTTCCATAGATGGAACCCCAGCCCAAAGGGGGGTGGAGGGGGGGCTAGTTGGTAAAATAGCAACAAAGTTCGCAATCGCGCCGGCGAAACGAGCCTCACGGTCAATGGTGAAACGTACAGCGAGACAAAACTTGGCCCACACACACACACCGGAGTTGGGCAAAAACGGCAAGCAAACTATTCCATGGGGGTGTGAAGAAGGGGGGAAAAGGAGGAAGGGGGGAGGGGGGTTTCCATGGGTCGCACTGCAGCTTGGCAATTTTTGTTGACCGGCCAGGACATAAACATGGATCCTGTGTCTGTGCTGCAACTTCTGTCCTGTAGCCGTCTCTCTGCCCCACTCATTGTCTGGTTGTTAGGCCTTTAAATGTCCTGACAGGAATGTTGATGGCAAACTCGGTTATCGATATGTGAACAACGTGGGGGCTATAAATAAATAATGGGCCAGTGTGAAGGACTGTAATGCTGTTGGGTTATTCGAGAGGCCACATAAGAATGGTCGACAATTGGAAATTACTACTAGTAATGGTAGCGTTCTGTGCTCTCCTTTATGTACTGCACAGTTTTTATTCCTATAAAAGAAAATCTACTGATTTTCTTATTTTAGATCGATCATATTAGATCGATCATATATATCTTCTGGTTATTATCTACTATATATCAAATATATAAATAATTTACAAGCGCCACGTGTGCCACGGATTTTAGTTCGTCTTCAACTTGCAAAACATGCCAGATATATAGTTCGTACACGCCTTTAGCATATCGGGCAGATCCCTGAGACCATCTTGCATTTCCGAAGGAGTGACGATGTGGTATGCCAGCAAAAGGGCCACGATAACCAAGGTTGGTATGGCCAGAGATACCACGATGCGAGCCACAGCGACAATGGCTATGCAGACTACTATCAGGGTCAGAAGAATGGCCAAGATGCGGCCCAATTCTCCGGGCTTCACTTCGCCTTTAGTCCACTCATTTAAGCGGTCGAATACGCTGTCACCGAATTCCATTTGTGTCTGTTGGTGTTTTCTTAACTTTCTACTTTGAATTTGCCTAGAACTGAACTGACTTATGGTATGCTGTATGTACGTATGTATATTGAATGCTTTCTGAGAGCTAGAGTGATCTGATATATTGAGTATACTTGTAGTTTATGACGAACAGTTTGTGGCCATTTTCAATTTAAAGTATAGTTTTAAATTTGTTGGATTGACTTGAGAAATGAGTTCAGTAAGAATGTACAAACAAAAATGTGTTGATATTGCCACTTTAACCACTCCGAAAACAGTCTGTTTTCTGACCTCAACAACTTAATCTGGCATTGAGAAGATATTTGGTGGGGTGAAGATGGAGGTACAACCACGAACTTACAGCCACATCGGCAGCTGTGAAATCTAAATGGCGTTCTTGATGTCAGCGACAGGATATCTCGCCGACTGCCGAACGAGCCGTGTCCTGACAACTTGACAAATGAATGATCGGGCCGCAGTCTCGGCACCGCAGAGCGGCCAACCTCAGGCAGCAGACAACAGACGCAGGACAATGGACAGAGGACGACGGACACAGGACGATGGACACAGGACGATGGACACAGGACGACGGACATGGGGGCACATAGCGGTCCTGACGCGACGACAAACCGCAAAAAGCGAAACGGCAATCGACCAACAACAGCAACAGTAAAGGGCAAAAATGAACCCGACAATTTCGCCGCCACCAGCAACCGCCAGTCCAACAATCATGAAAGCACCAAGCACCAAGTACCGAGCACCAAGCACCGATTACCGATCGGCAGGACCGGGAGGTCCTGAAAGTCCTTTGCCGTCTGCCATCGCCGGTCAGTTGGTGTCTGTGCATGAATTCCATCATATGATATCAATTAGTGATAGTGCGGTGCGACTGAAATGTCATTTGCAAAAATGCGCATATTTTAAACGTGACACACGCCGGCGCTCCTTTGGCTCCCACATCATCCACCCAGCAGTACATCCAACCATCATCCCATTCAGACACGCCATGATATCTCGCTAACGGAGCGGGAGTTATTCGAATGCCCTTTTTGGTGCGGGAAGGATTGGTTTTGGTGGGTGTTTGCGCACTTTGGTAAACTGGGGGAGCTTGTTAACTTATAAGGATATTCTGACCCGTTATCACCATAACTCATGAAAGTAAAGTCACTAATTGCAGAGACCCACATCCTATGTTGAACAAAACCTAATCACTCATTTTTACACGCTTAGGTATGAAATATTCGAAATATTTGTATTCAACAGAAAGAGCATTCTTTTGTCGGCTATTGTGCAAGCCTAATTGACTGGCTTGAATGGCCTTTTTTGTTCCGCTCGCTGAGACCATAAAAACCAAACAGAAAATGGCCAAACGGACCAAACCTGCTGCCTGGTCAGCCACATAAAAATCAGCTCGCCCGCATCAACTGCATGCCAACAACAATGGGACGTATGTATGAATATGCAACGATGCCGCCGATGATGACCACGATGGTCTGAAGGAGGAGGGCGAATGGAAAATGGGAAATGGAAAATGCCCCGGCAGCAGCAGGAGGGTGGGAGGGGCAGTCAGACCTGCAACGGATATCCATGCAGGTGCAATCTCAAACAGAACTTACCACAGAAACACAGGGGCTCCGCGGGGGCTTGGTTTCGGGAATTGGGAATTGGGCGAGAAGACATGTCAACGTTACCAGAAAACGGATGGCGGATGGCGGATGGCGGATGGCGGAGGCCAATAAAACTGCAGCCAAGTGCAGCTGATGCTGATGCAGCTGATGCAACGATTTGGAGGCTCGCGCCACCGGCGCCACCAGCGCCAAACGCAAATTGCATTTGCAGTTTTTTATCTCAGCTGAGACCTTTCAGGGAAATTTAATTTGCTTTTTACCCGCCGGCCAACAATATGCGGTACGTGAAAATGCCGTCGAGTGCATTGATTGTTGGCTTATTGACACGGCCAATGCGAAATTAATGCCAGCACAAATGTGCAAACCTGCCAAATTGTTGGTTGCCATTTGTCGTTTTTGCTGTTAATGAATTAAATGTGGTTGAGTTTGACTTTAGATTTAATTAACTCACTTTCCTTAAATGAAATTAGCTCAGACGCTATGTGGCTTTGCTCGACCTTCGAACTTAAGAGGTTTCTTTTGTTGTTGCACTTGACCCATTTTTCAAAGCTGCTTTGCCAACAATATACTTTTGGAAATTCGATAAAAATGTTCTTGATGTTTATTATGCTGCGAATAAAGGTTGATTTTTCCACGCTTCAGGGCACTTTATTGTGTGGCTTAAAATTGAGTGCCTGCAGCACTTCGATTCGACCTTATTATGCTTTTTAGAGATGGGTGAAAGCTGAAATATTTGCATAGTATTTTCACAAATTATTTATTGAAAATAAACCTTATATATAGCAGCAGTCTCCGAACTAATAATGTTGTTTAATTTATTTTTGCAATAAAGCAGTACGATTTATGGAAGTATTAATCTCGTTGGCATTTTATAAATCGTGGCTATTGCGCTGTCATCGCCAATACGAAGTACTTCTTGACTTTTATGCGGCACCAAAAGTGAAAAATATAAAAACGAGTACATTTGTAATTCGCATTTTGCTGTTGACATTTGAACGGTCGAATTTTCAATTGAATCGTTGGGCGAAATGTGAGAAATTAATCAGCGATGGCTTAGGGCCAATGCCACTTGCCACTTGCCAATGGCTTAATGGCGACACGTTGCCAAAAGCGGGACTTTCCATTCCATTCAAATCTCAATCAATTGGCAATAAAATTGAAATTAACTTGCCACAAAGGCATAAATGCTTTGGCTCCTGCTTGCCACCCTCGCCGCCCACTCGTTTGACACAAACTTAATTTGCAGCAAAAATACGGAGAAAAGTAAAAAATATTGGCAAGAGGAAAAAATGCTTGCGAAAAAATGTTGCCTGATTGCTCAGGGGGGGTGGGGTGGTGTGTGTGTGTGTGTGTGTGGGAATGTACGGATTGTGGTGTTGGCTTGGAGACTTTAAGCCACAGGTAGAAGCAAAACAGTTGATGAAGTTTTCGCTCAAAGAAGCAGCTGCAAAAAATAGAACTGAACGAAAGAAAATTCAGAGAAAAAATTGAAACTACCACATAGCCACCAAACGAAATAAATTGAAAATCGAGTGAGCAGCAGGAGCAGCAGCAACAACAACAACACCACTTGCCAGGGTTGTCAACTGCATGGGGGGGAAATAACAGAAATAACAAAAATATCAAAACTCTTGGTTTTGAGCTCCTGAGGTTGGGGTAAAAGCAGAAACAAAGGAAAAATGAAAAAAAAAGAAGAACCCAAAATAAGAGACAAATCTAAGCTTTGGCATTCCTCTTGCTTAACAGCAAAAGTTTTTCCATTATTTGAAGATTATAGACTCTAAACATTGGCCCGACTCCACCACACCACCTCACCGCCAAGAACTTGACAAGATATGAGGGTGAGCATGTGCAGGATTGGGGGAATCCCCTGCCTTTTCCACATCATTGTTGCTGATGATGACGTAGTTGAAAACGCTCCGCACTTTTATGACAGCCAACCGATAAGAAGGACTGAAAACTGTGGACTGAGATGGGCAGGGGGAGCAGAAAACTGGAAAGTGATGGGGCATATGGACGTAAAAGATAGATGTTAAACTTTTTCACCATCGCATTCATATTGCTTTGTTTTATGCAGATCCCCCCCGGGATCCATCGTCCCCATTGTTGTTCCTCTGTCAAACGTCAATTGCTGTTCGAAGCTGCAAATGCTGATTATTATTGCCATCGCCGCACGAAGTTCTTGTCTCTCTGCATTTTACTGTGGTATGATTCAATAAGCTTTGGCCACTGGCATGTGCAACTTGCCAAACATTGGTAGTTTTCCCAGTCTTTGGAAGAAGTTTTAGAACAGGTGAAGAAATTGTAGGATATCATCAATTGAAATGTCCTTAAAATCTGCTTATCTGCAGCCCATCGTATATTAGAGATTTGTTATATCAGTGCAACTGCCCAAAATATAACACAATAGTAATATGTATGTGTATATACAACATATTTTTCCAGTGCAGTCTGCATCCAATATTTATGATTTTGTCATGTTTTCGGTCATCATATTCGATGTTGTGCTCTCTTGCTTATTTTCACTTTGCCAACCTCAATCAATAAATGCATAGAAACGCTGCCAAATAATTCTATAGACACTCAGTAACTCGGCGAGTTTGTGGGGGCAGGGGAAATGAAAAGAACGTTGTAAAATACATTTAGATGCATAACTGAGGTAGTGCAGCAACACCTCTTGGCCACCGCACCAATATGGAATCGGAAAAGCCAGTCCTTCGCCGTTCGTATTCGAACAATGGGAAATGCAAAAGCACTGTGGCAACTGTCAGACGATAGCCAGTGGGTTAAAAAATATGAAAGCAACTTTTCCGGCTACTAAAATATGCAAATTCCAAAGTTTTCAGGCCAAATCAAGCGAAGCTGCACACCGACCACTACACAACTGGCAGGCAGGTGTCATTTCACTGTCCGTTGCCATGATTTTTGATTATTGTGTTAGAATTTATATCAAAATGGACTCCCGCAGTGGTCACCATGAAAGCGGAAAAAGAGGTGTGCAAAAGTATCTGTGGCAAAATCGGTTGGGGCACTTTTGCCCATCCGGCCCATCAAAAGTTTTTCTTATGCAGCGCCTTCATTTCTGATATTATTTGGGAACTTTTTATTTTCGAGTTCAAACTTTGAACATAATATTACACAAATTGTTGGTAATCTACATAAAAAAGACCGAGCGTAATGCTCGAAATGCTATTTGGCCCAGAAAGTTGTACGTAAAAACTTTTTATTCACCTAGTTATTTATAAAATTTTTGAAAAGTGCAGTTAAAATGCGAGTGGAAAATTGACCAGCAGGAAAACTGTTGATATTTACCTTATAATCTTTATAAGAATTTATGAAACTTGGTAATATATATTATTTACTAATAAACTGAATATTAATTTGATAAACAAAAAAGGAAAAGCATGCGCCTTAGAAGTAAAACTTAGTATTAAGCACGATTTATGCCGAATTTTGTTGATTAGTTTATTATTATTAGATGGTAAATAAAAGGGATATTTGTTATCACTTAGGAATATTAATTAGACCAAGGTTCTTTTGGCAGGAGACGTATCCTTTGCCTAAAATCGAAGGACTGCCTCTGCAATCGCTGAATGCTTGGGACCACCCTTTTCCGAAAAGAAAAGTCTGCTTTTCTTCCCTTTGTTGTTGCTTGTTGGCGCTGGCAAAACAAGTGAAGCGCATTAAAATGCAAATTTGTGCTTTTTTGCTGTTTTTTACTTTCTGTTGTGATTTGTGTGGATTGCTGGCTGCCGTTTCGCAGTTTAGTTGTGGGCGTGGCCGCGAAAATCGGAAAAGCGGAGCGGGTAGAGTGCTGCCCGCTGCAACCTTTTTTTTTATGTTGAATAAAAGAATCCGATTTTTCCGCCATGCATAATCAGTTTGAATTTTTATTTATTTATTTTACGCGCTTTTCATTTGCCATTCGCGGGCTGGCTCTATCTTATTTTCCCTTATTGTTTCTTATTTTATTTGTATTTTTGTATTTTTTTTGTGATTTCGCTTTGTGGGCGCCGCGTTTTACGCTGCCTTTCTGCATTTTTCTGCTGCTGCTTTTGCCTTTTTCCCTCGTTGTGTTGGCAGCACATAAAGTAATTTATTTCACTTGAACACATTTTCGTTTCCGTTTGTTGTTTTTTGCCAGAGACTTAACGGCAGAAGAGATTCAAATAAAGGCTAAAAAATTGGAAGCGGTTTTTGACTGCGTGGAAGCATTTCCTTGTTTTTGCGCTTATTGCATATTGTTGTTTTGCATTGCATGTTCATTGAGTTATACATTTTTAAACATTTATTCCTGATTTTTGGGCCTTTTGAATGCTGCATTTTTCATTTCGTTTTTAACCGCATAGCTAAAATTTGCATCCCAAACGATTTCTGGGAATTTATGATATGTTTTTCACCCAGTACGTACTCATGTGTGAGATTTGTTTTTCGGCAACATTTTTGAGTGGACTAATCAAATTGCCGCACAGCAAATAGAGAAGTAAGTAACACATGCGACTGGCATTTCCAACTTATTTTCACTTGTTTAAAGTTTAAGCCAACTCTCTGCCGTTGCCCGAAAGAGTTGTCTAGCCATCACTTAGCACCTAATTTATTGATAAGCCAAAGCCCGATGCCAATCAATTATTTAATTATGGAGCTGCCAGCAGTCGGCAACTATCAATAAATGCCAAACTCAAATAGCCATAAGCCCGAATCTAATCAGCAAACAGCAGCAAGAAACCGGTCTTCTCGGCCAGCAACAAGCACTTGCCACTTACCACTTGCCACTTGGGGCAACTCCATCTGCAGCTCGCTCACTGTTTCTCGCAGCCAGTGTCAACGCCAGTCAAAGTTTCTCCAATAGGATATACTTATTGGGAGTCAGAGATGTCGATGTGGATTTTCAAATATTCGAGATACTTCAAGTGTTCGTGTGTTAAGCGGGCTATATAGGAAGTAAATTTAATCAGAGATTGAAAATTTAAGATTTAGAATTGATTTAGGATGTAGGTAATAAATTGAGAGCTAGTATTTTGAATCAAACTTATTATTATTATAATTATTATTTATTTATTTTACTCTTACATATTCTACAGATCATTTTGCATCTCTGATAAAGTGGAGCATGCGAATGAACGATAGATAGATAGATAGTCGGGATTGTTTGGCCTGCTATCCACTATCCGCCAGGCAAAATAAACTTTCTATGGATCTCTGATGCCTTATCGAAGTGCGTGCTTGAATGTGTATGTGTGTGTGGGCCGAAGGAATCAGCTGCCGAAAGTCGTTTCCACAAAACTTGCAAATGCAAACTGATGCAAAAGTTTGAGCCCACGGAAGCAAACGAGGAATTTCGTTGTTATAGTCGTTTGTGTTTGGCATTGGCAGTTTCCCATCTTGCCAAATTGCTGGCTAAATAATTGTGTACGCCTTGCGGTTGTCAGACAAAAACACACAGTTTTGGCAAATGCTTAAGCAAACGTGGGCAAAATAGAATTGACCCAATTACAATTTGGGCTTAACAGATGGCAATTTGCCTGGCACACGAAATTCGCGACACCTTTGGCTGGAGGCCAACGAAAAAGGAATTCTTATACAATTTGGTAACCGCGCAAGGACACAAGAGGCGGGTTAGGAAACCCAATTAAGTTTTTAAATTAAAAATAGGTTGATATGATTTTAGAGCTTTTAGATAAATTAAGTAGGATTAGAAGTCTTAGGACTTTTTTTATTTAATAATGAGTGGAACACAAATAAGCCACTAAACTAAATAGCTTTATTGCCATTACTAGCCCCTTGAATATTATTCAAAAATATAATTTCAAAGCGTCCTTTTGCCAGTCTTTTGTGGTCATTTATGGTGAGATTTTGCAGCGAAAGGGCGAGGATGGTTGATATAGAAAACAACTGAATCCGTTAAGTCCCCTTCTGGGGTAAGGGATTCGCCACCAGCTCCATCTCATCCAACCCCCGGGCATTTTTCAGCCAGTGTCGTGTCTCAAACTCAGTGAGAGACTGGCAACTAAAGTGTTTGTTAGCGCATTATGCTGACTTAGATGCTGGGACTCACACCAACCAGCAAACCAGCCAACCAACCAACCAGCCAACCAACCGAACGACCAGGAGTCAGGCAGCCCACCAGAAGCACTTTTACTTACCAGTGTCCTCCGACCGCCCGCCTGGCAAGGATCTTCCAGCTCCTCCTTGTTTGCCAAGTGGCGTGCTGACAGCCAAAAAGGATTTTCGCTTGCCGTTGCCAAAAAGCTTAAGCCTTAAAGCCAAAAGCTAATTTTCCTTTAAGATTTCTTGTCACCGATGCGAGGGCAAGTCAAAGTCCTTTGTCCGGGGAGAATACGGAATGCATTTTCGGAGTGGGATGTCTTCCATGGACAAATGGGACATTATCCGTTTGTGATTAGGTGTCCTGACATGCAAATGTATGTTGGAATTGAGTTGCAAAATGGGGCTGTGCTGGCTGAGCAGGCTATCAGTGGCGCATAAAGCGCATAAAGCGCAAACTGGGCCATGGGAGTTTGGCAATTTATGCACTAAGCCCTCGACGCAACCGCCCCACTCAATTGCCAAAAATGTTTGCTCAAGCTCAACTTTGTAGCTGGCTTTCTCCTGTTGCCATCGCACCTGCTCTCGAGACGAAGTTGTAATGAAAACTTTTGCTCAAAATAATAAGTATCATAATTTTCCAAGGGTTGTCAAAAAACTCTTTTAATTTATGCTTGCCATTTCCGACCGAAGTCCAGGTCCAAGTCTGGCTGCAAAATCAACATAAATAAGCAAAAGTTGCTCAGGCCCTGCCACCGACCTCTTAGCTCTTCTGCTCCCCTGCTCCCCTCTCCACCTTTCCCCCTCCGCACTCAGCCAACTCGGCCCACTTTAAGGACCAAGTTTGCCTTTTTTGTCACTGTATTTGGGCCAGGCATGTGTATTTGTGAGTCATTGCCGGTGTGTTTATGGCAAGTTGGCAACTCTGTTACAATTGCGCCTAATTTCATGCTGTACTTTGGCAGGCAAACAAATGTTGCTGCATACTTTCAGGTAAATAACTTTATTAAAATAATGACAAGCCAGCGAAGGCTGCTCTCCCCTCCCCTTCCCCACCCACGAACAGCCCCTCACTTTGGGATCCTGTAGGAAGGATGCTCGGTCGGATTTTGTAGGACGGCTTGGGCCTTGACTGCGATGTCTATGGGTGTTCTTTGTTCTCGTTCGTATTCGTATGGCTGATCTGTGAGTGACATTATATTTACACGGAAAGGAATAATTAACTTAGGAAGTACGATAAATGCGGTTAATGTACTGCAGTAATATTTAGATGGTTCTATATTGCTAGAGAAGAGCTATGGATTTACAGAAGACAGCCTGGTATACTTTTCTATTTACAAAATAATAAATATTTATTATTATACCCGTTACTCGTAGAGTAAAAGGGTATACTAGATTCGTTGAAAAGTATGTAACAGGCAGAAGGAAGCGTTTCCGACCATATAAAGTATATATATTCTTGATCAGGATCAATAGCCGAGTCGATTTGGCCATGTCCGTCTGTCCGTCCGTCTGTCCGTCTGTCCGTCTGTCCGTCTGTCCGTCCGTCCGTCTGTCCGTCTGTCCGTCTGTCTGTCCGTATGAACGTCGAGATCTCAGGAACTACAAAAGCTAGAAAGTTGAGATTAAGTATACAGACTCCAGGGACATAGACGCAGCGCAAGTTTGTCGAATCATGCTACCACGCCCACTTTAACGCCCACAAACCGCCCAAAACTGCGACGCCCACACTTTTGAAAAATGTTTTAATATTTTTTCATTTTTGTATTGGTCTTGTAAATTTCTATCGATTTGCAAAAAAACTTTTTGCCACGCCCACTTTAACGCCCACAAACCGCCCAAAACTGCCACGCCCACACTTTTGAAAAATGTTTTAATATTTTTTCATTTTTGTATTGGTCTTGAAAATTTCTAACGATTTGCGAAAAAACTTTTTGCCAAGCCCACTCTAACGCCCACAAACCGCCCAAAGCTGCCACGCCCACACTTTTGAAAAATGTTTTGATATTTTTTCATTTTTGTATTAGTCTTGTAAATTTCTATCTATTTGCCAAAAAACTTTTGGCCACGCCCACTCTAACGCCCACAAACCGCCAAAAGCTGTCCTTCGCACTTACACTAGCTGAGTAACGGGTATCAGATAGTCGGGGAACTCGACTATAGCGTTCTCTCTTGTTTTTTTTCTTTACTAAAAATAAATGCATAGAAAAACGTTAAATCAGCATCTATGCTTTTATATTTCTAATTTAAATGTACCCCCTTTTCGGAATGCCTACACCACTGCCAACCCAAAGTGTATGCACTCCATGTGAAGGGCAGCCGAACGACTCAACTTTAACTGGCGATGTTGGCCAAAATAACGCTGTAACTGAGGCTGGCAAGTTGGCCAGGTTCATCTGGGCCCGGCTGCTGTTATTTTGGCCCATAATGCACAACGAGTTTCAGCACAAGAGTGTAAGAGTGTAAGAGTGCGCGCGCCCCGAAAATGTGACGCTTCTAATTATGAAACTAAGCAGCTTGTGATTTGTTCAAGCGTGAAAATGGCTGTCGACAACAGACAGCAGCATGGTCGCCAAGCGGGAAAGCGTGGGGAAATCGAGGGAAATTCGGAGGAGCAGCGCAAGAACGGCGGCAGTTCAGTGCGAAGCGGACCTCGTCTCGGCACGCAAAATATTATGGCAACTTGTAAATAAGCCGCAGCTGGCTGGGAGCAACGAGCAGGTCAGGCCACGGACTTTGGATGGCTGGAAAGGCGGGGAAAACCGGGAAAACTGGGAAAGCCAAAAGCAAATTTCGCCCCGAAAATTTATGCAAAATTATTTCGTAAAGTTTGCGTTGCGCCATCGCCCATTTTTCTGATGGCAAACTGCGACTGCGACTGATGCTGCTTAAGCCTTTTGATGATGGCTCCTCATGGTTTGCCCACCACAACCCCTTTCGCTGCGGATCCCTTCGTGGAGTTCATCGCCATTGCCGTCGACAAAGTTTAGCATTTTGCGCGACAAAGTGGCAAACAGTTTAGCAGAGTTTACGACAACACAGAGCCTGCTCTTGTCGCGCTTGTCGCCCAACGTTGCGTATACGCCACGTCGGCCTCGGCTCAGTTTATGTTGGCCAAAACCCCGCGCCCTCTCCGCCCTTTCCGCTCTTTGAGTGCGGACTATTTAATAGCAGCTGCCATGCGGCCATGATGCTAATTACAGTTGCCATTTAAGTGGTTGCACCAAAATGGCGGCATATTATTTTTTTTCGTTTTTTTTCGCAGGTGGTTCGGTTGCCGGGGTTTCAGGAGGGGGAAATTACTCGGAAAGGTGAAGGTTGGCCAACTTCCGTGGCGGTTCTGTTAACTGGGTGTTTGAGTTGGCTTAAAATTGGATGACACCTTGTTATATCAGCTGAATATTTCCGAGCTGGGATACGGAACTTTGTTCGCACTAGAAATACTTTTTGTTGAGCAGGCACAACGATGCATAACAAAGAGTTTGCTATATTTTTGGTTATATATATATATATATATACGTTATTACAAAATTAATTAAATAAGCAAATCAGTTTAGCTAAAGCTACAATTTTCTTAAAAAAATCAAGAAATCACTTTTAAATTTGTTCAAGGAATTGATTTTTTTCACTTTCAATAGCATTTTCTGCGAATTTTTCTTGGGACTTTACGCACTTATCTGCAAGTTCAATTACCAGAAACTCGTTTGCTAGCCCTGAAGAGCTCACGAGTTCCATCCTCAAGCTGGAGATCCAATCAAAGTCGAATGTTTATTGTTGGCTTAATCGAAAAGGGTTCGCTGTGCAGTCGAATACATCAAACATACCGAAGCATCGCCTTTCGCATCCGTATTCTGCCAGAAATTTCAGTTACAATTTCCCAGCTTCTTTTGCCGCATTCCATGGCTAAATCGCAAGTCTCGAACATGCTCAGTCCGTGTAATGCGCGTTTAAAAAGTTTACAAACTTTCGCCAAGTTCTCAGCGTACTTTCCTTCTTTTCCTTTTCGCCAGTCTGCTGCAAATTCAGTTTTTCACGCCGCCTGCAACTTTGTGGCCAGCGTAAAGTCGATTTGGGGCGTGTGGAGAGGTGGTGGGGGCCATTGGGTGTGGCACCCATTTCGCAGCACGCGCCTGTTTACACTTTTCGCGCCGCTTTGATGTATTTTCGTTGCCCCACCGAGGCGCTTAAACTGCCAAACGTGACCATTTAAAAATGCGCCACGTTTGCCAAGCAAAATAACAAAAAAAAGAAACGAAACGAAAAACTGAGCGGTGCTGCAAAAACTTTACCAATGCCTCGAACTTTGCCACCAAAAATGGGGGAAAGGCCGAAAGCCGCCAGAGAAGTTCGTGACAAAGGTGAAAAGAGCAGCGTGCTCCAGGGCGTGGCAGTCATATGCAACTGCCGCATGGTTGTAAAATTTATGAAAATTGATTTTCCCTTAAAAGGCCAAACCGAACCCGAAACCGAAACCGGACAACTTAATGCCAGCCTGGGAAATGCTGCAAAAACTCCATTTAATGACATTTTGACTCGAAACGTGCCAGACGCTTTTAATAGAAGCATCAGAGTTTGCTTCTCTTATTTTATTTTAAGTTTTTCCTTTCTGTTTTTTTGATTGCTTACGTGCGCGTCACGCACGCGTGTTGCAAGCAGTTGAAGACACCTGAAAGGTTAGCGGATTGGGTGGATGCTATTTTTCTAATTCTTCTTCTGAATCTTTTAAGTGCCAATCAAACAGCAAATAAAAATTGATCTATAAATTATTGACCATTTGGATATTTTATTTTGATCCTTAAGTTTATAATATAAACTCCTTATCCAGTATTTGGCACATCTTTTGGCAAACCATTTCATATTCTTTTCTTAGCACGAGAGCATCCCTGAAGACTGCTGCTATAAAATGGCCAGCATCGACGTGCCGAAAAAAGAATGATGCCCGATGCAGGTTCCGGTCTAGTCGGTGTGGACTGGCCAAGTTAATTTTCTATAGCACGTTGTTGTCATTCAGCGCTTTTATTGGACATTCGACTCCGCTCCATGGCGCCACCGCTCCACCGCTCCGATCCATTTGGGTCGATTTAATTGAAAGGAAAACATCACGGGAAAAGCGTTGAGGTGAACGCTGGCTAATTCGGTAATTTGCACGCAATTGCATGAGTTGTTGACCATATCTATAGAACGAGTGGATGGGAATTGGGATCTGCTCAAATTTACCTCTCTCTCTCCGTGTGTATATGTGCACATGGACATGTGCCTGCCGTTCGGGTTTGTTGACTTCAGGCAATTGACTTAAATGACAGCCTTTGTTGTGCTCTTGTATTGTCCACCAGCATGACAACATGGCGTATGCGTAATGTTCATTTCATGTGCGTGCTTCGAGCTGTAGGCGAACTGATGAGGAGTTTATTGAGCTTATACCAGGCATGTGCCTGCCACAGGAAGATGAATATTATATACAAATAAAAAGAACAGGACTTTTATGAAAGTATATATTATATTAAATTGTGTAACGGTAAATTGTTAGAGTAATGCGACTAGCTAAAGTAAATAACTATATAATAATATCGTTGGGTTAAAAAGCCATTTCCAACAGATTTCGTGTTAAAAATGCAACTGCAATCAAAGTCAAATTTGATGAGTACGCAACTTGACAATAAGTTTCAACTTAAAGTTCGTTTCTTTCTAAATCCCAAACAAACTTTGAAAGACTCTTAAAAAGTGGAGGACGCTGTTTGGGTTGGGATGTGGGGTTGGAGTTGGAGGATCTGGCTGTTCTCCCGGGAGCATCCTTCTGTTTCTGGGAATGGGAGACTGTGCCACGCTGCGTTTAACACAAATGAATATGAATGCGGGCCAGGGAGCTGGCGATGGCGATGGCGATGGAGATGATGGTGATGGCAGTTGGTGAGCAGACGGACTGGGAGAGTGCTAAATAAAATTTAATGTAGTGCGAAACGTTTATGAGCTGCAACCGCAAGTGATGAGTTGCTGTTGTTGTTGCCGTTGCTATTGCTGGGCGGCAACGAGGCGAAGCGGTAAATAAACAAGTGGCAAAGTGCGCAAAAAGTCGACTGGGCGTATCAGTTTGCTTCAATTGCGACTCCTTTCATCGGCGCTTTCATTTGGCCATTGAAAAGTTGCCCGGGTACTTAAAGTAGTTTTTTGCGAGACCCACACGGCGTATACGCATCTTTTGCACACACTCGTACTCGTGGGCTTTCGAGTTAATGCATTTGGCAGGCACATGCGGTAGAATTGATTGAATTTAATTGAAATTCTATTTTGATATGCCGAGTTCTATGCAGCTAGCACTTCAATTGCACCACATCGACAATTTCGACAGCTGAAGCGCTGCTTGATTTTCAATTTAAATATGAGAAAAAAATTTGCATTCAACTGCAGTTGGCATTTGCCCCGCCAAGTTTATATGAACAATATTTTTTCCTGCTGCGCCTTTGGGCTGCAAATCGCTGGGGAAGCGCTGCTTGTAATTGACAGCACCAGCACCTCTGACAGTTTAATTATTTTTTTCACTTTTCAGTGGTTGCTTAAAAACGTAATTGAAGTGCATTTCTTCTGCCATTTTCATATGAACATTCGTTGAAAGCGGGCCAGTAAATTGGAGTTTTACCTAATTAGAGCTACATTTCAGATTCGAGTAATCTATTTCTAATTCTAATCTTATTTTTGGGGAGCTAAATGCAGTGAGATTTTTTCTAAAATAAAATAAAATATATATATATTCTCACAGATTAAGGATCATAATTAGAAGAAACAAAAACAATCATTTCAAAAATATTTTCATAATGAATACTAGTGTCAAGCATCTTTATAGCTGTCACTTAAAACGCCTACTGAAAGGCGCTTTGGGTCCACCATTTTACACCACCAATTGCTGCTGTGACTCTGAACAGCTTCAGAACTTCGATTGGAAAACAAAGCAGTGAGAAGAAAAGAAACGAAACTCACCTAGTGGGAGAAAAACTTTCGTGGACCCGCACTTGTTCACCTAAACACACACACACACATAGACAGGAAACCAGCGGCAGGCGGAACCCATAGACAATTTCCGTTTCCTGTTGTAAGATGAACAGCTGCCCCGTTGGCGATTTCTCCACTTCTTTGCCCTCCATTTCCTATTCTCTCTGCCGCTTTTGTTGTTGCGAAGACATCGGCGTAATAGCGCCAATAAAAATGGCCGCCAATTGTGGTTAAAGTGCGGACCTCTGGGGTCCAACACTTGAATTGCCCGAGTAATGGATGAAATTGTAAACCTGGAGAGTGGAAACGAAGCTGGATTCCAATATTGGCTTAAATTAGCCTAAAAGGTTATCTCATTAGGTAAATGGCACTTAAAATATTGGAGCTTAATCTTACTTAATTTTACAGCAGTTTTTCTGTTTTTTAAGATTGTATATAGTTTCTTCTGATCGTCTGTTAAGTTGCTATGTTATGTTTTTAAGCCTCTCAGCATTTCTTGAGACAAGCTGCAGTAATAATTGCCTATCATGGAAAAGTGCTCGTCAGATTGCAGCTCCTTGACTTGTCTTCTTTGCCTAAGCACATATCATGGGCCAAAGATGGGGCTAAGCAGGACATTAGCCTGGCCACTTACCAAGGACATTAGTCTGCTCAGCCCTTTGCAGCCATTGCCACTAACCTGGCCAGCTCAAACGCTTTGCTGCCTTTTAATGCGTTTAAGCGCATTTACTTTTCCCTGTGCCAGAAAGCTACTTACTTACTTGCCACTCAGCTGAACGCCTTGTGGCCTTGCAAGCCACCCATTGCCACCCATTGCCACCCATCGCCACCCACCTGTTGCTCGCCTCAAGGACCGCCCACATGTGAGCTGATTATGTTAATGCGCGGACCCATTTAATCCGATGGCAAGTCAAACAGCATTTGTGGTGCTTGGGAATTGAATTAAGGAACAACCAAAATAAAAGTTCAAAGTTGTGAGTTAAAAGTGCGCTGGCAATTAAAATAAAAGTTGGCCAATTTTATTACGATTTTATGGCTTTCACTGCAGAGGTGAAATTGCCAACAGGTCAAGCGGGAAAAGTGTGTGTCTGTGTGTGCAAGTGTGTGTATGAACTCGCTTTACGGCACTTTTTTTATTACGTCTTATCTGCTGCGTTAATATGGCTGAAGAGGAGTCCTTAAAAGTCTCCTTTTTCTCTGCGAATGATGTGCTAAAACTTAAAGTTTATAAATAATAAAAAAATTACTACATGAGTATTGGTGGAGTACTTATATTAAATAATATTTAAGTATTTGTTGGGTTATTCATATATACGTAAATCATTTTTTGTTCGTATGTATGAAATTATTACTCATAAAACATAATTATAACATTTGTTTGTATTACATATCTAATTTATTTATTTCTGATTAAAGAGCATTGTGTGGTCGTTGTGGCCACATACACACTTTCTCCTTTCGCTTTCCACTTTCTTCGTTTTTTTTTACCTTTACCATGCCTTTGTTTGCCTTAATTTCCACTTTTGGCCTTCTTATCGAGAGCGACGAGCTTCAGGTTCACCAAGTTGACCCGCATTTTAAAGCTGCTTAAATGTTCGGCAGACCCCATTGAAATAAATGAATATTGTGCTGGGGGGTTTGAGGGTTATGCTTTCGGGGGGCCAAATGGGAGGCAATTTGCGGGCGGGCAGCAAACAAAAATTCATTAAAATTTTGCATATTTATAAAAGTGGAGAGTGACCCCCGCTGCCGCCCTGGGGCACTTTTGTTTTTAAAGCGTCGCCCTTTCAGAATTTTCTTGTTTATGCTTCGTAATGTGGCGAGCTTAAGTTTGCTAGCCGAAAAGTACGAGCATGCAGCGGAAAAGCTCAAGCCGAGTGCAAAATACTAACACCGAAGGGAAAGGAGCTGAAGAAAAGTTTTTAATATGCGGATAGCTTTAATTAAATATGTTTTCCACTCGGCGAACCCAAAATGCCAAGAAAAACAAAAACAAGCAAGCCATTATGTGTGTTTTGGGTGTGTGTGTATATATTTTTTTTTGGCATTTTTTCCTCACTCGAAACATAAACATAAATGTTGGTCGGTGTGGCAGGCTAACAAGTATTTCTCTTTTTCACTTTTCTTTGCTTGTTTTTCAATTTTTTTCGTCTCTCCTTTTTTTGTTGTGGTACTATTTAGAAGAAAAACTTTCGGAATATGCAAAATTCGCGTCCACTTTGGCTTAGTTTACGTTTATATACTACACTAGCCGAGTTTAAGTTTTCGATGGCTTAGATTTCGTTTTCCTTCGTTTGAAAACTAAAATAAGTTAAATATTTTACTAAGTAAATAAGGTATTATAAATAAGTTAAATACTTTAATTCCATTGTGATAAAAAGCACCTCTCAGCACATTCCCAGGAAAAAGTATTTGTAAGGGACTTTTGCATTTTAATTATCTTCGCAGCTTTTCTTCTTTTCCGGTATTCCAAGTGGTGGCTGATTTCTGAATATCCATTTTCCGTTTTTCAATTTACCGTTTAAATAAACATTAAATGGGCGGCACTGCCGTGGAAATGTGTCCCTTTTCACGATGCCACTTTTTACTGCCCACATATGAGCGTGGAAAAAGAACAAATTGACATATCGAGGCCAAAAAATTGCAAAAGCAGGAGACAGTAAATTTTTGTTTCGGTCTCGCTTCTCTTTGTTGTGTAAATCGTTGTAAAATTCATCGGATATGAAAATCTAATGATTTGTAAAGGCGTCGATAAGCGGGAAAAGTGTGAAGGGAAAACAGACTGGCCCTGGGGTCCTTCGGGAAAGTTTACAACGCCTTACCCCCTTGATTGTGGGGGCTACAGGGTAGGCTGGGAAAAGGATTTTCAGCATTTATTGAAATATTATTATTTGCTCATATGTATAAGAGAATGTCCGTGTGTGCGAGCAAAAAACTTTTCATAACTTAAGCCACACACATACGCGCGCACAGCACCCAGAAAATTAAAGCCAACCCATTTTTGCCTAAGAAAATTCAGCTGGCTAAAAAGTTTTTCCCATTCCGGCCAAAACCAAAAATCAATTCAAAGTTAGCCCCAAGCCCTGGCCACTCCTTTCTCTGTTGCTTTTCTTTTGGTTTATGGGTCATGTAGTGGAGCATCTGCGAGAATCTCTCAACTCTATATCGGATTAAGAGCCATTATCTTTTTGGCTTAATCTATGCTCAACGCAGCGGCAAATTTATTGTGTAAATTGTATTTATTTTAGATTTATAGATACATATGTCCATGTGTAAGTACATATAAATTTGCTAGCTCCCTCTTGAGCCGAGATTTCTGGTCTTTCGTGCGGCATTAAAAAATATTTACAGTGTCTAGACTTGCCAGCGCATAAATCAAATGCATGCAAGATTTCTTCGTTCGCTGCAAAAAGGAAAACTTTCTGAGCTTGCGAGTATGTGTTTGCTCTTAATGTGCAGCGTGTGGCAAAAAGTGCTAGAATAAGAAATATTTCTAAGCTAAGTTGCACTGCAAATGTATTTGGGAGACTGGAGAAAAAATTAAAATTAGTAGCAGAAACTTTGTAGCTATGATGAAATAAAAGCCTTTCGAACGCCAATTTTGTAATTCTCTGAACTCTGGACTAATACTTGCAATTGATAATTTTGTCGTACACATAGTGAAACTAACACAGAAAACTACTCGCCACGTCTCAATCCACTGGGATCCAAAACGAAACGCATGCCGAAGGCAAATCGGTCCGTGGGCAGATTCATCACCACACTGAAGCCCATTTGCAGTGGCAAATGCCTCAGGTATCTGCGTAAAAAGAAGTTATACTTAGATGTGTCTTTCGAATGCAGTGGTATACCCACTTTGTCCACATAAAGCCCACGGAAGCATCCGAATCGAACATGCCGTGCACGGCGGAGTTCCAGAAGTTCCATTGATAACATATTGTGGCAATGGTCTTTCGCGTATTGCGATTCCACGCCAGGAGATTGGCCATCTGGATTTGGGGATGAATGCGCTGCCAGTAGCTGACGTCCAGTCCCTGCCTGGATGCGGTGGCGGCCAAGGAGTAGTTATAATGGGAGTAACTAAAACGACGAAATACAAAAAAGCTCGATTAAAAAAGGCTCACAATTCGTGGTATTAAAGGGTATTAATCTTACCGTGCTGCCAGTGCCAGGTCCGGAGTCAGTTTCTGAGGATCGTTCCACTCCAGCAGAAGTTCCCCACCGAGAGCCCAGTGCGCGGATATCGATCTCATCACGGACAGGGTGCAACGTCCGTTTTCATTCCGCACATTGTAGAAGTTGGCGGTCCAAGTATCACATGGCCTCGTCCACTCGATCGTGTACTGGCTCTCCACCGGAGCCGTTTCCCTGGCCTTCTGCAGGATGGCCTCCATGCGAAGGGATTGGAAGGGATAGTACAGGATGTTCAGGTTGGCAGCGAGCGAAGTGGGATGTATGTCGCCCATAATGGTTGGGGTGTACTGCAAGAATCAATTAAAGATATAGCACTATTACCAAAGATATCAAGGATATTGCATCTTTTCCCTGATTATAGATTATACATTACCATAGTATCATCTTGCACCCGGAAGGTGTACAGTCCTCCGAAGCGAAACCCAGAGGGCCTGATGTGGCTGAGAACCCAGGCGGCCGTGATGTATTTATTGGGCGCCAGGCGGTGGAGGTAGTCGAGTTCGATGCCATCGAAGAACTTGGGCATCACCCGGTGGGCCAGAATGTGCAGGTTCTGGACATTGCCGGGATTCTTCTTGTTGCAATGCCCGCCGACGCGTTCGAAGCAATCCGGAAAGAAGATGCCCAACTCGGAGTTCTTGTAGGGGGGACAATTCTTGCATGATGCCATATCTATCGATGGTGGGTGGGTTTTCGTGGAGAGACGTGGAAGAAACGGCCAGCAGTGTAATGTGAAATTCGGTTTTGATCTTTCGCTGCAGGAGTTTTTGGTCGAGTTTTGAGGAAAGCTTAACTGAAACTGTTGCTTTTTATTTTTACTCAGCCTTTTCCGGGCAACAAGAAACGAAAATGTTACATAGACCTGATGTTCGATCAAATATTTATGATATACATGGTTGGTTTTGGGGACGCTTGCCTTGCAGACAGCGCATTCAGGCAAAAATATCATCAGCTGTCAATTGTCATTTTATGCGCCATTTCGTGGGCTCCTTTCGGCTTTCGCCAGCCTTTCCGCTTTTACATCAGAGCTTGTCACACCATTAGGCGCATTTCACACTTTTTACATTATTTATATGCCATCGTCTTCTGCCTTTCTGTTTTTATTCTCTTCGTCTGTCGCCGACGCCTCCTCGGCATTCCCCTTTGCTCTTTCCCCTTTCCCCTTTTCACTTGTCCATTCGACAGGACATGAAATATTTAAACATCGAGTCCAAGCCAGCTCTTAAAGGATAATGGTTGGAGCTGCGAGGATGCGGATGATGACGTTGATGTATGTAGCCACGATTCGCGTGTGGCCAGGGTTATGGTCTTCATGGACGTATTTGGCTGGGTTTGCTATCTGACTCACGGATTGAAATTATGGATGGGATAATCTCGAACGATAAATCACTGAAGCAAGCTGGGTGATTTCTTGATTAAATTCGGAGGATGTCTGTATGAGTAAACCAACGAATTTAAGACTTTATTCATTTAATGGCGATTCCTCGCTAAACATTTATAATTAAATGTGGATAATTTATGGTGAATAATTTATGATGAATAATAGTCAAATGCGCTAGACGGTTATGAGTAGTAAGCCTTATGGCCGCTAGGTGGTGCTTATTACCAATCTCGGAAACAGTCCATCTTCCTCCGACTTTCTTTTGCTGAATGTCGGGTATACAATAGTCGAGTAACCTTACAGCACAAACACAAGCCCGAAGTACTTGACACTTCTTGGATACTAAGTCATTGTAAAAATTAAAAATAAACTCCTAATGAAATCGCCTTGCATTAACTTCTCTGTATTGCCTAAGACTTTTGGAAATGTAATCAACTGCCTAAAGCTTAGCAAGCAAGCTAATACGCTCAGCGGAAAGAGCATAAATGACAATGGGAATGACGGTTGCCAGATGTCCTCTAAGCCGATTTCCAGTCGGAGTTCATGAAAGCAAATGCAAAATTTGTTTATTCAGCAGCTCAGTCGCGGCCCGGGCTTTTTACTTTCCCACCAGCCCCGCAGCTCCTTCATAAGCCAAAACCCCGTCTTTCCGGTGGTGAAGACATCACTTATTTAGACGCCAGCACTTAAATTTATCACTCAGCCAGCAGCTGGCGGCGTGTCTGTCTGGTTCAGCCATTTGCTTTAATGTAATATGCTTAAATATAAGGTGAAATATAAGGGGATCCACCCGCATTCTAAGTTCTGCAAATCAAAGCTCAACGCGGCCGCAGAACTTTTGCCAGCAAACCGCAAATGCTCAAAGAGAAAGGCGAATTGGTTGGGTCTATTTGGAATGGGGATTCGACATGATAATCATAAGTAAATAGCGGAAGTGCCCTCGAGAACAACTTGATCACGCCTAATTGCTGAAACATATTTAAATTCCATTATCCCAAGTTGATTACAATATTTAAAAATTATTATGCACATCCAGTTCAATCGATCGCAACTGTCACCCTATTATTTGTAAATTTGTAAATCCAATTATTATTTATGGCAATTCGTGTCGTTATTTTTCCGACCACCAAAACAAACTGTTGCTCCAGCACAAGTACACACTTAACTTTTACCTTTTTTATAAGGTAAACAGCATTGACCCAATTGTGAAAAAGTTTTAAAGTTCCGAATGAAATGTTGAATCAGCAATCGGATTTCCAATTCGTAGTGATAAACAAACAGAGAGTAGTTTCGGTAGAAGTTCGCTTTTGAGGACAATTAAATTTACAACACTCGACCTCCATTAACTTATGAGCTTTTTCTGATACTGTGCCCCAAATACGTAGGCAAAAACTTTGTGCCCGCTCTTAAGCAAATATCCAAATGAATATAAATTAAAATTGAAATATAAATGATACGGTGCAAGTGAAAAACACTGTGGGCTAAGTAAGTAAAAATGCAGAAAAAAAATATAAATAAATAAACCAAAAAATACGGCAACATTTAAAATATTTACTGTCCAGCATTGTAAAAATTGTAAAACATCAAGGGATAAACAAAAAAAAAAAATAAATTCAATCGCATTTCGATGCACAATTTATTTATTTATCTTGTGTTTTACTGCTTTTTTATTGAATTCTTTTTGTTTGCAATTCCTATTGAATTCTTCCTGTGAAATTCCTACAGTCGTGTTTATTTTTTTAATTGCTCATGGTTTTTATGCATTTTGCATAAAATTTAATTTTATTTATTACGGTTCGAAAAAAGTAACGCAAAAATATACAAAAACATCAAAAAGGAGTTGAGTGGGCTATAAATTTTTAATATTTTGAGCAATTTCAATTTTCGGTGGGGTGATGCGGGGGATGTGGGGGATGTGAAAGGCAGCACTTCTGTAAATTCGTTATCAATAAATGTTATTTGTGTTCACTTAAACTCTTGTGTGCGTTTGCCACCTCGGGGGAATTGAAATGGGATTGTAACAATTACAATAAAAAGGCTTAAAACGGAGTGAACAGTCGTTGTTGTTAAGTGGTACGCTCTTTGAGCAAATATTTATAATCTAAAATGCATGAATATTCAAAATGCAAACAAATTATTATGAACTAATGCAGTGAAAATACGCAATGCATTTTAATGTGCTATTTTAAGACACAAACTTATATTTGATGTGTAAACATTTGTATAAATACAAAAGCCATTTGGTGGTTGTGAGTTTTGGGTTCTCTACAGTTCATTTGGAACTCTAACTACATTCGGTTATTGTTTGTAAGCGCAGAAATGGAGAGTGCTTCAAAGTAAAAACCAATTCTTATAACCCTATCCCACCTCTTGAGAGATCTCAATTCCTTCACACTTATTTCAGCTCCATTAAATATTTACAATGAGGCAAACAAATCAAAGTGACAACAAACAGAGGCTTCTCCCCCAGACATTTTACTGATTTTCGCTTAACCAAATATTTGCATACCTCGTCCGATTTTTCTCCAGGGAATGGAGAACGAATATATATCCCTTTGACTTGACGTGAAAGAGTTCGCAAACCAAGTCGGTGGCACTTGGGCACGATTTGCATTAAGGACCAACTCGACGAATAGCCCCCGTGCCATCGAAGTGGCTAAAAAGTGTCTTCGACGCTTTGCCATTGGCATCCATTATTTTGTAATTATTTAAGTGCCTTCAATGAGGCACCTTATTGATGATGACAGTGGGTCTGCTGGCCCCCATCCACGCCCATTCACGCCCATCCACATTCGCCCCAAGCGGCGCTGGGCAATAAGTGAAAAAAATCAAAAAGCCATAAAAACTTTACACAATCGAAACGTGCAAAAGTTGATTTTTGCCAACGCCAGCAACCAAAGCTGAAGAAATCGCCCATCGAGGCCAACAACAAATGAAATCGAAGGGAAAATAAAAAAGTTAGACAACAAAATCAAAGGGCGGCAGGCATGGGATGTTAACTTACTTCCATACCCAAATGATAAAGGGCATATTTTATTTTTTGGCGGAACGTGTAATGCATTGAAAAACTGGAAATGGAAAATATTTGCACAGCAAAAAGGTGGCATAAGAATGCCACAATGACCAATTCAATTGTGTGGTGTTTTCCAATTAAAGCTTTGTTTGAGGAACAGAAAGTAGTGGGTATCTTTTAGTCGGCGACGTTTGCCACGACCTTTCACTACTTTCTGTTGCTTTTCTGCGAAGCGTGGGAGGCTAATATGAGGACAGCAAAGGACTCAGGATGGGGAAAGGAGGACGTGGAGTGGACAACAGAGAGGAGTGGACTGTAAAGGACAGGCAGAATCGACCCATAAAAAACGAGAGCGAATAAAAAGCGCAAGAAAATTACTTTCCGCTCTACAAATTTTCGGAGAGGGTAAGAGACACACTGGCAGTGGTACCAGATTAATTGAAAATTACTGGGCTTTTATTAAGCAATGGTAAATATCACAACATTAAAAATGATTAAATGTAATGTTTGTATATGTGATTAAACAATATTTGTGAATAAGGGATTTGTGCTTTCTTTTTTATTAATTATTATTAATTGTAAACAAGTATGACCTCTAGAAAATGCTCACAACAAAATTTTTAAAATCATTTAATTTAAAATAATTTGCACACAATTTTTAAGCATATTTCGTTGCACTGTGCCACATCGAAGTCAGCAATCTTGGCCATCCACAAACACAAAGTCAAGCGTGTAAAGTAAGTAAAGATGCGAGTAAAAACCTTTTCCGCCTTTTCAGCTTTCCTATCGGCCCTTTTGAGGCATTATGTACTGACAATTTTCATGATTATGCGCTTACGGATTTCGAGAGTGTCCAGCTCCAGTCCGCAGTACTCCGTGGCTTCCTTCCCATCGCAATCATCATCTCTCAGTGTACGGGTGAGCGCAGCTGTTAAGCCTTTTCCGTTTCCGTTGTCGTTTATTTTCGTGCTGTTCATGACTTGCCTTTGGCGCCTAGCTAAGTATTGATAGTATTGGATACCATCGACATGGTCATGCGATTGGGGGGCTGAAAGCTGGGGCTTCCTGGTTATGGCCATCAACACGGAAATGAAGATGGGGATTCCATTCAATTGGCTTTCGGCTCTTCGAGGATGTCAAATTCATGTGTGTGTTTGAGCTGGCTGGGATGTGAAAAGTGTTGCCAATTGTTGGTAGCTAGACATTTTACGGGTAATTATCGAATGTGCTATCCTGGGTGAGGGCATGGCCGATGATTGAATATCCATTGGGGAAAACGGGAGTGCTTCTAGCAAGTGAATGATAGATTAAAGATTAAGCCCGAGGGTTAAGCACTCAATATGTGAGAAAGAAGATGTGAAAGCAGATTATCTCAAGAATGTTTATGTGCCATCCCTTTGAAGATTATCCGGAAAAAGGAACTGCTGAAGATGAAGAATAATTATTAAGAAAGTTGAATGGGTAGATAAAGTAGAAATGATAAAGGGGCACTGCAGCAGTAGCGTAACTTAATCAAATTCAATTACGCGTTCCTGAAGTTTTAGCCACAATAAGTGTCTCTTTTATGGTCCAACTTTCATTAGTCGAAATTTATATCCAAGTCAAAAATTCAATTACCGCTGAGCGTTTTGATTAGCTACCAATATCGGTAAGGAATCCGCGCTCGGGCACAAATCTTGCCCATAAAATTGTCATAACTGTAAAGTTATTGTGACATTTCCAATAAACGGAAAAGAGGGAAAACGCCAGCTGTGTCTCTCGATTGCAAAAGGAGGGGGAGCAGGGGGAAAACTGCCGTCTGTTCGTTGGTTAATTTACTACAATGCGCCCAATATGCAACATAAATAATGCCGAGCATCCGACATAAATAACCGGGGATGCTAAAATTGGCAGGAGGCAAAAAGGGAGTTGGGATGGTTAAGCAGCTGCTGCTGTAGCTGCTGCAGTCAATTTCAGTGTTCGTCTGTAACTGTAACAATTAATTAGAAACTAACAAAGTTCCACTTGGCAGGCGCTAAACTTGTCCCACAACTCGGAGACCCAAGCGAACCGAATCGAATCGAAGGCGACAGTCGACCGGCGAGAGTCGCAAACGAAAACGAAGACTGTCGCGCACATAAAGCGCTTTTAATTGATTTTCTTGTTACGTGCGCTGGAGAATCCGGAATAGGAATGGTGGCTTCTGGCTCCTAGAAAGTCCAGCTGGAAGTGCCCATCCCAGCGCCAGTAATCGTTCATTCATTCATTCGAATTGTAGTTAATTAATAAATTATTCCGAGCGATTGAACTAACAATGTTGGAGAGTGAAAACTTTCACTGCTAGCTGTAATTACCTTTTGCTCGCAGGACTTAGCCTGTGTCTTGCTTTCTTTTATGTATTCTCTTTTTTTTTTATCTGTCTCGGTGTGTTTTTTCCGTTCGCTACAATTAAACACATTTCACTTGCGAATGTTTATGGTGCCTGCATGATGCGTATACGCAATGTGTTCGCTTTGCTGCTTGCATGTCGCGTATACGCAGTGTGTGCCTCGTAAATGGTGCGTGGCCCATTCGAGCGTACATATTTCTTTTTAAAGATACGACCATGGCATAAATGTTTAGCCACCGCTATGCCCTTGGCTTTCTCCACAGCCTGCAATTAAATTTCGTTTTATTTTATGTCCAGCCAGTGGTGTAGCATAAGCCTGGTCTCAGGTGCGTGGTAATGGGAAAATTTATTAAAAGACAAATTAATTTCTGCCAATTTCCAGCTGAAATTCCAGCGAGTGCCGCGAATTTAATCGAGGTTTAGTTGTTTATTCTTCTCAAACAAGTTTACGAATACATTTACTTGCCTTTATTCCTAATTAAAGAAAGAGAAACCGCTTTTGTCTTTTATGTTATCTCAATTTATACACATTTATGGAGCTTTTTATAAAATTGGTCAAGCAAATATATGAAAAGTATTCCTATTTGAAATATTGCTTTTCTTACATTTTCCAGACGTACAAGTTTCCACTTATTTATTAGTTGAATACGTAACTTTCATGTGCGCAAGGAAATTCAATAAATTCAAAAGGCAGCCGAATGGTAAATGCAGTTTTCATAAAAAATAATTAAGTAAACAAGAGCAAAGCTCGGGCCCAAAGAGACCAGAAACCAAAAGGCATTAGCAGCAGATTACTGTCGGGAGGAGTCGACGGGACTGGGGCAAATTGGGGGACTGGGGGATTGAGGGTCACGTCCTGCTCCAACTTGCAGCTTGCATCTCTTGCATCGAAATCCGACTCTGGCCCAAAGAGTCATTAGCAATGTGACCCAGAAATGGACTAACCACATAAAATTTTATGCTGTTTGCCATAATAAATTTAATTAAAAAATCAAATTGACTGAGAGAGAAAAGTCGGGCCCCAAGTACCAGCATCCACTTGAACATTAGCCCCACTCACAGACCGACCGACCGAGTCGCAATTTGTTGCCTACGAATGTGCTGAGTAATATTTGGGTCAACTTCTGCCGGTCGACAGTCGCCTTAATGGCCAGCAGAAGGCTACAAACGAGTACCAGGCAGTCAGATGGAATTATCAGACTTTACAAAATTGCTTTCGGACATCTGAAGTGCATTTTATGGAAAGCCTAGGGGCAAAACGAATGGCACAAAAAATTAAGCGCAAAATAAATGTCTTCGGCTCACCTTGAGCAAGTCGAAAGTTAAGAGAGACAAAGTTAGACAAAAGTTTATTTTTTCAATTTACTTTCTCAATGGCTCTTCTGGGCTGCTTTTCTTTCCTTATCCATTTGCTGGAGGTTTTCTTTTATGAGCTGCCAGTTAATTAGGAAATAAAAGAGTAAAAGGGGAGAAATATCTGGGCAGCTCGGCTAATCAGTTGGATGCTGTCCAAGCAGTCAAGTCAAAGGTGTTCGAACCGGAAATTAGGTAACCCAGGAAGTGAGCTGAAATCAGCTTGGAAAATACTAAATGATTTTCACCTAAATTGACTGGAAAATCAGATGAGGACTTGCAATATGATAGTTGAGTTCCCGTGCGTGGTGCGGGGTCCGGTGTCCGGGGTGCGGGGTCCGTGGTCCGGGGTCCGGGGTGCGGGGTCCGTGGTGCGGGGTCCGGTGCGGGGTCCGGGGTGCGGGGTCACCTAAATTGACTGGAAAATCAGATGAGGACTCGCAATATGATAGTTGAGTTCCCGTGCGGGGTCCGGCGTGCGGGGTCCGGGGTCTGGGGTGCGGTGTCCGGGGTGCGGGGTGCGGGTCAAAACAAGTTGAGAATTATTTGTAAACGTAATGAATATATGTTTTGTATTTTAATAAACGATGTGCTTTTTAAAATTATAAATAAATAAAATATCTATATTATCCATATATCTATACTCCGCATCCCACACCGCAACCCCCACCGATAAATTTCGATAAATTTGTATTTAATTAAAAATTGTATATTTAATTATGATTATTTTTTGTTTATTTGATTTATTTGATGTATTTATTTATTTATTTATGGTTTATTATGATTTGTTTTTGTTTACTATCTTTGAATGTATAAATTTGTTAGAGGAGCGATCTCATTTTATCCAAGAATTCATCTACAAAGTGGGCCTCCGACCTGTTAAATCGCCTTGCGCGATCTACACTGTACTCGAAATTAGTCTCATCATTCAGTCGCTTATAGGCTGCTGCCCTATACAGCCAGGCACGTAGATATTTTTCGTCGATATTGGCCAACACATAGTCACAATCTATAATACCAAGCTTAAAGTCGCGCAACCTTAAGGTTTAAATGTATAAATTGGTTGTGAACTCCAAACGATTTATGCAGGAAACTCACTTGATACAGCAAAGGGCTCGATTTATGTACAAGACAGGCGAGTCTTTAATGTACTGCATACCCTTTGTATAGTATTCTCTCGCTAGAGTGAAGTTCAGTTTGCGATACTCGCGATTTCCCATGCGGCGAAATGTTTCGGCCACATCCTCGCGCTGTTTTCTGGCCAAAAGGCGATCTTCGGGTTCCGAGTCAATCTGACGCATAAACGTGAACTGATTCGTGTTAGCTAGGACTCTTTTTGCTTTGCCTCGACGAAATGTTGTGGTGCTTAAAGGATTTCGCTGTGTCACAATACATTTTACGTCCTCCATGGTAACCGTAGATTTTTGTCTTTTTTTCGACGCGCTGAAAAAACAATATTCATTTCCAAGGGCAATGATCACCGGTTATCTAGCTACTCACTCGGTCTTGTTGGCGTTTTCAACAACTTCCAGATACTCGATTATATCTTCTACTTTGGTAGTTTTTTCATGAAGAAACGACTCATCTGATTCGGGGTGTTGATGTATTAAAAGTTCTGGTTTTGGGAGTTCTAGGCCAAATGGTTTTTCGTGTTCGTCTTCTCTGTCCAGTGTTTTGGTGGTTAAGGGCATTGTAAGTTTTTTGTTTTCTTTTATTTTATTTTATTATTTATTTTTATTTTTTTTATAGTTTTATAGTTTTTTTTTATAGATGTGTGTATTTATGTAAGATGTGATTATGTGTGTTCCTACAACGTTGCAATTTGACATTTAAATCATTTCAAATCGAAACACTAGCATGCTACATTCTTACTCGCCGCTGATATTCACCAAATTAATTATTCTTTCCGGCTAAGAAAATATATATTTTAAAATTTCAATTTTACTTACTTCCTTTTGTCATCGCATTTCTTGCCTTTTCCTGCCTTATCCTGCACCTCACACCCACTTCCTGCCATCATCTAATTATATATTCCTTTCAAATTAATTGACTTTTGCATCAGCAAATTAAATTGTCGCGACCCAGAATCTTTTGCGCTGTGCCACAAAACCAAAACCAATCCAGCTAAAAACCCGATTTAACCCCAACCAGATTTGAATTTCCCGCCCATTGGCAAGTTTCCTTCTGTGATTGTGCTTCTTCACTCCAGAGCCGTGGGATACTTTTGCATAAAATCCTGTGCGCTACGAGCGATTTTTAATTTGAATTAAAAATGCATCATTGCGTTGATTTTAATGCACACACAATTAAAACGGCAAGTCAGGAAATTGCCAAATGCATTTAAAAGCCATGAGAAAATCCAAATGCGAAAATCAATGAGCAATTGTGAATGCAAATTGGAAAAATTCGAAGCGTGGGGCTTAAAACAAGAGCAAAACAAGACAGCAGATTAAAAAAAAAGTGCAGCGTTGAAATTAAATGAACTGAATGTAAATCAAACTAATGTCGAGCTGACAACATACGCACATTTCACCCCTCCGCACTTTTCCGAGGAAAAGCTGAAAAGTTTCGCCTGCTAATCGCTAATTGCTTTTAAAGACAGACTGGGGAAAATGGTGAAAAGTCGAGGGTCGGGGGTCGGGGGTGTGCTGTAATTGTCGCGCTGTTCAAAATGCTCAATTTGCAATGCAAATGTCAAGCATTAGTTCGTCAGCTAACGGCCGCTGTCAACAGATGGCGCCACCGCGAAATGAAAATACTTTTATGGCCCGCAGTGTATGTACAGTACGGTGCGTGGGCGGTGTGAGATGGCGGATCAAGCTGGCAATGTTTGGCAACAGCTTAGCGCACAATCAATTAAACTGGTTTATTGACACTTTTCCTCTGACACAGACACACACACGCACACACACTTGACACCAACACACTGCACAGTGGAAAGCGCTTAAGAAGGAGATAAGGAAAAGTCCTTGGGAAGTGTTAAGTACTCTGTTCAGTGAGCAGATAACATAATATTTTATATTATTATAATATGACTAATATTTGTACTGGCAGAAATGTTACGCATTTAAAATTTTTCATTTTTTAATTATTTTTGTGTTTCTTCTGGAATTTGTGTCATTTTGTATCAGCATACTTCAACACCCCCCTCAAATGATTTTCTCCAAAGCACTAAGCACCCCATCTACCCCACAAACACTTGAACGTCTCATACGCAAAAAAGTAAACTGTGCAATTAGTTGACTTAACTTCTGTGACACAGAATTGCCAATTTATTAAGCACGGCACAAAAGGCATTTTTCTCCTTCTCCTTCTCCGCCGCAGCCTCCCGCCACAAATTCACTGTCTCACTTCTGTGCTCAAGCAAACGGAAATTGAGTGTCCTTGCAGAAGGGATTTATTTATGGTTCATAGATTAAATACTAATTAACACCCAACCACACAAACGCACAAACGCACCCAGTGTGTGTTGGCATTTGATTTATGTGTGTGGCGCAACTCGAGCCGCCGCCTTTGTGCGTGTGTCCTGTAAGGATTAGACGGTTGGGTGGCTGGGCGGTTGGGCGGTGGGAAAAGAATAACAAGAGGGCGGCAGAGGACGAAAAAACATTTGCCTGGCCCACCAGTGGACCATTGACCGAGGTCCTTGTCCTTCCTCCTCGACTATTATGCGTATCTTAATGCCATAAATTCTGCTTAAATTATTGGGGTTGGTTAACACGCTCCATTTCCATTCGTTTTTCGGCTTCCGATTCGGATTCGCATTTACTTTTATGCTCTTCATTTCTTTTTGCCATAGAGAGCCCCATTGTCTGTCCGCTTATGCGGGGGCCAACTGTGGCCACCTTTAAGGCCGCTTTTCGAGACGCAAATTACCATATAAATATTTGCTCCTTCTTTATTTTTCGGTTGGGGCTACCAGCAATCTTTCGCCCATTGTTCGCAGTGCACTTGGCTGTAGGTGGTTTTTGTGTGTGAGTGAGTTCGCGCCTGGTAAATTTATGTGTCTGCATGTCGCGGACGCGTAAAAAACCTGCATAAGAATCAGATTCACTGCGCTTTCGATGGGTTGGGGGTGGAGGGGTGCGAGGTATAATCAAGCGAGACAATGCACATAAAGTCTGCTCAACTCTTTGGAGGTCTGAGTGCGTTGATTAACGACTAACTGTCCGCTGATCCAGCCCTGAAAATTTAAAAATTTAAATAAAATATGTTTTTTTTCAAAAATGCAAACAAATTTTCTTTGTAAATGAAACGGTGTTCTTTGAGTGTAAATTGAGTACAGGCCTTTTCCATTTGATCCACACAACTGATTATGGTATTTATCGGACTACGCAAATGAAGGAGGAAAATCATCTCTTTGCGGGGACTGATGGTTTAAGTCCACCTCATTTGAATGCACTAATTCAATTTGCTTTAAGGGAAAAACACTTTAAAATCGCTCACAATGAGCGGTGCATAGTGAGTTCTGCGTATGAATATATATTCTGCAAATGAGTTCTTCTGAAGGATTGATAGATCGATTTATAATAGGTTGGCTTCTAGATTTTTTCTTTTGAAATGAAATATATTTGGTGTCATAAAATAACTTCCAGTTATAACTCCAATGTGTTAAAATTAATATTATGAAGTATGATAATAATATGAAGTATGTTTTACTAAGTAGCTATCAGATCATTGGCTTGTACTTCGATAATTAAGTTGATAAAAATCTAACAATTAATGGATCGCAGTTAAACTTAAATTGTAAAAATAATGCTTAAAGCTAACAGAATTTAGTATATTTAATTAGCCCAATTTCATATATTTTTGAATGCTTTTAACGAACTGCTCTTTAAAGATTGAACAAAAAATCTTTGATTGCCCTAAAACAATCAATGTGATCACTTATTTTTTCGATTATTCATACGCTGATTAATCCATTATGGCATTTCGCATGCAATTTGTTAGTGGAAAATCCGCTACTTAATCGAATTAATTAAAATTTCATATCACGCTGAAAGCCCAAATCGCGAAATGAAAGTCTACAAAAAGACCGAAACAATTTCAAGTTGAGCGCACAAAAGCCGACCGCATATCAAATATGCGTCTAGGTGGGCCTGCATGTTTGGTATGTCATTAAATGCAAATTTATTTAAATTTAATTATTGAATATAATCGGCGCGCAGCTCTGAAATCGTTTTGGTAATCGCAGCCAGAAAACCAAAAAAACCGGTTGAATGTTTTCGCTTGGCACCAATTAAATGCGCTGCTGTAACGCATAACGCGTAATGCACAGAAGGGCGCATCCAATCCCCGCTGATGGTGTGTGGAAATGCAAATATCCGCAATTAAGCAATAATAATAAGCATCATTAATAAATCATTGCGAGCGCCACAAAAAACTGAAATATATGAATAAATTGAACAAGCCGGCCAGTCCACAAAGAGTATTAAAGTGGCAAACTGGCAAAGTGGAAAAGTGGAAAAGTGGCAAAGTGGGGAAGCAACCACCGAGTACCACTGACAGTTGGTGGTGCACTCATGTGCGAGGCCCTTCCTTTGTGTTCCGCCACTGGGAAGTGCAATTAACAGTGGGTTTGCGTTTAAATCTTTTAAACTTTGCTTTAAGCCCTTCGTTCAATACTTTCGCCATCAAAGGGCAGAGCAAACTACACTTGGTTGCAGGAAAATGCACTAGCATTTACAGAAAGGCGCCCTGTAGTGGCACATCCTTTATGACTTTTCAGCAATGTTTTCTATTAACAAATAGCACAACTCACGGAATTGATGGCATTGATTTTAAATGTGCTTTGAATAAAAGTGAATTAACAATAACTTAAATGCCCGGAACATGAAGCAGCGCTTTATTGGTAGGCACTTCTGTACTGTCCCACACTTCGACTTCGAGGAACTGTATCTTCGAAGCTTTTCAATTGCCTGTCGATATTTCAATTTTCCCCCCAAAAACCCATAACTCATCGATCACGACAGTTGGCTTTGGTGAGGTATAGACTTAACCCTCGAAAGCAGTTTCGAGTTTCCCCTCCCCCTCCCAGAACGAAAAGCAATTAAAACGTTTTCCTTTTGGTGGTTTGTTTTGGAGTATTCGGGCGCCACCGAACGCCCAAACACTTGACACTACAAGCACAACTACGAGTTACGCTTTCCTGTCTCCTGTCTCCTGGACGCGTATAAAAGTTTAGCACATTCTTCTTGGACACTCTCGTAAATTCCGAAATGGACGTTTTTATGTGTGTATGGCAGCGGGCACTTCAAATAATTTCAGTGCGCAGAAATTTATTGCAATTTTGGTAATGAGTGTGCAGCTCGAAAAAGAGTTGCTGGGTAATGAAAAAGAAAACACCAAAAAAAATACTCCATGCAGGACCTTAGCTTCTTCCTTAATGCTGTTAGTGTTTGCCTGGCGGTTTTCCTGCTTGTTTGTTGGCCTGTTCGCCGGTTTTCTTGTTTGAACTTTGTGGTATTTCCGCTGCACTTCTTTTGTGCTTGTTTGCCAGCAGGAAACGGAAGTTTTTAATGTTGCCCATTGGCCGTAAGTTCGCGTGCATCGCTCTCAAACGTTTGCCATCATTGTTTTCGCTTAAAATTAAATGTTTTCCCCCGGCCAGATACTTGAATGAATGCTTTAAAGTCCCCAAACCCTGTGCAGCGAACCAACAAAAGCGCATTTCACTGCTTTATTTTTGTGCAAAAGTTTTGTACAAGCGGCTGCCCGCATTTTTGTTGTTCCCTCATATGGTAAAAGGCCTATCCGCAGAGCAGGAGCCACAGTCCAAGATAAACATACTCAATCCGAAGCGGGACACTCCAAGAAAATGTGTCTTTAAATTAATAAATTAATTAGTATTTTAATTTCTTGAAAATATATGGTCCTTTATAAATTATATCAACTATGCCAAGTTACTAAGTCAAAATATTGGGATCTTCTTTTCCTTTTTTTGTTATGACTTACATATGACAGTATGAAACGCCTTGTTGTCTTTCAAAATTTATTTTATATTTCATTAATTTACTAGTCATTTTTTTCAGTGCAATCATAGAGAGGTAGTATTCAAGATGAAGGGAAGGAGATGGGCTTGCAGAGCGTCAAGTGCGTTTACGTTGTAGCCCGAAATGCACGTCGCTCGTAAATCTCGCGCGTGAAAAACATCAGTTTTCGCTGTTGGCCAAAACTGTGAGGTTGCTGGCAAAAAGGGGTAATTCTACAGAGAAAGGGGCGTGAGTTTGGGCGGGGGTTGAGTTTTTTGTTTTGGGACTCGGGATTTGGTTGGCGGTTTGGGCTTCGCGGTCGCGTTGCTGTCCGTCTAATGCATATGCATAGCTTCAAGTTCTGTTTAAAACCTGGAACCGAGTTAAAGTTGCTAATGACGTGCATTATTATTTACCTATGGGCGCCCTTTATTATTTCCTGTGCTAACTCTAACTCTACTGTTTCTTCTATAAAAATTCGAGTTAATAGAACTGGATCCCTTCCAGCAATTAAACTTCGTTAGAGGAAATTGAATGTGCTTTAATCTGATACCATAGACCGTATTTTCCACTTACTCGCACCTGCCAAACCTTCTACAACATTTTTGCAGACCACTCGAGGACTACTAGCTCAAACGCGACTATTGCCCGTGTGACATGGTCTTTGGTTACAAAACGGACCTTGCAACTGTCATATACTTAACCGGAAACCGAGATCAGCTTAAAAATCAGACAGCCATGGCGGTCCGCAAAAATGGTGGAAAAGGGGGAAAATGGAAAGTGGGGAAAATGGGGATGCGGGGGCAATGGGTGGTCACGGCGGACGGATATTGCCCAGCTGCCTTTTGTCGCGCCACTCGGCAGCTTTTGATGTTGGCTGTTTGTTTTGGTTTCATTTTTAATACCCTTTTTCGCAGCCCTTGTGTGGAATTTTTAACTCACACCTGCTGGACGACACCCCATCTTTTTTTTCTAAGCCGCCCAAAAACCCGAACCCCCAACTCACTTGGCCACTTCAACTGCTCTCGCGCTGTGATACAGAAATTAATTGCGTGGATCGAGTGGCCCACTGAGATGGGCGGGTGAGTGAGTAAGTGTGTGTTACCAAAATGTTGACGCTCGCTAAGCCAGCTACCCGCTTTTTCCGCCCCTTTCCCCCGGAAAAAGCCATAGCCGTTCCACCATTCACCATCCACCCAGCGAATCTCGAACCGCAGAGCCCCAAAAGTGACAAACGCAAACACATTTGCCGGGCCATCCGACATTCGCCATCCGCCATCCGCCAGATACTCTGTATCCATGTAGATACACATAGAAAAGGATATACATACATACATATATCTGCATCCACGTGCCGCTGTGTGCGTTGCAGGCACTTGACGAGATTTGTTTATTTGTCTATGCGAATGGCCGTCTGTGGCCGTCTGTGTTTGGATTTGGCCGTCTGGGCAGCAGCAACAATAAAATTAAAGAAAAATCTATATATGCATATCAGCCTGATAAAGTCCAAAAAGAGGGGGGGGCAGTGGGGTGGTGCGGCAGACAGACGGGACTAAATCCGTTGAAAAAACAGCAAAACAAATCTGTGAATCTGTGAAATCCTTTTGTATTGTTCGAATCAGAAGACCCGCAGAAAATTCAATTCAACTTAACCGGCAGCAAATTGCTGTCAACTCGAAATCGCCTTCACTTTTTTGGAGCTCTGCTTTTAGGCTGACAAATTTTTATTGAAATACAGCAGTGATAATCAGATAAGAACTCTTTGAAGTTGAAAATGTGAAAACAATTGCTGATAATTTGGCTATTTAAAACTTTAAGCTCTGCAGAATAAGAAGATAAAGCTCCGCAGATATGTATTTAGGTTACGTATTTAATGAAGTTTTTTAAAATTCAAGAACCTATTAAGCAGGTTTTTTGTTCATTGAAAATGTTTAAATTGGTTCTGCGAACACCATTAACTCACCTCTAACATGTTTTAAATGAATTTAATGAAGCTGCAGCTCCGTGCACTTTTCATTAAGTTATTTTCATACCGTGCGCAATTTGCAGATTTTTGATTGAATTTTCCACCGACCAAGGCCACACAGGCTTTGAATGACTGCACAATTTGTTAATTCGATTTTCATTCTATCTGCACTTCTCCCCCTCGACCAAACCACCGCTCCAATTTGTTCAAGCAGGCAAAAATGTTTAATCGCATTTAATTATTTAATTTGTTAGTTGGTGGAGAAACTACGGCGCTGCATGCATTTATTAATTATATTCGGGCATGCATAAATTAATAGAAAGTCCATTGTGCATTTTGAATAATTTATACTAAATCTTTAACGAGGAAATTTGCCTACTTCCCTTCTTTTGTTTACAATGCACATTTTTTCGGTTGTTTTATGTATCTCAAACAAAACGATGACATTGCAAAATAATAATGAAATATTTGCGCCGAGTTCATTAATTTGTAATCAGATAGAAACGTGTAAAATTTGAGGAAATCGGCTTTAAATAATGTGCTGCCATTTGGATTAAATATTTGTAATTTTATAGCACATTCGAATAAGCCACACCGATAAATAACACCGATAAAAGATCACGATCCACGAAGCTTCCTAGCTGTTAATTGAAAAGCAAACTACGATTTTCTTCTTTGCATCCACATTATTTAACATCCATTAACTATCTTGGTTTTGCCAAATTCGCAATTAAAACAATTAGGACTCTATGGTGTTTAGCCGTGCATTAAATAAGAAATCCATTCTGCCTGAAAACTGAGCCAAACTCAATATTTATGGAGCAAGGATCACACAAGACACACTTAAAGTGGAGGGGAGGCCATTAATTTGCCAAAGCCGCGTAAATATTTATACGCAAATCGCATATGTCTGAGACCTGAGAATGGAACAACGTTTTCGGCATTTGCTCATTTGTGGAAGTCAACAAGAGATTTCCATAATGCTCGGGAATATTTTGTGGGAAGGGAATGGCTTTTGGAACCAGCTGCCAGTTGATGCCATTCGGACATTGGCTTGGCTGCCTCCGGTTCCCGTGCTTTTGGATAATGGCAATGGTGGAAGGGGGAGATTTTGTGGTCAAAGTCTCCGAGTCGCCAATTTGCCCGCCAGGCTATTTGTGTATTTGTTGATTTATGCAGCGACTGGGGCTTCTTGGAGCCTCTTGGGGCCTTTTGGGACCCACCTGCAGAGGCACTTGCACCCTTATTCCCCCGGGAATTCCCCCTTCGATTCTCCTTTGGCCCGGGGCTGTGCAGTTGCATTATTCAAAATTGGAAAATCCCCACCCAGCAGCCACCCACCCACCAACTCAGCCACTCGGTGATTTAGCGTGTGCCTTGCCCGTTAACCGCAATGCAATTGTAATTACCCCGAATGGGTTCCGCACCAGAATGTGCTCCTAACTCCATCCCACCCCAACTCCAAATCACTGCCCTTATCCCCACCCTCTACCCCATTTTTCTGCTCCACTCTGCGCGGCGTTTGCTGGTCGTGCAGTGCTACAATTAGTTCCAAATCATAAACGCCACTTCCGCCTGGTCTACTTTGGAGGCACCCCTTCACATCCATCCCCACCCACTTGGTGGTCCAAAGGGCCACTGGACAATTGCGTGTAAATTTAAAATTTTAATCGTTTCCATGCACGCACTCAAAATGCAACCGCAGCCAAAACACAGCGACAACAATTGCATTGAAATTGTATGCCCATTTTTGCATATAGCCATTGTGAGAAGATAAAGAATGGCTCGCAGGGGTTCCTGAAATTTAAAACCATTGGGGCTTTTTATTTTAAATACGGTTAATCACTGGAATGTACAATGATAAATACACTTATATTTTTGTAACTGAAATATACTTTTTAAACATACTCGGTAGTATTACTTATTAGTTAAATAGCAACACAGACAATAATCGAAGTAAACCGGAAACTTTTGAATTAGTTGTGTTGGCTAATCCACAATTCAATTAAACTCATGTGCATTTTAATTAAAATATAATACCTATGCACGAATATTTTTGAACTTATTGATATCAAATTTATATATTTCCTAAAATGAAATTGACTATTTATGTGACTGTAGTTAAATATTTCTATTTGATTACATTTTATTTGTGGGTAAATTTAATATCTGTACAAATGTAGATTTAAATTGTATTATTTGGACTTAATATATACCAATTTGTGGACTGTTTTTCCTTAATAACGTACCAATTATTGAAGAATTTCATTTTATTTACAAGCCAGTGTATTTGGAATATTTTAATAATTTCATGTTGAGTGAAAACCTTTTAAGCAAGTAAAAGTTAAATTTTGCCTGGCCACGTTTCAAGCAGCCCCCTTTCCCCTTCGCCGCCACTGGACTCGCACCATTTCGCTGCTGGCATGCGTATTGCGTATCTGAGGTGTATCTGTGTATTTATAATTTATATGCATTGTCAGCGAGCGCAGGTTGGCAGTTGCCATCTCTCATGCACTTGGCTTACCGGCCCACCCCACCACCCAACCACCCACCTTTTTCCCACCTTTCTCCCACCTTTCGCCCCGTTTTCCGGCCTTCTCCATTTGCTGGCAGTGCACTCAGTTGTTACAGGCGATTGTTTTATGCGTTTGCACAGACACCGAAGCGATACTGCATTGTTGCATATTTAGCAATAATAAAATATTTAGTGCCATTTCCATAAATTTATTATCGCCACGTTTCCGAGAAGGGTGTGTGCTGCAATGGTGCATTGACCATTCATTGGACAAATAGTGAAGTTGGTTTTTGCCTTTTTGCTTTGCAGTCACAGTTCTACGGCTTAAATACATATTGGCCAAAGCATATGATAAATCTGGATTGGACTGCGCCAAGATTGAACTTGCTGTGGCCCTAAATATTATTTTTCCCATCTAGGAATATTTTAGGTCCCACCTGTACTGTCCTCGTTACCCTCGTTCTACCCACCAAATTGGCCATCTGCAATACAAAATGGCCCTGCCAGAATGATAAATTGCACACCTTCCACTTGGACAATTAGGTGAGAGGCCTAATGTGAGAAGGGGTTAAACTCTGCTCAGCAATTTGTTGCATGCATTGCGCAAACATTTCCCAGACATTTCAGGCATTTTCGGCCAAGTTCCACGGAGGATGAGAGATGAGGATTCAAATAAATGCCAAGACATGGAGGAATTTATGGCAAGGTGCTGCGATTGGAGGTGTTTCAAACGGGTCACACTACCTCTAAGTATATGTATTTTAGAAGCCATCAGATACAACTATTACGCAGCATAGGCAAACATGAAAGCGGTTTTAGGCCTGAGCCCTACCATATTTTCATGCATTTCCTGAAGCATTTTTTATGTGCGCAGTATTCAAGCTTTTCAGTGATTTATCACTGTTGCACTTTTTACTCGCTTTGTTATCGGTAAATGGCAGATAATGTAAATACTCGATGATGTAATATATACGAAAATAATATTGCACTTATTTATTTATTTATTCAGATATATTTTTGCTGCCTCTTTTTATCCATAAATATTCGCTAAATGATAATCATAAACAATTTTGTCGCTTAAAGCTGATGGCAAGGAGAAATGCCATTGAGGCGACATAAGTTGGTTGCGGGGGAATGCGGAATTGATACACACCATTGGGGGATTATTGTTGGATGATAAATGTGCTTAGGGTCGCGCCGACTGTCAATTGTGTGGATAAATAAAACACAGATTTAACCATATATTATGGTCAGCGTGTGTTCTGCAAATACCCGCACATTTACAGCTTTGAATCGGGGGCTTTGGAGCGCAGTGTTGCACCACCGATAAGTTGAAATACTTTAATAAATAGTTAGGTGTGAGTGCGCACTCTTGATTTGTTGCCTGTGATTTGGGCAAAGCTCACTGTTTACCCACACATTTTCAGTAAACTTTAAAACTTTTTAGGATTGCACCTAAACAACAAATGATGCGACTGCTAAATTTCCCAGCAAGCGTTATCCCTTTTCGATCCGTTGGTACACGAATAATATCCTTGGCCTGCCAAAGTCTTTGTTGTCCCGGATTTCAGGCTTCTGTTTTAGCAATGATTTCAGTGTGAGCACTTTAAGGATTTTCCCCATCAATTGCCGGAGACCTTTTGGCCATACGTGGACGAGGAAGTGGACAGCGGACAGAGGAGAGGACTATCCAATAAGCAGCTCGAGTTGCTTTCATCCGGTTAAAAGAGGTTGCCCGAATGGCACTGGGGGAAAAGGGAAAAATCGGTGGGCAGGGACAGGGAGTGGCAGGGCGAGATGGATCGGCATTGTGGCATCTCTTTTCGGTCAGCTGCAGCACGCAGTTCCTTTTGTTAATGATACTCTTGCTGGACATCGGCAAAAGTCCCGGCAGGAGCAGCAGCATCCCCGTCATCATCATCATCATCATCATCATCTGCAGCAAGGATGCCACATCAACGCAGTAGGAAAGAAGAGGAGAGGTGAGGCGAGGTAGACGGGAGTAACTGCAAGGATGGCTCAACCATTTTGTGGATTTATTGACATTCTGTGATGTTATTAAAGTTGATTGCCAGAGACTGTGCACGTTTTTGGCTTAGACGAAGTGCCGGCCCTCGTCCGGCAGAGATTCCTCCTGCTCCATTGCATCCTGCCCCATTGCATCCTGCCCCATTGCATACTGCCCCAGCATCTGGTACCGCTGCCCCCTCCCTTCTCTCATCGGGATGCAGACCAGCTCCGCACACGAGCAAAATGCAACCGACATGAGCTCACTGCGGTCAATTCGAAAGAAACAATAGCCACAACAACATCAATTTCAAAGGGAGGGAAGGCAGCTCCACAATAGGTTCAACCTCGGAGATCGAAACTTGGAATACCCTTAAGAGTAAAATAGGTAGTAAAACGAACTACAAGATACTTTTGAGATCTCGGCTTCACTTCTGGATGCAATGCCAATCGATGGATATTTAGTTTAGACTATTAATTTTATTCTATTTTATTTTACAATAGAGTATGGAGAGAAAGGAGGAGCTTCGAGGCGATCGGGTGGGCGCATCATCATTGTCATCATCATCATCAAGTCTAATATGCGCATTATTGGTTTTGTCCTGTTTTGTTCCCCCGACTCGAGTGTGTGTGTGTGTGTGTGTGTGTGTCTGCTGTGTTGCAGTTATCCCTAATATGCCTTGCATGTTAATACGCTTATCCTGTGCTGGGAAACACACACAATAAAGGACAGCAGCGCACACTCAAAATGCAAATATCAAATGCAAATTCTACGGCGCAATATTAAAATTTACGAAACAAGAGAAAAATGAAAAACGAAAACTGAAAAATGCTTATTTCTCTCTTGCTCTGCCTACGCATAAGCCTCCCAAATCCTTTTGATCTTATTTTTTAATTTTGCATTTAATTTGGTGCCTTTGCGTTGCGTTGCTGCTTCTGCCTTTGCTGCGGGTAACACATGGCGTATACTTGATAAGTATAATATGAGCGCCTGCCTTTGACTCGCTCAATTTCGCTTGATAAACTTATTAAAAAATATATGTACGCAGAGAGGCGAGGCCAAAAATTAATTCAAATTTTGTTTGTGTGCTGTTTGTTGCATATTAAATTCGTGTAGTCAAATTGCTTTTCAGTTTTTTAATAATAACAATATTATGGCTTTGATTGTGTTTGAAATTTAATCAAATTTAATATACTAAAAAACCATGCAACACCAAAGTTGCATGCATGACTATGACCCACAAGCAATTTATAAACATTTTTCAATATTTTATGTTATATCTTTCCAAAGTCCCAGTAAGACACTTTTCGCTTATAACAAATTTGCAGAGATTTCCACTTCTCACATCGCCTTCTTGGCAGCGTACACACACCGACATTTCCGCAGTTTGTCAACATAAAAAGGTTAACAAGGTAAATAAAACACGCCAAGAGGTAGAAAGGTGGATAGCAAATGGGGTGGGGCGAGTACAAAGGGAAAGTGGGCCAAAATCAAGGAACAAGGCCCACAAACAATGTTGCAAAAGGACGTAGGCAAATCTTTGTGTCAGTTCAGTGAAGGGCTTCCTCTTTTTTTTTGGGGCGGGGAGGCAAAAAGGATGCTGGAGGTCCTTTTGGCGGTCGCAGCTTCCTCTCTTTTTCTGCTCTTTTCAGTTCGGTGTGTGTGAATAACAACATTTTAAACATGTTTGCCTTTTGCTTTTTTCCGCGCGCGCCAGCGTTTATGCAATTTATTTCTGCACGTTCTTCGCGCCCTTTTGCTCGGCTTTTTATTTATATTTTTTCCTGCTTTCCAGCTCGCTTACAAAGCATGCCCGCCGGCTGGGCAATGTATAATCTTTGCTTGTCTTTGGCTTCATACCGCCTGTCGCTGGAGTTGAACTCCTGACTGGCACAGGCCCTTTTCGGGAACTAGACGAACAGTTCAGAGGGCACTATCCACTACTCTAGGACATTGTAATGAAATTAAAGGTAAGCCTGGAAAGAAAGCTCGGAAATAAACTTAGTAGTAATACACTTTAAAAGTTAAGCACAAGTGAAGTAGCTAGCACACTAATAGATTTCAAAATTAACACAAAATTGCATCATTCTTTTTACTTTACATGTATAATATTTATAATAAATTAAATTAAAAGCTTAGAAATACAAAGACATTTGTTATGAACCCTTATATGCCGATTTAGAAGGATTTATAGAGTATACATTAGTGCATACGAACCCATGCTTTGTCGGCATTTCAGCAACAATTTCCCCCCTGTTGTGTCTTCGCTCTCGCTTCTAAGGTGAAAAGGTGAGCTGAAAAGTCGCACTGCTGCAGGCGGTCAGCGATTGTGATAGCGCAACGGAAAGCCCATCCAACTTTAACCGGAACTTTAACATAGTTGATGAGTGAAGAGTGAAGAAAACAAGCATCTTGGCGAGCGGGCCAGCAAAGTTTAAAGTTCGAAACAATGTCGAGCCTTGCGTTCAGCCAGAAATACTTGCACCATCGAGCCATCGAGCTGCCACCTCCTGCTTGGCTATGCAGCTCAAGTCGCCGCGCTTGACACATTTCTCCAGGGACGATCTCACGTCCTTGCCGTGCCTCCTGTCCCCACGTATCCCCACGTATCCCATCCTGTCCTGGCGCTGTTGTCGTCCTGCTGCCCAAGCAACTTGTCAACGCAGTCATCAATGTCCGCGTGACAGCATCGCAGCATCGCCTGTAACTATGCCAAGCTTTTGCAGTGTTCGCACATTTAGTCTGGGAGGCCCTATCTCTGGTTAACCCACTGAGAAGCAGTGGTCGAGAAATAGCCCACTGAAATTAACTTCAACATATTCATGAATTCTTACTAACGACCTAGGTTGGTGGTACTCCTAACCAACTCTGAATACTTGTATAACAATAGGCTACTCATAAGTGACCACATTTAACTATTTAATACTAAAGTTTATACTTTCGCGCTCAGTGGGTTAAGATGCGCTGCAAGACACGCAGTGGGTTACTGTGCCACTGACCGTCTTGGGTTAGGAACTCTAAGCGACTCTTAACCAATATTAATGAGCAAATTCAGCAGGACGTGCGCCACATCTATTCAAAAATTGAAAATAATATGCGTCTAAATGGAGAGCTCATAAAAAATAATGGAACTTAAATACTGCCTTAAAACTGTAATATTTAGGTCATCGGAGAAAGTTTTAAATTAATTGTTAAAAAGATTCACTCTAATTTGCAATCGGGAATTTATAACTGGAAAAATAAGTTCATTTTATAGATATTAGTTTATAGTTTGTGCTATCAATATTTTGCAATGCTGTGATATTGAGGTTACATTTCTTTATTTCCTTCACTTTTATAAACGGAGGCAAAACGATGTGCAGCAAAATAATGTAGTTTTAATGAGTTTTATCCATAAATTGGCCGAGCTCCCACATGCAATGACATATGAGAGATTTCACGTGATTATAGTCATTTTGATTAACCTATTTGTGACACAGAAAATAAAAGAAGAAAAAAATTCTAAGGGGGCACAAACTTCAGCAGCTGGGTAGCACGTGCGGACAATCCTGCCAGTTTTATCCTGGCAGCCAACTTACCCTTTTTCACAGAGACAAATAAAGTTGTGAATCACCAGCGAGAGTGAAAAAAACGTCACGTGCAAGAACTTTCTTAATTTAAAAGAAATTTTCAAACAAACTCAATTAAATAATTTCTGGGAAAAATAAATATGAAAGTATGTATGTGAATTGGCGGCAGTTGTCGGTGGGTGCATGAGGATTTGGTACAATTTTGTATGCCACACGGAATCCAGCAACTGCTGTCTGCCAAGACAATTTTAATGCCACAAAATTTTAATTGAGCTAATCCGAAAAACCACAGGCTGCTCCATGGCTAACGAGCCAGATGTCAGTTGGCTTGTCTGTCTAATTTGCCAGCATACACATGTTGCATGTTGCACGTTGCAGGCGGGGTGGAAAAGGGAAGGGAAGAGAAGTGGAGTCAGGAGGCATTAAACTGAAGCTAATGATAATTGCTTTCTCGACAAGATTAGCCAAGTTGGCCGTTCGAAAAACATGAGTGTCTGGTCTGACAGTTGATTCACACACTGAATTTCAAATACAGATCAAACATTTAAAAGCGACTCGAAAAACCACTCAAAAAACAAAAAAATGGATGCCGACGAAAGCTTTCTGACTCACCGGTCGCTGCTAATGGATGTGATGAAGCATCTGGATGACCTTCAGAATGCCAATAAAATGGAGTAAGTAATTGTTCTTTTCTAACCTCCGTACTTAACTGGATTTTCCCACAGCACTGGCACCAAGGGCAAGGAGGAGAAAAAGCCGGAGGTAGACCCTTCCGAAGGTGTTACCAACACCAACTTCACAGTGATTGCCCGCGACATTCGCAAGAAATCCTCACGATACTTTAAACGGGTTCAAAAGATGTCGAATATCAATCAAATATCCTTCATGCGGCAAGTGGACGTATCGCCAAAGGATCGAGCCGAAGCTCGACGAGATCGCGAAATTGTTGCAGACAGTTTCCGCAGGTAAACAAATAATTCAAGTATTTAAGAAATATATATTTTCCTCCGCAAACAGATTGGGCAACGAGGAGTACCGCCGCACCAACTATGAAAAGGCTGTTTACTTTTACTCAAAGGCAATTCAGTATGTGTCTTATTCGCCAGTTCTTTATTGCAACCGGGCTCTGGCTAGAATAAAGTGAGTTCCTTGGGAATGATAACTATGCAATCTTCCATAACCCACTAATCCTAGGAAAAGGGAGTTCAAACTGGCGCTCTTTGACCTGGACTATGTCATCTTCAAGCTTGATCCGATCCATTTGAGGGCCTGGCTCTATAGAGCAGGAGCTCTTGCGCGTTTGAACAATGAGTCGGAGTTTGAAATCGCCATCGCCAATGCTAGACTGCTCAACAGATCGCCGAAGGATCAAAAATACATCGACTATTTCCTGGAGAAATTTAAAACTGAATTTTAGAATGGACAGCAGAACTATATTCTCCTTTCTTAAGCGTTTGTATCGCGAGTGAAATTTGGAAATCATTTTCATTTGAACTAACTTGTGCAGAGCAATAAAGGAATATCAAGCATAAACAAAGGGGTAACAAATTTAGATTTTTTATTTCAATCAAATAGGAATGCATTTCATTTGGTGTCACTTTCAATTTGGAAAGTACAGTCCACTTTTCATAAACAAAAAATTTAGCTAGACACACCCACAAAAACAACTTGGTGAGTACTGCAGAAATATGGAAAATGTTTTCCTTTTTTTGTTGTTTTTCATCGACTACACACAACTGCGAACACCACTCTTTTTGTGTTAGTGGCAAATGAAATTTGCAATTTTTTGCATAAATTCAATAAAAATTCCTATTGTCATGAGAATATTTGCCAATACAATATACAGCCCCCCAACTTCGAGCTGGGGATAAGGGCCACTTATACGCTTCGTTGGGGGTTTTCCAGCCCCTGCGGATCCCCCCGCAAAACCTCAAAAGACTGACGCTGCGGCTGCAAATGCGGGCCATGGAAATGGGAGGGCGGAAAATAGGGGAAAATGGGGGAAAAAGTGGGCTGCATGGGCCGCCGAGTTTTGCTTTCAATATGGCGCCAACACCATTTGCATTCCGCATCCCCTACATCCCGTAACATCCATCCCCTGGCCAATAAGTCCCGGAGCAGAAGCAGTTGCAGTGCCAGTTGCCGGGGTCCTTGCCGTAATGAAATGCAGTTCAAATGCTTGGGGTATAAACTTTTGTCACAACAGGCAGCCGGCAGCAGCAAGGCGCAAGGACATGCAAGTGGACTGTGGGTAGTGGGCGGTAGAGGGGTGGCGATGGGGTGGCGGTTATAGGGTTGTAAACTAGCAAACAAACGCAACGGAAGTGCCACAAAAAGGGTTTCACTGTTTGTCAATTGTGTGCGGCCGCAGAGTTGACACCTAAACCAATTCCCGCAAAACCAGCCAAAGCCACCCCGCATCCAGCCCCATTTGCCCCGAGCTGCAGACTTGGTCAATCCCTTGGCACTACTGACACGCTAACTGACTGCGGGAGTGCACTGAAGAAAAAGAATGGCAGCTTATGTAGTAACAAAACCTTTGAGGTGTGCAAACCTTTTCAGGGATGAAAACAACAGCGAATAGTTTCTGATAAGCAATCCCAAGCGAAGGCAATGGGTTTCGAATAGTATATTCAGTTTACTTTGTATCGATCCCTTTGAATTCTCTAAGTGCACGCATCTCAGCTGACTATCTTGAGAAATGCAAAAATGTTTGCGGCGTGGTGCAGCTCTAATCAACATCAAACGCTGCCACTCCCGCTTCTGATGTCAGAGGCACTGCCTCAACTCAACTACCACCGCCCATTTCTTGTAATCAATGCTGTAAACACTTATTTTTGTGGTTGTCACCGAGCTCCAACTGCAATTTGCGACCGAAAACAGGGGCACAGATAGAGCGGCCACCCGGAGATGGGAAAGTTTTCCAGTTGGCCATCTACGAACATTGTCTGGTTACGGGTTTTTGCCATGGGTAACTGCTGGATTTCGGATCTTGGTTGTGTGCCAGTTTTTGCGGTTACATTCGGTTCGAGGTCGGTAAGGTGACTTTAATGTCTGCTTTATATGGCCAACAGCAAATGATTATTGCAGGTGAAGTTTTTAACTCGGATTAAGCTCGGAGGCAAAACTTTCCTAATCGAAGTAGATGAAGCAAGTTTGGGATTACGAGGGGAATATTTACCATTTGCTTGGTTTTCTTGGCAAATGCATTAATTTTTAGTGTTCGTGCTTGTAATAATGTTTGTAAATCCCTTGAAATTCACATAATTCCATTGGTAGCATTTTGTCTTCAATTACTTTTCTTCTTTGTACAATTATTTCTAATAAATTTCCTCCATCCCCTTGTTTTTTCACTGTTCTTTTCAAAACTTAAAGCAATATATTGTTCTATGCACTATGAGCTCCTCGTTTACGTCTAAGCCGTAAAAACTTTCCTGTCTCGTGGTTGTCAGTAATTTTGATTCCCCTACGTCCTCTTGTCGACTTCAGCGAGGATCCTTACGAATCGCACTCACTAGAGCAATCTTCTCCAGACTTTTTCGCTTTCCCGATCCCCAGGGCAGGTTTTCCAGCTGGCGGCGAAGTTTTCCCCGAAGGATCGCCCATAAACTCATCGGAAAAGTACAACATAACCCAGGCTTGGGTCCTTGTTTGTCCGATGGTTTTCAAGTTGCGGTTCGTGGCGGCAACTTCTTGGCCAGAAAGTAATTTGGCCTTTATCTGTATTGCGGTTTGAACAGAGGGCCAGGCCAGGCCAACAGCAACATATTTTGCCCGGTTTTGTTGTGATATTCTGTTGGTTTAGCATTTTTGTTTTTCTTGTTTGCACCACATCCGGGACTCATTTTGGTTGTCTTTGGTTTGAGGCAAAAATTGCAGTCCTTCGACCTCTTTGCTCTGCCCTCTTCCGAATATCATCGCCTTTTCTTTTGGTTGGGGAAAAGTTTTCATTTAGGGGGCACCCCCTCGTCCCATTCGCCCCCTAAGCTGTTGCTGTTGTTTTTGCTGTCTGTGCTGACATTTGCCTGAATTGAACTTTTCGTTGCGTTGGGCCAAGTTTTTCATTAAGCGAAAAATATTCCTTGCTTTTTGTTTATTTTGCACTCATCTGACATTGACTGTCATTTGGCCTCTCCGGCTGGCAGTTCATTTAAAGTTTACGCAGCTCGCTTTTAATTAGCATTGAGATTTATCTAGTCGTCCGTTCTCCCCATTCACGAATACATGGAGTCCCCATCGATTGACACTTTTGGCTCCTTTATTGAGGTTTATTTGCTTAGCTGATTTCGATTTCATCAACGAGTCGGCAAAGGAATTTGGAATGCAAACAGCAACGCGCCCATCGAAGGCAGTGCAATAAAAAGGAAAACGGACCGTTCCTTGAGTGTGGAAAAAACATCAAAACTACGGCAAATATAAAAACCAGAGGGGTTTCTTCCAAAAAATCCATTCAGGAATTCAATTGGTGGTGGTTGGAAAGGTCTTTGGCAAACCATTCGAGTTTGTTTTAGGGGGAAACCAGTGGAAAATCTCATAATTGAGGACTTAAAGATTACATATCTCCAATTCCCATTGAACAACACTGACTACTGGCGCTGATCAAAAATAAATATATTATTTATAGGGTTGGAGACACCTCCTTCTACTTGTTACTTACTTTTTAACGAATTTAGTATACTCTTTTACTCTACTAGTAACATGTATGTATATGTGTAGTAATAGCCTATGACTTAAACAAGATAGTTTCTTTTCACAGGTCAACTCAAGGTGTATCTACAATTTGTACCCTTCACTTCATAAGCTCTTTAAGGGGGGGGGGTAGGGTTTTAAAGGGAGAAAAAAACAGGTTTTTACAGATTTTTTTTTGGGCGTACGGTAAAAGTAAATATATTTCTGATTATTGTACATTAAAGAGTAGTATTTGAACTATATTCTGTGAAATATTGGTTGAAAAATATTGAAAATTGACCGAATGGCAGCAATTCTTCGCAGGCGCCTCAGAAAAAATACATTTTGCGGTGCACGTCATACCTCAGCACTGGATAATCTGATATGAAATACCCAAAGTTTTTCCATCAATTTTTATGTCCCTCTAGGTATCCCTGTCGAGTTTTTCCATTTATTATAATTTTTGAACTTTTTACAAAACTTGAAAGTGAAAATACCGATTTTTGGCCAAAGTTCATGGCTATTGTTGTTAATAATAAAAAAATTAAAATCAAAAACGAAAAAATCTCGACAGGGTTACCTCATAAATTATGTAAGGAAATACTGTAAAAAATTTGAGAACGATCGGTTGAATAGATTTTGAGATACAGAGTGCACCGACTCAAAAAACATCGATTTGAGAAAAACGTGTTTAAAGTTTTTGTTGCTGTCTTCCCCGCTGAGGGATTACTCAGGTAGTCGTTCGAGACCTGCCTACTTCCAAAGCTATATCTTTGTGAGTTTTGCTCCGATTGACTTCCTATTTACAGACAACAATCTTGAGTTACTATACTTTCATAATATGCAATTAAAAAAAATCACTTTTTTTGAACCCTCAAAACCCTACCCCCCCCTTAATTATGTAAGAAAGGGGATAGTAACATTTCCCCGATATGAACTATACTCTGTGAGAAATAGAATATTTTTCCACATTTCCACATTCCCCCCTCGGCAAGTCCACCTCCGCCGATCCCTCGACACTGCCGAACTACCTAAGGAAATATATTCACGTTGCTTTTTCATTATTCATGACAACTGGCTCCTGGCCCTCAAATGCGAGTATGTGCGAGTATGGCCCGAGGTAGCAGTAACTGAGTCTGGGCAAATAACAGCTAGAGATACGGATGCGGATGCGGAAAAGTGGAAAGGGTGGCTGTGGAAGGGGGTGGCCATAACAAATAACAAAAATGACAATAAAAAGCAGCAAAACAATTTCCCCACAGCCACGACCCAAACAAAGGCAAGCGAAAAAAAAGGAAACCGGGCGAAAGAAAAAGGGAACTAATATTTTAAGAAAACTCAGCTCAACCGAAGAGGGTGAAACTTAATCGCATGTGTGGGTGGGTGTGTGGGTGGAACAGAGGCAACAGTTTTTCCTGCTTTTTGTTCATGGCTGCTACGCAAGTGGCCGTCATCAAATTCAAGTGACATATTTAGACAGCTAAGCGACTCCCAAGGTGAAGGTGCTGCAGCCGGAAAAGCCGTTGGCAATTTCCAGAGTCTAGAGTCTAAGAGTCAAGAGTCTAGACCGAGGGTGGCTAAAAAGGAGGCAACCCCCAAAAAAGAGAGAAGCGGAGCAGACAGACGATGGCAGTCCAGGGGGAGATTCCTTGGACCGGGACAAGTTGCTTTTAATAATAAAATCATTGAGCATCAAAGCATAAAACTCAGTCAAGTGCAACATAAGCTTAAAGACCAAATCGTGATGGGGCGAAAAAGCGAAAGGGGAGCATCGACGAAAGGTAAGCAACCTTCGTGGATACCTCAGCGCAACCCTAACATGTGTGTTCGATTTTCCTCTATCTATGTACGACTACATACGAAATATATACACAAAGACGTATATAAATAGGTACTTCTTTATTCGTTGCTCTTGAATGTGATTTAATGTTATTTTTACAGCCAAATTAGTTGGCTTTTGATGTTCGTTTAACTTGGGCTGCTTTAAGCCCTGGCCACAAGGGAAACCAGCCGGCAGTGGCATATAAAGAAATGAGACTAAGGAATAGGGGATTTATGGCCGATGGTGGGTGACTGCAGTCAAGAAGCCGATCCACAGCTGTGCTTCCTTAGTATCTTAAGTGGTTTGTGCATACATGTACATATGTGTATATTAAACTGAGTTACTGTTAGTGCGGCTGCAACTGCTACTGGCATTAACTTTTATTTAGGCCACATTTTGATTGCCCCACTTTGAGCTCTGAGTGATTCCGACAACTGGGCCTTCAATTCAAGTGCAATCACTTCAGGCTGCTGCAGTTCGTATCTGAAAGACTTCATACTTAATGTGGCAGATGTTTGCCAGCTTAAGTGTCCGCTTGTTCACATTAAGCAATCATTTTGATTGCCATTGTGATTGATGAACGAGTGTGTTTATTGTCTCTGGTAAAAAAACATTCGAAAATAATTGGGCCACCTAACTACAAACAATCCTAGATAGGTATACCTACAAATATTAAATAAAACCAACTTATATTTAAGTATAAACTCATTTAGGTTTTCCTGTTCTAACTAAATAATTCAAGCAAATTCCCCGTTTGCTACGCAACAAATCTTCGAGTAATTGGAATTGAATGTCTAACCAATTCCTGTGGCCAAGCACTTGACAATAACCCTTCAAGCCACACTTCGCTTCCAACAACTGAATCCCCTCAGGCTAATTGTGCTGTCTCATTGGCATCGCTTTCGATTGAGTTTTTGTGCGCATTGTTAATTATTTTCATTGTACTTGTTATGAAAGTTTTTGTGTGCCATGTCTCGTTATGCCCGCTGAATTTGTACAGCGGAGTCTATTTTCCTCGAGGATTTTGGGCATTTAATTAGGCGCAATCAAGTTGACATTTTAAACAATTTAAGCGGGGCAAACACGACGTTGTTTACTCCGCATTTCCCCCGAATTTTCCGCTTTCCCTCGGTTTGCCATTAGGCTTTGACTACTTAAGCGCATATTAGAACGCTTTATGGCCAAAGGCCAATTGCCAGCGAGTTGAGTGAGTCTGCGACGCACAGTCGACGCAGAGTCCTTTTGCCTTCAGCGGAGTTCGGAGTTTCTTTTCGGCCTGAAAATCGATAGACGAGGGACTTGCACTCCACCACCCCTCCCACTGCTATTAATTATGTCTTTTGCCGTTTTGTCGCATTGACGTAGGCGAAGCAATTAACTTGCTGTGCTGCTGGTGGTAAAACGGGAAAGGAGGAGGTCCTTGGCACAGGACGACGAGGGGGAGGCGTGGGCTGAAATGGTAAATCGTGTGGGCAGGCTGAGGAAATGAAGTTTGGTCAGCCAGTCACATAATACGTATCAATGGTCAATTCCCCGCTGGGACCCCACCTCGCATGTCCATGTCCTGTCCATAAGCCCCAACTCCTCCCAGTACGTGACCTGCAAAATAATTCATATGAAAATTTAATTTGTATTTTTTGTACTATTTGGTCTGCCTGTCTGTTGTGCTCTGTGGAATTGGCATCTAAAAAAATAATGTACGTTCACAAAAGCATTTATTACTTAGTTTAGTTCAGTAGACCCGACCAAAGGTTACTTTTTTCTAATGCTTCTGCTCGGAAATTGAACAATGACTATTATGTTTTTTAAACAAATTAAGCCTGACTGCGCACAAAGCAAATGATTTTCATGCTGCTAACCGCATGCGAAAATAAATATTTTTGAACCAGCCTACGATCTGCAGGGAATGTGCATCTGGTTGATGTTTTGCAACTGAAAAATGTGGCAGCAAAAAAAGTTGATTGCACATTTGGCAATAAACAGGCACAGAACAAATGCGGTTTGGCTTTATGTTTGCTTATCAGAGGAATATCACCAAATCGGGCGGGTTCTGTCAACAAGTGCTGTTTGATCCCCACGGCCGCAAAAGTATGCAACTCAAAAATTGTTACGCTTTTGATAATTTGTAGCGTTTTTATTTTTCTGTGTGTGAAAATTTGATTGCGTAGACCGCAATTTGAATGATATTTGGTTTTTGCGGCATGTGGACATGGATATGGCCGGAATATTGATGCAGTTATCGGTCATTGGTTTTGGCCATTAAGTCATTTCTCCGTCAATTGGTTCGATTAGCATATTAATTACCATTTTCCCTAACTGCTTATGCTTATGCTCTACTTGCAGTGCCGAAGGCTAAACTTCTCATTAGCCCAACTATGCAGAAAATCGTTGGGAAAACTGAAAAGCTCGGCAAATAAGGTCCGTTGAAATAATTAACATTAGCAGTGGCCAAGGTCTAAGCCTTCCCCTGACCACCTGGCCAACTGGCCACCTTGCGAATCTGCATCGGCCCTGTCCTTTTGGCCAAGTTCCGGACAGCGTTTTAAATTTCATTAAATCTGCTCACTTCGTTTGCCAATGCAATCAACAACGACTGAGTTGGGCGCTCTTTCCAGAGGGGGAAGCACCGCATTTCATTTACACCGCCTCAAGTGCTCGAAATCTACTTAGAAGCCCGACTTGGTCCGTTCTTACTATCCAGCTCTTTCCTTCTCTCTCACTCATTCAGTCCGTCTCGTTCTCTTAACCTTTGTTAATTAACTAGCCTAGCTCTGAGGCGTTTATTCCTGGTCTAATTCTCTATAAGTTATTTTGAATCAACTGACTTGGGAGTTAAAGCTTAGCCGTGTTGTGAAAAAAATTCTTAATCTCATAATCCTACCACTAAAAAAAATTTTTATGACTCAAAATTTGCGATTATATATATGTAAAATACATATTACATATATTTCAAGCAAACTGTTTTTATTTATGTACGTTTAAAATAAATTTTAAATTAACTGAATGTGTAACTTCCAAATGGGGATCTTACATAGAACAAAAACGTTTAATCTATAAACGCAAATTAAACTTAAAAGTACTTAAAACTTAAAAAGTATGATATAAAAGTATAATGTTTGAATTTGTAACATTATACTTTTGAGCCCAAAGAGTAATCCGTGTTCGTTGTGGAATAATTTAATTTATGTCATGACTTGTTTTTACTGCGTTTGATCCACTTTACGCCAGGACTTTAGTTTAATTTCTCGCCATTTCCTTTTCAGCTGTGTTTCGTCCTTTTTCCAAGCACACCTTGTTTTTCCTATTTTTTTTCCTATTTTTCCTTTTTGGTTAGAGAAGTTAGCCGAGCGCTTTCGCTTTCCTCTAATTTCTTTTGCGCTATTTTTCAAAATCTTGTTTTTTCCTTGTGCTCCTGCTGCTGCTGCTGCTGCTGCTTCTGATTCTGCTGCTTTTCCTCCTTGGCGCCCCGTCTAAGTGAAAAAGTAAACAGAAATCCATTAGCTTGGCAATCATTGGCGGCGTCGCCAGCGGCACCGCATCCATCCTGTCCCCCGTCTCCTCCAGAGGTCAGTTGTCGGGCTTGGGGAGGACGGGGATTTTATAAATTGCTGCCATCAAGGCATTTGTTCCACTTTTCCTTCACTTTTATTTCCATTTGCAGCCAGCGACGACAATTTCTCCGAAACTAAACTTAAATAAATAACACAAGCAGCTAACTGGGGGGCGGGCCCACCTAATCGATGTCGATTTTATAGCCCAGATCTATGGAGGCCCTTATGTGCTCCTTCAGGTTGATGTAGCCATTGCGCAGGGACTCCTGTGTGAGGAACTCCTTCACTTTGTTCTCGCTCTCGCAGAACACCAGGTTGTCCGTGTGATCGATGAGCCTCTGCAGGTGCTCCGGAAATCTGAAGAGGATCAGCAGCGTGGAGCTGGAGGCGTCTGCCTGGCGGCACAGATCGCTGGATAGCTTCGAAACACCCTGGGCAGCCGTATAATCCATGCCACTGATGCGCTGCCCATCGATCACCACCGTAATGCGAAAGTCCGCTTGCTCGCAGGCCTTGAGCACTCGCTCCCGCAGATAATTGATGGCCGGGAAGTAGATGCCATTGCCGGGCGTCACCCGGATGTACTGCATCTCGTCCAGCTGCTCAATCTTCACCCGGATCTCGGGGCGTGCCCACAGGAACAGTAGGTGCAGCGCCGTCACCACAATGCTCACAAACAGACCCACCTCCACGCCGAAGAGCACGCTGACGCAAAAGCACAGCAGCCAGGTGGCAAAGTCGCGCTTGGAATCGCGCCACAATCGCATCGGCAGCTTGAAGTCGAGCAGCGTGAATATGGAGCATATCAGGATGGCGGCCAGCGTCGCTTCCGGGATGTAGTTGAAGTACGGACTCAGGTAGCTCAGAGCGAGCAGCACAATAATGCCTGCAGAGGGAGAAAAAATTAAAAAGAACTAATCAGGAATAGTGCCAATATATTAATGTTCAATCAAACTAAAGCATAATTATCACACTCTTAATTTCTTCACTCTTTGGGGCAGTAATGAAATTGAGCCTTGTTATACTTCATACCCAGCTGCACTCACCCAAATACAGATTGGCCATGGGAGTCCTGAGGCCACAGGCTGTGCTAATGGCATATCGTGTAAATGCTCCTGATGACGGCATCGCCTGCACACAGGATCCAAACATGTTGCAGAGACCCACGGTGAGCAGTTCCTGGTTGGTGTCCACCAATCCCTTGGGAGCTGCAAGTTCCATAAGTTTAAAATGACATATAACAAGCGTCGCTTTCCTCACTTACTCAACTTTCCAATGGATATATTCGTTAGAATGCCCACAATTGGAATAACTATGATGCCAATATTCAGTTCCTTTACAACTTCCCAAATGCTGTAGCTGCGCTCGGGGGTTTCGATATTGAAACTGGGCACTGTGAAGTTGGGTAGAGTGGCCAGGGCATTCTTGCTCAGAGCATATGGAACTTGGCCATATTTTTGAATCCAAATAAAAGAAACGATAGCGGCGATGAGTACAATCAATGTGTTCCTGGAGGTGGACAAGTATCGACAGCATATCCTCAGAACTTTGTTTCGCTTCTCATTGTTGGCCACGCGTTCTAGTAACTAAAATGGAGGGCTTACTTATCAAAATTACCAAATCTATTAATTAAACTTACCTCTAATAGGAGCAGGAAAACTATGGCACAAACGCCCATGATGAAATCAGCCATATTCGACTCTTCAATGCGGGAACTCAGCATTCCAACCGAGTTTATCAATCCAGCCACTAAGTATTTTATGCCTAGTAATACTTTCAGCTGGGATTCTATTACCAGGATGGCAGTGGCCGAGGAAAAGGCTTTGATCACCGGCATGGAGATGAACTCGAAAATAAATCCTATACAAATGGTATAACATTAGGATTATTTTAGATATTATTTTGAAGTCAGCACAAGCTTTTAGTTTGTCCTACTAAGTCAAACATTTATGAAATAGACTCAAGCATAAAAGAATTGTTAATCGTCCAAAAATTTGTCCAAAGAGTACTAACAACCGATAAATATTGAGTAATCAGAAATCTAATGATAAGTGGAAACAAAACTTGCTCATTGAGCTTCAATGACACCTGCCTTCGTTTGCTTTTCTTTGGCCACCCTCCCGATGTTTATGTTTCGGATCTAGTCCAGTTCCGTATCCGAGTTCATACGAGTACACTGAATCCCATCCAAAGAAGTGTTAATTGATACAAATAGTGCTAATCGCGGGCAAACCGCATAACACTTATCGCGCAGAGCACTTAATTAGGTGCTTAAAGTGAGCTTTTAAGCGGATCTATTTCAATTCAATTGGTCTTGACTGTGACCAAGTTCACGGCGAAAGTAACACATGCCGCACTTAAGGCAATTTATCCGTGAGATCACACGTAATCCAGCTGGCACTTGGGCGGCATACACTCAGGGAAAATTATCAAAATTTAAAACAGCATTTTGTATAGCGCATTATAGATAGATAAAGGTGTGTTCTGCTAGTAGTACCAACTAACTTATATGCTCTGAATTAATTAAATTTAGTAATAATTTTATAGCTTGGTCGGAATTTGTAATTTTTCCTTCGAGTTATGACTGGGAAATCTTGTCCAGTGAGTCGCCACTTACCCATCCTCATCGTGCCCATGATGATCTGCACAATTCCGCTGAGAAAGGTGAGCAGGAAGGCGAATTCGATGGGTCGTCCCACGGTGAACTGCACACTGACCAGAGCCACCAGGCTGGTGGGTCCAATGATGACCTTGTCGATCGAACCGAAAACCAGATAGATCAGCGGTCCGATGAACGCCGAGCAGAGGCCATATCGAGCGGGAAGGCCAGCCAGAAGGGCACAGGCCATGCTTTCGGGTATGATGGTGAGTCCCAGGGTGATGCCGGCGATGAAGTCGTCGATGCCCCATTCGGTGGTGTAGAGTGGAAGCCATTGGAAGACCGGGATGTGGCGATGCAGGCGGCGCTTCCATTTGTTTGTCCTGGGAGCCTTGCCAGCTTCACTGGCGGGCTTGCTGGTGGCACCTGGTAAAAGAGCCCGCGCCGTGGCCTTTTCCAGAGCCTCCGCTTCCGTTTCCAGTTGCGGATACATGGCGCAGAGTAAGTTACTCGAGTAAGTTACTTAGTCAATCGCACGTCTGTGCGCCGCAAATCGCGACTGTCGAATGATAGCAAAGGCGGAGATCATCTCACTGATAATGAACTCGAGATCGTATCGCAGATTGTAGATTGCTCTGCCCGGCTTTTGTTTGCCGTACATATCAGAGCCTCAATTGGCATTGTGACTGGCTGGCTGGACTTGGATTCCCGCGCCTCGCTCGACTTATTACTCGCTCTCTTTTGGGCTGTAATAAAATATATCTAGTTCAAACCCCCTCGTATGATTGTTCAATTCTGCGGGGTGGATTCCATTTGACGCCACCTCAATTATCTCGGACCTGTTAATTCGATAATATCTTGATTAGACGCTCGAAAAATGTGCCAAAAAGCTCTGGCCATTCGACTTGTAACAATTGACGACATCGCCAAGTTGTTACCACTTGCATGATTTGTTGGCCAACTGGGCTAAAGAAGTTTTTTTTCTGTTTCCAAAGGATAGTCACTATTAATTCGTTATCAGTGTTCGAAAAATTTGTTAATTAGTAAATAAGCCAAAACAAATATTTTTAAAACACAACGAGACACATTTCAAACAAACGACAATGAGCCAATATTTATTTATAAAAAAAAGTGCTAACTCGTATAACAATTGACGATATCGCGAACATTTTAGCACGTGAATTATCAATACGTAAGAAAATCTTTTCAATAAACTTATATGTAGGTATAGACAGAGGCGATAATCAAATAAATTGGTTATTATCATCTTAATTTACATTAAATTGATATGTGAAGGATTGTTTTAAGATTATTTTTTAACAGGTACCTTTCTTTAACTTTAGTTCCGGAATCTTTAATTTATTTGTCCCTGTTTTCTTGCTTTAAAATAAAATGCATATTTCATGTTTAAAATAATGTATCCCAAACGTTCATTACATTACATCACAAATATTTTTATCTGTGAAACTTTTCTATAATTTCCGCGTAATTGTTTATTCTTGCAAATTATTTTTCCTTTGCACTTGAAGTGTTTGTTTCAACGCATTTGCCACACATGGCGTATGATTCATATTTGCTTTTCGTGACTTTCCCTCTTAATGCTATTCCATAGGTTCCACTTTCCTTTTATTTCTGTTTGTCTGGATGTTGAGTTATGCAAATGGAAAAAGGCAAACTTCTCGGAAAGTGAAGTGAGAAAAATTGTTGTATGCAAATTTTGTATCAAAAGCGTCGAGCGACACCAACAAATGGTATGGCACATAGATGCAAACATAATTTTAATGTAAATGAAAATTAAAAAGTTTGATTGACTTTAAACTTTTGCATATCTGTTGCGTGTCATAAGTTTTCTATGATAGAAAAAGGGAATATTAAAGCTGAAAAAGCCTTTACATTTCTCTTCATTATGCATTTTAATTGAATACTCCCTGAAAATATAATTTCATCTTAATTTAAATTTATTAGTATTCTTCTACTATACAGAAGATAATTCCTGTAATAAATGGCAGATGTATATATACCTTCGTGGTAAAATGAAATCATTTAAAGTAATATCTGTAACCGATTACCAAACGAATTTGCAATTCAAAGCTCGACTGTTACTGTTGCCATATGAAAACGCCAATTGCCTGAATAGTAAGGTTATTAAAAAACCAATCTGAACCAATCTGTTTTTAATCAGAGCCGGCCATTTGTGCAGTGCGTGTCAAAAATATTTAAATAAATTGGGGATGTTTTCGCACTCACTCATTCGCCAATTGGCTCGCGATTTGTTATGAAAACGATGAAAAAAGATACTTTAGAGAAAAATGCAAACAATTAGTTTTCACCTCACGAAAGGGTCAACTTTTGCTGGTTGAATGGCGGCAATTACACAAAATCAATTAAAAGCAAATGCGATGGGCTAAGGAAATTCAAAATGGCTAATTTTAAACGCGAATGTTATTATGGGTGTCAATTAGTTTCATATTGAACATATTTATTAACTTATTCCGAGCAAGGTAAGGTTAGACAACCAACAATATTTCAGTTTAAAATAAGTGTAATTGAGTGCCAAGAAAAATATATCTTGTAAGACATTGCCTTGACTTAAAGATATAATGGCTTGTGGTAAGCCGAAGGCAAATGCACTCACGTACGGCGAAAGGCAAAATAGCTATTACGGCAAGAACTTATAAAATTATGCACTTAAAGTTATTATTTGAGGCGATTATTGCTTTGGCAGCTCTTGCAACGGCGCCAGCAGAAGTGCAACAATGCACGATTGCACATTCAACGAGGAGTCCATATTTAAATGAAATTTTAAGTGCCTTGGCTGGTCTACAACCTACACGAGACCATCAAGTGCCAGCAGCTGTGTTCCAACTCATCCTCCCTCCCACAACACCCCAAATACCTAACCCCCCCCAACGACCAACTTGATTATTATTTCCGAGCACACTTCGTTGTGGCATTATTATAATGACTGTTGCAGCAAAATTCACAACGCACCTGACTCGAATACAATGTTTCCACTCGCAGGAGCCAGCATCCAGCATCCAGGATCCAGGATTCAAGCGATGTCGAGTTGCTCAAAGTGTCCTGCCAGCTGTTGGCAGGCGTCCATTAAGCAACGCCAAAAGGGAGATAAACAAACTTCAGACGGAAAACAGAAAACTGAACAGAAAACTGAACTGAACAGAAAACGGGACGGCAGACAAGGCAGTTCGTCTGTCCAGTGAATTCCTCAGACAGACTAAGCCGACATCAATGTCAAATGTTTTCGCTTTTCCCTAATGAATTTTATAAGCCCAGAGTGCATTTCCGCAAAGGTATGCACTGGCCTCAAGTTATTACTAATTAAGGTACGGGAAATATTTTTATTACTCCACTTTTTATCAGTATCTATATATTTTATATATTTACTGTTCGCCTACAGTTCCGAGAAAATGTCGATAGGAGTTTTTAATTAAAAGTTGCCAAAGATAAGCAGACAGTTAAAGATGGTGAGTCAACTTTCTATGTTATTCTTATTGTAGGACAACCATATACCATTTTATATTTAAGAACCCAAGCTCACTCTTTTTAATGCCTTTTTGGTAAATCAAATTACGCCGCGAGCAGCTCAGTACACTGCGCAAAATGCTTTTAAAATCACCTCACAATAAGTAGCAACAGCATAAATATCCAATCTACCTTGCAGCAAATATAATTAAAATTTTATCACGTTACGGCAAACACCTGGCAAGAAAAATAAATAAGCGGCAGAAATGCAAAAAATGAAAGCGAAAGGAATCATAAAAATGAAATTCAAAACTCGAAATTAAACGAAATTTTATTATTAAGTGCAGGCACATACATAAACATGTATAAATTTTTATTGGGGCTGCGACGTGTGCGCTCCTCGGGTGCCAGCCTGTAATAATCCCGTGCAAATATTACGCATACGCCACGTGTGCCAGTATGTGTGCCTAAGTTTGCAGGAGCTCTCGAGTTTGCTTGGGTGTTTGTGCAGCAGCATAAATATTATGGCCCACACACGTAGCTGCCCTCCAAGGAATCGAAGTGGGAAAGGCGCCTTTGATTTTTAGTTAGCGCCGAGGCCTTGTCGATTTTTGCCAATTTTGACAGCAACTCAGGCGGCATTGTCGTCGCCGCATTATATCCGCCTCCTGCCACACCCACCATCCACCTCCAACCTCCCAGCAGTCGGGAATATTGAAAATTGCTCCGTGTCTCCGGGTGCTGCTGGTGTTGTTGGCTCCAACAAACGTGCCATGGATTTCAAATGAAACGTGTTAGAGCAGTTAGAGTGAGTCAAAAAAATACTCATACGCCGCGTGAGCCTCGCACATTTTTAGGTCTCTTATTTGTGCACCGGGAAAATTGGCAATTTATGCTTTGAAGCAAAGAGATATTTTGGGCAACTTCATGGGCACCCAGTTTCAAGTGGATTGGGTTAAGTATTCGAAAACAGAAACAACTTCCTTTTCCACTCATCATAAGTAAACAAACGAAATGTAGGCAAATTCAGGTGCATGGGTGTAAAAACCGATTTTTAGTCCCCAGAAATTTTTGTTGGTGTATTTGTGTGTGTGACTTTGGGTGTGTTTTGTGCAACTCCGTTAGGCGTAATTTTAATGGCTCAAACACGCTGCACACACACACTAACACTAGCCCACCCACACAGTGAAAGCTCTGGCACGGAAATCAAAGTGTATTTTGAGGGGGCTTCGAGGGTTTTTGGAGGGTTTTTCTGGGGAGGGAGGGGCTGGATGCCCATGTAGGTGTTGTACCGGAAATTTAATTGTGTGCGTGCTGGCGCAGTCAAATTTGCTCGTCCTCCGTTGAGCTTTCTCTTTGTTGCTTTGTTTGTAAACAGGTGTAGAAATAAAAACTAAGGCACTCCCAGGCCATTATTGTGTTTGCGTTTTGTGTTATATTTTGCGTTTATTTTTATGATCATGTCGCTCGTTACGAATAATGCCTGTGCCAACACAGCCCACTCTCATAGAAACGAAATGCTGTAAAATCGACGGCGAACAGAACAGCGCAAAAGTGCTGGAGAATGGTAGCCATCCGCCATGGATTTGCAGCAATTTGCGCCAGCACCTTTCCCATACCCCATATCCCATAGCCCATATCCTATATCCTTGATTCCCCTTTCCTCCTGCTCCAACTGTAATTGGCATTTAAAATGATGCTTCTGGGATGGGTTGAAGGTGAGTGCTCCGAAAGCCGCTTCTTCGGGTTATCGTTTTCTTTTACAGTTGGAGATTTGCGGGCTGGTGCGATGAGGTAAACCAACTTAATTAATTGCTTTAATTGCAGATGTGACGAGCTGTCAAAAGGGGATTCGCACGTTCGCCTTTTGAGACAACGAAGTGAGATATCAGTATAAAGGAGGGCGATAATGTGTGTCCTAAGTGCACAAGAGGTGGTTTTACTATGGGAGGAGGAATTCCGGAAATGTGCAACTAAAATGATGTGATAAGTAGTTGTTGATCAAATAAATCAAATCGATAAGGAATACCTTCGATAATATTTTTGTGAAAGTCGTATATTGTTCGACCTTAAATAAAGAGTGTGTTTGAACTGGGAATATACGAAGTTGCGTCTTTAATACGCCTTTTTCATAACTCTAAGTTTGAGTTCATCAAAGGCTGATGAATATGTAATGCGTAAGACACTTTCTCTGCACCTGTAATTATCTATGCATTAGCCCAAAGTCAACTAAAGACTAAACACAGTTCCATTACACAAAACCCTTAGTTCGTGTGGCATAAATTAGGTACAAATGTGAATTGCCCATGGGCGGCGCTGAATAGGGTAATAAATATTTAAGTAAATAATATGATAATAATAAATATGATTATTGGGAGTTTTAAATGAATAAGTTCTGATAAGTATACTATTTACAAATAAATATTTATAATACTCTCATAAATTTGTTATCGTCTAAATTTTACTTTGATATGATTATTGGGAGTTTTAAATGAATCAGTTTACTATTTACAAATAAATATTTATAATACTCTAATAAATCGTCTGAGTTTTACTATTTCGATACACTTATCTTTACTGGGAATCAATCAATATTTAATAACCTTTACGTAGATCGCACGTGGTATTATAAAGATCTAGATGACCCAAATTCCCAAACTTATTCCCAAATATTTTGCTGACCTGCCCCTTTTTGTACCACGTCCTTGCTGTTGTCCATGAATATGTACGGGTGTTCGCCCAGTAATGCCCAGACATACGAGTATCTCATAGATGGCAATTCGCTCTGGTCTACAACTGTTAATTGAATGTAAATGAGTGAGGACCTCCTTTCAATTACCCCCACCTGTGGCACAGCATAAACAGATGCATGGAGCGTATTGAGAAGTATTATCAGCTGCCGAGTGGAAATCGAATCATGTTTTTGTTGCCAAGTTTTGGGAAATCTATGCAAATAGATTCGCTTAGATGAAAGGCCAGAGATCAGCATAAATTTGGGTTTCGATGCGAAGATGAGGCAGTGAGGAAAATAAATAAAGAAATATTTTTTTGATTCAAAATTACAAAATCACTGATTTAGTATGGCATTCTTGCTATGTGGGCACTGTCTGCGAGTCAATCTAGTTTGTGCATTATATAGGGTTTTCCAGAGGGCTACCATTATCTTTCTCAGTGTTTCTAAGTAGCTTACGAGCAGCGACTCTTGAGTGACGATTGCCACTGCCAAATACTTGAGACTTGAGTGCCACAAACTTGACTAAGATTTCAATTTATATGATAACAGCACGCTCAACCATTACATACATATCCACAGTGCGAAGGGCCAAGAAACATGCTAAATGAATGTCTAAGAAAATGTTTTCCCTGCCTTAACTTCCATAAAAATTAGACTCATACCATTTGGCACATTCGTTAAACTACCACACCTTGCCACAGAGATGGGAATCAGTTGCGAAAACTGTATTGGCTGAAATGTCAACGGCTTACGACATGCGGCATGTGGCAGGTCGCAAAGTCGATGGCCTGCAGTGACTGGGAAATTAATTAATAGTTTTGTCTGCTCCAGCTCCTCACACTGGGCCGACTCGCCCTTTTAGGCTACATTGAATGTGCGAGTATGTGTGGTGGTGCTTGGCATTCGGTTTTCCAAGCACTTTAAGGATATTGCAGGACGATTGCTATTAGCATTGATTGGAGGCGTCCTTTGTTTGTCTGGCATTTGACCAAGAGCTCTGGGCCCTGACTTTGATGCGGTTGACTTTGGTCTGGGATTGGTCTCGGCTCTGAGCCGAGTAGGGCTTCTTGGATGATTAGCTACTTGAGACTGTGTAATTATTGTCTGGTTGTTTGCCAGAAAATGCCATGAATACTGCTACTGGGATAGGTGTAAGAATGCCATGCCTTAAATATGGAGATATGTAGCATCTATTCAAGGTATGTTTCGCCGTTGTCTAGAGAAGCGTAGAGAAGTAGAAATAATATTTTGCAAACTACATTGACGTCTTGGAAAGTATCTAAGTAGTTCAGGTGGTGAAATTCTGTTAAGCCTTTATGCAAATTTATAGATTTCTTCGCCCTTTCTTTGTGTTGTTCTTGGCAACAGATTTTACTGCTACCTAATCGATGTAAACTTGATTCTAAGAACAACAACGAATCCAGCAAACAATGAGTAGATTGTAAGCAAACAATGTAACCAAATTGTGCCAACAAATAAACATAAACAAACCCCAAAAAGAAGAGGGCCCGGAGCCGCGGGTCAAGCGCAGCAACAAAAGAAGTCGCAGGATCAGGAGCAGAAGGACAAGGACCAGGAATAGGAGCAGGAGGAGGAGGAGCAGTAACCGTAGTCCTGTGGATGGACTGCTGGGTGGGATGGGGGTGGTGGTGTAAATGCCAAAGCTGAGAGTGTTCAGTGATTTAGTGGCCTTGTGTTTACATTCGTGTGGGTTTGTTTGCATCAGGATCGGGATGTGTGTGGGTGGGCTGATTGGGTTGGAGCTGAATAAATAAACAAGAAATCAGCAACAGCCAGCCCGAAGCTCGATAAGTGTGTAAGAGGCAGAAGCTCCCGAGGATTTTGTATCTGATTCGAGACTTGGCCAGGACTTTAAGTGTTTTATTTTCCGCAGCGGGGTGGCAAACAAATCACAGGATCGAGTGTGTGCGCTAACTCAGTTGTCTCAGTTCTCCTACTGTTCGCAACTGGCTTTTCTTTTTTTGACAATTAAGTGTCTGCTGAATATTCGTATTCTTTGGTTTGACTACTTCTTATAGTTGACTACTTTTCGGACATCGTACCAAGTACGATACAACACTTGTTAGTTCGAAAGAAAGTTGTTTGTATGTGAATGGATTGAGTGCCTCTCAAACGTTTCTGCGACACAATATATTGATGGTAGTAACATTTATGTAAATATCAGACTATCATTAAATTATGTATATTTTCCTGGATTTTTAACTGATATTTACCTGACAATACTATCTATCATACTTGTCAATATTGTAGATTGTTGCTTTCGGTAATTTTCCATCTTATCAATTTGAAATTCTTTTTAGACATAGTTGTCAGACGCGAATGAATTCGAATGTATCGGGCCTATAAGTTATCAAGTTATTGTAAATATCAAAGTCAGTCAAGCAACAAGCCAATATTCCTTCTATCGCAAAATGAACCCCATTGGGGCATGAAATCGAACAGATAAACCCACTTAAATCCCACCAATAAACGATAACAAAAGTGCCCCTAAACCGTGGTAATTACAAACGTAGTTTGCAGTGCAGTGATTTTGCAATCAATTAATCAGTGGCGAAACGTATCGGATGGTTTTGCCTGTAAACACACGGCCATTGATTGATTTATGAGTTAGCGAGGAGAAACAAAAAAAAAAAGCAAAAATAGAATATCTATGACGGCTAGTGAGAATTGGTGGCACAGCCATATATTTTGTTATCGTTTACGTTTATCTTATCACGCACACCTTCTAACAAGTTGCCAGCAAATTAAAGCGCTGATTGCACCACAGCATTGAGACACCTCATCTTGTCTCTTGGCCTTTATCGAATTGTCTTCGTTTCAGTGGGGGCTTTTTTAATGGGCCCTCACCCATTTCGGTTTACTTTTATTGACAACGTTTTGCCTTGCCTCGATTCTGGAGCGCGGTGTTTAAAGACAACTACAAACTAAATAAAGAGAATGACGCAATAACTTGGGCAAGTGATTGGATATTGTTAGTTTTTTGCATTTATGGTGGCTAGGCAAAGCAGCACTTGGATACATCTCCTTCTTTAGGCCTTGATCAGCAACAGGGCAAAGGCCAGGAAGCCAGAAATCAGGGTCAAAGGCACAGTCTGTCCGGCGGAACTGGCACGGCAACTGAAAGATTATTAGGCATTGAAATAATTAGGGTTTATGATATAGCAGCCTAAAATAGGACTTACCCCAACTGAGTGACATTGCCGTAGGTGTTGTTCTGGAAATTGCTGAAGGACACAGAGGCATCGTTGTTGGCAATCTTCACGCCTTCAGGAGTGTAGGAGGATCTGCCCAGAATGAAGCCAGCACTGGTAGATGCGTTGTTGGCATCCGTGTAAGTGCATCCCACCAGGTAGGTGGAGTTCACGTAGCTCAGCAGCTTCACGAAGACGTACTCCTGCTTCTGGCCATTCACCAGCCTCACATTGTATCCGGCCACGTTGTTGGCCTGCAGGGTAATGTTCGCGGTTTCATAGACGTCCACCAAAGTGGAGGCGGCGTTGCTCGTATGGCTGACATTGACCAGCAAGTAGTTGTAGTTCCAGAAGGCCACATTAAGGGTAATGCAGGACACGTTCGAGGCGGGATTGCGGGCCACCTCGATCCACTGGCCGCTGAACTGGAAATGGAGAAAATACATTTAATATTTTTTAATTCGCACATAAGTTTTTAAGTTAATTATTGGCATTTGTTATAGTTAAATGGGAAAATATAATTATTTTTGGGCTTCGTTATGTAGTTATCCATCCGCGATTGTATAACAGTTAAACCCTTTGCGGAATTTAGGTATCCTAGAAACGTATTCCATTTAGAGCAGATCCGAGGTCATTGTAAGCATTGTACATTTACATTGTTATTTATGACTTTAATGATACAAAACAATCCTTTCACTCACAGCGGTCTGGTTAAAGTTTATGCCAGTGGCTAGAGCACAGCTTTGCGCGTTTTGGGCCAAAACCTGCGAGAAGGAGGCAACGGCGGCCACGATGGCCAGGAAGATGATCGCACTTTTGCACATGATGTCACTGTCTAAATGTGTTCTATATCTTCCGCTCTAAGGTACCGGTTCTGCGATCGTTTCGCTGCGAGTGCGTCGTAATACTGAACTGGCTGCCCATCCGCAACTGGCTTTTATAGGCCTGTATCTTTTCCCATATTTTTGCGGCCATTATCGATGCCTGCACTTGTGGGGCGCCTGGCTCTGTCACCGATTTACGTACATCTGACGTCTGTTATCGCTCCGTGGAATGAGTAATCCCCCGGGGCTCTACGAATAATATGGTGTTGGTATTGCACTGAAAACTCCCCTGCGCATTGGCCAATAGGTTGTCTTACCTGCAAATCCCTTTGACATGGTTTTCCAGGAAGTGAATCTGCTGGCCAGAAATAGATTCGGTGCTCAGTAGACCCGATATCGATTTAAACCCCATTATAGGTACATTTGTTCTCATTTAATTTTTATTACTATCTTTATGGCTTAAATGGCTAACTTATAGGTATAAACAAACTTAGTGACTTCTATAAAAACTTTCCACTTTTATTGTCTTTTATGATCTTTACAACTAATTTGCACCATTTTCTGTGTAAAACATGTATAAAAATTATTTTAATTTGAAGACTCAACGTTAAGGTTAATTTCTGTGGTTAAATTACGTCGCAGACTGGGAATTTTCAAACGTTGTAGATATCTTACTCTATTTTAGTTTTATCGAACTTCCCTTCCCGTCTGAAATTTGGTGTACTATTCCCCATTACTCATCATTACCCATTCTTGCGATCGTCAATGCTGTAAGAAAGGTAAGTGTTCTTATCATTAGGAGTAGATACCAAAAACAAATAGTAATTTAATTGAAGCCCTCCACACTGGGCCTATTATCAAAGCATTTTTGTGATCTATCATCCTAAAAAAAATATTCATACGAAGAGGAAACGTCTTCGTTGCTGGATTAAATTTCTTTATCGCTGCCAGACCGTGAGTCATTTGTGAAAACAAAAACATGAGTGCACAGAAACAGAAACTGGAGGCGAAAGAAGCGCAAGTTTTGATAAGAAAACATTTTTAATAATTAACAATACTTCCCAAGAGTTCGAAAGGTTCCGCCGATAAAAAATCATGTTTAATTTTAGCCAAATCCTTTTCTAATAAAATAATAACCCAATAATTGATTACATCGATAATGAATAGGTTTTTATTTATTTGAGCTTTACATGGAAATTATATACAAGGCAATTTTAAAGAACATTTAAGAAAAGAAAACGTGGAATTTTTTTGCGCTGTTTGTTATCATCCTTCTATGACATAATCTAAATTATTTGATGGTCAGAACAAATGCCATGAATAAGAGCCATGACAATCAACAGTGTGGAAATAATGGTCGCAGGACTGGCTCCGGATGGTGCGTAGCAACTGAAAAAGACAAAACTATAAGATAAATTGGAGACCAGTGTAGTGCAAACTAATGCAGAATGTATTTAATTTTTTAACAATTTTCTGTAATTGTTCTTAAATATATTACACCTAGCATATACCCATCAGTGCCAATTCCAGAGTGCAATAGTAAAATGTCAACTTACGATTCTCCCTGAGTTATTACTGACATAGAGCCATTTAAAAAGTTGGACGATATACTGGAACCGAGGCCCTCGAGTTTATTCAAAGCATCCGTGGTGGGGGTACGATCCCTAGCAAGGATAATTCCGAATGACGTGCCGTTATCGGTCTTATTCGTATAGCCGCAAAGGAAGGCCACATCGGTGTAGTCAGTGTAGAGGACCTTATACACTGTATAGGGAGTGAAGCCAGGTGGGTTCCAGTAGCTGATGTTGAAACCATCCTGGACAGCTTTGTTATTATCCACAGTGATGGTGGCATTCATGGTTTGGTTAACCCACGGGTAGTCAGGAGATACGGCGTATGTGGTATCGATCAGGACATTATTGTCGGTTGTATTTAGCACTGTAATATTAACCTCGGTGCAAAAGTCAATGTCGGACGGCTGACGAGCCACTTCCCACCAAATTCCGGAGAACTTTGTCAAAATGTCTAGTTAGTCTTAGCAAATTCACCAAATTGTGTACGCTTTTACCAGATCAAGATCGACAGCAATGCTGCTGGTCAGGTTACAAAGAGCCACATAGTCATCACTCTGGGCCTGGGCCGTTGTACTTCCTTGTAGGAAAACCAAAAGGCAAAGGAGACCCAGGGCATGCGTGCTACTGGACACCATTGTGAAGGTGTTGCTGCTGACCCGGCTTCAGATCCAGAACTGAAGAAGTGAATACTTTACGGTTGGTAATTGGGTGATTGTCTGACATACGTCGGTAATCAATCAAGTGCTATCCCATTAGTGCGTGATCACGATTTATTTGTGATAAAATGAATCACCGGAGCCGCACTTTATTTACATACTTTATATATGGTAATTCGTGAAAAAACACATCGCATTACCCAATAATCCTGTGTTATCTTAATAAATCCCCTATCATTAGATGTTCTATGTCTATATCAAAAGACTTGTGACCCTTACGTATGCATTATCAACGCTATTGTGTGGCGCAATTACTTTTATCCCCTACAAATGATAATTGCCTAACATGTGCCTCCAATATCTAACGGACAGATAGATAAGCAATAAGACCTTTGTATCACGCAACAGTTGGAGTGTTTAGCAAACAAAATGTAGGACAATACTACTTATTTTCATTTCATTACCAAGAAAATGCCATCAATGAATTGGTATTGTTCGATAAACGCTTAGCAATTCGTCACTTTATGCTATGAGCAAGTATTTTCACCTGAAGTATTTAGAGAGTTGTTTTTTTCCCCACTGCTCAACACTGACCCATATCGTAACAACTTTTCCATTGTTGAACACCAGCTTCAACCAGTTTTAAAGCAAACTTTATCTATGTAGCTAAGCCCACCGCAAGCTTTGCGAATAAAATCTTCAGCTCTCGAATTAAATATGCCTTGTGCTGATACTGCCAACTTTCAACTACTTCGAACAGTGTTGAATAGCGCCATGTAGAGGGTGGGAACAAGTGGGCTCTTAGATCGAGCGATTATGTTAACGGCTGCATGTCCTCGACTTGTCTTCGACATGTCTTGTAAGCTCCCAAACACCTCCATAGCACATTAATTTTAAATGCCTTACAAGCTCCCTTAGAAAGAGTTTGGGATGGGTGTGCGAGAGAGAGAGAGAGAGTGACCGAGAGAGGGAGAGGTAGATGAACATGTGCCGAACACTCTGGTGGTACAGTTGACACACATTCAACGTATTTCGGCCATAGGCTTTTGTCTCGGGAGTCGTTTCGTCCTCGAAAACTTTTCCAACTGCCAAAAGTTGACTAGCAAATGAGGAAAAAAGCATTGCCTTAGCAGCTGGCAGAATATTGCCACGCCCACAGCTGGAGTTCGCAGCTGAGGTAGCTTGTATCTATTATTTAATTAAAACTATTCTGGGTGAGCGTGTGTAGGGGGCTAAATAATTTAATTGGGCCATGTGTGAAAATTTGTAATGAATGACAAAACGCTCTCCGGCACAACTGGCAGTATAACTTTCCGAGCTTGCTGGCGAAAGGTGAGGGGCTACGGGGATAAAAGTGAGAGAACACTGCAACTTTTGATTAACACAGACTAGAGTTGAGGTTTCCAGGAGACCGAGCTAATTGCAGTTCTAGTAACATATTGTTTAGGAGGACAAATAAAACAATTTGAAAACATTTTTAATTTTTGCATTAATTTAACTTTCCGCCTCCAACTTTTTATACTTTTTAACTAATGATGGCCCTTTTTAAATTGCCTGTAATTACCATGTTAAAATTGTTTTCTAAATGTATCTAAAAGATTCTTTATGCTAATGCAAAGTACTCAACCTATGCCAGGCAATTTATGTTTGTTGGCTAGGTCAGTTTCGTTATACTTTTGAAGGTGAACTTGGCGCAATTCTAATTAAATTGCTTCAAATCAGCTGAGTACAATTCGGCTACTTAGGTCCATTGTGTGCGCGTATCATTTCAGAAGTACACACACGTGTGCGAACACGACAATAGTTTCGAATAAAGCTTGAAATAAAATTCACATTATTTTAGATTCAGCGGCTAACTATCTTCCCTCTGCACATAAATAGCTCAAATGGTCTCGTTATACGATCAATTACTGCGGACTTTTAGTTTTTATCAACAGCTTGCAGCTCTCAAGAAGTGCGGCTCCTTTCCCTTTCCCTTTGCTGCCAAAGTGCATCTCTCAGCCCTGAGAAAATAATTAAGTTGTTTTCTTAAGGCTGGCATACGTATGTATATGTATGCATTTACATATATCCTTGGCAGGACCCACAACCACACTGGCTCCAGCTATCGCTCCTCATTTCCGCCACTGCAAGTGACTGTTAATTACCCCATGAGCTTTATGCAAAACCCCAAGTAAAAGAAAGTGCTGTGCAAACTTTCTATGAAAGCGAGTCCTGTAGGAGTGTGCATCCTCCACACACATCCTGCCACCCAACACTCGCACTCCTTTGAGGAGTTGCCACTCAAGTGCGCACTGCGCAAGCCAATTTAAATTTTAAAATAAGCACATTAACTGCATGCACAAGCGCTAAAACAAACTCAGCCTTACAGCTCCTCGTACTTCCTCACTTTCTCCCCTATTTTCTCCACGGAACTCACGCGCGCATATTTAATTTGTTGCAGATTCACGCGTCCTATTAACACGAGGCTGTCTTATTCGGAGAAAGGGTTTGCGGTAGAGAAAGTAGTCAGGACACTCAAGAAAATCATAATCTTTAAAAGCTGAAAGCTATCAAATAGTACCATATAAGTGGTATGACCCATTAATGAATATTACCACCCCAGTGAGCTTAGGGAAAATAAAACGCCATTTTTTATAATTCATAATTTGATTGGTTTTTCGATATTCTTTTTCTTTCTTTTAATTATTATCAATATCTGCTTATAGAAAAAGGTGTAACTAATTGTTTAATCTGTTTTACAAAAAATGTATAAACTAACTAGTTGCTGGGGGCATAATTAATTGCTAATCATTTTGTTAATTTAATTGATATTTATATTGATGTTTAAGTTTTTTCCACTTCTGTTTGCTTCGATTAACTGCCATTAAACATTATAAATTCGATTAAATCGCTCCTTTTAGTTATTTCACTTGCATTTGCATCTAAATGAAAATAATCTCCACATAGTCTAAAATCTAAGCTGTAGAAAAAGATTTGGTATACGAAAGATCATCAAGTAGAGTCATTGGCCTGATATGCTGTCCAAAATTTATTAGTAAATTAACAAGAAAACAATTATTTACATTCCTACAGTAATTTGGATTGCTGCCTAACTTAGATTTTTATGGAATTTTTTAAACATTTTATAATTATTGTTTACTTGTTTGGAAGAGCTACAGCAACATTTTCATTTTGACATCCGTATGTACAATTTGCGATGGAGGAAAATTTCTTATCGAGTTTGGTTTGCTTGGAAGGTTTAAGTTTAGGATAAAAGTTAGTCGTCTTTAATATAGTGTTTGTACTGATATTGATAGTATTAGAAACCAGGTGTGCTATATTACAAAAATACGATCGTTGATATGTAAAATTCAAATGAAAATAGTTTAGAAATGGAGTTTAATGGAAACCATTTGGAAAGGGGAGAAACATTGAATTTAATAATATACTACTTTGTATAAAATTATAGCCTGCTAACCATACATACATCTAGTTAATTTTAGGATTAGTCCTTGTAAGCTGCTGTTCGTTTATTTTTTGTCACTCGCTCGATGATTGTGCTACTGCATTTTAAATGTCTGGGTCTTTTCACACCGTTTCTGTATACATATATACGCCTTATATTGTTTATAGAGACCACGATTCACGATTTTGATAGGCTGTTTTCGAAAAATCACAACGACTTGAACTTGATCTAAAGCAATTATTGCATATCATATGGCTGATGGCTGAAGAAGTTAATCTAGGCTAAGTTTTAATCCTTTTAAGTTGCTACTCGTGGGAGGGGAGGTCTAGGGATCGGCCCTTATCAATATAAGCATATCTCCTCCTGGACTTGTTCAATTCTATGCTATGTGTACTCTACGTACGAATATGTATGTATAGACTACGGTTTATAGGATACATTGCATTGTGCTCATATAAGAAAATTTAACATTTCGCTTCCGCTGACACATCGCTGGGGCAAAAGGGGCAAGGGGGCATGATGGGTTGGGGGACTATAGGGATATATGGATATTTTTACCGATTACGTGGGCAGGGGGAGGCAGTGCTCCCCTTCTGCTATTTACAACTTTGTTACAACCTAGGAAGTGTTCTCTATGTCGCGGGGATTCATTGACAAGGGCACCCGCTAAAATGGTTCACTCGATATACCTAATGGGTGTTTTATCTGATTTTCGTTTGCGCTTCTTGCATGGATTCCTTACCAAGATACAGTTTACAAAGCTTTACCAACTAGGATTTAGTTTATACAGTACATTATTGTTTCGGTAAAAAGTAAAATATGTTGTTCTTTTATATGTAAACAGTCTTTTTAGAGCCTTTGGTTATCGTTAATCAAAGGACGCGGTTAAATGCAATACATACTGCCATTCATGCTTAACAAAATCCAACAAAGTTACTATTAAATCAACAGTACAATTTGCACACATACTATTTGTAAAAAGTAGAGCGCTGCATGAGATAGAAATAATATTTATTTTTACTGTACTGCTAACAGAGCCTTTGAAAGCAGTTAACATTACAGTTTCTCTGAAAAGTATGCAGGCCAAAAAAACTGTTGTCCAATTTATTTCGGCGCCGAAAAGTATACTGTAAATTACAAAATATTTGGGAAGGCCGGTTTTTTTATGAAACGCTCCGTTAAAAACCTATAATATTAGAAACTGAAAATTAAAAAATTCGAAAAAATAAAAATCCATTTCATTGATTTCATTTTGTGTTTTTTAATATTTTGGTATATTTTTGTTGACCTTCAGTGCAACTATTTTTTGTAGGAGCTCCTCTCTTTATATACTTCACTTAAAAACTAAAATAACAAACAAAACTAAAGTTAAACTTAAAAGTAACATTATGGACATATCTATCATATAACTAGATTATAAATTTGTTTTGCAGGTGTCAATAAAGTTTAGTATTATAATGTAGAATTTGGCAATCACATTGGAAAAACACTTAGGACCTATAAGTTCTTTGCTTTGCGACAAGTTCTTGCTTTTGAAACAGAGCGAAAACTTGGTGCTATGGCAATCATCTCCGAAGATAATATCAAGAAACTTTGGGCTCTCTGCTTCGAGTTTAGTACATATAAGTTAAATAACTATTGCTTTGACGATGTACACGCAGGACAGTTTTGATATTTAGTATGCTTAGATCAAGAGATATGACTAACTGTACAAGGGTTTGCTATCAAACCCCTATTTACAAGGACATTTCATAGGATATACTTTGTTTCAGTTTATCTACGCTGGTGAGAGACTGGCAGTGTTGTTGTTCTCCAATTGGGATGTGACGGTGGAGCAGGCGCTGCTGTTGTTGTTTGGGCTGGTGGCACTGCTATTGCTGCTGTTTCCCGAGGTCTTGGCGATAGCTCCTCCACTGGTGGCCTTGCCCCGGGTGTTACGATTCCAACTGAAGTTCAGGGCTGAACTAAGTTTGCTCGGTTTCGGTTGGCTTAGCACTTGTGGCTCGGCCACGTCATAGTCCTGCCGCCCAATCGAGCTGGCTGGGGTATGGTGACTGTATCCCGAATCGCTGCCAAAACTGGAGTCCCCATAGGGATGTCTATAGTCGGCGGCAGTGGGTAGTAGGGTGGAGGCATAGGGCCGGGCGCCACCAGCACTTTCGTAGTAATAGTTGGCATTGTACATGGGCTCCGCGTAGCAGTAGGATGGCTCCTGGGCCATTGGTGCGGCGTGGATGCGGTGGTGCTGGTGCTGATGTGGTGCCAATCGACGATCCAATACCCTCGGCTGAGTTCTCGCCCTCATCGTGGCGGCCATCAGGCCACTGGCCACACTCGATGGATACTGCTGGCTGGCATGGGGGTAGCGGATGCGTTCCCTGTAAATCGTGGATAGCGGGGGAACTGGGGCCTTGCTGAGTTGCGAATTAATCCGATTGCGGCGCTCCACTTCGTGCTCCAAAGTGTTATAGAATTGCGGTGCTGTGGAGCGAGCCACGTAGCCCAGGGACATCAGATTGCTGCGGTTGTCGTACAAAGGCGCCAGGTCAGCGATATCCGCCGTGGAGGTGCTGTTGTTGAGATCCTGATCCTGAGTGCTGCGACTTTGTCGCGTGCGGGCTGTGCGGCGATTGCTCGATCCCGATGCCAACTCGTGATTGTGATTGTTATTGCTAGCAGAGGATGCCGTCGCGGTGGAGGTGTCCTGACCCGTCGAGGAACCACTGCTCAGAACACTGTGACGCTCCTGCACACCCTGTGGCAGATTCGCGGATGCAGCCGCTGCTCCAGTTGCTCCCGCTCCGCCTGCTGCTGCTGTGCCACTGCTGCTGCTGCCCGCCGCCCTCTCGTGATAGGGCGTGGCACCGGCTGCCGCTGGCAGATTGGTTTCCTTCTGGAAACTACACTCGCCAGGCAGGGATAGTTCGTCCTCGGCGAAGTCATCATCCGAATGCAGTGGCGGCTCCGATTCACCATCGGAATCAACGCGTCCCGGTCCCAGTTCCTCGTAGACATTGTCATTGGAGCGATAGGGATCGGGTCCAGGTGAGGAGCTGACCAAAAACGGTGGTGAACGCGTCATGGGATAGCCGCTGGGATAGTGAATACTCTTTCCTTGGAGCAGCTGTAAGAGAAAAAGGGAAAATAAATTAGATACATGTTGTAAAAGAAAAGAGAATTTCAAAGGGGTGTGGAAAAGCGGTTGGCGTTACTTTTACTTTCTTGGCTGCACTGCGAAAAATATTCACATTGCTGGCAATCATAAATTTGTATTAAAAGCAGTTCTTTCCTGCACTTTCTGAAAACCAAGCAATTGTCTTTGCAAGCTTAGTAAACAAACCAAAGGGGAATGTTTAAAACGAATGCTGAGCTCTTCATTGTGGCATTTTTGTGCTCCGTGTGGCATTGCAACCCTCTTGCGGAAAGAAGAAGGTTGTTCTTGGTAAGCCGCTTTACTGCCATGTACCCTCGGGCAGGACTTTGAAATGTGACAGGACAAGGCGGCAGGAAGGAAAAGGGGCAAGTAGGCAAGTAGGCAAGTACGAAGGGAAGGCAACCGAGCAGCATAAGCAGTTGTTGAAACAGAACAAAGCTGACAAAGGCAGAAAAAAGAAGTTTAAAATGCCACGAGAAAATGAATAATAAATGCTTTAGGAAAAAACGAGAGGCAAAAGCGACCCATTTAATGCATGGAGAGTAAAAGTTAAAGGGTTTTTTCTTAACACCAATTGAAGTTTAAAAACTGGGTCAAATACTCTAACTAATTGATGCGAGATATGCATCTAAGGCTAGATAATGGTTTAAATGAAAGGTGTAAACTAATTGACTTGAAAATAAACTTAGGCCTCCAGTTCATATGAAGACCTCTATAAGAGCTGTTTATCAGTCAATAAAATAAACACACACTTCAGTCAGGCAAAATACACGATATAGGGTGATGTGTCCCTCGAAAAGCGCAAAACTCGAGCATAAAATATGAAAAAATGGAACAAAGCCGAGGGTGAGCGCGCCATAAAGAAAACACGTTTTGGGTCAGAAAAAGCCTTCGAGGCGTCAGAGTCGTAAAATATTTAGGCACACAAAGGAGCTGAAATTATGCTGACTGAGGGGCTGAGGGGTTGAGAGTAGGGGCCGCACAGGATACGCCATATTCTCACATATCTTATGAATATGTCCGCCGTTTGTGAGTTGTGCCATGTCAAGTTCAAGTGTAAATTGAGGCGTACAATGGGCATAAATGAATAATATGCAGAAAGGGATATCCTCGGCGAGAAGGAAATGTGGTTTCGTCTTACAATTGAATTGCATGTGACAGGATCAAGAACAGAGCAGTAACCTGAACGCGAGACAATGACTGCGCAATGTTTTGACAGCGATTGTCGTAATGTTTGTCAGTTGATGTTGATGAGCGAGGGTGGGAACTCCAGAAAGGATATGTACTTCATAATGGATAATGGGCCCAGAGATACTAACCTCGGAGTGATGCTGCTGATAGTGATGATGGTGCGCCAGCTGCTGGTGATGGTGATGCCGATGCATCACCAGGGGTCTATGGTGGCCCAAGTGCGCATCGGGATCCTCGTACATCCCGTGATGATGATGGTGGTGCGCCGATCCCAAAGTGCCGCCGCCCAGGGGCATGGCTCCATTGAGGGGGCCGCGGTTGGGCGTCTTGCAGGGCAGCAGATTCTGCACCTTCCGCTTGTTTCTGCAAGAGAAGGAAAGAAGAAAGCGATTAATAAGTGCTTCTACGATGGCCAAAGAAGACGGATGATGATGATGATGTTGCTCGGCTTTAGCAAACATTTAGCGTTGCTTTAGGTTCGCCACCCCTCTCCCTGCTAATAGAGCCATAAGTTCTTGGCCCGAGCCAAAGATAAATCGATTTGTAATGACCAACAGGGTGTAGAGCGGGCTTGATAAATGTCAGGTAAACAAGTCAGAGGCCGGGCTATTGCCTCCTTGCGAAATTGCCCGAAAACAATTTGATTAATAAAGAATGCCAAAGCAGCACAAAACACTCACAGCCAAAAATTCAATTTAAATGAGCACAAAGCGTCGGGCTTGTCAGAATGATGATGAGCCCGAGAAGCTGGGGATTCCCCAGGAGCGACAACCGCGTGCCATGCAAATAATGAACATAATTAAGTGTTGCCCCTGGCAAAGGACACAGAGAGCCTTGAGGAGACGAAGTGCGGTGGAACGTCTCCTGCCGACGCGTCGTGCAGCCATAAGCATAATGAAAAATGTGAAATTAAATTGACGCCACGTAACTGGGGAAGGATGAGCCCCAAACATCCTTGTAATGTCTTGTAGGTAAACATGTTGCGATGTCAGAACGGAAGTCGCTCGTAAAAACCCTCAGCCAACACAAACACAAACACAAACACAGACGCACACGTGAAAACTGATTGTGGGAAGACATTAAAAATGCCTGCCTACTTTCAGGATATTTCCCGAGGCCAAGGAAGGGGAATATACGAATTTTTGTTTACCTATGATTTTCTAAACTACATTTCTGTAGAGCTTAAAACTTTTAAATTGAATTCAAGGCTGGAGCTCATAAGTATATTGAATGTTATAGTTTTGAATAGCTGGCTTAGGTAAGCTCGTATTGATAAGATTAAAAATGAAGCTTTTAAGGTCTTTTACAGATTACATGTTTGAGCTGACTAACAAACTCTATTTGGCAGTGGATAATTTTCCAGATTCCCTGCAGGATATAATAGACAGCACACACACGCGCGCCTCTCACATTTCATGTTAGCCAGCTGAAGAGCAGCTTGTTGACTTTTGGGCGAGAGTAAGACAAGGAGGAGATGTCTTGGAATGAAAGTGGGTGGTTGGGGATGGAGCTGCTTGCCAGTTGTCTGCCTGCTGGAATATTCTTAAAAGTAAATTAAATAATGTGGCTTGCCACAAGCCAAGGCACTCCGCACTCGACTTTTGTCCCCGTGCCTCTTGATTTCATTTCATTTCACTTACGAGGCGTAAAAACGAAATCAAGGATGAATGCGAGTGGTGGAGGGAGGAGCAGCAGGCCCTGTTGACTTAACCCTTTGAGAGGCTTGTTTGATTTCTAAGCGTTATGGCCAACTGGCCATAAAGAGACGCCTTGCAACTCGGGGCCATCCCCCAGAGTGTCGTACAATTTGGCAAGAAAGTAAACCATTTGTATGCTCGATATATGCAGAAAGGGGTTGAAGTGAGGCTTAAGCCAAATGCGAAATGCGGATGCGAAATACCTTTGGGGGGCAGCAGCAGACACGGGTTTCTCCTTTGGCATAAGCAATTTACAATAAAAAGTAGCCGGCAACCGAAGGGGAAATGGGCAACAATGTTATTGTGTGCGTGTGAGGGAGTTACTGCCTGGCAAGAAGTGAATCTTTTATTTATGAACTCTGAACTAAAGTTCCAGACTCACACTCACACTTGCGTCTGTTGGGGGTTGCAAATACTAAAGCTCGGCACGTAAAAAAGCAAAACTACAAAGGGCACGAAACCAAATCGAAATAGGCAAAAGAATAAGGAGCAGTACAGCAAATATTCCCAAGGTATTCCAAAAGGGCGGAGATGGTTGCCAGAAGCGGGCGTGTTAATACTTTGATATGGAAATTGCTGGAAAAGAGAGTGAAACAAGGAAAACAGAAACTCAAAACTGCAAAGGTGGAAAGAAAATGAAGCAGCATGTTGGCACAAGAATTGAAAGTTTAATGTGCCTGTTGAAAAATCAAGAAAAGTACTTCCCAAACTAAAATAAAATCTTTAAAAATAAAAAGATAGGCAAACACTTTCGCTTCTGTTTGCAGGTCAGCTATTTCCTGCATTTTTGGGCGACCGCAGTTAATGAATACATTTTCCCAGGCAATAATTTCGTTTGAACTGCAGTCAAAGTAAATGCTATTTGACTGCTTACTCCGGCCACAAAACCAGCACCGCCACTTTGGTGGTCTGCTCCGCCCCCTTGCCATCGCCCCCCACTCGAAAGCCCCATCGGAATGACCATTGCATAATTTCACTGCAGTCGGCCGGCCAGCCAGTCAGCCAGTCAGCCAGCCAACAAACAAACTGACCGCAGAGACAAAACCGCAGGGCAAGACCCGACTAGGCATCAAATTACCGAGGGCAGGAAGAGAGGAAGGAGGAAGGAGGAAGGAGGAAGGAGGAAGGAAGGAGGAACAGCTGTTGACGGCGTGAGTCACACAGTAACTTGGCAACTCTGGAAGACCCGGGTTGCATTTGATTAAATGGGAAATCGTCAAGGCAACCGTGTTTAGCCACGCTTCTGGCCGTAATCAGCTGAAATTATGTTTGTTATTGCATACTTGATAACAACGTCCATACACCGCAGTCAACTAGGGAGTGAGAAAAAGAGTCCGCCTTCAGAAAAAGTTGATTTTACTTATTTACCAGTCAACAATGTTTATGCTGCCAAAGCTCTTACTCTCATGGTTCTCGGCGTTGCCCTGCTCATTTAATATGAATGAACATTCTGCCGAGGCCTTGACTTTGTTGCGGCCTTAAATTTGCAAATAATTTCCCAGCATATTTACTAGGTTTGGGGGAAAATGTTTGCTTACAAATTAAGCATATACATTTATTGAATTATTATTAACTGACGACAATGTTAACAATTTTAATAACAAGGGCTTCAGATTTTTTTTCAAAGAGCATCATTTTTTGTCGCTTGCCGCCACACGCACACGTGTTGCATATGGTTTTTGGTATGTACATATATACATACATATATATGAGTGGCACTCGAATCTCGTGTAATTAATAAAGTTCCAGTATGCAAACATTTGCATCAAAGTGTGTGGCAATCGGAGAGTGCTGAAAACACTCTGGCGGTTTATTAAAATAATTAAGGTAATTACCAGCGGAAATGTAGCGGGGTTGCGCAAAAAAAAATAAGGGACAAAATGCATCATAATAAATGCAATTTATGGTTTGAATTTATACGATAATCGGTTGGGGGCAATCTGTCCGGGGCATTTTAATTAATTATTTATAAAGAATTTAAGCGCAACACAGCGGGGGGATGAAAAAAAACGAGAATCCGGAATTCCATGAAGCGAAGCCATCGACTTTTTCTTACAGTGACACCATGATTATTTGATTTGCTTCGAAGCTCGAATAAATAAAATTAGTTGCTATTTTATTTATGGCTTTTCATAGTTGTGTGTTTATTTTCCAAGCATTTCCTTTTTCTCTGCTGCTCGCGTCCAGGACACGCATACACATAAAAGCAAAAATAATGTGCCACATCATAAATGCCACAAAAATGGCACGAACACAGACACACTCCCACACACACAGATGCAGACACAGTTTTCCGGGGGAGGTCAGTTAGACACTTAAAGCTGGAACACCCACACCCACAAACACACTCACACCGGCACACACACACACACGCATGCATAGATAACTATGTAATAAAGATGCCCGTTTGTCCTGTGTTTTTTGCTGCCTTTGTTATGGCGAGGCATAACCTCAAAAATGATGAAGCACAACAACAGTCAGTGTTGTTTTTCCTCCTTCTCCGCCTCCTTTCCCGCCTCCTTCCGAATTTCCCAGCCATTTTCCACCCACTGTGCGTGCGTGCGGTCAGCAAACTTTAATGAATATGTATGAAAATCGCTTGTAGCCATAACTCCTCTGCTTTTCTCATGGATACCCATGAATATTGCCGAACAAGTTGCGCATTGTTGTTGAAAGGAAAATCGATTTTGGGACAGCCTTGGGCTTTTTTCGGAGCATATAACTTCAACACTTGTTGATGTTAATGAGCGGGGGCCATGAGCTTATCCCCCAGTATTCCCCAGAAATCCCACATCCTTAAGGACCTTCCGCTTTCCTCTTTAACCCTTTAAGGGCTGGGCAAAAAGTGTGGTGTAAAGCTTTGGCCTTGCCCATAGCCATTATCTAGCCGACTCGTTCTCGTTCTGGTTTCTACTCTGCTGTGCGTGCAAAAATCTTTTCCAGTTTTCCCAGCTTTCCCAGCTTTTCATGGCTCTGTTTCCACACTGCATTACATGCAAACAATGTCCAGGACTCGTTTCATTCGCCCCCTTTTCTGCAGCTCCTCTTTTGTGGTTTATTTCTGCAGCAGATTTCATTTCGTTCGCAATCCGACTGGGTTTTTTCGAGTGTTTTTTTTCTTTTGGGGGGTTTTGCTTTGGTTTTTTTTTTTGCGGAGACTGTAAAAGTAAATTGTTTTATATCTTTACTTGTGTGTTGTGCATGTGAGTTGTGTTTTTTTTTACCACCACCAACTAAAAGTTGATTTGTGTGTGTGCCTGAGCCATTTCTCACGTGCTTTTTTCTTGCAGCTGCTGCAGCAACATTTATTTAAAATTTCAATTTAATTTAGTTTCGGTTTTAAGTGCACCCACACAGCCACACAACCAAACGCCCACACGCACACGTTTACATTGCCATATAGGTCAGTGTGGCTCCGCTCAAAAGTAGACTACATTAATTTTCGTTTGGCAACGCGTTTTTTCGTTCTCTTTCCTTCATTGGCCCCGTCTCTTTCGCGCGCTAGCCCTGTTTCGACAGCTTTAGCAAATGGGTTTTTATTCCTCCGGTTTATTTTCTTCTATTTCCCACATTTTTCACATGTTTGCATACATTTTTTGATATAGTTTCATAATCTTTATGCATTGCTTGCATTTTTTATACGGCGTGAACATTTTTGCGGCTCAACACTTTTAGCTACCGCGATTTCACCTGCACTGTATTTTATTTGCCAGCGCTGGCTGGGAATTTATTATCCTCTGGCCTGACTGAGTTGATTAAGTTTTTCGGGTGGCGCTAAAATATGTTTATGCTTGTAATTTCTAGGTTTGAATTTGGGGTCTTTGTTTTTAAATCTGAATTGCTTGCACTTAAACGTGTTACGTGACGAACATTTTGGGAAAGCTTCGCCTCAGTGCAATACTAGAGGAAAGAAATTCCTATGAAGTGCAGCAACTCCGCCTCTTTATCGCATCTCAGCTATCTACCACTGGAAACTCTATTTTTTCTTCTGCGGCTTGGAGCCACATAAATCATAAAGGCAAAAGAGCAACATGTTGCAGGCAATGGTTAACGCCTCCTTTAAAGCCTCAAAAGTCTGCAGCTTCCACTGCGGCAAAGCCAAAGAGAAAAACTGGTAAAAAGAATAGTTGCCAGAAGGGGACAAGCCGTTGTAATAGTCAAGACAAAGCCACACAACGCGTTCGCAGGGGAAAATCATCGAGTGTGGGCCAGGCCAAGTAATTGAGTCATTGCGGATATTTTTGTGCAGGACACCGAAAGAAATATGTAAAGCCAGTTATAATTTCTTGCTTAAAATGCTCATTCTATACATATGATGCAATTAAGAACTCAATAAAAGCTTTCTTCTATTGGTCATCAGACTAAATTCCCCCAACTATGACTACAATTCTTTAAGTGTACTTACTTCCAAACGAACAGCGACGAGATGAGCACAATCAAGACCAAGAGCAGCGAGAAGACGGCTATCATGGCCGATGTGGCCAACGACTGACTGCTGTACAGGCTGGCATCCAAGATCTGCAAAGAAATAGAGGGGAAAACGTTGGTCTTAGTAAAAGTAAGAGTAAAAGTTGAGTGCGAGTGTGAGTAAATCAACGCTGAACTCAAACACAAAGCCATTTTGCATATAAACAAAGGCCCGAAACGCGCGGCCAAAAGAAAAGCCAAAGCCAAGCTGTTGGCAAGGAGGAAAATATTTTCGTAAATATGCCTAACGAAATGCAAACAAAAGCGCAGCGCACGCGACTTGTGCTGTTAACCTTTCGGTTACTTTGGCTTTTCCTCAAATTCAGAACGGCAATGTGGGCGTATTACCTTTTTCAACTATTTTCCTTTTTTGTTTCTTTTGACCAGGCTCGGGAAATTAAGGTCAGCTGGAGTAGGGATAAGGTGGGCAATTTGCCTTTGAATTTATGCTTGGGCATGCAAAAAAGTTGCTAAATAAATAATGAAGTCGGGAATAAATGAGGGAAATCAGTTGATACGGGAAGTGAATAAAGATTGATAAGGACCAAGTGGAAATGGCTTATCTATGGAAATAAAAAAACATAGGATGGGGAAAAAAGCAAATTGAATAAGAATGTTAGCAAACATCAAAACGTTTTAAATATGGAATATTTATCCAAATACATTTCCTAATCTTTCGGCCTAAAACATTTGCCTATCGGGTCTCCGCCTTCGCCTGTCCCTGTCAAAAAACGATAAGCCGAATGTGAAATATTTGCATTAAGTATTTTTATTTATTTCACATTTTATTTTATTTTTGTTGGGCGTTTGACCCGAGAGTCAGCAGAGACTGGAAAAGGCAAAGTGAAAAGACAAAAAACGAAGAAGTGGGGAAAACTCCTCCACAAATGCACCTTTCGTTCGGGTTACAAACACTCACACGGCATAAATCATTCAAAAACACGGAAAATATTTTTTGGCCATGAGACACCGGCTGTGCGAGCGAGAGGGAGTCAAAGAAAGCGAGAAAGAGAGCGACGCAGCTTCGCCAAACACTGGAATTGGGGTCAAACTTTGACAGCTGTGCAAATAATTTTGCCAGCGACTGTATGCATGCGTGTATGTAAGTGTGTGTGTGTGTGTGTACTTAGGCGGCACTCTTTGTTTTCGAATGTAGGTTACTCTTTAATTCGTAATGCATTTTGTGCATTCTCTAATTTATTAAAAGCATTTTTCCAACTTTCCGATTTTGATTTATTTGCCCACATCAAACACAAAAACCAACGCAAACACGACCACGAGTGGCACAGTTTGCGGCAAAATGCGGAAGCACTTGCCACTCATTCACTCACTACTCACAAAGCGATTCAAACGCTTATCAGCTGGGCAGCAGTAATTAATCATGCGCTCGCAGCAAATATAAATATTATTCATATTTCATTGGGAGCAACAAATACGGACTCGGATTGAGAGCATAAACAAACAGCATTACAAGAGAGCATTTCCATCTAGCCCCAAGATAAGCCATTAAAATATTGAGGCCCAACCGCCGCCTTCTGCCACATGGCGAAATTGTTTAAATTATCGAATATGCGGAGTATGGTGAGTGAGAGGGGGGGAGTGAAGAGGGGAAAGGGGGATCCCCGAAAGCTGCTCGCATTTGGATCGCTTATCACTGCCGCCAAGCCGAACGCACACAAATAAAAATGAAGAAATTTGTATTTTGAAACCCATTCAGAGACAAATCGACTCCGCAGCGAGGCGAAAACCAAATACAAATAATAATAAATTAAACAATTATGTGCGGCATGTGTGTGCAGTGCAACGCCAAAAGCTGGAAATCTGGCAGGGGGCTGCTCAAATGCTCGTAATCAATTTGATTAATGAGACCTGACACGACTTTTTCCCTCAGTCTTTTCTCTTTGCCTTCGATCATTTCGATTCATTTGAATTTGGAGCATTGGAGCTTTGGTCGGATCTAATGAATTGCCAAGGGCGTTACGAGCGAACGGAAAAATAAAGATTATTCTAAGGTATTTCGAAAAATGTTGTTGCTAGCAATGTTACAAAGCCTTCGTGGGTACGCACATGCCCCGCTCGATACCCTACCACTTAGCCCTCTTTTTCTGCCACACTCCCAATTGAATTTATAGTAATCACACTTGCGCCACACAATATTCCTCTGTCGGTGCAAAGAAAATGAAACAATTTCCTTTTGTCTCGCCCTGGCAACATTTCCCGCTTTCATTTCTTACGCTTCACACATTTTCCACTCAACTTTGAACTGCATTGTGTGTGACTATGACTGTGACTGCGTGCGTTGATAATCGATAAATCTAAAATACATACATGTGTTACGAGGAGTTTACCTATTTGTAGTGCCCATTTGCCCATTTCGGGGGCAAACAAACAAATGAGCGAGTGAGTGGAGTGGAGCTTGTTTCTGGAATCGCGAGGCGGGGGCAATGGCAATAACTGTATAGCTATATGCATTGCGACAGTTGTCGATTGCCACCGAAACGCTTCCAGCAGCTGCCTTACGGATTAACCCGAAGATAAAATGAAAATACAACCAATACAAAAAATACAACAAATACAAAAAACATAAAAAACACAAGCGGCAAGGTAAACAGAGTCGCATTATCGATAACAAGAGAAAGAAGTAGAGTTGCTCGCTGTTTGCCCAGATAAGCAGTGCCACCGGTATGATTGAAGGCTTTCCATCTAGGCCGTTTGTAATAAGCACGCACCCCTCGCTCTCCCCCTCAAAAACACACACTGCCTGGCCCCTGGGCATTCCATAAATTAAATTAAATAAAGAAAAGCAGGAAAAAAGGAGTAGACATAGTAAGCAAAAGATAACGATAAGAGTTTGAACGATTTATGCCTAGGGAATACGGGGAAAGCCAAACAGTAGGCACTCGGAAAAATAGGTTATTTCAATACACTTTCAAAATCAATTTCCTCAACTCATGGTGATAAGTTCTTCCAATTAATTATGTGAGCTCAAGTAATTTAAAAGTGCAATTTCAAAGGCCACAGCGTGCATTCTTTTCTTTCGGTGCATCCAGAACAACTTGGCCGATAAAATAATTAAGCCCTCCTTCAAGTTGCAGACAACAAAAGCCATTAGTCGGCGGGTGTCGGGTGGGGCGGAATATAAAATTATGGCTTAAAGTTTACACCCACCCGAAAAAATAATAATAATAAAAATAAAAAGCGGGAATAAGGCAAAGTGAGATTAACGCGGCCAAAGCTGCAAACCGTTGTTTACTTTTATGCGTGTGAGCTTTTGTGGGCTGGTGTGTGTGTTTGTGTGTGTGTGTGTGCGGAAAATGTTTTTCCGGCCTTGTGGCAACTTTTTAATCGTGAAAAATCACCAGGCTCAAGGGCGGCAACCGGCAAACGGGAGGCAGCTGGCGGTAGGCGGCTTGAGTAGGCCATTAAGTGAAATGTTTGCCTTTGACCTAAATCTTTAAGTGTGCCCAAAGTGCATAAAAAAGCTCGAGCAACATTGTGGGCAGACCGTTTGGCAAGTCATCAAAATCAGTCGTCAAAATGAATTCTGCCACCCATAGCAATGCCATACTGTACATACTCGTACATACATACGTATTGCGTACCTATGGAAAAGTTCTCACCGCTCGTGAAACTTTAAAGTTAACAACTTTTCGCTCGCAAAGTCAACGACTAGCGCGTTTTCATTTTCGTGCCTGATGAGAAAAACACAAAAGTTTTCACCATCAAAACACGACAAAAGGAAAAGCCAGCAACAAGCACGTGCCACTTGCAGGATGAAAACTATTTTGCAACAGCAACAGCAACAAAGGCCAGAACTTGGCTGCTTTGATAACATGGCAAAAGTTTTTCGAACATGCGATGCATGTGTGGATGGCGCCTTTGCGTTCTATTTCTTTTTTCCCCCTCCCCTCCCCTCCCCTCCCCTCTCCTGTTTTTTTTTTTAGCACCCCCGCACCAACTTCGATTTCGTTGCACGTGCATATCGAGAATCGACCTGGTGGATACCCCTCGCCTCCCCCGTTGGAGCTCCTTGAAACCCCCGGGGTTTTTGTAACCACTTGGCAGCGCAATTGTTTGGAAACAGCTCGTGATTGAGCCCCATTCCCATAAGATGTTCGGGGGGTGTAATGAGTTGCGAAACTTGTTGGGCCGCCGTGGCTGAGATGGCGCTAGATGGCGATAATGGATAATGGGGTAGTGGAAAAGTAGAAAAGTGCAACGGAAAATGGAAAAGGCAGTCGGGTTACTTGCAGCTCAACAAGAAGATGGGGGAGAATTCATCTGTATTACAAATTAAATGTAAACGTAAACTTGGTTAAGGCAGCTTCTTCAGGTTTAAAGGCAAAACTCTGTGTTTTCTCTTGCCATATAAATATCGTACTTATTCGAGCAAAAGTTGCCTTCATATTTTTTGAACAGGACATCTATCCGCACATGAAAATTCAATTTTTGTGCGCACAAATATTTTTCATTCAGCTCCCTTTCTCTGCCTGATTTTTGCGACTGTCTGCAGCTGTGTCTGGCTACGTCAACTGTAAACAACATCAACACTAAACAGCAGCAGCAACAACAACGGCCTTGTCATTCCATGCCAACACCACCCACTTGGCCACCTACTCACCCACTCACCACCCACTCGTCGGAAACCAAAAGCCAAAGCGCCCAAAAGCAGACTACAACAAAAGCCAAAGGCAACAGAATTTAGCTATATATAGACGAAGAAGTAGCTGAGGAATTCCGCATTCTCACGACATTTGATATCAATGTCATGCTATTTGCTACACACCAAGTCTGGATGTCCTTCGGCCCCCGAAATACCCTCCTTTGTCATCATCTTCAGCAGTTTCTCGTCTGCTTAAAGGCGAGGTTCAAATACATATACATGTACTTACATACATATATTGCGAGGAGGAAGAAGGAAGCGAAAGCTGGAAAAAGGATTATTTGCTGCCACGCCCATTGGAGCAAATCAGAAGCTGCTTGTCAAGTATTTTTGCTCCTTAGCTCGCTCACACACCCGCACACCCACACACCCACATACCCGCACACTCTTGGTGGAAATTTAATTTCGCATGTCTGGCGAGGATGCCACTTCCGCTTGCCTTTTAAAGGTTTTTCCTCGCCTCCTCGAATTTTTTTTCAAGCTTTTCTCCTCTCTCGCCTTTTTTCTTCGCTTTTCCTTCTGCCAGTTGACAATTACACACACATCCACACGCACACTCCCAAATTGGCACAATTCCCGATAAACTTATCAATTTGATGGGCGACAGAGCTTTCCGCCATTGAATTTTATTCGTCAACGCTAATCCATTAAATTGATTCGGTTGCTCAAATTGATTTTAAGCTGATTTCGTCGAGATTTTAATGTGTTTACCTGCGATTTATGCGGAATTGCAATTCCCCATTGATCTAAACGCTTATTACTCAAATACACCCAAATCCATAATAATATTCTGGCTGAGTTTTGGATAGGATAGGATTTCCCAGATAGACGAGGGCCGTGAGATACACTTTCTGACATAAACTGCATGTTAGCATTAACATTTGATTTGTCAGCATAAATCAACGGCGACAGCCTCAAGTGCCCACACACAGAAAATGCGCCAAGATGACGGGGACCACACACAGATCCGGTTTATATGGATACATTTTTCCCCATTTTGGTTGCCTTTCGTTTTGGGTTATATTTATTTAAATTTATCATGTTGAGAATTAAGTGGAAAAGTGGAAAACACTTGGAGTTGAAAGATTTGGGGGTTGGAGTCGCTTTTTTTTCCACTTTTGGAGCACGTGAAATTTTATCAATGACCGCTGCGGTGTTGATATGTGGAATTTGATCTTTGTTTTACCAGAAGTTTACCCCCAGCCATCGTCATCATCATCATCGTCATCAGTGCCTAAACAAACACTTGCCCCAGATTAGACGAGTGCCGAGTTACAGTTTTTCCACATGGAAAATTATCTATCTGGCCGTTTTCGTGCTGAGGCCAAAAATTATATAGAAATATCTATTTTGTTTTTTGCCTTTGTAACCGCTGACAACCTTTTAAAGTTGAGGGTTGATTTCGGGCCATATGTTGCCGACGACTGGCGGCCGAAAAATGCTTCTTGTTGTCCTTTTTGTGTGTGGCTGCCGTTTAACTTTTCATTGTTATTGTAATTTCCACTGTAACTGTTACTGTTATACTGTTACTGGGCTTCCACAGTCCAAGGGGATGGCCAGCATCGTGGGCATCGTCCTTATTCGTCCTTATAATGATGGGGGCAGCAACAACACGCCAAGGCGCAACAGCTGTTGCTCCGGCAACTGGAGGCCAAAAGGACTTGAAACGAAAAGAAATTTGTTTCACTTTGCTTTAAAGTGATTCCTTGCGGTTCCTGCCGCCACCCGAATTGTGGACAACGTGTGTTCGAGTGGGCGTGGCATGTTGGCAATTTTTCATCGAGTCCTTTTTTGTGCTCTCGTGTGGCAGACTTAAAGTTTAATGGCCTTAAAGAGGTCAACGAGTTTGGAATGCCATACACTAGTAGTATTTCATATAAATCTAATGCTTATATACGATTTGAAATAACACAAGCACTTCAGGGGCTTTATTGAACAGCAAAAATAATACGTATAATAATTTGTAATACAGCAATTATCCTCTTAGCACACAAATCGAACAGATTTTCGATCAGGTGGCATTAAATTTGCTTCAATAAATCAAATCGCATCCTTCGCCTGGCATTTCGAGTGCCTACTCAACTGCTAACATTTATTTTCAGCTCTACCAGCTCATAATCAACTCCCCCGGCCACGCCCACTGCCACTACCCACCACTTGAGAAGCGACAAGAAGGCTTTTGTTATTGTAATATGCATACAGCACATAATTCAATAAGGCAACATACAATTCTGACACCTCTCACAAAAAGCCAAATCACTTGCAACTCGTTTCGGGAAGCGGAAAATCAGCAGGCAGGGGAAAATCTCAACAGCTGTGCCAAAATGCAGGCCTCATTATGCCACTGCGAAAGGGGGTTGGGTTTAGTTTGGGTTGCATAATCATCCACCCGTGGGGTCGGGTTGGAAAATCCCATTTGCAACGCCCTCAAAATTATAATCAGCCTAAGCTGCACTGGGGAAGAAACTGTCAACGGAGGTCAGGAATGAAAACTCTGCGGATAAGTACGCAGTATATACTGCGACTGTTTCGAGCTTTGAATAAGTAATGTTTTCGCTTCAACTAATTCAGATAGCAAGAGATTTGCAAACACTTCATAAGGTGTCTTTCATGTTAGGCAATGTTCTGAGTTTGAGTTCTATTATGCTAATAATTTAATTGATAGATTTTCCGACTTACCGGCATTGCCTGGCAGACATCGCTCTCCCATTGCTGCTGGGCCAGCTGCTCCTCGTTGCAGTCCTGTGGCACCACCGTGAACTCGGCCAGCGCCGGCGGCCTTGGGGGCGGTGGGATGAGGAACTGGGGCGGTGGGGCAAGGGGCGTGCCCGAGCAATCGTCGCAGTCGAACATGAAGAGCTCTGCTTGGGACAGTTCCATCATATCCAGCATTTTCCACATTGGGTACGTGTTCGGATTTCGGCTGGACGGGGTGGGGTGTGGTATAGGTGGTATACCTCCTCGATCGTCGGGGTTGCGGGGGATTAACTATATAGGGAGTTTCCCGGTTCGGTTGCGAGTCGCTTTGAAGTTTTTGGGTGCGTGTCAAATTCGCTGCCCGATCGCTGTCATCTGGACAGCCTTCATTGGCGGCCTTGTAGCTGAAAATAGGAAAAGAGGGAGAAAGGGACTCTGGTTAGTTGAAAAGTACTCAGCATGTGGCCTTGTCTCCTCTTGTGTGCTAATTATCTCACACATGGATGTCCTGGCACGTAACAATTGCCGGGTTTTCTATCTTTAATTGGCCTTATCCTGCCCATCTCCCCGCACACACGGCTGTAAGCCAATGCAAACTGAAGAATAAAATCAAATGCAAAAGGGCCTTCCACCCAACCACCCCCTGGCACCTCCAGCAACATCACCACCACCGCCACCACCCCCTTTGTGGCCAAATGTTAATTTTTATTGATTTTCCTTAATGCGTTTCCGTTTTTTGCTATTTATTTTTATTTACTTTGCTCGCCAGCTCCGCTATATTTATCCCTTTGCACCCCGATTTCCGTCGACTCACTGGCAATTGTTTTACCCCAGGTTTTTTCAGCGTGTGTGTTGCGAGTTTTCTATTTTCAATACTTCTATTATTATTATCCTTTCTTTTTTTGGCTGCGGTTGTGTTTTTTCTTCACACATATGCTGACAAAATAATTGAGAAAAAACGGTTGACTTGGTGAAACCTTTTTCGGCGTTAAGGTTTCGGGGTTCAATTGAGTTAGGACGGATGATTGATGGTCCTGCGTGGCAATCCGATATATTATGAGGCGCAGTAGGTAGATACATACATATACAGATACAAATACAGATACATGAGTGGATGGGGTTTTGATCGAAACTCCAACACTGGGCTGCTGTTTGTGGTACTTGTCTCGCAGCTCAGCTGCACTGACAGCCCAAGAATTCCCCATCTGTTGTGTGGGGTAGTCCAAGTCCAAGGTTGGCATTGTGATTCCGAATCCAATTCCAATTCCGTATCCGAATCCCGAAGCCGACTCTGAATCTCGTTCTGAGGCTGAATCTTATTCTCATTCCCATTCCCAACATATGTTGCCAGTTGGCTTCGTTTAATTAGCTGACAGTTCTGGAGAGGAACGGCGAAGAGAGTCTCGATTCGAGGCACTGCAGCCTGATAAGATCTCTACAAAAAATGTATATGTGTGTATACCACACAGTATCTGTATCTGTATCTGCTGGTGTATCTGTGTGTGTTGTCTTGCAATCAAATGTAAGCCGCTGTTGACATTGGAGATTAAAAGATATTAAAAACGAAGACGACAACGGCCCGAAGCGGCAGGAAACGGGAGGAGAACGGCGGAGGAGCTCTTGGATATAAACACAATGACAAACAGACAGTCCGACGGACACACAAAACATGTCAAAGATGAAATGTTGTAAAGAAAATTGAATTGAATTGAAGTCCAGCGCAGACCAAACTAATAAATAACAAAAGAAATCAGACGAAAATAAAAGTAAAATCCAAATAAAAACGGGAAAAGAAATCTCCAAAGACAAGATTGAATTTCAAGAAAATGTGCGCTCACCAAACTTAAAGCTTTAGTTACGGCCGCTGCTAGGCTCTCTTGAAAATCGATTGAATTGTCTGGTCTGGGTGATTAACTTGAGCAGACAAAAACTTAAAAAAAAAAGGAAAAAACTCCAACGGCCGAGAATAATGAAATAAATCGTGTTGAAAAAGAGCCAAGTTAAGCAGAGGGAGTCCCGAGAAAACCCAAACGCAAGACAGACAGTCAACGAAATCGATTTGTTTTGAGATTAAGTCGACTGCTTGCATCCCATCCCATGCCATGCCATCCGTATCCCTATTCCAATCCCGATTCCTCTTCCCTTTCGGCCAAGAAACGGACTTAAGTGAAGCGTAAAACGGAAATGTTATGGACAGGCTCAAAAGGAAGCGTAATGGAAATCAAAGTCCTAACCCAATCAGGTGCAGGAGCTCGGGGGGCAATTAGCGTGGGCAACTCGTTTCGATAAGAACGAATGGGAATGGATCCCAAATCAGTGGCAGGGGCAAAAGCACTTTGATAATTGTCTTAAAGCCGGGCCCACTCGGATAATTGCCTTAAAGCTGGCCATGCTTAGAGGACAGCTGTCTCTGGCATCGAATTGAATCAAATCGGCTCGGGATAAGAAACTCCCCAGCCCCGCTGATCATAACTCAAACACTTCAAGTCCAATTAAAGGGTTTTCCATTTCACCATTTCTTCCCCAAAAAGAAATGCAATTTCTCCCATCTTCTTCCTCCTTTCACTTTCCGCACTTTCAACTCGCAGTTGATTTATTCCGGGAGAACTTCTTCCAGTACTTGACAAAGACAATTGCGGTTCAAGTACAAGAACAGCTGGCTCGAACATATACACTTTCATAATTGAATTGTTTGATTGGGAAATTGTTAAAAAAGAAAGAGAGAATGGAAAAGTAAAATTAGATGGACACAGCCCAAAAGTCAGGCCTCATATCGGGGGTTGCTATATACTTATAAGGCAGTAGGCTGTATGGCTCAATTGCAATTGGGTTCGTGTCGGTCAGGTAAGGGAAACGCATTTATTAGCTGCCATGATAAATGTTCTTCGGCATTGGCGACAGGCCTTCGGATTCAAGGCAAAGGATCTCCGAAATCCGTAACTTCTATAGGGTGTGGGTATATGCGTATGTGTTTCCCTCACAACTTTTTTGACCGCCAGTCTATGTGTAATTTTAATTCGTTTTGGGTCGCACAGGGGAAATTGATATGGGTGCGTCGTCGTTGTCTGGGCCATGGAAAACCTGGCTCAGGTAAGAATTTGTATCTCCGTTTTCTCTGTCACACTAGTTCTCGTTCTACTTTTTTTTTGTGGCTCGCATATTGAGACATTATAGACATTATAGTTAGGGCACTGATATCGCAGCTCGCAGCGGGGGATTGTCGGACTCGTAAGTGGAACAAATGTGGCAGACAGTTGGAATTATCCTCGGGAATAATGGTTGCAAAATCTTTGAGGGTTTATGTGATTCAGATAAGTACTATCTAGCTGGCACTGGATACTGTAATTATTTCAAAAGTATTCTAAATTTAATTACTCTTTTTATCAGTGGACTATATAATTTTGTAGTAAAAGTGCCTATTGGCTTTGATTTTAAACTACATTAAAGCCGGTTTTCCCTAGTTTTTCATCTTTAATCTGTGGAAATGCCTGGGGGCCTGGCCACACGCACAAATTACTGAGATCTGGTCCTCAGTTGTGATTTAGCCAACCTACGGCAACTTTTGACTTAGTTTACATATCATTTATTATTTGCGAGGGCCAGGTTCCCGAGCTGCCTTGTTTCCCACTAGGTGTGAGTGCTCTACTAACCAAACAGAACTTGCCACGCCCCCGAGGCGTTGGGCGAGAAAAAAGCGAGGGCAGGAAAAGTTTTAAATAAAGCAAAGATTGGAGGGCAATAGGAGAGGCAAGATGACGGCATGTCACATCAATGTCACTCAGCATTAAGGCTGAAAGAGAAGTGGGAGAGAGGGAAATTCATGTCCTGCGAGCACTGCGATAAAGTTCTTTTTTTTTGTTATTCGAGCTCGCCTCCTTTTTGCCAGTTCCTCTTCGGCCGCCGGGCAGCTGAGCGTGAAAAACAGCCTCCTGAATTTTCCCCGGCTTTTCTACGCTTTCCTCTGTTTTCCTCTGCGTTTTCCTTTGCTTGGCTGGACTTTGCTGCCGCGATAAATTTACAAGCGTATAACAAATATTTTGCTTTGTGTTTACAATTTACAATTTCTTACTGCTTAATATTCGTGCGCCAATGTTTTGTTTCTGTGCTCCATATAGCGACTTATTTGCATAAGATACTTTCCGTTTGAGGTCTGAGCGGAGTTTACCTTGTAAGTAGCTTAGAAATTGCCATAAGTAGCCCTATTCAATGAACTTAGTTCTTTGATGCAGACTCGCCGCAGAAAGCAAATAAGATATTTTTAGCAACTGTTGTTCGCACTCAAATATTCATCACTGGTACATCGAGTTAAAAACCTATACCTATACTTCGTTCTGTGCACTAGAGCAGAAGACACTTTTACTGAAATTTATGTTTCAGCTACGGTGGAAAGTCAGTTGGCTTATAAATTTCAGGGAGCACACGCTTGGCATACTAATTACCTTTCTGGCGAGGGATTTCATTCGAAAAAAGGCTAAACAGCAAGCGGAAATCCTGTGAAAAAGGGCCGACATGTGTACAACTCAATTCCGAATTAAAATTCAATTTGCCAAACAGGTAGAATGCTTCCCATTCACATGATTCACATGATTCACACGACTCAAACCGATTGAGATTCTGGATTCAGAGTTCAGAACCATTGTGACCGCAGTTGACCAAGCAGTTCACTTGTCCGGGGACTTTTCGACGCCCACGCCACATCAGATCGAGTTGTTATTATTATTTATATCCATGGCGGCCACGATTCCCGTTTAACAACTCATTTAAGACCAGATCTTATCGCGATCCTTCGTACATCTTCTTGTCCGACTTCCCCCACTCCCCAACGAAGCATAAATTTTATTTTGCGTGAATTTATGAGTTACGCCGTCGACAGGCGGGGGATACTTGGATACTTTGCTTATTTACCAATGGATTTACACGCCGCAGAATCGGGCATAATAATCAAATAATGAAATAATGAACTTCGACTGACTGCACTTGTTGCGCGCTTGCTAATAATTTAAACAAATTTACAGAATGGAACACCGAAGAACACAGCGCTCGAAAATGCAGGTAAACAAAGGTGTCGCCTCAACTAGTATTTGGTTATAATTAAAGGTCCCTCTCAGTCTTTTCTCCTCTTTATTTTCCCGGCTCTTTGGCGGCTGCTTCGCTTTGAAGAACGGAAGAAGCCGCAGCCCCAGCGAAAACCCAGAGATGATTTGTTTACATTCTCTTGGAGCCGCATGGGTCGCCACCAGAGTTCGGGGCACAACTTATGATAGCTGGCACGGCTATCTGCTGCTTCCACAAAACTCACTCATCACTCGGCTGTAATTTTATATGCATAAACATATCTGTTTGATAGACACATCGCACACTTTCGGGGAATTTTGTTTGGAATCGAATTGAATCAAATCGAATCGAATCGGATCGGATATAATCCTTCACTTGCTTATTTGAATAATGCCCCCAACTTCCTCCCATAAATCTCACTTTTTACGGCCTCTTTTCTGTGCGTTTCAATTAGTCACCACACTCCACTGCGAAGATTAGAAAACCGAACTTTAAACATATTTAAATGTTGTAATTTCCGAATTTCCGAATCAAAGGGAAATTCCGTTGATCTTCATCTGCGCTAAGAAGATTGTCACTCGCCTACAGAAGCTCAGGGGCTCAACCCAAATCGCCAACTAATCCGCTGCGTAAAAGTTTTCAATTTCTCTGCGGCATATCCAGGTTTGATTTCCCATTTTCCATTCCCCATTTCACTGCCCACTTACCCGCTTTTCTGCTTTTATAGTCCAACGGATATTTGTCAAGTGGTTTGATAAACTGTTTCTGCTTGTCTTTTGCTAGCTAATCGAATCGGTTTCAAGCCAATTATTAATCCAATGTATTGCCTTGCGAATTTCGCTTTGCTTTTTGACAAACTTTTGGAGTATCACTCAACACAGAATATTTGTGGTATTATATTTATTACAATTTGTTTGCACGGCGCGCGTATCGTTTGCTGGTAATTTGTGATTATTATATTCGCTGGTATTTATTTTCGTTTTCAGTAATCCACTAATGATTCACATATCTTGAAAAAAGTCTCGTATTCCGTTCAGAGTTTTCTTTTCGATTCTTGTGGCAACACGCGAGACACACACGTCCGTTTACTGCGACGTCGAGTCAAAAACTGAATTCCAAATTCGTTTCGAGTGACTGACGACGGCAGCTACGTCTGCAACATCTGCAGCGGCAGCAGCACGACAGCAACATCGACGTCGGTTACCGAATCGAGAGAGTTCGGTGAAATGAACTCTCCCGAGAGAGGATGAACTCATGGGCACTCGGGCTCATTCTAATCGGCATTTTCGCACATTTTCGTTGCAGTTGCCATTCGCTGGCGCTGGAAAATTGTTCATGTTGCTGCCGACACCGATGAAAAACATAAATAAATGTACTTCAAATATTGCTTACCTATTTTTTTATTTAATTACCTTTGCTCAGCTCGGTTATTTCCACCCAAGGAATGTTTATGATTTGTTTACCTTGCACTTAAACTTTAAACCTGTCATTGAACTCGTGCTCTTGCCAAAAGATACACAAATCCCACAGTTAAACAGCCATCATGAAGAATTTTTTAATTTCTTATTAATTCTTATTAAATGTAGGTGTTACACAAAAGAACATTTAAGTGTCATGGACACACTTGTTTGTTATTGCTATTTGTTCTCGTTTTGTTTATCTAGCAAGCCCATTAAGGTGTTTTATGGAAAGTTTTGAGAAAACATAGGTAGTTCCTTAGCTGTGATAATGTCACACTCGATAACGCGATGAACACCATAAACGTATTTGAGATCCCAGCCAAACCCATTATAAAAATGTGAATAATAATGACTCAACTTTCTTACATGTTGCTTAAATTTGGAGAATAAATTCATTAGTTTATAAAAAAACAACAACTTAAAGCAGATTTTAAAGGAGTCATGCAATAATAATTATGACTCTTGATTGAAAACAGATTTAGCATTTGGCTTTCGAATAATAAGCTCGTTAAATTACTTTTCTAAGGGTATCAATTACTGCACCTGCCCATTAAAAATGCATCATGCGAAAATGTCCCAAAGAAACTAAATTATACTTTATAATATTGGGATCCGATTTCATTTTTATTTGCCGGTAAGCAAAAATAACAACTTTTTGTCGTTCAATCAAGTGAAGAAGAGCAACAAAAACAACGACCACAATCAAGGTCAATGTCTGGTGGGAGTGGTGGTGAAAACAGGGGGAGGCAGCAATTTCAGCATTTTCCTGGTTTTTTATTCTTTGTTGCTGTTTTTCTGCTGCATGTAAAAGTGCAATAACAACAACAGCAGCCGGCATGAAAATTCAGTGTTATTTTTCATATCACTATCACACAAGAAGAACTCTCTTTCGAACTTCGAACTTCGAAAATGAACTCGCTCTCTCGCACGCTCTCTTTCTCTCTAGAAGTTGCTGGTGCCTTAGCAACATGTTGATGGCTGGTGCACACTTTTTTTTTGTTGCAATGCGATTTGTGTTTACGCATTTTTTTCGCACCTCCACTTACTGTTTACGTTTATCGTTATACTTTCACCTTCTGCGCCACTTTGGCCCCAGACCCGCCCACTCGTCCGCCTCCCACCCACCGCATTCCTTCCATGTTTTGTTTATAAACATTCTTAACTGTTTGTTTTCAATGCAATTGCATTGTGCCAGTTGCTGAAAGCAGATGAAAAAATTAGGTGGAGAGTGGAAAATGTTGGGGCCTATCTTCTGAATGGGCTACACTTTAAGGAATTTCCTTTAAAATATTTTATGGTCTAATACTTCGGTTTAAATAGAAACATAAATAAAACAGCATTTATTATTTATAAAAGCAAACAGCATTGAAAATGTATTATTTCTTTCTTTCATTATAATAAAGCATAATTAATTAATTTTTGTTTCTGTGCAAGCACAAGTTGTTTACAGAACAGAGGGAAATTCTTTATAAATAGTTATTTGTCGACAGCAGCAGCGACAAATGCTCTTGGCCGCAACTTAGTCAAAGTCGCTAACGGCAATATCCCTGCTGCTCCCCCCTCGGAAAATCCCACCCCCTGGAAAGTCCACCCCTCCCAGACTCATTAGGCGCGTCAAGTGATATGTTTGCCTTTGCCTGTTTCCCGGGGAGCAAACCGAAACACATTAGCGGCTCATTCCCTGCAACTTGGGGCTTAAAAGCAGAAAAGGCCACGCAAATTAAAGGCGCATTAAGTGATTGACCAGTGAAGGGGGAAGGACTGCGGGGAAGTGCTGGGAAATGGCGACCACACGCACATTCGGAAAACTCGGTGAACTTTTGGAAGAAAACCGCAAAAAAGATGCAAACTCAAAAGTATCCTAAAGGCTGCCAGCACTCTTGAGAAATTGCCAAAACCAAAGATACAAAAGCAGAGCGACTTAAAAGTATATCTTATATGTATATAAGTACATACAAAATGCATAAAAACTATCTTTTGCTTCAGCCAAAACAAACATTTTGCAAAAGATCAAAAATGCTTATAAGCTTGGATTTATCTTTCGGATGAAAATGCGAGTGCTGAAAAGTAGCTCGTGGGTACAATAGTTTTCAAAGTATTTGCCGGCACACAGAACTTATAAAACATGTATAAATGTTCTTAGAATCAGGAATTTGGTATTTCATCTTTACAATGGAAAAATGACTTATAAAATAAATGTAGCTTTATGCCTGTGCAATATAATTCATATGCAGTTTTATTAAATGCAAATATTCACAGAAGAACTCTTTAACGTTGCCCTGTAAAATTTAGATAACGAATCTCACGTGGTCTGCCAATTAGCCAGCCTGTTTGCCAGTTGCCAAAAATTCAAAATGCAAAATGCTCTTTTATGTATATCAGCTCCTCTCACGTGAACACACGACAAGACAGCTGAGGGCGAGGCTTGTTTGCAGATACAATAATTAATAATTCCGGGATAATCTGCATGTTTGTCAAAGTGATACGGTCCAAAAACGGCAAGAGGAGAAAAATGTGTTCAACAAAAACCCAAACACAAAGACACCCACACACGCACGTGAATATTAGAATATTCGAATCTGTGTGCGGAAAAAGTAAGCCAGTCAAAAATGTTTCGGAACGCTCAAAACCATCTGCATAAATACGTTTAGATTGGGTTTGAGTCCGACTCCCTGCCCCTGAAAAGAGGTCCTGTTAATGATTGGGCTGCATATCCTGCAAACCATCCACTTCCCCTTTCAATTGAAATTTTGCTTACTTTACAGCTGTTCATGTGCCCTCCACATTGACATTTATTGCTGTAACTTCATTAGGTCCGAGAAAAATATTATTTTTTCCACAAAATTGTTGGAACCATAATATAGTTGTGCGAAAATACTGAAGTTTACAGACATTGATTGCAATAAATTAATTGGGTCTTAAAGAACTCGAATATCTTTTGTAAACTGCAAAGTATAATATGTGAACTTCAATGGAAAGGATTTAGCATTGAACAGTGCAAACTTGAGATAAAATGCATTTTATCTGCACCCATATCTAAAGAAAACAGGAAGTGTTATTTATCATATCTTATCGTAATCACTCACAAACTTTCTGACCTTCGTAGAGAGTTCTCCCAATCTATGTAGTTCAAGGTTCCACACATTCCGTTTGTGGCATGCAGCAAGCAGGAAAATGAAACTCTGAAATAATCTCTCGAATGATCTCGCACAATTCCCGTGTGAGATAACACAAACGCACCCAAGCCGCCCCAATGTGCCAATTTCAAGTGCAATTATAATTTTTGTTTGTCATGCAAAAACATCAACAGGCAAAAACAATCGACAATGGGAAACGGCAGGCGGACGAACTCCAGCGACAAAATGGGGAAAAATACGCAAACAAAACGAGGCACGAATTGTGGGTGCTGGCGAGGCAAGGACGAGGGGGTGGTGGGTAGGCGTAGGCAAAGGCAAAGGGGGGGAGGGGTTGGATGACTATACGCCCACAATCAAACTGGGTCACATGGCCAGCCAGTGCAATTTGCATATGCATGAGTGGCAGGAAGATACAAAGAGCGGTAAGATATATGTATCTACATATATATGCGGTCAGGATCGGGAAACGGAAGGTTGAAAGGGAAAGGGGTAGGAAAAAGGGTGGGGAAAGGGGTTAGGGGGTGGAGCTGGGGACAGGTTGCCGACTGGAGGTGTGCAAGTGTGTCCTGCACGTCCTTCGGCACATGACTTTACAGTTTTTCGACCTCTTCTAATAAATTTCCGCCCAAGTGGAATATGCAAAGTCACCAGAAGCGGAAAACACACGCAGCATTGATGCACTGAGCAAATAAATGTGCTACAAACGTAAATCGAGAAAATCACAAACGCATAACAGCAATTTTCGGCAATTCATGGCTCAGAACTAACACAACAATAGTTCAAAAAGCAATCTGTTCTAGTTGCTTATTGAATGAGTTAGGTTTTCTAGTTTAGATTTTTTTCTCTGCACTTTACAAAGATAGCAACATACCTATATAGTTGTTAGTCCCCCATATATTGCAGATATATATGGCTCGTAAATCAGCGCCCAACTGTGTCACCTTTTGTGGGCGAGTCGAGGGGACTTTCGCAACTGGTCCAAAAATCTCTCCAACTGTGTCCAGTTTTCAGCATATTTGCCAATGGTTTTTCTTTGCCATGCTTTCATCCTGGCATCCTTGCATTCTGGCATCCTGGGGCCCTCTGCACTCGCATGCATATCCTTGATACGCTTTTGTTGCATTATTCTAATGTCCATGTGGCCATTGGGCTTCCTTATTGTTTTGTCCGATCTGCGACCTTAATGCGAGTGCCTGCGTTCGGTTGTGGGGAGTGATTTGCATACTCAGCTGGTCCATTTTTAGCCAGCTCTCAACTACGTCCACCTTGGCCATTTCCCCGCCATGGGTAGGCGTTCGCCCGTTTTGGCCCACATTCCACACTGCAGTTGGCCGTAATTAAAGGTGTTAATGCCGCTGATAATTACACTCGCCACTCGCCACTCGGCCCCAAAACCCCCTTTGTGGCGACTCTGCTATCGTGGCGGCCATAAATTGTTCGGGGTCAGGCACACACAGAGGTGTGTTTTATGTCCTGTAAGTAGTTGCTATTTATGGCGAACTTGGCTGCAAAGAAATCCAGAGAGCAGCAGTTTATGGGCGGTGTGCAACTGCTAAAAGCCTGATCTATTGGTGATTCCAGTTTAAGGTGTTGAATTAGGGGCTTTAATGGCAATTTAAGTATATTTTTCTACATATCAAGGTCAAACGTTACAATTATACTTATATATATAAGTTTATAATCAGTTCAAGCTATTCTTATGTGAGCTAGATATAAGAAAGTTGATTCCTAATTATCATTCAGTTGGCTGCAAATTGTTGAACACAAATAATAAACCTCTACCCGCCAGATAATGCCGCACCAACTGGCCACTTGCCCACAAAACTACTTACAGTTCATTGCCCCCGATTCCAGTGACCCCGCCCCCTTCGCCACCCGCCCACAAAGACCGCCTGTGGCTGAGACATATGAAATTACAGCAAATCGAACAGAGTTGCCAGCCAACTGAGTGAAGCAGGCGCAGGAAAACCCATTACAAGCAGCCATGTAAACTAATTTAAAAGGTCGCCTCAAAATCACCACCGAAAGAAGCAAAAAAAGACGTTGGCCAGTGAAAAGGAAAAGGGGGTTTCCATTTGAATGGGGGGAGGACTATTTTCCGGCCGAGGGTTGACTTGGCTAATGAAGAAAAAGCAGCTGTCAGCTGTGCATTACAAGGCAGAAGGATATTTGCGAAAACAACCAAAATTCAATCACTCCCCCAGCGAAGGAAAGCCACCCCCAAAAAAAAAGGAAAGGCGGCAAATGCAGGTCAAAGGCGTTAATGCACATTTGTCCAGGCCGGAAAATCTGGTGTGGGCTGGACAGACAACACACAGTAACAAGTGTCAAAGCCCCACCCTGAGAAAGAAAAACACTGGGGGATGGCAACGATTTATGAAAATGTCCAACACAAAAAAGGGAAAAATCAATGAAGAAAAATGTGCTGAGCTGAAGAGTGAAAAAAGTGCCAACAAAATCAATTGAAAGCGAATTATAGTTGTTGCAGTTAGATAAGCTTTTCCACCTCCCCCCACACTCATTGTCCCGAGTCCCCTTTTTTCCGATCGACGTGAGTTATGAACCTCCGACTTTTCCAGCTCCTTTTCCGTCAGCTTCTTTTCTATCTTTCCAACTCAAGGGAAAGCCCACAGGCGGCAGGACAATTTAGCTCGATGACTATTTGGGGGGTGCGGATGGTCAAATGGGCGAGTTTAAGTGAGAGTTGTGGGGTCAATTTGCAATCCGAGCAACTTTACCGTGAAATGGAGAAAAAAGAAAGCGGAAAAGAAGCCTGCGAAAGGAGGGAGTGAAAAGAAATCAAGCTGAAATCCGATGATGAGCTGCATTTCGTAATTATGCCAGGCAATTAAACGATTAAGCCTCAATGGGGCAACCAGTTAAGTTGGGGGAGTGAATGTGGGCTTGCTGGGGCTTCTCCACCTTGACTTGGACTGGCCAGCAAGGAAGTGTTAAGAACTTACAGGGCGGAGCAGGCGTGTAATTGAAGTGCACTCTGTGAGGAAAAGAGCGGGAAGTGCGAGGAATTATGACCCAGCAGCGGGTCGAATGATGTCAGTTGAGGCAGAAGTTGTCGATGGCCAGGAAAGATATATGCGGCGACATCAGCGAAGTTTGCCAATCAACTGGATGGATAGTTGCCACTTAGAATGGGTCTATGTAACCAAACAACAACCAAGCACGCCTAACTAATTGAAGGCATAGTTTACATCATTCATTGAAAACATTAAATATAGCCTTGATTTAAAACTTGTTTTAACTTTATAACTACTTTATACTCTCCTGAAACCGTAATGTTAGAAGGTTAGCATTTCCATGCGATGAGTGCTTTGCGCCTGAATAATTTTATTTCATTCACAACCACATTAAGCCGCACTTAAACTTGCTGGCCCACCACATATTATCCTCATTTAACTCCGTTCCCATTTCAGTCGACTACAGTATTTCCACACCCAGTCTCCTTGTTTTGCCTGACAAAAGCTTTGATTTCGCCCACTCCCTGTGACCGCTGACCCCTGGGCTGAAGTGCAACCAACATAAAACTCCCCGGCAAACACCTCCCCTCATCATGAGACTGCGACATGACCATTTGCAAGACACTTTGGCAACATTTTACAAGGACCCGGGATGGGGCAAAAAAAGGAAAACTTTCATTTATGTGCGATGCATGGCCATAAAAGTTTGTGCCTCAAATCCAGAGAAGCGAGTTCGAAAGTGCGAGTGTTTGTTGTCTCACAAGAGTGAGGGGGCGGTAAGGGCTGTTAGGGCGGTTAGGGCGTGGCAGGGTCCAAGGCAAACATATTTGGCAAATGCGGAAACGGAAATATTCGCACCCGGGCGAGACAACAGCCAGCAGAAGTGGAAAACACTTTTCGGGCCCAACATCTGACAACTGGCAGTGGGTTCGCCCTTCTCTGGATTTTCCACCCACATTTTCCACCCAGAGTTTGCCTGTCTATCTGCCATTCCATCCTTGGCATCCTCCCTTTTTGCCCCATCCTTTCTTTTCATATTTTCTAAATGCATTTTTGTTGTTCAATTTCAAACTGCGTCTGCAATTTTATTTCGCCATTTCTACCCTTACACCCAAAACCTCTCCTTCAAATGTAATTTTCCGTATTTTTCCCAGTTTTTTTCCCCCGTTTGGCAATGTGATAAGAAAAGTTTCTTTAGTCTTTTTTGTGCTGCAAACGGATTGCGGTGAAATTGTTAGATATCGCAATCTAATTAGGATATAATGATGGTATCCTTTGCAGGCTGACTAAGCGGTGGGTTTGCTTCAAGTTCTTTAAGCAGCGAGAAAATTCGAGTTTATTACGTTAAGCCCAATACATATATACAACTATTGAATATTTTCTTTATATTTAAGTAACACAAAAAAAGCGCATATTTAAAGCTTAAGAAACTTTTTGACAGACACTTAAACATGTGCAATGTTCAAGAATATATTACCCATGAGAAATTTAAGCAACGGATGCCAAGATTTAACAAAGAAAACTTCTGAAACTCAAAGAGAAGAAAGGCAATCGAGGAAAATATTCGCGAACCATTTCATAAAAATTTGAGCAGCGTCAAATTAAAATAAGGAAACTTGGCAAACAGCTGGACTGTCTCTCAAATGCAAGTGAGATGGCCACCCGCAGCGGTATCCGCCCCCTTTTGGTTGCCATCAAAGTTGGGGTTTTGCTTTTTTGCTGGCGGGGCCAAAAAACTGAATAATTTAATTAGAAATTGCCACTTCTGTCGCATTGGACAACAAAAGCGCGGCAAATTGGCTAAAAGAGGCAAAAATCCAGGGGGTTCCTGGCCGAACTGCGGAAAAAAAGAGTTGAGTTCAGTAGAGTTGAGTTGAGTTGTTGGCTGGTTGGCTGTTTGTGTTGGTGTTGCTGCTTTTTGAGTGACGCATGCAGAAATTGGCAACGCTCACTTAACAGCTGTCGTGGTGGGGGGTTTGAGGGGGCGGAAAACTGACAGCTGGAAAAGCGGAAAAGTGGGCGCGCGGGGGCAACGGGCTGTTTGCAAGTGCCAAGGCAAACACTCTTCAAGTAGCGTAGTTTAATTAAATTTCGAACATTTTTCCAACGGCACTTTACATTGTACCGGCAAATGCTGGGTGCACCGCCAAAAAAAAGGGGTGCTAGGTGGGCCAAAGCGGGGGGCTGGCACTGCGAAATAAAGTTGCAAAGTGTCAAATTGAGACAGTCTCGCACAAAGTGTGTCCCCCTTTGAGAAAACGAGCGGGGGTGGCGAGAAATATGAAAGTGAAAGTCTCTTGGGGGAAATGGAATCGCATTTGCTCGCTGCGTTAATTGCTTTAAATAAAATGGAATTGGAGTTCGTAATTGATATTGCTTTCATGAGCATACTTATTTGAAGCCTGTTTACTTCGTACTCGTAATTTATTTAGATCAACCTACGTTGTTTTACAGAGTGGAGTTTCATGTGCATCTCAACACTTTCTTCATAAATTAAGCGAATTTTGCCTAAGGGACAAAACCTTCCACCCTATTATACATACAATAGCCAGCTTTCCACCTTCTGCTTACATAATCGTGGAATTCCTGTGAAATATCTAGCGTTAACACCCAGGATTTCCCATTCATCCAATCACTTTCACTCCATTTCGCTCGCCTAAATGCCAGACAAAATAATCCATGAATTAGACGCGATTGATTTGCCACCTGAGTCCGTCGTCGTCGACTAATTGTCCTCGGCTCGAGTCTGATTATCGATTATCACCTTAATTTTGTCGGGACAGAGGAAGAAGGTAGCAGCTACACCTTCGCTTCTCATTAGGCAACGTTATCGGTGCCTTATACATGCTCCTCCAGCTCCTCCAGCTTCTCCGGCTCCTTGCGCTCCATCCGTAATCCTTTGTGGGCCCTAAAGTAGCCCATTAAACGGCAGTTTCATCCCAGCCGATCGGCTTTGTCGGCTGGCTCAAAGGTCAATAAACAATCGCCGGCCAACTTGCATTGATTCCGTACCCATTTCCACAAGTCAGTCAAACAATTAAGGCCACAATTCAGAGTTAGCCGAGAAATTATGGTGTCACCACAGCGGAGGTGACAGGCGACTTGGTCTGAACTGCTTGGGCCGCTGACAAATGATGGTCCGCTCCATTCGAGGCGAGGCAAAAGTGCTGACTTGGGCGCACGGACTTGGGTCGACACATAAGCAGGTAATCCTTTAACCTGCCGCTCAGACAACTCAATTCTGGGGTCAAAGACGGCATACCGACAGGGGACAGGGCATCGATCGATTGAGACATTCAGACATTGTCATCATCGTTCTACTATCGCAACTGGGGCGGCGTTTATCTGAGGCCAGAAGGCTGGGCAAACAGGTAGGGAGCAAACGCAGGACAAGCCAAAACCTCAAAGGACACTTTCACAGGCCAGTGCACAAAGGGACAGAAGACGCCGAAAACTTCATTGTGCAATTGGCACAATTAAACATAAAACCAAGTCACATCGCAGGCGGCGGCTCCTCTGAGGTTGGAGATTTTCGCCAGAAATCAGCAGAGGATCCGATCCAACATCAAAGGCCAAATTGTTTGATTGTTTGTCACAAAATGTTTATGCTTGACTGCGAAACAAACAAACAATTGTTACCTCAAAACTATTTTCGGGGCGGCAGCCTTAGAAGCAGACGCTTCGTTTCCCTGGGAAATCTTGCGCTGGGGAATCTCTTTGAGCAGATTTTGGTTAGCCTGCGTTAATCGGGTGGGCAAAAACCGCGGAAAAGCTCCTAAACCGCAACCTTAACCTCGGCCGTGTGAAATGCAAAACCTGCTCCATCTTCAAATAATTAAAATTGATGTCCGCGCTGGCAAAAATGTTTGGCCTGCGAAAAGCGGAAAATTCCGCTTGCAAGGCCACACCACCGTTCACTACAGTAGCATAATTTGATTAAAGCATCCATCCTGGCGCGGAAAAGGGGTCAAAGGTAACCAACAGCGTTGACGAGAGGTTGCAAGGTGAGCTAGAGAATTGTGCACTGGGAAAAGAACTTCAGTGTTGCATTATTCAACTGGATAAGGAATGAATTTTGGGGTAAACCATTCATAGAACCATTCATTCTAGATTGCGTTTCCAGCTATTGATTGAATTTGCATTGGCTCAATTGAACTGCTGCCCCTTTTTGGCAAGTGTATCATAGCTACTCCTCGTGCTGTTCATGAGTATGTCAGAATATTTGGAATATTTTGACGCAGTCGAGGCGCAAAATACCCAAAGCATGCTTCAGTCGACTCCGGGTCAGGTCGCTTTTTATGGCTGGTAATTACACCCCTTTGGGGCAGGCTCCCCTTTGCAACGATGGCAGCGGCATTAGCCATGAGCATTGGGCTCCCAACGGGGCCGGGGATTCCCTGGGACTTAGTTTGATATTCGAAAATGTTTAAATATAACTTTATGGCGCAGGATTTTTGAAATTAGAGGACCGAGTGCAGCAATAGCAGCTGTGGGTCGGTGGGTGGGTCGCTTTGCGTCTCGACCTTGTTACCGCAACGAATTAATGGGCGAGAATGATTCGTGACCACTTTTCTGAGAGTTTTTGAGGCTGCTCTAGCAGCGGGACATTTTCGGGGATTCGGAAACATTTCCAATGTCCTTGACCGCGAGCGGGTACCTGGGCAAATGTTCACACTCAATTATCGACGGTCGACCGACGTCATTAGCAGCCAATTAGCATCGCTGACCCACTCACCGGGATATTGGCCAAAAATTTAGGAAAAAACTACCCATGTGCAGCCAGAACTCAAACGGAGTTTGGTAACTCAATCCGGCGTGGCTAAACTATCCCAGAAACGAACTAACGCCAATTGAGCTGTAAACTTGTCGATGCCGAGATAATGGTAGCGTGGAGAATTTACACGGCAATCTGCAGCACGCAATGGAACCTCACACTGCAACTCAAACTGAACCCCAGCCCAACTGGGCCCTCATTGCATCGCATGGCATGTTACGCATTAAAAACTAAAAAATAATATATGTATTAATAACTTTACGAACTACCGAACTAAGCTGTATGATCTTAAAAGTGTCTGATACTATTCCCTCTGTGCCGAAAGTGACTTTAAAATTAAATTTCTGTTTGTCACAATCCGAACTGTAGGTCTACAATCCGATCTAATCACCCAAGATTTCCGATGGAACGTAGAGCAAGATATCTTCCTACCCGTTTCCTCTGCGATCACAATGCACGCTTTAATGACTAATTATAGACGGACTTTATGGAATAGCTGATGTTAGATGCTGTGTATCCGAGGCATGTCACGCTATGATGAGTTGTCATAAAATCCTCAGTGTCAGAGTCGAAGTCAGCAGCGGAGATGAGAATGAAGATGGAGTCGAAGGGAAAGGAAAATAGCAGGGAAGACAGCTCTCTATGGCTTCTATGGTCATGTCAAAGTTGAGGGACAAACGTGTCGTAATTGATTTTTATGGTCTTTGGTCTTTGTCATTGTAGCTGCTTGGCCTCGTCGCAGAAGAGCCCAAATGGTTTATGACGTGGCAAAGATCGTAAATCCATCGGTACTACCCACAGTTTTAGCTTGTCCCCGTTTTCTACGAGCCCAGTTAGTTGCCAATTTGTATTGCCCTTGCACATTTACGACCTTGAGATGCTGCTAAACTGCAGCCTTGAGTAAATCTCAACTCCCAGCATGCTGGTTTCTGGAATCCATCTAATGCCGGGATGACCGAGCATAAACAAATTATCGACGGTTAGAACAGTTGGTTTCCGATTTGGTTTCGGTTTTCCACCGACCTCTCCAGAGGTGTCAAGGTCAAGATCCTGGCAAGGTGATTGCCTTGCTCCCTAAGGTTCTACGGTTAGCCAAATTCGCGTTAGTCACACAGTTCTGGGGCTTGAAGCTGAGCAGATAGGGCTGTATATCACTCGAAGGTGAGGCGAAAAATTTCACGAAATTCGGAAAATTTGGTTAACTTATCGGTTGATTCACAGAAACCTAAGCCAATACGTTACACCAATTTAAAACCAGTTTAAATGTAAAATGAAAACTCTTTGCAGTACGGCAAACTGCGCAACAATTTAAAAAGATTAACCATAAATGTATCGATCATGTTCTCTTTCAAATGATGCACTATCATTGTATTTGCTCGGGCACTGCACTTAATTTGTGATTTATTGCGATATTAATCCAGCATTAATATCAATTCAATTGCACAAAACCCACTCGTGACCACAACGAGAACGCAGAACAAGTTGCAAGCATTTGACCCAGGCCAGTGTTAATTGATTTAATTGCAAAGAAAAGCAATACGAGTGCATCACGCCCCCGTCGCCTTCCTAATGCGATAACAAACAAAACGAGGAGTTCGACAAACAAAAGATGGGGGACGGAGGGAAAAGCGCTGGCTGCTATCAGGGAAATATTAAAAATTAACAACAAAAAATAATTTCCCATAAATTCTCGTTAACGTGGCCCTCCCCCTCCCCCTTCCATCACCCTCTATCACTTCACGCTGCCTAATTAAAAGCAAACAGCTAGTGTCTGATGATCCCCAGGAGGCTGGGAGTGCGAGGATGAGCAGCCGGCCACTGATAAGAGAGGGATAGAGATGGCTGTATGTGCGGAGAAAGAGAGAGCAGATCCAGACTCTGTCGGCGCTTCATACAATTTGTCTCATAATCAAATATCATTTGTTAATGTCTAGCCCTGTGAAAGGGAGGACCAAGGCGAGATCTGCTGGCGGCAGTCGAATTCGGAGTTTGTTATGTTTATGCACTGGGAGAATATACTGAATATATCAGAGATTAATGGTGATTACTATTCCTTGTACGCGAATATATGATAATACATAGAACTTATAATTAAACCGAAAAAGATTTTAATAAGCCTAGGCTGAACAAATCTACAACCATTTCTCTCCGTGTAACAGAGGGTGGCGTAACTTAATATGCAGTTTAAATGTATGCGTAAACATTGATAGCGTATTGATGACCAACTGATGATGATTATGTCGCGGATGAGGATGTCCAAAAGGGCCTGGATAATGCAGCTTCCACTGTCCACAGATAAGATGCAGCTGGATGTGGCATTCACTTCGCGAGGATCTCGCATCGATGAAAACAAATGAAATGCAAACGCCCTTAATTAAATTTCCCTTCGTTTCTGCTTTCCTTCTTCCGTTCGCCCAGGTTGCCCCCATATTATTTTTCTCCCCCTTTTGATACCGTGAAATTTCCTGGCCACACGAAGATCATCACGAAGCCCCAAGAAACTAGCGAAACTGGCGTTTTTAATGTCTCAATTTGCCTGCATACGCTGAGAGGGGCGGGGGGAATCGCGAAAAGGAGAGAAGGGAGGGAAAGAGGGGGCTCAATGTCTTCATCAAAACCACGATGCACAGCAAAACGCGTTAAATGAGCGATCGTTAAAAGGAATTGCGAATGGCGAATCGCGACTCGCTTGGCTTGAGCTCAGTTTGAGTCTTGTCTTCGGAGGCGAGCTCCCTTCTTTTGCATCGAAAGCCCGGGGCAAGAACGGTTACGTGCCCCTCTGATAGGCGGTACTTGCAGCACAGTGGGGTAAGGTGCTCGAAAAAGACTGCGGCCATCTCGACGTATTTATTAAAGGGAACTATTACCTTCTCTTCAAGGTATCACCATGGAAAGCAGGAGAGCTAAATCATAATTTAGCGCTCTGGTATTTATAAACCTTACAACTTATGCAATTTTTCATTGCACCTCCAACCACTGTACATCAACGAGCTGCAGCCAAATTGTTTGCGTTGTGCAACAGCAACAACAACAAACACCGCACCACGCAGCAGAAACACCGGCATCAAAAGCCCCCACACAGCACACGACGTCACGACAAAGCACTCGCAGAAAGAGAAAGACACAGTGAGCCGAAAGAGATAGATGGATGGCCAAAGAAGTCAAGGCAGCAGAACCTCGCACTCATCGCTCGTCACACTGCTGAGAGTTTTCCTGGCCCTTTAATTTGGCGTTACCCTTTAAAGCAAAGGTCTAAGAATCTCACGCAAACTAGAAAAAAATATTTACAATACTACATTTCTAAGTATTTTTGAGAGTTGTAATGTATTTTTTTATAAAATATATATAAAATTGTATTGAGGAGATCAGAGCTCCCGAATGTAAAGCCTATTTATCGGGAAAATTAAGCTGAGATACGTAGATATAGTCAACTGATAAGCTATGAAGGAAAAGTTTGTAATGAATCCCAAAATATATATTTAAATAATTAGCTTGACAATTATCCTTGGAAAGGGTATATGGGAATATCCAAAACGAAGTAAAGTTCTTCTTGCTTTTTTTTGGATGCTAGTGGAAGTGATGCCGTTGTCGCTGGCTGCTTGCCGCTGATCTTATCGGCAATTTGTCATGCAAAAATTTACTGTCGCTCCAAGTCGCGATTGCCAGGGAGGGGAGAGGGGGGCGAAGTGTCTTCTTAGGGCGGGGGGTGGTAGGGATGCCCCCGTTTGTTTATAATAAAAGTTGCTTGTGCGGCGGCTCATGCGGCAGTGTTTTATAATTTTTTGTTTCGGTTCCCTTTTTTCTTCGTTTTTTGGGGGGCGGCTTCAAAGCGTTTGTACAGGATGTGCGTTGGTTTTTTTAGTGTCTCCCCGAGCTCCAAGCCCCTCCGTCCGCCGCCCCCCTGCCCTTGTGTGCCGCCTGATCAACTCATACAAAATGTGTCGATTAATGCGCTCCAGATGCTCTGACAGACACTCGCACAAAAACGGGAAAACGGGAGGAGTGCGGCTGGAATGCGCCTTTGATTTGTTGGGGCTCCGCAATGCGGTGGTGGATGAGGGGGTATGGGGGAACGGGGGGCTGTTCTGGGACTCGGGCGGCGGATGAAGGGTGGGGGGTTGGGGGCTGGCCTGACACTGATGAATGTCAGTCGTTTGTCAAAACGCACTGGAAAAGTGCGTCGAGTTTTTGCCGCTCGAAGGGGAAAAAAGAGGCACGTTTTGAAAGCGAAATGAAAACAGTAATAGCAAGTGAGAAAGAAATGGTTGGGGATTTTGACTACCAGATACCCCTTATTCATCAGCATTACTAAGAAATTGTATGTACTTTACTCCTCACATGAATATGTTTCAATATAAAAATATAAGCATTACTTGCTTGCCTTCAATTTAGTACATTTAATGCATTATAAAATAGCATTATATAATATTTCACCACGAAAGTAATAATTTTAATAACAATAAATAGTGGTTGTATAATACTGCTATACAGTATACCCCTATTTCTGAAGTACCCTGCATAAAACCCAAATGAAAAGCAATGAATGAATGAGTGAGAGGCACTGTGAGTGATAGGGAATGAGTACTTGAAGGGAACTGCAGCTTGGGATTTGAACGCTTTGCCCCTTCACAACTTTTGAAGGGAGCGTCTCCCCATTGGGGGCTGAACTTGGGTTTCCTGAATCCGTACGTGTGTGTCAATGGATGACGCCACTCCCGGACACCTTGAATGGGTTGCTCCATGTGTGTGGCCCCCAGAGCCAAACAATGGAGCTCAATGCTCCTCATAAACGTGTCTCGGTGATGGGTTTAATTGCTGCCACCAGGATAGAAGGCGCCATGAAAAGTCAGACAGGTCACCGGAAAGTTGGAATCTAGTCAAAAATATTTTTGCTCAAAGTTAATCCATGCAGAATTAAGCCATGAGCAGGAGAGATCATCGGAATTGATCTCTTCCATCTGGTGGCCAGAACCACTCGAAAAGTCCCAGACTTCGACTACCTGCCTTCTGTTAAAAACCACATATTAGAAACAAATTATTGCATTAAGCCTGTTGATAAATCAATCCGGAAAACCCATACTGCGCAGAAGAAAACCCCCTAGAAACGCTGAAACACTTGAACATGTTCCTTTTCAAGATCCTCGGCCAAGTGGAAAATGTGGGCCAAACAAAAGGATTCGAGAACAGAACAGTTGTTGAAATAAAATACGAAATGAAATATTTTTCACCAAACATTCGGTGGGTCTGCCGTCCAAAAAGGTATATAGTCATTAAGATAACAATCTGAACGACAGACAGAGACATGAAAACTAGAACAGAAATTGTCATCAGCAAACGGGGAAAACAAAACAAAAATTAAAAGGACAACATGTGTTGCCAGGATCCCACGAAACGTGGAGGCACAAGGACAACAGTTGGTCTGATGAGCATTTAAGGCTGTGGCAGATTCGACAAGAGCAAATGAAAATTCCGAGTTGTTAAAAATTAAATAAGAAAAATATTATTTTACTGCATATCCAACCGCATTGGGAAAACCGCAACAATGGGCCGAAAAACCCAACCGAAATCCGCACAATTTTCGCAGTTCCCAATTGAGTAGTGAGTGTTGCAGGTAGCCGGCCACTGTGGACAGTTACCTGTGGCGATTTTTGGCAGTATTATGCACTGGCTACGGCTTGAAAGATGATTGAGTGAGTTTCCCGGAGAAGTAAGTACAGTCAGACCCTCGTGGAAGGGACGCAATTAGGCATGCCGCACGGAACTAATGCATTTTCGCAACCGCAGAAATCAATTTGCAGCGCAGCCAGGGAGAAGCACTTAAGATAAGGTCTTCCATGGTTCCCTAAGACAAGGTGGGATCTTTTCAGGGAGGTCCCCCGAGAGGAAAAGCGCTGACAGCCGTCGAACATCGCACTCTGGAAACTGGAAACTGGATACTGGATTGATGGCTGTCACGGGGAATTGACATAACAAATGTCACCCCGGGGCGATCGAGGTGCTCTCCGTTGTTTCCTGTTTGTTTGTCCAAAGTTCTTTGTCAACGCGCTCGAAAATTAAGCAACAAAAAAGAGAGAACAAATTTTAGAAAATACAAAATAAGAACTGTTTTGCAGTCCATATCGCGGACCGCATATCGTGGTCCTCTGCTGGGGTGGATTCCCCAGAAACATGTGTTTACTTCGCCAGAACTCAATGAGCTCTGGATGTTGTGTGTTTTCTCTCGATTTGTGTAACAAATTACTGAAAGCAACAGATTTTTAATGTAAATATAATTGTATAATTATATAATCTGTAGCAGATGTGCAAGCTGACAATGGGGGTTTATTCACTCACCCAAAGGGGGATCATTTTTTGGGAGTTTGGTGCATTAGTTTGGGGATTCTAGATGACAGGGATTAATTTTGGGAAGTGTGTGCTGTGTCGAAAGGAATAAAAGTGTCACTTTTAGAAAACTCAAAGGATAAAAACGTCTGAAGCTGAGTTACACTTAGAAACAAGCCAGAGTGTAGGAAACCCATGCAAAGCAGATCCAATTAAGTTGTTGTAGAGCGTTTAGACATTTGTAACTAATTGGATTTAAATTGGATGAAATACAGAAAAATGCTGCTTGAGTCCTGCCAGACTGCGCCACACCAAATAACACCAATAAACCCTGAGTTATGCTGCTGCTCCAAACCCAAATAAATATCAGGCAATCGCATACTTACTCCTCCTGTGATCATGAATCCCAGCTGCAGGGAAGCAAGACACATGGACACGCCCCCGCCAAAAACCCAACTCTCATTCGTGTGCTAATCACGAGAAATTCAATCGAAAAATACATATATGTTCGTATGTGTAGAGGAATCAGATGGGCAGTAGAGCCGAGAAATCACGCGCCTCGCAGGAAGCCTTTGTCCAAAGTCAGAAATTGGAGTGGAGTGCTTAGCACCCCTGCGGTTAGGGCATCCTCATCTTTATACCTCAGCCTCATCCTCATCCTTATTCTGATTCTCATCCTCGGCGATCTGACGATCCGAATTAATTTCGAAACACTTCAAAGCAGGCACGACGCCAGCCAGACTCTCGGATGGAAATAAATTAATTAAATATGCCCAGACCTGCTCCAACTGCGGAATCGGAATCTGATTCTGAATCGGATTCATCGGACTCCCCGGAGGCAGAGAGTTTCGATCCTCATCCTCATCCTCAGACGTTGTCAAGAGTCCCGACTGCGGACATTGTTTGTGTCAAATTTTCAAATTTAGTTGTTAAACCCGAAAAACAAGACAAGCAGCCAGCAGCCCAGCGCCCAAAACCAGCCAAACCAGGCAAAAGTTGGGAACCAACAAAAAAAAAAAAGAAGGAAGATACGAAAAACAAAAGGCGTCGGATCACATCACTCACTCTATCCGACTTCCAGTCCCTGGGTAATTATGGGTTATGCAATGGCAAAAAAAGGAAAAACAAGGAAAATCGAAATACCAACTCAAGTCTCGCCGTCAAGGGGAGAATTTCCAGCTAAAGATCCCATTGAGTTCGGGGCTACACAGAAATTTAGACATTAGACACTTATTGGCAACAGCGTCAGGAGCAGGAGCCCTCCGCTCCGATGGTCCGATGGTCGAAAATTGCTGTTAGCAGGTAGCCAGGAGCTGCCGATCGGCTCTGGCCACTGGAACGGAACAGCTTCCCAGTTTCTTTTTTGCATCTCTTGTGGATAACCTGTCATTAGCTCCGGGCGGGTTTTTGGGCAAAGGGAGCAGCTCGGCACCTTCCTCAGTTTCCCTGCCACTGCCCCGCTGCGTCTTGCATTGAAATTGAGTCGTTGCAGGATGCACTTGATGGTCAGCAGGGAACAGTTCCTCTGGGCGAAGTCCACGGGGGCACAACGGGATGTATACATCGCTTATCGGTGGCTTACATTCGGATTTGGAACCAAACTGCTCAGTTTCCTATTGGTGCGTTCCAGCACGTGCAATTTTGGGTTCAGACTGATTGATGAATGGGTTTTGGGGGAATTTCAAGTGATTTTGCAAATTTTAAGCAGCTGGTTTTCGTTTATGATGTCTTATCAAAAAGAAAATCCCTTTTATGACTAACGATTAATGGTATTTGAGTGCAGTTAAACAACTTTCTACAAATTATTAAACATTACTGTGTGATCACCTTTTAATGGTAATTTCAACGCTTTGCTTTGCAATTTAAGGAGTTCCATCTGCCCATCGCGATATCAGCCATTATGATCAGAGCAAACCAATTATGAGTTGACAATGCCCCGCTGCTCTTCAGTGGGATCGAGTTTTGGTGGATGGAGCTGGAGCCTCCACTCACCAACTGCATCCATTGTTGGCCTCAATGGAGGCAAATTGTCAAAGCTTCAGAAGAAGAATCGAGGAGTGCGGCGGACGAGGCACGGAAAGAATATTCAAAGTATTTGCAAGTATTTTGCATGACATTCCCGTTAAAAGGCAGACATCAAACTGAATGGGCCTCGATGTGGAGGATGGCATCCAGGGGTTCCGCCTCGCGTCTTCCAGTCATCCTCAGAATATGCCGATGATGACTATGATGATGATGATAATGATGATGGCTTGGGTGCCTGGCCCGGGCATTTTACGGCTGCAGCTAATAATGCAATTTGCTGTTGGGCCCTTGGCTGCTCCTTGAAAAAGTCGCATCATTTGACAAGACATTTATGCGGCACTTGTGGCGTTTTGCGACTCTCAGCCTCCACGATTGCGATTGCCATTGCACTTGCTAAATTAGGCGCAACTGGCGGAGTGGCAGCTTCTCTACTCGTGGCAATTATTCAGCTATGAGTTGCCATTTGATTTGATATGTGCCCCATATGGTTTGACAAGTTGCTGCTGTAATTGTGTCATTTGTGGTCTGTTGGTGGCGGAAATTGGAAAGATATTGCATTTCACACACGCACAGTTTTGCAAGTGGACCACAATCCGCAATTTCGATTGAATTAAGCAATCAGGAAACCAAAGCAGCCAGGACCCACTAAAATCTAATTAAGCCGCATTGAATTTAATTTTTCAATTTGGTAGGCCAACAATTATGAAGTATCCTTTCATAAGCTATAGGTGTGCCAATAAATATTTTACAGCATAATAATTGTATGCATATTTAATTTTGGTTGTGGCAAAAGTTGTTTGTAATCGTACACTAATTTCATATTTAAGTGCCCCAATTCAGTGAGATGATTGAATAAACGGCCCTTCAATTAATTCACTGACTTGGCCAATTGCCAATTTGCTTTAAGCCAACTAAAATAGTCACAGTAAGATAGTTAATCTGATAAGACTGTTAACTGTTTCTGTGTTACACTCGGGCCTAATACAATTTCACATTTGATTGCATTAATTTGACCAGAATCTGTTTCATTTGTTTTCAGCCCCATTTCTTTTTTTGCCACAGTCCCTGGTCCAATTAATTTTGTTTATGCGCTTCATTTGATCCCCTTGAGATGAGGCTTCATTTTTGGACAAATATATTTATTTCGGATACATAAATTTATGCATATTTATGAAGCGAAATTTATTTTATGTCCATTTCGAATGCAAACAAACAACAAAACACAACTGCCAGCACGCTCTCCAAGCTAATTCCCCAAATCCCCGAATTAATAAACCAGAGTACGCAAAGTCCCCCAACAACATGTAGGGTGCAAAAAAAAAAGTATAACTTCAACCGGAGGACAACACGCGAATGCTGAAAAATGGAAATGGAAAATAAGCAAGGAAAAACCTGACAGCCCCAGCAATTTACATGTCGAAAGAGACAGGCATACTCCGAGGGAGAAGAGCAACCGATTATTAGATACAGATACATCTATAGGAGGTAATACTGTTGGATGCGAGAGTTCCGCAGACGGAGCCAGAAATTAGTTTGTGTAAACAAACATGTCAACATTCACATTTATCACCGACGCAACGAGGGCTCTTCCTCCCCCTTTGGCTCACCTGTCCAGCTGTACACTGAGCAAAATAATGTATTCCACGCAACGAAACCACCTAAATGGTTAGTTCCTAATCACTTTTTAAGTGCTATGTCTGCAACTGAGTTATTATTAAGGTAGAACCTATCATATACTATACTTTTCTTAATTTTAAACTTATTCTCCCAGTGTAGGATGAGGCCCAGTGGCTAGTTGCGCGGCAGATTGCTACACAGACCTTAGAATTCCTGGAAACCGCACCGAACTCAAGTCTGTCTTATTGTTTTTATTTTTATGGCGCAATGTCAACACTGCATTTTTATTCCCCAGCCAAGTCGGAGTATCGCAGATGGAGTTCAGATCCGGGGACATGGACGTGGACGTGGACGTGGACGTGGCAAGGGGGCGGTACGGTACCTGTGGACCTGTAGAGCTGTCACGAGGCTCGCCGTCCTAAACAAAGACATTATTGATGCCCAGATGGTTCCGAGATGATAACAGAGAGCTCAGCGTACTTGGAGGCAGTCACTCAATGATCAGATAAGTGAGATGGCTGGACTCAGCAGTCGAGGGAGTCTGTGATCTTCGGCAGACACACGCGATGGGGACTCTGGGGCTCGGGACTTGCTCTCCATAATTTATAGAAGGTAGTCAGGTGAAGTCCGGGGTCCAACATCGCATCAGCCCCCCGACAATTACTTTTTGAGCTGCCAGTCAGGCGACTTGTTGACATCTACTCCTTGCATGCGAGGCTTCGACTGGAATCTCCTTGGGATCTCTCCTTGGGATCGATTCGTGTTTGTTTGCTTTGTGCGGTTGTCACTTCGGGGGGCCTTTCTGGGGGTAATTGGATATTGTAAACAAGTTGTAGTAGTAGCCGGTGCCAATGGGATGCATTTCCCCGGCTTATACTTATTTATGAGTGCGATGCTGGGGTGTAGATATGAATAATGATCGAAGGCAAAGCCATAGATCGACGGGTAAGGAAAATGGAGAAAGACGATTCGATGAAGGGATCTATTTAAATATGTGTACCACACGACATTCCATCAGTTCCCGTCAAGATAAATAAAATGGTATCTCTTTCTCAGGGCGAAAGCAGGGTGAGTAGTTCCTGGGATAATTTCAGATACCCTCACGTTCGAACCCCGAAACACGCTATCTTACCCAACAAGTCAATCTATTCCATCAAACAACTAAGCCTAGTTCTACATCAAGCCACACAACTGATTTTATTAGACTCACTTCCTGTCTGATCGAGGCGCCAAAACATAATTCAAATATTGACCACAATCCTCAGAACAGAGATACAAAATAATAAAAACGTACAAATAAAATAAACAAAGGAGGAACCACTGGCATGGCTACCGATCGATCGCCTTGGGTAATCCCATCCAGAGCTCAGAGCTGAGATCGCTGAGCAATGGATTGCAGATAAGAGGAACATTCCCAAAAGCCAGAACCCGAAACCAAACTGATTCAGCTCTCCATTCAGGCGAAATTGTCAACGATATAAACGGAGGTAAATATTCAAGTAGGACGATTACCGAACAAAAAGGGACAACAAAAGGAATTTATGACTTGTGTCACTTTCAGCGCCATCAACCCGTAACTCAGACGCCGCCGGACAACAACAACCCACGAGAATTCCACGTATGCGCGCCTGGAAATTAAGATACAAACATGCCCAAGGAGCCTCCGCCAGGAAGATCGCATCTAGCCAGCGATCGCTCAAGCGTTTCTCGCTCCTCCACAAGCCTCCTTGCCTTTCCCATTCCCACTCCAAGTCCCGAGTCCCAATTCCTGGTTCCCATCGCTCCCGATCCCGCCACCATTATCCGCCTGTCGTCAGCCAGGAAGATAAGTGCGTGGCGATAAGCCAGACGGACGACAAACGACATCAATGCGTTGGGTTGCGCCTCTGCCTCTGACTTCGGAGGTGCACTGCGAGAAATACACATGTGCTATGAAAAAATGTGTTATGAATATGAAGGTACCTGATATTAGGCAGTGAAATGATATCACAAAAGGGCACCTCCATTATTTCATAAGAGAATAAGCCTAATGTCATTTAACTATATTTTATATACTATTCATTTTTTCCCAGTGCTGATTTCACAATGGTAAATGTGCAGCTTGGTCTGAGTTTAAGCTTAAGATCGGAGACTCCGCCACGGGAGTCGGTGGCAGAGCAGCTGGCCAAGCAGAGGCGGGTCTGCCCCATCTCCTGGTCCATCTTCTGGCCATTCAAGGAGTTGGCACAATTGAGCACTTGAAGGGGCGTTGTTTGTAAAAGGGATTCCTGGTAGAGAGGAGAACGAGTGGGCTGGTCAAGGTAAACACAGCAGTTACGAGGTTGCGATAATTCAGGCAGGTGCTGCTTCGTGTTTGGGAGCATTCTGAAGACGGATCGTGAAGAAAGAAGCCATCCAAGAGTGTTATCACTCTTAAGAAGCTAATATTAAGTATTTCAATAGTATACCAAGATTAATCAAGCGCCAGCCATGATTGCCATGCCATTCTATCATCAGGCCATTTAACGCGATAAGGAAATATGTTAAAGGATTCTTAATTACTCTCAAGTGGCAGAGGTAACCAAAGCCAGGCACACTTACTGTCGGCACATACACTTATGTAAAATCGCTTAAGGAGATTGCAACCATTACAGACCGGCACTTTAATGAGCTGGATCCACACACTCGGTAATCGAGGGAGTTTGGCTACTAGAATAGATGGCGAAAGGTAACTTATCGAGAAAACAATTACCATTTACAGACTAATTGCGATGCTTATCCATGTGCAGCAGCTGAAAGCGATACTGGAAGGGCTTGCGATACGCATCCCATAATCAATACAAGTATAAGCCTCAAACTGTCATCGAGAGTTTACATACCCTTTCTACACTCCAAATCCCTCGGCCGGAATTCCCCAATCGAAATCAACAATTTATTCATTTAATGCCGGGCATTCGCTGCTCATTTGCCGTGATTATTTGCATAAACTGGCCCCCAGACTATCCATTTGATAAATATTCAATTAGGCATAGGCCGAGTGCAATTCAAAATGTGGAAATATAATTTTTATAATTTTCCACTAAACTGAATTTTGGTATTTTACGCATTACACATTGCGCAAATGCAGCAGAGATTGAAATTACAAATTAATCGACTGGGATTTGCAATGCAAAAATGGTTGAATTTGTAATCTCAACCACAGTGGTTTCATTTCACAACATTCATTCACCCACCATTGTGTACTTTTTTGTGGCGCCTCCTGAACTTCAGGACTTCAAAGAGGCCGACTTTTCAGAAGACGCTAATTATGTGCCAGCTTTGTAGGCTTTGTTGGCACTTCCCGTCGTTAATTTGGCTGAATCTGAACGTTTTATTGGCCATCGAAGTGTAATCAAAGGCCATAAAAGGAGTCTTCAACCAAATTATGTATGTGGCCAACACATGCCACTCCGTTGGCTGGTTACTTCTTGCATCTTTAAGGCGGCGCCAAACTCTTTGATTTCTAACACCTTTTCTTTTTTTTTGTTGCTTAGAATCAGAATGCACCGCCTTCTGTTTTGAAGTGTGAACATTTGGTGTGAACTTGTAAAAAAACATTTGCTAGCAATCTGACTTCAAGCTGGAAACGCCATCGTTTATGTGAAGAAAGAAAGAGTTTCAGATCGCAAGTGTTGATTGCTATGCGAATTGATTTGTGAATAAGATTTATAACTTTTATAAAGATAGAATAGTGAATTGTTACAAAAACCATGTATAAGTGATACATCTGCTTTCTTACGGAAATATGATATATGTATCTTGTACAAGTGCATTCACTTCGCCTCAAGTTTCGATTTCCATAACCCATTCATAACCCAAACAGCGATCATAAGGCTATGAAACAAAATACTATGACTGCACATATCTGCTCCGATATACGATTTTACGATTCAAGTTCATGAGCAATTTTAACGATGGCTCTGTCTAATCAAGTAACATGACCAACACATGGAGGGGGAAATTTGGTTGAAGAAACCCTTCAAACAAAAGAAACATTTCTTATGCATGTAAGTACTCCGGGCGATTACACATTTTATGTGCACTCACTCAATTCAGACGATGCTTTACGAGACCCCGGACACTGCTTTTGCATACAAATGGTGAATGCGGTTCTAAATGTCTAAATTTCTATATCTTCGTACATTTATAGTGCGGTGTAGTCGAGAGCATTTTTAACGACACTTGTCGAGGAATGCGTTTCACTCAAATCAAAAACACAATTTGTGCGTTTTTCCCTAAATGATTTCTTCGCTGGGTCACATCTTTATTGGATAATGTATTTATATTTCGTATATGTGGATATACAATTTTATTTTCTTTTCATAAGAAAACTGCCCATTAAAGTCGAAAGTGGGGGCTATAAAATGGCAAGATCAGACCAGAGACCCTTGTTGTGGCCAAAAGGTGTGAATTTCCTGCGCATTTCACCCAGCTGAAGGAGCAAAGGAAATGAAAACGAAAACGAAAACTGTAATAAAAACTTCCCGACATTAAATGTTTCAAACCATCTATGGCTCTTTATGAGTTGGCAATTTGATTTGTATCATCAGAGGTTTTTTATGGGAATTTCTTTCTAAGAGTAAATCTTTTCCCTTTCGTCCCGTTTTCCCCGTTTTTCTCATATGCTCTTCAAGCGATGCCAAAATATTAGCCGCTGCCTCTTGAGCAATTTTACAAAACGAATTGTAATCATTGCATTGCATCTAAACAGACGCAAGACGAAGGATCTTCAGTTGCGGTTACTTCAAAGTCCTCATAGAGATCCACAGATCGCTGTGTTCTTGCCTCCCGGCATGTGGCAAACAGATGAGAACCTCCAGATGAACCTTCACTTGAACCTGCACAGCCTAATGAAGCCATTAGCAGCGCCTTATCGCAGAGCTCAAGGATCCTCGAAACGCAGCACAAAAGGTCCGTCTAAGTATTGTCTTTGCCTTCATTCGAGTTCACCCTGCCCTTTGTTGCGGGGCAACTAATACGCCTAAATTAGATCGAGATCGGGATCGGAATCGGGATCGAGGTGCTCGGGGTGCTCGAGGTGCCTGTGTGGCAGCTGTTGTCCATGTCCAGGATCCTCCTCCTCCTCCGTATAGCCAGTAGGTGTATCCTGACTCTTGCGGCCAGCCATTAACTTCACTCTCGATGACTTAATTTCTACTTTATTTTTGGCAAACACACACCAACACAAGCCATGCTGAATAGCACCTGATGCAGTTGCCCCATTGGAAATTATCGGTTGCAAGATGCCAATTTCAAAGGTCCTAAATTATTCGCCCTAAAGGAAGAACCGTGTGATTTATAGGCATAGGTATGTCTTTAAAAAAGATTGATTCATTTCCAAAATGGGGTTCCATTTATTTGAAATATTTTCTGTTTAAAAAAACAATTTTAAATTGAATTTAAGTGAGCTTAATAGTTTGTTATACATTTGTAGGTCTGCATGATTCTTAAATGTATAGTCTTGAGCGTCCTGATTCCAAAACATATACTCGTACTTATGATTTAGGTTCCATATGCTTGTCTAACCGCAGACATAAATTACATGGAAAATATTTGCCGCTCTACAAATATTGCGGCACTTAAGCACAAATGCTGCCACCCACCGCTCCCCCCTTCTCCTGCCCCCCATTGCACCACCCCCTCTTCCTCGGGCACCGCCAATGTCGCAACACTTTCCAGACAATTGCAGCAGCGAGTGCAACAAGCGTCGCGAAGTTGCAGCCCCCGCGCCGCCCGCATGTTTTATTACTTCCGCGCACTTTCGCTTCGGCAGAATGTGGCATCTAGTATATGTGTGTGTGTGTGTATGTGTGTGGGAAAGTTCTCAGTGCGTTTAGCAGTTGGTTAGAGGAGTACTAGGAGCAGGAGGAGGGGGTGGAGTGCGAGGAGGAGTACATACCATATAGGAATAGGAAGTCAGCTTCCTTTATCCTCCGTTGTCTCTGGCGTTGTTGCCACATTTTGGCGGTGGCTGCGAATGGTTTCCTGTCGGAAATACGTTGCCACAAGTGTGTAAATGCACTGCAAGAAATCAGCCTAGGAATTAGGTAATATACTAGTTGAAAATGACCCAACTAACATACGCTTATGTTGCATGTTAAAAATATTAAATAATTCAATATTAAAGCAAATATTTTATAGGAATCCTTTATATGTTTTATACATATTTGCATACTTACACAATAGTTTGTCACAGTTTTGAATGTTTATACTATTTTTTAATCAGTCTGCAATATATTTTGTTTGAATTTTTAAAAATACTTCGAGTGAGTGGAGAATGCGCTCTGTGTGCGGGGACACATGTGGCACTCAAAAAGGAATAAAAAACTTAAGGCTGAAGATGCAGAATCCTTGCCAGGATACACCGCCCAGACCCTGGCAACTGTTCACTTTCGCTGTTTCCCCAGCTCCCTCCCCCCCTCGTTTCCTCCCGGCCTGCTGGCTTTTTCATATTTTTTCATATATGTATTTCCCGTTTTGCCATTAAAGTTTCACCGCGGCATCTGTCACCGCAGCGCAGCTTTAAAGCCTGCTAAATTTTAATTGCCTTCGCGAATTTGCAGAGAGCTCCAGCAGGAATGGTGCAGTCAGTACATCTACAAAAAAATGCACCAAATGAAACTCCATTTTTGTAACTCACATTTTTTGTGCTATTTCTTCCTTTTATTGCCGACGTGTCGTTTTTACGCCCAGTTGCAGACTTGTGGCCTCGTTTTGGCCACAGCTTCTCGGCCATATATCAAGAATTAATTAGCGTAATGCATTCCCTTAGACACAATCAAAAGGGAAAACAGATCGTGAAAAGTGCTCGAGTATTCAGCATTGAATATGAAGTTGAATCAAATGTGAATCAGGCACTTGAAGAATGATAACTGAGGGGCTGCCATTAAAACTGAAAACACTTCATTTCTGGAAGGCAATTATTTATTTGAATAAATAGCAATGAGTTATTTCAAAGAAGAAGCCAATGTCAAGTTCCAGGCAAGTTGTTATGTGCGGAAGTTATGCACAGTGCGGATCCAGTCGATATAGCTCAGCACATCGGTGAAAGCGCTGACCATCAGGCATTGCGGGTTCGTGAAGCTAGCGATTCCCACTTGGATGAAGCGTTTCGATTTTCCGAATGGGATCAAGGCGCCCAGCGGACCGCCGGAGTCGCCGTTGCACAGATTGCTATACTCGTTGCCAGCGCAAAACTGGTTGCTCGTCAGGGTTAGTTTAGCATACCTCTGGCACACCTCCGGACTTTTGCGAGCCAAGTCGACGCTCCTCAGTTTGCCACTGTCCGCCTCAGACTCCGTCCTGCCCCATCCAGTGCCAGTCAGTGGGTCCAAGGAGTCGATGTAGTGCCTCCACCTGGTATCTGTTACAATGCAGATGGGCCTGATGTTGTCTGTGCAGGATAAAGTGTTGGTAAGATGAATATTTTTATATTTTAAGTTTCCTCTAAGTAATACCAACCTGTGTACTGCACCTTTTTGTACAGTCGGAGAATGGCTATGTCGTGTGACATCGTCGATTTCCTGTATAGTCGGTGCCTGAAGCCCCTCTCCACGAACGCTTCGATTCGATAGGTGCAGTAACTATCGTGACACGTGTCAGATGCCTCTCTATCATACTCTCCCAGTCGAGCAATTCTGCAGGATATGATATATTATATATAAATATTTCTAATAATTTATTAGTTCAAAACTTACAGCTGGGTTCCATCAAGGAAGCAATGCGCGGCGGTTAACACGAGTCCTGCAAAATAGTATAGAAATTACAAGCTGCTGGTCGAATATGTACACTCTATCTACGGTTTGTGATCAAAGTTCCGCCACAAACGAATCTATCGTCAGTGGAGTGGAGAAAAACCATCCAGGGACTCGAAGTTAGACTGGCGATTGTTGCATTCTTGGCCCGCGAAGATGCGGGACTAGGAGCTCGAATCCCACAGGCCATATCCAGGAATTGACTCGATCCCAGAAGCGGGAGCAGAAGACACGTAAACCCTAACAGAACGGCATTCATTTTGCTACTGATTTCTGATGCGTTCGGATTAATAGCGACCACAGGTCGGTCTTATCAGGCCTCGATTATGGGGAACTTGGTTATTCGCTGAAACTATGGGACTTATGAGGAATTTAGATTATTTATTATTATAAAATTCTCAGAAATCCTTCTGAAGAAAACATAAGTGTTTTTACCCACCCTTCAACATAAAATGCATCGCAATTCTGCTAAAAAGCGTTCGTTACTCGTACAGTAGCATAATCCTTTCCAGATTACATCGTCTATATCTTAGTTCTGTTCAGGTTTAACACTCACAACAAAACTGGAGCAAATGTAAGTTCTTTTTTTTTCCATAACTCAATTGCAGGCTGGTGCACCGTTTTGACCACAGCTTCACGGCCATATATCGAAAATTAATTAGCGCTAAAAAAAGTAAAAAGGGTTTGAGTTACCTGCATTTTACTTCTGCTTAACAAGTATTTGGATGATCAAATCAGGAAAATATATTATCTGATCTAAATTCTATAAAAATGGTTATTTGTGGTAGTTATGCTCAGTACATCCGTGAAAGCGCTTGCATTCTCGGATTTAGCGTTTTTAAAGATAGCAACTCCAATATGAACTAAATGTATAAAGTATTATTCATGGGGCAGAAGAGTCGGTGGCACCTTGGCCTCAATCTGATAATCCGATTCATCCATCAGATAATCAAGTTACCCAGTCGAGTTATGGGGAACTTATATATTCATTGAAACGGCGTTTATTTGTAAAATCATATGAGCATTACCAGGAATCAAGATTAATTATTTCATATTCACTTACCGGGAAATGAAGTTACCAATCGAAGCTCATTTGTTTCTGAGTTCTTTTAAATCCTAAGAAAAGACAGGCAGAATTGCAATGCCCAAAGTATAATCTGTAATTTTTTATAATTTATTTGTAAATTTATTTATGCAGTAATTATGTCCCATATATATTCACAGCCATGCTTATCCATCCGGAGTAGGTGCTCAGATCCGTATAGACACTCGGAGCACGGCAATTGCGATCTCCAAAGCTTGTTAACCCGTACTGGACGAACCGCAGATCCCCGTAGTAGTTCACCACACCTCCAAGTGGTCCGCCCGAGTCGCCGTTGCAGGTGTTGGTCTCGCTGTTCCCGGCACAGAGGTTGCTCTGTGCTAACGAAATATTATACTGGTCGCTACATACGCTCCTATTCATCACTGTGACGGAGGCTTCCTGGAGAGCTGTTGCCGGCAGACCGTTGTCCATAAATCCCCAGCCGGTGGCCGTGAGCGACATTCCGTCCTCCAGCAGGAGTCTCATATCCGGGTCGAGGATAATGCAGATCGGCCTGATGTTGTCTGGCAATGAAATGGATCATGTTCTTCGCTTTGGAGCCAAGTGGGGATTGTAAAATATAGGCTACCTTCAAATTTCGCAGATCTCCCAAGCTTTATTAGGCCGATGTCGTTCAGCAGAATCGAACGAGTGTAGAACCTATGCTTTATGGCGATGCTCACCGGGTAGTCCTCAGCTGGGATTTGGCACATTGATGCCGAACTGCGTGCAAGTTCACTTCCTCCCAATCGAACAGTTCTGAAAGAGTTGTGCATTTCAGTTTCCATTTCAGGATACGATAATTGCAGATCGATTTACTCACATATTTGAAGAGGATTCAATGCAATGCGCGGCCGTCAGGACGAATTCTGAAGTAAGGATTATTAGTACTGTGCTAAGGAGGAGGTCTCAAGTATACCAACGATGAGTTATGAGTGTGCCAGAACAGAAATATCCAACTTCATTTAGCAGATAGGCCATCCAGGGATGGGAAGAGATATCAACATCACTGCCTCCGATAATTCTCGATCGGTAAGGCGACGTCTTGGCCCGAATTCCGCAATTTGGCTCAAGCAGTTTAGCTTCTCCCAAGTGGAAAAACCAATGGCACACAGCGATTGCGACGAGAACAGCAGCTGAAGCTGATTTCATCGCGACTCAAAGAAATAAAACCGACTGAAATCTGCGCTAATCGTGCGACTTTATTAATACTTATAACTAGGCGAGGTTATCAGCGGAGTGAGGTCACTTCTTTACTTGCGCACTCACTTCTTTAAAAATATCCTTCATTAAAAATATCTCTGCAACAGTTGCCGGGAAACATGTTGTCAAAAATCGTGGAAACAAGAAAAAATATTTATATTATTATTACAAATATTACGTTCGTTCTATATTTATTTGTTTCGAGTTAATTGAAGTGAATTCGAGTGGTTCGCACTTTTTAAGAGCTTGGTGTAACAAGATTACTCGAAACTATGTTTGTTAATTTGTGAAGACTGTCCATTTCCTGTCGGCCAGTGTTCGCCGACATCCGAGTTGGCTGCAGCTGAGATGCCTTAATTAAATTTGAGGCAAATTAAAGGTGCCCTCTGCCCGTTTAACCCGTTTTTGCCCACCCCAGCCATTCATGACCACGCCCACAAGGGCCAAAAACGTGGCTGTTGACAGGAGACGATGACGATGACGATGATGTCCTCGCTTTTCGAGCCAGGTGCAATGAGAAGGGGTTAAGGAGCAGGGGTTGGATGACACTATCGCCATTTTGTTGTCAGCTGCTCCTGGCAGGCGACATCAGCAGAAACAGGAACAGAAACTGCTGGGAAAGGACGAAGGCGGATACAAAATGCATGCCAAATTAAACAGTAAATGCATCAGGCCAAAGGAGCTCTCCCCTGGCCAAAAACCAAAAAAATGTGAGGGACCGAAAAGCAAAAAAACATTCGACCAACCCAACCGAGCCAAGCTAACAAACAAACAAACAAACCAACAAACAAACAAACATGCGAACGCAGTGTGAAATTTTAATGTCCAAAATTGCATGTGTGTTCGTGGCCATTGTTGTTGCTGCTGGCGTTTCCCTTCAGCCGACAGCCAACCAACAAACAGCAACAACACAAATTACTGGCCACGTCAACACACAGAGAAAAAAAGGTTACAACTGTGGCTGTCAGTCTGCGGCAACAGCGAAATCAGCTCCAGGCCATGCAAAATACACCGGCAACGAAATAAAGCGGAAAACAACGATTGATTCGAGCAGCAGAATTTTAAATACCCTTCCTGAGCAGAAAAGATCATTTAGGCAGAGGGAACAAATAAGATAAAATCAATATAATAAAATGTAATATATTTTTATTTATATTTATATAATAATATATATATAAATGAGTTTTAATGCCATACCATTTATGACCCAAATCTGAATACCCGACAAAAGGGAAAGGGTGAAAGGGCTAAAACATGGCAACTGCAATTCGTTGGCCATGAAGTTTTCCACCTGTCGACAATGCGCTGATTGCTCCCGCTCCTCGAGAGCAACAAAATCGGACAGGCTGAGGTCCAAGCCGAAGTGGATGTAGCTTTTAGTATTGCAGTTGCAATTCCCAGACGCTGATTGTTGCCATTTGCCAGCGATCGGAGAGCGATAAGTTGGAAAGAGACGCAGACAGGCCGCCAGAAAGAGACGGCCCATCGAAGCTGCCCCCAAAGTTCAGCGAAGCGTGGCCATAAACAATGACTTGGGGACCCTTCTAGTTGGTTTATTGCACTCATTTAGCGCATTCCCAAGAAAAAGCCGCTGCGAGTGTGTGACTGGCCCTTTTTACAATCGCCATAGGTTTAGCTTGTTTAGGTTGTTTATGCAGTTTAAGCAGTTTATGCAGTTTAGGCTCTTTTATGGCCCTGCCACACGCCATCTTGGCGAAACTACGGGATGGATTTCCACTTCTGACGCCATTGCTGGCAATCATTGAGGCGTTACGCAAAAACATGGAAATCGCATGCTAAAGTCAATCAGCCAAACAAAACAAGGTCCCATGTTGACAACGGAGGGGTGCAGTACTTAAAATTCTCTGGGAAATCGGAGAGGAAATATATGTATTTGAGTAAACTAAATTGGTTGAACTATTTAATTATTATACGGGCCTGCCAATCAAGGCACGTTCTCAACAATTCAGTTTAAAAAGAATATTAAATACATAGGTTTGCCTTTTTCAATTGGTTTGGAAATATAATATATTTCCTAAGACCCATGGGCTAGTCGTTTGTTTTGAATGCACTCACCTCTGCCGGAATTGCCCATTACTTTGTTCGCAGTTTGTTTTCCAGAACTCCAGAAAGGAAAACTCATGCATGCCACAACCTGATTATAAACATTATGGACTACGGCTCGGGCCATTTCCTCTTCGAAATGCTGGGAGATTTCTGAAATTCCTCACAAATGCTGGCGAAGCTTTATGCCGAGAGGTGTTTGACTCGTTTGTTCTGCAGGTCGATGCATTTTAATGATGTGCCTGGGCCCCGCAAATATAATTTCGTTTTTGCATTTCTGCAACTTTTGCAAACTGCAAACTGCAGACTGTCGACTGCTGACTGCAAATTGATTGCCGGGCAACAAAAGGGCAGAAACTGCAGCAGAGTACTCACGCAACGCATGGCAACAATTGCAGCCAGTTTAATGAGCTCAAAAATGCGCGCAACAATGAAGAGCTGGCCCGGCTCCAAGCCAAGGCCAATTCCCCAATGGCCAACCCCACGCGGCATGCCACATCCCCACCCCCTTTTCGCCCCCTTTCGCCCACTTAAGCCACTGCACTCGTGTAATTAAATGCAATTTTATTGCCACGATCGGCGGGCCATACAAAAAATAGTTGGGAGGGGGGTACTGACCATAAATGTGAGCCGACTGGCTAGGGCCGCCAAAGTGTTGAAAGTGCTGCTAAGGGCGCTGCGAACTTGATTTATGCAGCACAATGGAGTTCGGCTAACGTGGCCAACACAGCGCTCCCTGGCGGACAATGGCAGCAACTTCCGTCGGCCAAGAAAACAATGAGCGGGGTAATTAATTTCAAAGTAAACAATTTATCAAGTGCGTTCCACCGAGGGCTTTCCGCAGACCAGATCACTTCTCGGGAAATCTTCTAGCGTTGGATAGTGCACTCAGTTATAAAGTATAAGTAGTGTTCTATATAATGTAAATATGATCAACAGTATGAATACCTAAAGAAATAAATGTAGAAAAAAGCATGTAATTACGTTTTTAGTTCAATAGTACGTAGTAGTTTAAAGTAGTACATAGCATACAAAAAACCTTAAGGAACTGAGCTTCTTAAAGAGTTGCACATTTTGAATCTAAATGCGCTTTCAATCTGGTTCAACTGTCACGCTCTCAACAGCTTCCTTAAAAACGCACTTTGAAAACTTTTTGAATTAAGCATTACTTTGAAGTTGCCCCGCGCTTCGCTGACCAACACTTACTTATAATCGAATTGGGCAAATAAATCCAAACCGGAAAAGCACCGAAAGCCATCAGCTTTATCTACTCTAATTAAGATTGCCGAAAAACTCAGTTTGCCAAGCACTCTTCTTTGGAGCAACCAGAAGTGCATTTTGTGCCACAGCTACGTGCTCATCAGCATAATCAAGTGGGCGTGGGTGGTGGGTGGTGGGAAAGTAGAAGTGGAAGTAGAACTTAACTGCAATTTAAAAGAGATTACAATTATTTGATTGCACTTGAGGGCTGAGCAGTGCGAACTTAGCCGAGGCCAAAAGCATTTTGCAAGTCATAAATTTTGAATGCCAAATGCCGGAGATAAAGCTTATTGCTTATCGCGATTGAGGAACAATACTTTCGGATACTCCCAGTGCGAATGAATCACAGCCCAAGGAGTCGAATTGGTTAGGTTGGCAAGTTGAGTCATACGGGTGCAATGAATGGATCCGTTTGTCTTTTGCCGATCTTTTTCGCCATCGCAAACAAACGGATGGAAAGTCTCAGGGCCCTGACAGTCGTTCATAAATTAAGACATCCCACAATAAATAAGCCAAACAGTGAACAGTGAACAGTGAAATCCCTGGGAGATGCACACGTGTCTGCGGACGGGGAAGCTCTTCAAAGAGTTTGTCAAGCGGCAAAAGTCTGCGGCTAATTATGCGATGCAGCAGTGGGGATTCCCCTCCTTCCTGCTCCTGCCTCCTGCCTCCTGCCTCCTGGGCCACTCTCACTTCCCGCATGAAGATCTCGCCTCAGACAGCAACTGCAATTGCATTCGCACAAAAGACGGAAAAGAAATGCCAAAAAGCCGAATGACATGTGAAAATATGCAAATATCAAAAGTGAATGAATGGGTCTGGGACCGGTCTGGCCCGCTCTACTTCTGCTGGTCTGGTCTGTTCAGTTCTGTTCTGTTCTGATCTGGTCTGGCTGGGAAGGGAATATAGGGAATATGGTGCAGTATGGTTTGGTCCTCTGGCTCAGTTCAGTTCACTCATTAAGTATAATGGACCCGGTCGCAAGACGAGACCCAGCGTCGTCACCATGCACTTTAATTATGATGTCGAAATTCGCATTAATTGCCACAGAAACGGAGACGAGTTCCGACTGCAGGTCCAGTACGTATTCCTGCACTCAGAAAATAAGTGTGATAAAATCTGATATGATGAACACTTTCCCAATCAGCAGCCAACCAATTGTCAGCTATGTAGTTATGAAAAGAACAGATTCCCAGAACAGGTTTAGTTTCTGAATGAAATGCTGTAGTTACGCTTTAGTCTTTACATCTTTAGTTAGTTTTTGGCTCAGTGCACTGCTGCACTTTAAAGAAGACCGTGGCGGAAAAAGTTCCCTAGTTCCCGCCGGCACTTCTGACAGCAGTTTATATAATTTTGACAAGCGTTTAAATGCCTGCCAGACGACCGTCGACAGTTGTCAACTGATATTGTGGACTGTGCACTGCGACTTGATTTCGCATTCAGATTACGTTGTTGCTAATAAGTGGGGGAATATGGTAGGACACTTCTGTTGGGGTTAGCCGATGTCTCCATCTCGGTTTTCATGTCTTGATGTCTTCATGTGCCTTAATTCATTCGGACAGCACGCGATTTAAATTGCCCCGCCATGGCACTTAATTATTTGCAAATGCGAGAATATGAATCCCTTCAAAGTCGCTGCCGTGTGGTTGCCGCTCAAAGGGAATCCTGTGGTAGGGCGGAAACTAGGGGGTGGCTCTGTAAATGCGATTTAATAGTAGGTCATAAGAGGTACAAGTATAAATTAAAGCCATGTTCTTAAGACATGAATTCTTAAATATTTTTATTAAGTATACGTATTTACAAAAATATTGAGCTTGTGTACATTGTGAACATCGCTTTTGTTCATCGCTCACACACGCTTATTATCCCAAACTAGTGGAAGAATAATTAAGTAATTGCACTGGCCAATGGAAACGAGTTGCCAATCACAGCGGAATCTCTCCTCCTCAATGGAGCAGCGCCATCTGCCGGACAGAGGAGCAGATTTGATTTATGTTGAGGCTCTTATTAAAATTTCACTTCCCACACCGCTTAACAACTGATTAACAGGCGAAAGGAAGCCAGACGTGCGTGATGCCAAACAAAGGGCGCCACAATGATGGAGCCAGGATTAACGGGGATCCTGGATGAAGGACAATGAGGACGAGAAGGCGATCAGCGCGAGTTCCTTTAATTAAAATAGACAAATGGCGCACGATTGGGCACTCGATGATGGGTCGCCACCCCTCGACGGTGCAGCTGTTGCCTAATTTATGAAAAATTCACAAAACGAACTTATCAATCATAATGCTTGAGCTCTCCAACTGGCAACCGGAGTAGAAGAAGTAGAAGTATCTGCCACATTGTTGCCGTCGTTGCGTTCGTTCCGAGTCCTTGGTCCTTGGGATTCCTTAGGATTCCTTAGGATTCCGAGCACGTGCCTCGCTGCCGGCCAGGAGGCAAGTGGAGACAAGCTGAGAAAAGGAGCAACGGGTGGCGGCGAATCCACTCCAGCGGCAAAGCTCTCGGCGAGAATTCAATAGAAAAATTGCACAAACCTTTCCGACCATTTGCAATGTGCAGTTTGCAGTTTGTAGTTCTCAAACGTAATTGTGGGCGCCCCGTTTTTGGTTTTGGTTTTGGAACTCCACCATTTGGACCGTGATGAAGATGAAGATAATGCGGCGGATGCTTTACTGTAGCCAATTTGGCTGGCAGCCGCTCAGCGATGACACGCTGTACGTGACCTGACCGTCAAATGCAACCGGAGACAAAGTGCAGGAAGCCTTTTGATCAGCTTTAAACTTTTCGGTCAACTCATTTAGGCGGCTTTGACAATTGGGGACAAATATTGATGAAGGCCTGAGGAGTTGAGAGTTTCAGGAAGTCCTGCAACAACCCGATTGGCAATTTATAGCTTTGAACACAAAATATTTCTTTCTTAAATACAAAGTATACATAAGTAAGTATTAATCGATAGAAAGGTATTTTATATATTTTATTTGTAACACATGTGCTTCTAGGCAGACAAGTATTTTCAGATCCAGCGCCCTCCACATCAAAGCAAATTACTCCACAAGCAAATCCCACTAATTATGTGAGTTTGGCAACGACAGCATAATTAGTCACAATCACTAATTTTTAAACAGGAAACCTCACCGAATTCACTTTCCAACGAAATTCGTCTCCCGAAAAAGGAACTCGGGGAAAATGCTTTTAGAAAAACCAAAGACAGCAACGCGACCACAAAAACAACTATTACTCCGCTCGAACGCTTCATCCCGCTCGACTAGTAATGAAAAATTCCGAGAAATTTCAATTATTCAACATTTTTAACGCCGGGCAAATGAGCAGAGCACTCTGCCTTCCCCGACTGCCCGAAAACCACAGAAGAAGCCAAACTAATTAAACACGCGTCCACCTACAAAACCAAGCCTGCTCCCCAGAAATCATACAAAGTTATATAGTCATCAACTGCACATCAATCATAGGCCGGCAAACTTGGGGCCCGCAGTCTGGGGCTCCTTTGTCTTTTCTTTGCGGGGAGAGGTATGTATAGTCGGAAAATCGGAGAGAACAGGCACAGGAAAAGCGTGAAAAATTGTCGAGCATGACGCAGTCTCGGAACGCATCCACACATCCATGGGCTGCACTTAGGCACATTGCTAAATTTGGACCAGCACCGAAGAAATCCGCATTTGCCATGTGTAGGCATTTTACTGATAATTAGCGAGCGGCCCAGCCGCGTGTTTGCCGCCCTAATTGATAAACGAAGGAGCCAACTTTGCGAGATGGGGATGTTGCAACTTGCAACCGCAGTCGTCGACTACTGCCACGATTTCCCCATTCCCCCACCGGACTCGCTCTACCATAAAAATTATCTTAATGGACAATTTAAGAATCACTCATTGTGAATTATGCGCTGCATTTACCCGCCGAGTAGTCAAAGTCTGGCCACTTGAGTTGCGGTATCGAAATCTAGCCAATGTCTGCTGTGTTGAAAGTTTTTCCTTTGCCCGAGGAAAGGGTATGTTGCGCAGTTTCGGCTTAGTATAAGTCAAAAAAGAAAAGTTGAATACAAAAGTCTATAGGTACACCTTTAAAACTACTACAAAAATAGGGTAAATACCTGAGATATTAAGTAAAGAAAGTCTTTAACTATTAAACAAGATCTTTTCTATCAAGTGATGTGAGTTCTGTAAGAGCATCAAATGTTCAATTTGCTTTCCTTAAAAACTCCAGCAGTTCGCTGCTTTCGATAAACATTAGGCCTCCGTGAGATCTTGAGGATTGTAAATGTTTTGGAAAATCTCCCCGCATACGCAAATGAAAAGCCCGATGGCACAGATCCAGCTGAGTATTGTGGGGGAAATATTTGTGGCAGGGCCCCAGACTGCAGGGCCATGTGTATATGTGCCCCTGATGGGAATGGGAATCGGGTTGGAGATGCAAGATGCCAGGGGCGGGGAGGATTCTCATCACTCAATGCTACAGATGCTAAAAACAATCAACAGGCACATTCGTATTATTCGTATAGCCACCAGGCATGCAAAATTATTGTATGGCTCTGATGGCTCTGTCTCGCTGTCTCTGCTCTTGGGGAGCAAACCATCTAATGCTTTTAATGAAACAAACTTTTCTTGTAGATTTCTTCTCGTTTTTTTGTTGCTCCTTAATGTGAATTTATTGTTCGGCCAAAGAGTTGCGGTCGCACTTCGCGCTGTGTGGGCACTCAAAAATAAACCCCGACACAACCAGCGTAGCCGAGCGAAGTGTGGTGGATGCAGTGGATTGGGCTGGGCTGGGTAGGATTGCCTCCACCTCCATTGCATCCAATCTGGCAAGAGTCAAGCTGCTTATGCGCAGATTTTCGCAGATTTTGGATACAGGGGGAGGGGGAAGGGGGGGTTGGTGCTGCGAGTGGGGGGGAAATGCAGATTAATCAAGCGCATGATGCAAGCGCTCAACTTGCTGCTCACTGACTTCACCTAGCCACCGCATTGAGCCACTTCTGTCTGCCGACTGTTGGCTGCTGGCTGCTGCCACTTTGCCAGCTGATTAATGTCTTACATGCGACGTTTTAATACCAATTTTTTATGCATATTCAAAAGTGCAGTGCGAAAACCAACTGCTGCTCGCAAAAACCTGAAGTCTCCTGCGATGCGTTTCTGCTGGATGTCGTGACATTTCCTGCGTGCTCGCCGAGGGGGCCGAGTACAGTGTTGGCCGGCTATGGTGGATATATCGGGCTCAAATAATCATTAAAGTCGTTTTCAGATAACAGAGTAGTTAGCTCAACTAGTTAAAATGCCTTATATGTGAGCTATTTCTGTAATATATGAAAAACAAAAAGAATTAAAAAGAATTCGCATGTTGTGAGTTCTACTGTTATGACTTCCAATTCGTTTTGTGATATTCGCAATCTTGTACGCAACGCGGCCAGATTGAAAGGTGTTAATGCCAAAAACTTGCACAAGATTTGTTCGTTGCTAATTTCTGAATATTTATTAAGGCAAAGTCGACAACGGAAAGACATCCCCGGACATCCAGTGGATGATAACACCCATCCTCCGGCGGTCGACGAGTAATTGCAGAAGAGTTTTGGTTGCGCAGCTCACAACAACTCGTTGGAAAGTAGTAATTAAAAGGAAATTAGTAAGCCATACCCTCGTGCGTGGATGATCTTATCGTGAAGGACCCACATGTGCAGTACTTCCTCATCTAATTGAGGTAACGACTTAATAAGTGAACACCGCGTTTATTCCCTGCACCTGAAGTGCGGGGTAAGCGCATTATTACATTTCAAGTTCAGCTCGTTATATCATTGTGTTAAATTGACCGATTCCCTTATAGCCCCAAGTCACCCTTTCGGCATTCTGATTCCAATTTTCCAAGGTGTCATCTCCGTTGCACCTCGTTTGATGACTCGGCAGCGATTAAAGTCGTGCGGCAAAAGGGCAAAAGGTGTGCGGAGCTCAAAGGAGATCACAAATGATGATTTCGATCACGAAGAATTTTTGTAGTTTTGTTCGTGTTTGCATCACTTCCGATTCGAAACGCCTTGAAACGGAGCATCCGTAATTGGCTTAAAAAGATTTCCACCGAAGAATTGTCTTCCAGAAGATTTAAAGAGTTACTTTTGCTTCGGTCTCTGTTAATGAGATCAAAAGGAGTTGAACAATGGCAGCAATATTTAACTCAATCTAGGGAGGCAGAGATGAAAAGGTTCTCCAGTGTTAATGCTAATGAAAAATGTTTGCTGCGGTAAGTAATTGTGATGAATGTAGGTAGAGGTTTCTTTAAAAAAGCTAATAAGTACAGTGAATTAAAAAATATTAAAAATGTTAAAATTTCATATCTACCAATGTTGCTCACTGCCACTTTCTTCATTCCATATTTTTTCATTTTCATTTCGTGTCTAGATTAACTGATTACTTTTCTTCACACACACAATCTAGTTGATTTGATGCAAGTCTTGTGTTGTGACGCAAACTCAAATTGGAATTAATTCCATTGACGTTTATACCTTATTAATAACACAATACATCATAATACCACCCTCATACGAACGTACGAACATCTATCTATCCACCCCCAGGCAATCATCACTCAAAAACAGATTCCTCGATAGAAGCGGCAATTTGCCGAAGCTGGCTGTTGTCACTCCGCTCCGGTAGCAAATGCAATTAAAATCTAATTAAATTCTACCGGCATTTTATTAAATATTTTTCGTAGCAACCCCCTGGCTTGCTCTCCTCAAAAACCCCCCAAAAGTGAAAAAAATAACCAGAAACAACAACTCCCACACCCATAAGCATCGTGTAAACAGGCACTCAAAGCACCCAGACACACTCGGCATTATCATTATCATGAGCAGCAACAACGACAACTCATCAGCCTGCATATCATTGATGGGCTCCGTTCGCCACTCAATGTCAACTGCAAAACAGGCAATGACAGCGGGGCACACACACGACCACGCCCCCATCCCAGAGGACACACACACTTACGCCCCCAGAAAAGCGCCCAGCCAAGAACAACGAAGGCAAATCAGCGTATGTACTGTACCCCGTGTGCGCAAGGGAGATGGGAGAAAGTTTAGAAAACTCAATTTCAACACACACTTCTACGACGCCCCCAAATTTCCATTGACACGCCCCCTGAAAATGTTGTCATATTTAAGAAAAATATTTGTTTATATGTAGATAAATTCGGCATAGGAGGCAGATTCGGGTGGCTGCTTCCATTCGGGTGTCAGCCACAGACTTGGGATCTCGAAAAGTGCGAGAAAGTGGGTGGTTGTTCCATTGGGTGGTTTTTCTGGGAACCGGGATAAGGATCCAGGGACAAGGAATCAGGGAATCAAGCAATCTGACAGTAGCATCGCGTGGGATGTGAACAAGTTCTTGAATTTTCATTTTCATTCTCATCCTCATTTCAATTTTCCCGGCTCGCAAATTTCATTGTCTGAAGGCGTTGGCTTTGTCACTTTCAGGCCGGGATTAGCTTACAACGTGGCCCACTGAATCGGAGGCGATTCCGTTGTCATTGCTGTGAAATTCAGAAAAAGGTTTCCCAAGAAATAGATTAGATTTATTGTTAGCGATGCAAGTGATGTAAATATTTTTGAATAGGTGAGACACAACGATTTTGATAAGCTTGATTATTAAATATGTTTTTTTTTATTTTGGATGTGCTTTCCACTTTACCCTAATAGTTTAAACAAATTTTGAAGTTATCCAATACAAAATCATGCATACGTTCAGTACCTCCAGTATATTCAGATTTCGCTGTCCAGTAAATCATTGCAGTCGTTTATTTTATACACTTTTAATGATATTTTTCAGTGCCACAGACTGTCAACAACTTTCGTTATTTATGTGTGGATGCTGTGGGGATGGGGGCGTCTCTTGCCACGCCCACTTGCCGCTGTTCACACAAAAAAAAAAGAAGAAAATATCGCGGCCAGCCAGATGAGACACATGGCTGAAACGGTGGCGATCACTTGGAAAAGTGGGCGTGCCTGCCCCCAGGAAGAGTTGAGTTCACTCCATGAGGCATGGGAAGAAGTGAAGGTGCCACGGATGGATGCCGCCGCTTTCCTCGCATTTTGTACTTCAATCTTTTTTTGGCTACCGCTCATTGGTGGCAACACCAAATGGGCGTGGTAATGAGGTCCACTGATGATCGTGATGGGGGCAGAGGAAGTCGTTGACATTTTCGAGTGCCGCGATCAGCAAATATTTCCCCTGTTTCTGATCCTATGGCCGCACTGAATAAATTCTCAAATAAAATCTTTTATACATGTAATCCTTCTTTATTTCTTTTATAAAGTAGATACAAGCATAGGTATAACATAGGTATTAGATTTTTTTTTTGTGTGCATCATTTGTATATTTTGAATATATTATTTAAGAAAACTTGCATTGTTTTTTTAGTTACATGGGTATATATAGAATACTGCCTTTGTAGGACCGCTGTCATTGTTGATTTGCTTTCCCACCAGCGACAAGGCTTTGAAGTGCCGCTGTGTAGAGAACTTTTGGCATTTTATCGAAGTTCACCAGCACTATTTATAGAGCCCAGCATTTTGATGAATTGATGGCTCCCCAGTGGGCTGTCTTCAGTTTTGATAGTTTTTCTGCCGCTGCTTTCGCATTGATTCTCAGTCTTTGGATGCGAGAGCCACGGTTGTAGGGCCGTATTTTTATTTTCTTTTCAGATATTTGGAATACTTTCAAGGATGCATTCGTGGCGTTTCCCCTTGGCAGCCTGTCTGGAAGTGTCGTCAAGTTAATTAAGTGATTTATGCTCCTCGAGGTCGCGCATCTACTTAATTATCAAATAGTTTGGCATGTGGGGAATGTTTCTGGGGGAATTGTTGTCTTCGCCGCCGCGCCGCTCGAGATTTTCTTCGCTCGACTTCTGGTTTTCCTGCTGCCAAGAGTCCGGCAATAAAATTGCTTTATGGCTTACGCTTGGAGTATTTTCAATAGTGCCTGAAGGAATATGGGAAAAATTACTTTAGTTGAGATGTAGTCGCCGTTAGGTGCTCAATCGAACATAGCAGAGACTGCGAGCAACCTTTTAAATTTTCACAAATTAAATTTTATTGTTTAAAATATCATTTAAGGTCAGCAAGTAATAAAGTTCTCCATAATTGGGCTGCGGCGTCTGCTCCGCCTGTGGTCTTCATCGCTGCTGTCGGCGTTAACATTATCCTTTCTGATTATAATGTATGAAAAATGGCCAACAAAGAGCGGCCTCCTCCTTATAGGCGACCGTCGCCATGACAATGGCCTCGCCATTGCAATATTTGCGTGCATTTACCAATATCCCTTCTGGGGCATACTACTGCATCGGCCAAGCATATGGGTTGAATCATAGTTTACTTAAATGAAAATAATAGTTATGGTCCCCGAACTACATAAGACATTAATAGTTAATTTCTTGATCTGCAAGAACTAACATTGCATTCTGTTTCCATCCCACTCTCAGTTGTAAGCCACTTTGAAAGGGTTAAACTCTGACCGTGGATAGGGTATCCCCGCTTCGGTAATCAGCCATCTTAGCATTCGTTATTTTTTGTAAATAAATTTCGGACTTATGCAAAGTAAGGCGAGCGCAAGAGCCCGGCAATATGAGGATCAGGAGGATACTCGAGGTCCTGACCCCGCGCAGGCAGCGCAGCATTCAATTAACAGCGCACATAAATTTACTTTGACCGTAATAATGCAGCTGGGTCCTGTCGAGGTCCTGGCTGGAAGGACTCCGAGCTCCACCCAGGTTTAAGCTCCCCTCACGCGCTGCATTCGAGTATCCAGAGAGTCGCCGGCTGGAATCCTCTTGGCTTTAAGCTGCGCATTTATGGGTGTCCTTTTATGTATTTCGGGACAGTAGCAGCAGCAAGGAGTCGGCTTAAGTTGCGCCAATGAATTTATGGGAGGGTCAGCCGGAAGTGCAGGCGAGTCCGGGGCAGTCTTGCAAAGGAGCCCATGAAAATGGCGTTCTAATTACTTTAAGCTGCAGACGGTTATTACGGAAATTCGTCTGAGTGTGTGTGTGTCCAGGCAAAAGGATAACAGGCCGGAGGGCTGTCGGGATGGCGGGAATCCCCGCCACCCAGCTTATTAGCCCTCCACACATGCCGCAAGTCTCGCCAACCACTTGGACCTCCAACTAATTGCAATATGCCATTGCATCCTGTGCATGGATGCACGGCTTTAGGGGGAGTCCTTGTGCCATTGCCGGTGTCAGTGTCCTTGTCCACTCGTTGGCTCCGTCATGTTTGACTTTCCCTCAAGTGCGGGGGCGGTTCGTGAGTGGCCTTTGACAGGCCGACAACATGCTACATTTCGGGCCCAACACCCACCCACCTATGTATATTGACCACATCCTGGATGCATGTCCTTGCATGCCTCACAGACAAGGACAAGCCAAATTAAAACGCAATAAAAGCGAGGGGCAGGGATCTGGCGGGTCACACTTGCAGGAGTAATTTAAATCCAGTAAAGCACTTTACTATTGATCAAGCCACAACTGATTTCCAATTTGAAAGTGAGCTATACTAATGGACCTAAATTAAAAGAGAAATCATGTTGCATTTCTAGCCATGTGGATCGAAATAGATTTGAACCCTAATGAAGAGGTCGCCGTGTCGCACCAAAAGGGGTTAAAGGGTTCGCCCTCGCGCCTGTTAACATGGCTAAGATATGTCGCCGGCTTATAGCCAGAGTGTGTTGTCATCTCCGCTCCGACCCGACATCGCTGACTAATTCCGAACAAACAGCTGTCAACATTTTCTGGCGCCTGCCCCTCGACTCGAAACCCTTTCACGCTTGTCCATCATCTGGTTCCACTTGATGGCCAAAAGGTCAACGACGTTGGCAGTGGATGGGGTTCGGTGGCTTGGAACTCGGGATAGGGAACCAGAGAGGCACGCTGCCTAATTTAGTGGTGCACAAAAGTCCTGGTTATTTAAGGCAAATGAGCGCACATTTATAATGACAACAAGGACGAGGACAATGACAATGAGGAGAGCAGGCTTCGCTGGTTTTGACAGTTTTAGGGTTATTCCATAAATTCGTGTTTCTAATGGAATTTGGAATACTCTAAACAAGCATTAGTTTCCAAACGTCAAATGGAATCTACGAAAAGAAATAATGAAGGTTCAAGCTTGGTATGTTTCTGTAGAACTTTGGAAGATACCACTATACATTATACTATATATTATACATTCAGTTCAGATCAAGATAAAATAAAGACGCCTTTTACGTCATTTTAATAACTCTAATTGTTTTTATTGTGAAATAAACATATAATATAAAATTGATAATCAAATAGAACGTTTTTCAAGTCGACTCAGTAACTTTTTCCCCAACGCAAAGCATAATCTCACCCCAAAACATTTATTTGCATTACCCATTCTTCATGGCAAATATGTTTTATCCAAAGATATACATATATTAATTATTCAAAAATACAGAAAAATGCCCCAAAAAAAAGGGGCATGACAAAACAAAACACAAAATGTCACAGTTGAATGAGTTTTTCCTCCTTTCCGTATTTTTTCGCGACACAAATTGAAAAAAGCCGCGTGAAAGCTGCCGCCTGAGGACGAGGGTTATATTTTGTGTTAGCATGTAATCAGGTTTAAAAATGACCGAAAGGAGCTGGGCAAATAACGGCCACAAATTGCAAAGGACAACAATGACAATCAGAAAAAGAAGGAATAATGGAAATTAACGCTTGCTTTGTAATGAAATTGGCACGAGAAATATTGTAAATTTTTTATGGCCGAAATGGAACGAAAGAACTGATATCGTTGGGCATTAATAATGAAGGTTTATGGCTCTTTTGTGCTTTGTTTTTCTTACCAAAGTTTAGCATTTAAGGGCTTTTTATGTGCTTAAGATCATAACTTAAAGGAACGTGAACTTGGCTTCAAATTCATTGATAAGTATTTTGAAAAACCATTACACATTTTTCTGATAAAATGTAAAAAAGTATTTAATAGAAATTTTACGTCACTCTTGTGAAAAACATCCCCAAAGGCAAGCAAATAAAAGCCACCCCAGTGAAAAGCTCATTATTTTCCAAATTGTTACCTTAATGAAAGCAGCGATGTAGCAATTTACCCATTCACAAGATCTTCTCAACCTCAGCTCACGTTCCCAACCCTCGAAGGATTCTGTTCGGTGGCTCATTTGTCACGAGCCCAGAAGCACTTTTCAGGAAAAAATCAAGCATTTCCAGCGATCTGGCAATTACACACCTCGCACATGGAACTCTGCCCCATTCCGACAGTGCACTTACACTGCCGTTGGCAAAAAGCAACCCCAAAGAATGGTCAATTATTAAACTTTGCATTGCAAATGAAAACATATGTTAAACAAGCGGCGAGCAGGAGACGGGCCGAGTGAAAGGCTCGACCCCATATCCGTTTCCGGCTATCAGCAACAGCCCCCCTGGCCCTTAATCCAATCCCCAGTCCGCCGGCAAGGGTTGCACGTTGGAAATTAAATGTTTCAAAATGAAATTCCTCAATTGCAGTCGCCATGCTCAGACACTCGCTCCCCAACAAGTGGAGGCTGCTGACGGGGCTTTTCGGGGTTTTATGGCTGTTATGGGTGTGCTGGGTGTGCTGAGGGTGTGGAGGGTGTGGTGGGGGGAAACTGCAATAGACCCAAAAGCAATAAATCCTGGACACAGCAACGGCAGCATCAGCAGCAACCCTTGTGTGCCCCAGCCGGGCCTTGAAGGTTGCTTTTCAAATTGCAATTAAACGTTTTACAAAACCGCGCTGACCGGTTCGTCTGGCCAACCAGCCAGGCCACCTTCCAACCACCCATCACCCACCACCCACCACCCACCATCCAACGCCCAACATCCAGAAGCAATGAAAACACAACAGCACATCACAATTTGGTAGGCCAATGTTAGCTAAACAGGACGTGCACCTTAAGAAGAGAGTCTAGACCTATAGATACCCAGGGAATGATGTACATTTTGTACTGATATCATCTAATAATCTATCATCTTGTTTGATTCATAACAATACCCTCAAGAAGTGAGTTGCACAAATTGAAAAATCTTTAGCTTTTCTACTAAGCTTTACTAAATCTACTTACTAAAATAGTTAGAGAGAGCTTGGTGCCAACCGTTCATCAAAAGTATATACCTGCAAGCCCTGGAAGAGCCCTTCATGCGTAGTCTCCGAACCATTTCCATTTCCTAAGCCCATGACAAGCAAACCAGGAGCGATGCATTCGCACGCACTGACCATCAACGAAGTACATCCTCCAGAGGCTTCGTCTTCGTCCTGGACACTGCACACTGGGCTCGTCCTGAGGCTGTTGCGTTATTTCCGCTTCCGTTGCCTTGGCGGGCGTTTAAGCAGTGGGTGGTTGGGTGGTTGGGTGGTTGGGTGGCTGCCCTCCGCCAGACACTTTCATTACACTGACGCCGCGCTTAATTGCGTTTGTGTTTGCGTTCAAATGTTGAATGCGCAATTTTAACGCATTTTTGCACGTGCTTCTTGCCACACCCTGCACCCTCAAGCTTCGGCCATTTCCGCCTATATACCCTGCCCCTCACCTCCGCTCCCCTCCCCCCACTCCACAGCAGCTTGTTCAATTTACAATTTTTCATTGCCCCATTCAGGGTGCTTTGTGCGACCAGAAAAACAGAAAAAGGGGCACGTGTTTAGCAATTCGCTGCGGTTTGTCAGCAATGGCAACCCTCCCGAAAGCAATACCTTGCAGCCTGGCTGGCAGAAAAATACCTTGCAACTTGCAACCCAACCCCTGGAAATACACCCCTTAACACTTTATTTGCTTTATGCTACAGCATACAGCTACCACACATACAAACAAAATCAAGCGCAAATTATTAAAAACTTTAGCAACTTTTCCCTGCACTCTTGCGCTTTTTGCTTTCATAAATTATTAATTGCCGGCCACTCAAAATGCAATTAAATCTTGGTCAACTTGTTGGTCCTCGGTGTCGCACGTCCTTCGTCCCTTGTCCTTCGTCCTGCTGCAACAGCTGCCCTAAACCGAAATGAAACCAAATTAAAATTCCAATGCAACGAAGCCAAAAGGAGCATTGCGATGCTGAGCTGGTCCGGGAGCCAACTGCTGCCATTTTTGTGGTCCCCAGGGCGGAAAGGATCGGTCGGAGTGGGGCTAATGGGGATTCAACGTCGGGCGAATGATAATGAAATGCCAGCGAAATGCTCGTTGATTAGTTGGCCACTTTTCCAATAGGTAATGTCGGTTTAGTGGCGAGGAGAACTCAGGAGAGGAGAACTCACCAGATGACGCTCTGATGACAAAGTACGAGGCTAGCTTGTCGGGCACGTTCCGTACACCTATTTAGCAGCACTGGGAAAAATTGAAGGTATATAATATAATACATTGCTAATACCAATAGCTTCCTATAAATAAATTCCTACTTAGCAGCAAGCGCCAAGCAGCTTTATTAGCTGTCTGTAGAACATAACTCAATTTACATAGTAATATGTTCAAGACATAGATAAATTATTTGGGTACACACTCATGTCCTTGCAGCCCTAAAGTTGTATCATTAATAATAAATTAATTAGAGCTCGCCCAATTCGTGCCCATTTTCTCCGCCTGCATCGATTCATTTGCCATGTAAACGCTTCTGTGTGCTGCTGATAAAATTAAAAAGTATTTTAGAGACCGGAGAGAAACGAGGACACCAAAGGATGCTGGCCAGGTGAGGCGAGCCACTTTTAAGCGTTATTTGTTAGTTGTTGTGTGTGTCTCCTGGAAGCTCCTCCAGAGCTCCTCCAGAGCTAAACCGAGCTAAACCCAACCCCGTCCTCAGTTTTCACATACATATACACCAGTTGGGCGGTGGCCCTGAAAGTAGTGAGCTGGCGAACAGCTGGCACATGATGTCGTTTTTGGGGGATACGTGAAAACAAAATGTTGGTGGGTCATAAAAATTTCATTGGCCATTTTCTGGCTTTGGCTCCGCTCGGGCAACAGTTGCCTAATGACAGTTAAAAGCCATTTGGCTAAAAGTTTTTGCATATTAAAAACATATTTTGCCCGGGACTTGAGTCAAATTAGTGGACGTCCCTCGGTCTCTTCGCCGCTTGCCAGCTGGCCAAAGCCAAAGCCAAAGTCCCCAAATCAATCATTGCCAATTAGTCTAAGGCGATTTTATGGAGGGCTAATAAGTAGTTTTAAGTGCCGAACAGGGCGAATGTCCTGCTGCTGTCGGGGTAAAAAGCAACAATCCAGCTGAATCCGAGACTGGCCATTAAACCTAATCGCATTAAATGAGCGCAGCAGCGGGACTCCCGACCAGCAAAAAATAAATCGCCAAAGCAGCGCAACAACGGACTGCTGACAGTTAACGCAAATTTATCGATTGACGATTAAAAGCGAACAGCAAGGACCAAGGACCCAGCACGAAGGACCTACAGCCGCGTTGACGTCGATGCGGAACTGGGCTGTTGCTCTGGATGGCGGGACACAGGGTGAGTCCATTCGGTTCAGCTACAAACTAAAATCACAGGAAATTAATTACAATTACGCGAGGGGTAGAATTGCAAATCCCGAAACGCGACCCGTGCATCCCTCCCCCTCGATCAGGATCAGGACATTCCGGCCCTATCGCAGGCATATGGTTTAATGCCTCAGTCGGTGGCGTATTTATCGCTTTGTATTTTAACCATTTTAAGTGCCGCGAATTCTGTTCCGTTCTGTTCTGTCTCCGGATTCCTGTCCACCATGAACGCCGCGAATAATGACTCTGTGGGTTTTTCGCCATTTTCACCATTTTCACCAATTTTGCCATCACCGGGAACAGTCGCATATGCTGGCTGCGGATTTGCCGCTTGGGTGGTTGATAGTTTGCCAGTTTGATGGCAACGCCAGCTTCGCTAACTGCCACTATCAGCGAAATGCAATTGATTGGAAAATGCCAATGAAAAGATTGCATTGTGTAGCTATTAAGCGGGCGAATAGTTCTTCGCTAAGTGGTCGGATGAATGCACTTATTCAGAAGCGCAGCGAGCAGAGGGTTTTGGAATGCGAAGTGGAAAAGTTACAGGTGCTAAAAATCCACCTATTAGTTTTTTATTCTTTTGAAGCTCAAAAATGGGGGAAGTAAAACGTAAATAGTATTTGGAGTGTCACGAGTACGAAACAATCCTTAAGTACGAAATCCTATAAGAGTTAAATGTTCGAGGGCTTGCATTATGAATACACACTATCAAATGAAACCACCGCGTATCGACTATCACATACCCGTGAGTCAGCTAAACTCGATGCAGCAAAGTGATCCTCGCGTGACTTATCGGATTAATCAGTACCTTGGCCCATCTCAGAGTAAGTGACTCACCACGGGTTTTTAATAGGAGAGCTCCAACTCAGGGTTGCTTGCAGGACATGGGCCCTCTCTACTTTAACTACCTTTTTGCTTTTAGCCGTGGCTTCCCACCCGTTTTAATTGTTAAGCCCCAGATGGCCTGGGGTCCTTGGGTAATCCTCAGACTGAAAGTTGGCGGAATGCCACATCAAAGTCCATTTAAGTGGCTTGAATCTGAGTACAACTCGCATTGAGTTTTGTTTACTCATTTGACTCGACCTCGCATGTCAGTTTTAATGTATTTAATATTTGCTTAAGCCTCCACTACATCTGTGTGTGTGTGGGTGTGTGTTTCAAAGTGTTCGTGAGCAGGACCCGGGAAATTATGCCCACGAATTTGGCTTTTATGCACAATAAATTCAGCCGAGCCCAAAGTGAACCGAATGGCGGCGGCCAGAGGTAAGTTCAAGTTAAATGCCCTAAAGCGCATGAGTTGTGGCCTTTGAAGAACGGACTGCGGTTTCAACAGACAAATAAATAGGTAAGGGAAGGGGAGGGAAGTGAAGGGAAGGGAGCATCCTCATGCATACATTTATGCCTTTAATTTTGCGCATTAAGCGTATTTAATCCTGAGCCAACTCTTGTGTGTGTGTGTGTGTGTGCGTGTGTGTGTTTTTTTAAGGGTTGCATTGTGGAAAGTTGTCAGCGCCAGAAGCGAGCGGAGTGAGGGCAACAACTTACTTACTGTCATGTTGCATTAAATGATTGTCGGGCTTTAGTTTAAATACATTTTTATACGGCTATGACCGCTTAGCAACCCCGCACCTATCCCACCCTCCCTACCTCCCACCGAAAGCCGAATGCTACGTGACATGAAAATTGCATTTGCAGTCGGACTTTTCCGTCCGCCGTCTGCATCTTTTTCTTTTTTTTTTTTGGAACCCTCTCCTAGTGGCTGTCGGTCGTCCATATGCTGGGGTTTTCGGGCATTAAGCATCCCCCTTTTGTCTATTTATGCATTTCACCGCGAAATAGGATTAAACGCTTATGTAAAGGACCCAATCAAAGTTGCCCACTGTGCGGTGCGCACACCTTGCTGATGACGTCTCTATTGCGAGTAAGAATTTTCCGTATTTCGCTTTTCCGGGCGAAAAGTGCTGCTCTCGCTGCTTTCACTGCTCTCACACATGCCCGCTTTCCCGTTGCCTGCAAATCCGCTTTAGAAATCCCATCAACGATTCCCGCACGGCAGAGGAAACTTTAACTTTGTTTTTCGAAAAAAATGAAAAAATGAGAAAGAAAAACCGAAATTCCATTTTCAATTTGGCAAACTTCTTGTGGTCAAACTACTTTCATTCTCTTTACCCATCCGCTTTGTGCGTGGCAAGTTCGCAGCTTTAGATGGCTGCAAAAACAAATTTGGGGAATTTTTACGCCTTATAATTTTTGATGTCTTTAATTTGTCTTGCCCCAGGATAAAGCGGACAAGGAATGTAAGCAGCAACAATTTTTATTATGACAAGAACAATAAAAAGTAAGAAAGAAATAAAACAAAATATGCTCAAGTTGGGACAACTTGTAGTACAAATTTTGTGGTCCATTTTACGAAATGAAAAGTTAACAGCCAGACTGCCGAAGCGAAAAGCGAAATGCGAACAAAAAGCAAAAAAAAAGCTGACGGGCGGAAGGGCAACAGGCAAAAATTTATGTAACGTAAAAAATGTTTTGATGATGTCCTTAAATCAAAATTTAAATAAATATCCCCTCGAAACGAAGGAAGAGCCGACAAAAAGCAAATGAGGGGAAAGGGAACTTTGAGACTTCTTTTTTTATTTCTATGCGTATTACTTTTGGCCCACACATATTTGGGGATTTCTCATTTTTATTTGCTCGCCGTGAATTTATTTGTTGGCCATGTTTTCTTGGCATCCATCCCCACAAAAAAATGTTCGTCTAGGCAAATAAGTGGCATCCCGTTGTCTTTGGCAAAATATTGTTAATGCAGCTAAACGAAATGAATTTCCATAGATCATGCATCGTGGCGTATTGCCTTGGATTTGTATTTACGATTTTCTTTACAATTTATCTCTGCTGGCTGGGATTTATATTTCCATTATGAAGTATTCTTTGATTTGATTTTGCCTGGGATTTTATTGGCTTACGTTTAATACGGCGTTTTATTCGAGCTTCTTTGAAAGAAGAGTACATTTTTTGCCTATTTCGATGAAGTAAACTAAAACCAATTTGCACAAATCTCAAAGGCTTAGTTTTTACCTATTTTTCAACTATTATTGTTCATTTGGTTTAAATAAACTTTCACATCGTTCGAAGATTTCTAGAATAAAGGGCTTAAGTTACCTCGCAGTATACATAATTCCTAGCATCTATAATTTGAAGCCAGCTTAAGCTCATATCTTACTTCTTGCTCCAGTTTTGGAGCACTCCCATCTCCTCATTACCATTTGTTGATCCATCCACTAAGATACCCTTAAGCCAGCACTATCCGCTCTATAAGCGATTCAAGTGGCCAAAAAACACTCTAGATTTTGTAAGGCGTCCGATGAAGCGGCAGAGGGAGTTCATTTGCCTAAAAGTCAGGCAGTTCACTACGAGCGAAAATATATCTTTCGTACATATATATATACGAGTATATATAAAGATAGCCAAGCACTATAGTAATCGACTCAATGAGTCATAAAAATGCCAAAAATGTGCGCCCAACTGGGCGAATATGCGGGCTTTTGGGATCGCTCCACTGTTGCTGTTTGTGTTTATGGGGCGAGCCATTGAAAATTTTGCGGTTTATCATAAAAATAATAAAATTTGCATAATAATAATATATATTCGCATTGTGTTTGCGAAATGCGCCTTATGCTGGCCCCAGCTGGACGCTCTGCAGCCCCCTCGTCCTTGATGGACCGAAAGTGTTGTGAATTATGGCCAGGCCCACTTAATAGACTGGCGAGACTACCTATGGCGCAAAGGATTGTCGATTGGGGACTTGAAACGCGCCGGCAGCTGGTGATCAAGTGGCAGGATTAAGGGAATATCCTGCCTGGCCGGAGTTGGTAGAGCAAACACTCGATGGCCGTGATTTCGGCGGGCAAAGGATTAACTTTTCAGCAGTCCCAACTGAGCAGACACGCGACTGGCGGCACGCACACTCGTCGCAGGACAAACAGGATTCGAGTCCTGGAAAAGTGAAGACTGTAAAGCGAAAGGCTTGCCAGCGCCTTGTGCAAACACTAGCGCAAAAAGGCACACAGCGTATACGCATTATCCTTGCAGCAGGTTCCTTGTTGCTTCAACGCTTTCCCCGCTCCTTTTTTTTGCCCAGTTTTTCCTTATTTATTTTGTTTCCTTTGTTGTTCCTGCCGCTCGTGCGTGTAAAATCATTTGAAGCGTCGTCAATCAAAGCGGAGATAAAAATACACAAATAAAAAACATTTTCCACCGAACTTATCCGCCGTCCTGTCAACTCATCAGACATGCAACGGGTCCTTAATTCCCCAGCTGCCTTCCAGCGAAGTGCACACTGTCTGTTTATTTTAATTAGCGCCAGCGGAAGGCATTTTTGCAGCTTAAATAAATTGAATCAGGGGCGGCAAAGTAAGGAAAAGTTTCACAAAACAATTGCGACCATGATCGCATTTAAGATTTAAGTATGCAAATGAGCGACTTCAAGGAAAACATCTGATGCATCGCCTTTGATCCGCTTGCTTAGGAAAATGTTTGAAGATTAAAGGCAGTTTTCAAAATGTTGTTAATACATAAATTCCTCTCCCTTTGCAGGACGCCAAAGCGATAAATGTACATATATGTATTAAAACGGAAAAAGCGCCATTACGAGAAAAACCCTTGCCACCCATACAGATGTAAATATCTGGTTTCCTGCGGTGCTGCTGGTGGCCATTCCGTTAGAAGATCGGGGTCACCAGTGCCACACACTTTTGTTATTATCTTTTTATGCGTACTTCCCCCTGCCGCTCCCCCCCTCGCTCTGCCTTTGTGCATTGTGTTTGCCCAGCGAAAGGTAGTGCTGTCTTCCTCTAAATTATTATTTTCCATTCCACGAAGTTGCCACACTTTTTAAAAATTTATTAACCGCGATTTTTATTCCCGCTTAAGCAGAGACGCCGCGTGAAGGGCGCGGGGGGAAGGGGGGAATTTGTTGTGCAATATTTTTAATATTTATATGGCCACCACACACACTGGCAAACAAATCATCAGCAGGCAGCAGACAGCGGGCGAACAAAACCGAGCGAAAGGAAATAAAACCAAGGCGAGGAAAACGCCAAGAACATAAAGTGAACTAAAAGAAAGCTGCATGCGGGAAAAACTCCTGTAAATAATAAATATCCCTGCGCTCGTGGGGCTTGAGTTGGGAGTTGGGGCTGCGAATTGGGGGAAGCCCGGAATTATAAACCGTGGAAAACTATTACTCCAAGGATGCTCAAATCCAAACACATACAAAACGCACACCGAGACCCCCATTCGTACACCGCACACACACAGATACAAGCGCGCTTACGTGCTCGGCGGAATGTGGCGGGAATATTGCAACAAGGAGAGACACAGGGCCCAGGATAATGGCAACAGCTGAATACTCTTTTCGAAACACTCGACCACTGAAAAATGTGTTACTTCATTGTGCAAATTCATGTGATTAATCGTTATTTGTAATATTGGTGTTGTACTACTATCTGACTTTACTTACTTAAAACTTGTATTTTTCTTGCACTTAACATACAGGGAATCTCATTTATATGAGGCTTAAAAGAGTGCGATCGTAATATAATTCAACATGCTTTTAACTAGAACTAAGCCAAAGCATATGCCCCAGCTGATATGCCCGCCCCGCATAATTCAAATATACAAATATCCGACATTGGAGACTTTCCTTTTTTCTCCTTCTTCCCGCCAATATTCTCGCTGATGAACTTTTATGCGGGAAGCAACAGAAAAACGCTTTGCAGAGAGAAAAAAGAATGCATGAATGCGAATGCTCGAATATTCATTCATATGCAGTCAGCAGCAGAGCAACCACACCACCAGTTACTACAGCCCCCCACCCCCTGTGCACCTAAAACCCCCACGGCAGTCGACTTGTGTGTGTGCGTGGGTGTGCACTGTACAAAAATGGGTGACACAAACCGTATTGATTGAATGTTCTATTACGCAAAACAATTATTTCTATAATATTTATTATTCAAATCCAATTGTAGACATTCGCTTATTAGGTTGCAAAAATTAAAATAATATACATACAGATATAGACTAAAAGTAAAGGATATCCTAAAAATAATAATGCCATAAATAAATTCTATTGTTGAATGTATTGAATAAAATATAAGTTTCTTATGTTGACCTATTATAACTTGTTTTAAATTATACCTTATCGCTGCCTCTTCAAATGGGATGCTCTGATGGCTTTCATGTTGGTGGCTTATTCTCTCAGTGTACGAGTGCGAGTTCGTGTGGGGCTCTATCGTATGCAGCCCACTGTGCATATTTTTAATTGAGTGCGCGGGGAATTGATTGTCAAGGACATGAGCGTGGACCTGACTCGCGAGTGGATGAGGGGTGGTTGGGGAGGGGGCCTCGGCGGTTGAGTGGGTGGTGAGGAGGGGCTACATGTGTGTGCTGGTTTTGTTTGGCTACCGTTACCGTTACCTTTTAGCAATTTGTTGGCATCTGAGTGTGAGTGCGCTATGAATAACAGCACTTGACTTGGTTCGTTTGCTCCTTTTCCCCTCACCACCCACTATCACCACCCACTGGCCACCTATTTTTTTGTTAAGTTTTCATTTTTCGCATTTCCTTTCTTTTCCTTTTCTCTCTCATTTTCGGTTGGAATGTGCAAATAATATGAGTACTTAAAGGGTTTCACTTGCATTCCTCACACTCACACGGATGCGGGGTGGGGAGGGGAGGGGTGGATGGACAGGACCCTAATGAAGTATGGGTCTGCGGAATGTTGGATGAGTACGTTGGCTGGGAATGCAAGATGGAAGGTTTCAGGGACTGAAAAATGCGAAAGGAATCCGAGGAGTAGAATGGGCTAACTAATTATGAATGGAGAATGACACAGGAATTTTTGGTTGTGCAGGTAACCATGAAAATATACGAGTTGCCTAAGTAAAAAGTAGAATATATAACACTGATATTTAATTAAGAAATTGCACGTTAGTTCTTTAAAAATACAGAATGTCCCAATTCAGTAGGAACATTGATGCACTCATTTTTTGTAGCGCCCAAAGTCTTCTTAAATTTATTCGAATTCCTGCTCTTAAATTCATTCCTGTTGCTCTGGTGCTCTCGTTTGTTTTGGGGTCTCTTTGGTATTTCCACAGAAAATTGTACAATAAATTTTCACAGCTCCGCAAATGCGACTCTGTGTGCCATAAACATGCCTCCCACCTACCTTGCCGCCTAGTATTCTGGTATCCTGGTATCCATGTATCCCCGTATCCCCAACTCCCCAGGCCAGTTGGCCTCCCAGCGGCCACTGTTTCTTGCATTTCCGTTGCATGTTTCTATATCCGGGCCACAAATAAGCGACAAGGCTGCAAGGCTACACAAAGGAGTCGCCAGCAGGATAATGGTTGAATCGCACGGAATCTAGGCTAAAGCAATAGAGCACCGTGGCAACTGGAGGCGACACCAAAATGGAGATATTATTGGTCGGATAAAGAAGCTTTGAGGTGGATCTGGATCGAAATGGTATACACAGCACTTTCAGTTTTCCCTCAGTTGCAAGAACTCAACACGTAATCCAAATTGCAAGCAATAAATACTAGCCTATGAATATTCACCACTGTGTCATACTAAAGATATGATTATTGATGAATAACCTTCAGTGCAGATAAATTGGTGCTGGGGAAGCTTCGTTGATCCTGCCTTTTATCTCCTCCAATCTGAGTTAGTTCTACATCACGTATACCACATGTGGGTCGCGATGAATCCGCAGATCGCTGCCACAGATAAGATACAGATACTGTATCTGAAAGTGTTTCCAGCTGAGAGCTCTGATAAAACGCAATTTCCATTCGGTTTGCCATATATTCTCATAAGCAAAAACCTAACTGCAATTTACATTTGTATGGCAGCTGTGGCGGGGGCGGTGCACGGAGGGGGCGTGGCAGCGTGGGGAAGGCAATACCCCATGCACCGTTATGGGCGCCATTTTGTATTCGCTTACGGTTTCGGCAACTCGACGGACTCGCATTGCAATTTCCGCTGCGCCGCGGCATATAAATAAACATTTATTTCGTGCACTTGCCATACAAACACGCACACACCCACACCCACACACACACACACACTGGCACTTGGCGCACACACTCACACATGGGGGGCGGCAGCCATGTAGCTTAGTTTTTCAGTTTACAGTTGCAGCTACAGTTACAGCTACAGTTACCGTTAGTTTAATTAATCTTAATTCACGACCGAAACAGACGATGTGCCGCCCGCTTTTTCACTCCTTCACTTTGCCGGCAAGATTTTATTTATGGCAAAAAGAAGCAGAAGCGAAAACCGAAATAAAAAATCAGCCGCCACAGCCATTTTTATATGCTTTTAGCTAGTACTTTTGTTTGTTTTCCATTTGCTATTTGTTCATTTTATTTCCGCTTTTCTGGCTTTTTCCACTTTTTTTTTGGTTTTTTTTCGGTTTCGACTGGCTGTATTTGAAGCAAGCACTTCAAAAGCAGCGTTAGATTGCATAAAAGCAAATGCGGAAGTGGTAACTGCAACTGAGGGGGAAAGCGGAAAAGTCGCACTCGGGGAATGGAAATGGCCAACGTAGAAATTCCTAATAAATTTGAAAATAAAATTCCTTTTTGTTTGCACGCACCAACACAAAAGACAGCAAACAATATTTTAAAAATATTGACTCTACTGTATAAATTTGCGACCACCTCTCACCATTTTCCAGGCTCTGCTCCACGTGAATATCCTGTGAGTCACTCAATGCGCACTCGACTTTTCTGTTTATTTGGCAAATGCCATAAATCTGTTTTCCAACAATATGTTAGGGGTGATGGGTTTAGGGGGGTTGCGATTCATTGGGAGAGGGGGGGACCCCATGCAAGCAATAATAATTCAATATTTCAATTTGTGTGATTTTTTGTTGGCTGCTGCACATTTATTCAAATGTCTGCTGCTGGCTTTCAGTTTTGATTTCGATTTTGCCTTTCAATTCTGTTTTTAACTCACTTTTCCGAGCCCTTTTGCAGCACTAAATAAATCGAATGAGCGAGCGGGCGGAATATTTAAAATTCAACGCTCTGAAATCGAGTAGCAATACATCTATATGTACTTACATGGTCAAATATTTTTGCAGATATTGTTACAAATTGAATCTAAATGGCATTCTATTAGCTTACGTGGGGAGTGGCGTTTAAAGTTTTGCGGTTTTATGAGTGTAAATTCGATAGTAAAACTTAGACGCAATCTATTGTGGGGATGTTTTCAAGCATAAGGATTAAGGATTCAAATCGGTAATTTTCGAAATGTTCATGGTTACGTTTGCATGCGAATTACAGCCCTATTTTATATGAGATGCGGCTGAAAGGGATTCACTTTCTATTGAAGCTTGCATAGCAGATTTCCCCCTCTAATCTCTAAATTGACTCAAATTAATTTCAGACCAGAGTGTATTACTTTGTTTGTCCAATCTCCTGAGCCATGACGACCGATTGGTCTTAGTCCGACTTCCGTTTCATGCCTGCCAATAACTCAGGGAACTCAGGGAACTCAGTGGAAACTCAGAAAAGTGAGGGAAGTTCTACCCTCGATACTGGCGTCCATCAACCTTTGCGTGAGCTGTCAAAGTGACAACTGAATTGCAGTGCAGAGGAGAGGCAGCCAAGGCAAACAGAAATTGGGAAAACTTTAACAAATGTCGACAGTTGCCCTGTCAGGAGCACAGACGATTGTTTCCCACATAATAATACATTTCTTGTGGCATATGAATTTTCATGCATTCTGAGGCCGCAACTTTTTAGTACACCCCCCACCTCCCCACCTTACCACCTCTCCATTGGCCCGATCCTTGGGCTGCACACGATCCCAGGAGTATTTTGGCACGGAGCAAGCATTTTTTTCACTTGAGCTGTCACTCTTGAAATCGGGGTGGGGGTGGGGGTGTGATGCGTGGTGTGTGTTGTGTGTGGGTGGCAGTGGGGTGGGTGGGGCCTAATGCCGTGGCTGCCTCATTCGTTTTTACACAGCTCTTGCTTTTGTTGCTCGGCTTTCGCTTCTGACAGCTAAATGCAGCCGCAGAAGGAGTACGAGAAGGAGTTGCCACTCAGTTGTCAAATGTTCTGCACTCGCAACATGTGCCCCATAAAACCCCCCTCATTTTGCTTTTAGAAAAACGTTTTTTAGCAAATTGTTTGCCAAATTCCACACTCACTCCGTTCAAACGCTCAGACGTTGGCAACGGGAGCTTCCAGCACCAAAAATGACGCTAATGGAAGGCTCTGTCACTTGTCCATGGGGCAAAAGGGGTCCAAGCAGAGGAGAAATGGGGTCATTCATCCAGATAGAGTGGGGAAATAAACGTGTCATATGATGTTTAAAATAGACTACCCCTCTTGTGGGGCTCTGCGTTAATTGAAGCCTTTCTGTGGTCGCTTCTTTTTCGTATTTTCGTATTTTTTCCAATTTCTTACCTGTTTTGACAGCTGTCGTTGTGGAGGAGAACTTTATTTGCTGTTTTTCCTTGCCTGACAACAAATTTGGCTCAGTCGAATTGAGCGACGTTTAACAGAGCGTAGAACCTTTTATAATTGAATTGGGGTGTATATTAGATTTATGTATGCTCCCCCTTCCAAAATTTTTTCGGAAAACTATTTCCCGAGCCGCTAGCTCGCATAATACGTTGAAAACCCCCGAAAAACCTGCAATAATCTGCCGTAAACCTATGATCCTTGCCAATGTAAACACTGCCGAAAATATTTAAGCCCATTTCACACACCCATGTTGCCTGCTAATCCGTTGCTCTAGTGGCAACTTAATATCTTAGCTTTTGCATAGATGGCATGCTAATGAACTATATCCGGCTCCGCTCGCAATTTATTCCTGTCCCGCACTCCCATATGCACGGTAATCCCCTGGCAACCCCATTCCCATTCATATCCCCATACCCATGGCCCCATTTCAGCCCATGGCCACCCAATTTCCCTGGGTGCCGCTCCAACTGCATTTTCACTCAGCTGCTTTGCATATGCTTCACCTTCCGCCCGGAATAATCCTCCTCGAAGGGATGTGTAATAACTTGTGGCAATGGCAGCTGACTATTATCCTGGAGGAGCATCACCAGCAGCAGCAGCAGCGACGTGATCAGATTAGTTATTTTATTAGAAGCACTAAAACATTTTCCACATTTTTATCTCGCTCACAGAAAATCGAAATAAGTTTTATTTGTACGCCGCCCTATTCCATTCTATAAGCCAAAGGCTGCCAATCATAGGAGCTGATAGCCGCACGTCTGTGTGTAAGAACACCTCTATAGAAACTCATTCACCGACTGAATGAGTGAATGGTGAATGAGTGAATCAATATCAACGTGTATGTACGTGTATGTACACCCACTGCAAGCTGCATTTCCAGGGCTTTGGCCAAGTCCAATCACATGAATAAAGGAGCCACAGCACAGCAGAATCAGCTAACTGCAAATGTTCAATACAATTTGATTATGACAGGGGCGTGGTGGTGCCGCAGGGGGTTGCACGAAGGGGGTTGCAGCTGCACTTGATGGAGTGCTCTGCCATGGCATTTGAGTGGCTTTCGAGCAGCAAGCCAAGTCGGTGAAAATTGCATAAATGCATGGCACTTTTCCACGATTGCATTGGCAACTCTGTTAACCCTGCCACACGCAATCACCGCAGCCCCCAGCTGCCCCAAACCCCCCGCTCCACCCCAGCAGTTGGTTGTCTGCTTTCAATATTCAAAACAGTTGGTCCCATATGCAAATGTTTGGCAAATGCCAAACTTCGGTGGAAGGAGCTATGGCCCGAAAACGAAGAGATGTGCACTAAAAGAAATGGGAGAGATCTAACAAGAATATTTGGCTGTATGTAGATGTAGCATAATGTACCCCTCATTTTATAAAGTTCCATATAATCTAAGCGGCGTTTACACTATTAGTTCTTGGTTGAAAAAGAATTAATGCTTGAAATCTCTATAAAAAATGTATAGTTTATTATTACTCTTTGATTAGCTAAAATTTTGAGTGTATGGCGAGCTGCAGAGGAAGCTGGAAAAATCAACGGCTGCCGGGCAGGATAAGCAATGTCCTGGCCAGCAGGATCCAGCCGGGGACACCCTGAAAACAAATGCACACAAATGACCCATGTGCCAAAACCCGAACCTTGTCCACTGCCCTTGGGGCTGGAAATTGATGGTAATGACTGGGTGGTGGGTGATGGGTGGTAGGTGGTGGGTGGTCCATGGACGAGGCTCCCTGCTCGACGGCAATCAGACAACAATTGTTAATAATAAATGCATAATTTGCAATTGAATTTGGAATGTTTTTGTTTCGCATTTCGGTGCACGAGAATTGATTAACGACTCGATTGAGACATGTGTGCGGTGAAATATGAGTGAATGCATCGGAATGGGAATGATTCTATTAATATGGCAGTGATTATTAAATAGCTGCGAAATAACTTTAAACGTTATCGCGCTGAGTTGCAGCAGTGGAATTTTAGTTATTAAAAATTCAATCGCATTTTGAGCATATTTTGAACATTCAATATAAAATGGATGTGTTAATTGATTATTTTTATCTACTCCTCTTAACATCTCCAGTTCATTTGCATGCCCTTTATTGAGTCCTTTGTGGCTCATAATAAAGACCTCCCTGGAAGAACCCTTCACCTGCTCCTGCCAGATGGCATTCCCCAAAATACCTTCACCGCCTATCGCCCACTAACAAAGGACCTCTGGAATGACTTAAATTTAAATTCCATTCAGCCAAGCGTAAAGTTATCATAAATGCGGCTGAGGCATACCAAATATTCAGCGCTCTTGGCCAACAGTATTTTTATTGTTTTCGATTAAAAAGTCATAAAAATTAGTGGCACCGGGAAACATATGTAAAACGCACAATTTACTTAATTAGATGGCAGCCTTCGCTGATCAGAGTTGAAAAATAAGAGGCGTTTTCTGGTGCGCTACTTCTCCAGTCCAGCTGCTCCGGTGCAGATCGGGTTCTACCCAAAATTAGGAGCCACCGAAAAAGTGAAGGTAGTCAGCAGACCGATGGCCCACCTGCCGGAACTTTTAGCCCAAAAAAAGGCAGAGACCACGAATGAGAGAAAAGAATGGAAACACGATCGTCACAGGGGGAAACCAAAGCAGCCAGCAAAACTGTACCGACCACGCCCACAACGGCCCGCAATTACTGCGTTAGTGTTGCTCATTAAAGTTGATGTCTTAATACGGCGGGTTTTACATGCAGCAGCCAGGACACACGAACGGCATCGGCATTGCGACCGGCACCCCGGGAACCGAACCACAGGCACCCTGTAATTAGGCGCCGCGCCAACAACCAGCAGCCAGCAGCCACCATATAAGACCAAACCCATTCCCCCACCAGTCGAGCCCAGTCCATAACCAGTCCCAAATCCAAACGCAACGCAACCGAAAACAAAAAGACAACAAAACGAACGAAATGAAATGAAATGAAATGAACGAAGCGAAATTGTTAACAAATGAATTTTACCACGAAATTGGCTCCAGGGCCACTGATGTTCATGTGGCTCAGCGAGGACCAGTTAACTGCAAAAGACAAATAACAAGGTAGACCGCGAGGAGATGTACCACGCATGTTATGGAATGCGGATGCTCTATGAAATAGAGAAATGTTACTAAATATTTGGATGATCAAATGAGCAGCCTACGAGTATAAGTCGGAATGCTGTGCACTAGTCTTGTTATTAAATATTATTTTAAATGGAATATGTGTTTTAAAAATTTTGTATACAATATATATATCTTAGATTGCAATCGTTGTTTTTTCGGATATGGCTCATATCCCTTTCCCATACCCACATACCCCTTGGAAGAGCATTCGGCATGGAAAGTCTTGCACTGCCTTTTGATTACGCGGTTGGCAATTAGGCAGCGTCTGGCGAGGATCCCTGTGCCCCGAAACGCTCGTTTGCCGGGGAGTTCGTCTTATGATGATGTTGTCAGTGGCTTCATGGCTACCGTTTCATGTGTGGAACTGCGCTCCTCTGTTGATTTAGCCATAATCATTCTTGTTGCCGCTCGCGGCCGCAAGCCGCCAATTGCAGAATTGCGGTGGAATTGCGAATAATTTGGTTTTATGGTGCGACTTGAATGGCCAATCGATTTGGGCCGCAAGGGTTCGGGGCGTCAGCTGGAGTTGGGCAGAAATTGAATGCTTAATCAGAGAGCTGCAGCTGAAGCTTAAAGATTGTAAAGCGATTGAGCTTGAAAATCACGAGAGAACTGGGAACTTGTATTTTATTTCGCCTCGGCTGACTTTCCTTTATCAGCCACAATGCAAAATGTGCCGGCGCATCTGCCAAGGGCAGGACCTCACATCCTGCCAGCGATTCGCCATGGACAGGGAGCTGGCTTTGTCCTGGCCAGGTAGCCCTGTCTTCCGCTCGCCTTGGTCGGTCCTTGGTCCTTTTATTACAACATTTTTATCAATGGCCTGGTCACGGCCCCGACAGAAGGATGCTGGCGAAGCTTTAGTTCCGCTGCTTTGATTTCTCTGCAATCGAACAACTTAATCTCAGCCCATGTGCAAGAGCCCATGTTCTCCGGACATCGAGGCAAATCTGTGTGTGTCCCGGCAGCTGTGTTGTTTGTTTTCATGGTCCTTAGGACCATGTCCCCCAGGACACGCTACTAATCACAAGTCGTTGCCTGTTGTCACTTCGTAATGAGAGAGTGCAACACTATACCCAAAAAATCAAGCGAGCACTGAGGAAATCAAGTGCAAACAAAATGCTGAAAAATTCCCAGATAAACCTGTTGCTAAATACTTACTTGTGTAGTATAGCTTAGTTCAGATATATATTTATTATGCACATTCATTTTATACCTTTTCCAACACGATTTCTCTAAGTGCAACCGCGTGGCGTCTCCTGGCATCGCGACGCAGGCTCCAGTTGCACATGTGCTCGTGCGTCCTTTTGCGTGGCGTCATCAAGTGTGTTTATGTGTGTGTGCGCCGCGCCTGTTACCCGACACTTGATTTCCCAGGCCATCTCATTTTATGCCCCTGCAGTGCCAACTGGCGGATGCGTGGCAACAGTTTCCGCGCGTTGCAAGGTCGTGCTCTGCTCGGCAGCGAAATTGGATGCGGCCTAAAGTCTCGTGTTTATATTTAAATGTGTCAGCGGACCCGAGGCAATTGGATAGCGCACATCCCGTCCCAGTCTCATCAGCAACTAGGTTCCCAGTTTCCAGTTCCCAGTTCCCAGTTCCCGATCCCCTGCTCCTCCCACGGTTCCTCATCAGCAGCTCATTAAGATCCCTGTGTGGGCAGTTGCCATCACACGCCTGTCAGGCGATCCAGATCCCTTTACTTGTGGACACTCGAAATTTTCTGGACCCGCTCCTCGTAAATTGTATGGTGACAGAAGCAAACGAGGAACTAAATATTACGCAAAGCATATTAAATCGATTTTCACAGTAACACTTATTTCACTTGCAGATGGAAACACAATATTTGGAATATTTTGGGGTCGGATTTCCCCAGGATGTTGGCCATTACTACTTAGGGTTTGATTTGGATACATTTGGGTTGAGTATACAAATTACATTTGGCACCGTCAAGATGCAGAGATTGCAGAAATTATGTGGAGATTCGAAATTGGTTATGTAATTTTTCTTTTAACCACAAGCTTCATGACTTCGATGATAAAATCTTGGTTGTAGTATCACATGCAGAGAGGAAGCCATATTTAACCTAGCTCTACTTCCCCCTGGGGCGCAGGACATTCAAAATATGTTACTCCCCTCTTTGATAAGCGAATAATTCACTTTTAAAGTCCTTTTCCGGCCGTACCCATCGATTTTGCCAGCACACATGGCACAATACTCATACATGGCAGTTTTAACAAGATTTCCTTTCCATGATGACCGGCGAGCAACTGAGGGTGAAATTTTGGGGTACCCGGCAGAAGGATGAGTCCTTCTTGGACTTGGGCTTGGGTTAAGCTCTCGGCTGGTCTATTGCACGTTGTTTTTTATGTTTTTAATGGCAAATGTAACATTATTTATAACTTAGCGGCGCAGGGATAATGCCATATTAAATGTCAACTGCACTAGAATAAGACTTCGGGGACCCTCATACTCACACACACACACACACACACACACACACAGAAGGACACAAATCCCAAACATGAAAAATCTATTGCCCGTTCACAATTCATTCTTCCTGCTGCCGGTTGGCGTTGGCTTTGGCCTGGAATTGGAATTGGGGCGGCAAGGCACGTTAAATCCTTAAGATGTCCTGGCGGCAAAGTAAATCCGGTGAGGTTACCTTTTCCAAGAGGGTTGACCTCCGAACGCAGTCCTTTGTTTTTACGCGCCATTGAAGACAGCGAAAGGGAGTCGTCGCATATGACAAGCCAGAGTCCGCAGTCCGGAGTCCAGAGTCCAGAGTCCAGTTCTTGAGTCCTGGAGCCGGAGTCCTTGCGCTCTCATTTTCAATTCCACTCACATGCCCACATCTGTCCTCCTGCCACGAATTCAACGATTTCTGGGTGTATTTTTTCGGCAGCTCCCATTTCCTTCTGCTCCTGTCCATCCTCCATTGATTTATGCGCCGGCAATGCGCTCGTGTATCCCTGTATTCCCGTATTCCGAATCCTTGTCCCTTTGACCATTGTCCGTTGTCCACTTGGCTCCTTGCGCCCCGGCGGCTACTTTGTTTCACTTTGGCCACATTTGTGGCTCCGTTTTGTGCATGCCCAGCATGTCCGGTAATGACCACAGAGAAATTTCATTATCCATTCGGAATTCGTTTTGTAATTAATTTAATATATCCACAGGATATTGGCCTATATGGGCTGCCTATGCACTTCCTTTGTGGATCCCCACTGAGCCCATCAAGACCTCAACACATAATTGCAGCTCAATCAAATTTTTGGCAATGCTTGGGAATGGGCTAATTAGTTTGGCTTTGAGGGGTATAGTATTGCGTTCGAAAAATATACATAATTCTTATGTAGTTATTGGTATATATTACATATATATTCCTTATATAGGATAATCGTTTATAGGGGTTTCAAAATGATATTGATGAAATTAAGCCTATGTATTTCTCTTGATAGATATCTCAGAATTAATAAAATTTGCGACATTTCTCCCATTTAATTGTTAGCTAGCGCACACCGACTTACATATTCCGATCCATCACTCCATCATCATGCTATTCTCATCGGAATCCCTCTTCAATTGTAGCTTCACTTGGCCCAGGCACACTTGTCCGGAATAATGAGCAATGCGATGAGGAGGAGAAGGAGAAGGAGGAGCTGGCGTTGAACAGGGTATTGAATCCCACAACGCTTCTGTTGCACAGCCGTCGGCGGTCTGTTGTCTAATTCTATAAATTTAATTAGTTTCTGGCGCTCCAATTGCCGGGCAAGCCTGTTTCTGTTTCGGTTTCTGTCTATGTCTATGTTTCTGTATCTGTATCTGTTTCTGCCTCGGCATTTGTATCTGGATCTGAGCGAGTTCCCTGGAAATTTGCACAAAACCGTTTGCGGTCGAATCACGTACCAAATGAGCAGCAGCAGCAGGAGCACCAGGAGCAGGAGCAGGAGCAGTCAATCTCCAGGGACGGGGAAATTGTTGTGGGAGTGGCAGCTCCTTGTTCACACCTCCTGCCATCGATCATCGGGGGCGGACTTTGGACGACTCTCAAATCTGCGATTATGGTTTAAAGTGAACGGAGTCATGCGGCTTCTTGGCTTCTGCTCAATCATGGCCCATCGATCAACCGAAACCGAGGCTGACTTTTCATTTGTGCTGTCAACTCCTTCTTTTCCCGTGATTCCTTTGCGGTGCCAGCTCCTCCTTTCGTATCTCAATTTTCAACAGGGACTGCGGCAGCAGCTGATATCCTGTGCTGGTCCGCCCTTTGTGGCACTGCCGCATTGTTGCATTGTTGCATTGTGAGGTGTGAAATGTTCTCTCGCCACTCGGGCATATCCTGTTGACAGGAGCGCATCTGACTGCCTGCTATCCTGCTGGCCTCAGGTCCTTTCTTCTTATCTTGGCGGTTCTTTCGTCTAACATGTGTCCTACAAATGTTCCCCCGGTCCCCTCTTCTCTGTTCCGCCGAAGGAGACGACAGCTCATCCTCATCAACAGCCTGGTTAGTCTGCGATGTCTGCTCCTCTTACATTTTTAATTTATGTCCTTATTCTCGGTTCTTCCTCCCATTTCCCTCGCTTTGTTCATCGTCCGTCTAATAACTCAATTAAATGCTTGGCTGTGCTATCAATGGCCTCGTCGATGTGTAATCTCGAAGAAAATGTTTGCCTTTCTTTAATTCAATATCCTGTCGCGGATAGAAAAAAACGACAAACCGCAGGCAGGATGCGCCAGGATACACGGCATACGGCACACGGCAATCGCCGGACCGCGATTCCTGCCGCAGGAAGCAGAAATCATTACAGCAATGACAGGAATATCAATTTACCCACGGGACCGCCGCGAATCCAAACGAATCGAATCCAAAGCAACCAGAACGGAACAAGATGCGAATTGCCCCGAGGCTGGAAACATTTTTTCCGCGCCGCTTAATTATGTCTTGGAATAAGAATAGGAATATATTGCGAACTGCCTTTGGATGATGGAAGTCATGAATTAGAGATGACGGCAGTGCAATGGGAAATCACTTCAGTTTGTCTCACTCAATAACAATTTTTAGCAAGGTATTTTCAATATTAGGCTTAAAATGGCACGATATGTTAATAATATGCACATTTGAACTGGCTTAAATATTAATTTATTACGATGCCTGGCAACTGGCGTGAAATGCCATCTTCGAAGCTTCAAAGTATATCAGCCAGCGACTCGAAGCCGGAAGCAAAGAAAACGGCAGGAAAATTTGCCTGCTCATTGTTAATGCGCTCGAGAAATAGAAGAAAATATAAGAAGTTAATGGAGGAGTGCGAGGAGGTGGTTTCGGGCCAGTGAAAATCGAATAAACACCGCAGAAAATCAAGTAGGAAAATTCTAAAGAAAATTCAAGAGCATAATTGCAGACAAGCCAAGAGGGATTAGGCGGCTGCAGAACCTGAGGAAGGATCAGGTACTGCGATGGTCAGTGCAGTGCGAAGGCGCTCTCTTTACTAATTAGAGGATCTGCGGAAAAGGAATTCTATCCTAAGCCAAAGCCTACTTAAGTGCCTGCTTGAGTTCGATAATTGCGGGCTAAAACCGGAGATAGATCCCAAGACCATGACTAAGAGGCAGACCAAAACCAATCAGCCACTTCATTTGCATTCTAAGCAGCCGATTCCGAGTGCATTTCAGAAAAGCAGAAACCTGAAATCTGAAAGCGGCTTAATATCAGTTTGGTGGGCGTAGGCCGAGGCTCCTTAGGGAATTATCGGTATTATTAGGAACATAATTGAGCTATTTATAAAAGCAGCCCGCGTCCGATTATGTAACCCGAACAGATTCACACACAACGAGCTGTGAAACCGTAGGTGTCGATCCGTAAAGGGAGTCTCCCGCTGAACACCTGCGCATTCATTCCATTCGATTTGGAGGTGGAGGTGCAGTCTGAATCGGATTCAGATTCGTTCTTTCCTCTTAATTAAAAGCTGCTTTCCAGCTCACACGGAGTGCAAGTGCCTTCGCTCACAGTGGGTTGTCCATGCTCCCAGCCATGGGCCTCCATCAGCGGCTCCACCTCCGTTCGCTTTGGGCCCAAACAAAGGGCCGTGAAAATGTATCGCGGCGGGAAACAGACAACAGCAGTCAAAAGAACTCGCATCTGGCTACCCGAGGAAATTAGGTGCTGAGATATCAGATCTATCAGGTCTACGGCCGCATGCTGATGATTAGCTGCTGATAAGTTGCAGCAATCAATGCATGGGAGCTGGGAATATGTTAATTTCTGGTTACCTTTATTAGTCGGAGCAAAGATCCCATGTCCACGTCCGAGACCAGAAATATGTGGGCTCCAAATGTGACACTATTGTCTGGCAGCTGTTCTAATCTCAACTCGTTTGCTTTTCCTACCACTTTCAAATGTCTTAATCCGTTTGGGTTTTCTCAGTTTCTCTAATCTACAAAATGTCCCAATCCCAAATTGGTTTGTTGGCTTGGGCTGGCTGAAATGGAGTTATCAATGGTATCGGTCTCTGAAATTAATTTTAATATTATGCAGAAAATTAAAAAGAAACACTTCATTAAGATCGTGTTAATGCTGACTTGGCTTGTGTTTCCCGAAAAGTGTGAAAGTTGCAATGGTCTCGGGTGGGGGAAATGAAAAGGTTTAGAGTCTGCTATATGTATATGTATATAGTATCTAAATATATGGCACGGATAGAAAGGTGAAGAAAGTGGCATTGTCATTTGAATAAAACATTGCAATTAAACGAGGTGTCAGGCTGAACATATGCCATTCATTTGCTATTCGATAACTTAATATTCGGTGGTTGTATGTGTTTGATAGTAAAATTCAAATTTACTAGTTCGAATAGAATCAAAGAAGGCAATTTCAATTAGTTCATTAACTTAGATTAAGGTTTTCCATTGCAAACAGAACCGAGCATAATATATAGAAATGAGATTGCATAAGACCCTTTTCATTTCGTACAATCAAATTTGAGCGAATAACAATATTACTTCCACTGCTTCAACATCATGTCAATTTCAATTTGCTACACCAAGGCCCCTCGAAACTCCCTACCAAATGCTATTGTGTCACCAATATTTTGAATTCTGCATTTCCTGGCTGACAATCGGGAGTCTAAACAGCAATAAGCCGCTACTAAGTGTCGTGTAGGACACATGTACATCGAGTTCTATCAAATCAAAAGTGAAAAACTTCCCTTGCGCCAGCCGAAATTCTTGGGCTCTGTTTTCGGAGCTATGTATTTTATGCGTCCTGTCATTTGCCTGTCAATCAACTGTCGCATATATTTTGCAATAAGGGTTAATTTACGCTCATAATCCTCGGGGCCTGGAGCATGATTGCCCAAATGTTGTCGCCCAGCCGTGTTTTCCGTGTTGTCCTGGAGCCACGCTCTGCATCCAGGATATGAGCTCTATTGATTTTTAATGCTGATTGACAAACGCAGCGAGTGTGCGAGTGTGTGTTTGTGTGTGTGCAAGGATAGCTCAACTTGCGGCCATTACTTGCTGAATGTTTGCGATATTTTTCTACCATTATGCGCGGACTCAAATCGTTTTCCACGTTTGAGCTCTTTTAATTGCCGCATAATTGTCCGCCCTCCATTATGATGATGTGTGTGGGGTGGCAGTGGGCGTGGCCCGTCGACCGGCGATGTCATCAACGGAGGACCAAAAACTGAAACCCAAATACCCAACGACCGCATCAATTAGACGAGGTAAGAGCGTTGCAAAAATATCGGCATGTGATGTGTGTCCATAGTGCGGTAAATGTGCAGGATAATGGCGGCCATTGTCCCTTTGGCCGCATCCCAAAAAGCTAATCAAGAGCGCATTCCCACTCATAATTGTTGCTCATAATTGCCGGGACACGAGGTTCGCGGGGGTTCAGGCTCACGTTTCGGGGTTCTGTATTCTGTATTCCGAGTCCTGGTTCCGGATCCCATCCATCCATCCATCCATCCATCCATCCAGGATTCAGGATGCAGGGGTGTTGCCTGGTCGTGGCTTATTCACACGTAATAGTTGCGTTCTTATTCTGTTCCGTTTTGCGCAAAACTTGCTCTTCCGCTGTTGTTGCTGCAATAATTTAAGGATTATATTCATAAGCCCTCCGCACCGCATTTATCTGGGGACGTCAGCAGGCGGCGAGTGTCCGGGTTGATGCATTCCCCTTAATCAGGGATGTGCGGTGGGATGATCGCACGTGGGCGACTTTGATAGCCCCTAATAAGAGAAACCTATAATTAAATGAGTATGTACAAGAATAACTAAGCCAAGTCTTTGAACTAGCAAGAGTACTGAAAATGGTAACAAATCCATTGTGAGGTACTAATGATAACCCACAAGTGAAATGGGAGGTGGAAAGACTTGATTTGCCTTCTTATGCAGGAGATCGAAAACATTCCCGAACCAATAAGCCGTACATTTGCAAGTGTACCGCATCGCGCAGGGAAAATGTTAACCGCAAAATTAATGAGCTCAAACTAAATCAAACGAAGCACGATGTTCGCCGCTGGCTGCCGGTTGCAGTTTCCCAGTTTTGCAGTTTTTGCCGCCCAACGGTGGTGGATTGACCACTGTGCAGCTCATCGGCGTTCCCAGGGGCTGCGGAGAGGGTGGAAGTCGATTGCGTTCGGGAAGATAATGCAAACATACGCTTGTTTGCACAGTGCTCAGCGAGCAGAGCGAACGATTGGATGCTAATCGCCAGAGACAATTTAATCTCTAATCAAAATTCAAAATTCGCAAATTTCCGAGTCAGGCAACTCGGAGATTTCGACTACTGGAGTGGGAAGTGTGGGAGTGTGGGACGGAAATTAGTGAGTGCAATCATCGAATGTCCAGAGGGGACTTTGCATTTACCGAAGGCCATTAAACGTCATAAAACGCAATCATTTGCTTTGTTTGCTGAGACCGACGACTTATTGAGGAATATATTAAGATGCATGCAGAGAAAATTTACGTTTCACAATGTATAGTCAGAAATAGAGGCATTTAACATACATGCATTACATTCACCAGAAAGCAGATTGTTCATTAAACAGTTGTAAACCAGTAATTGACTGAATTACGAAAATAGTTTACTTTTATGTGTGTTATTTCTAGCAGTGTGCCTGCCACCCTTCGAAGTGCAACCCCCTCGAGCGTCGAAAATGTGTATTTGTTTTTGTTTGCACTGCCAATGCATGCGTTTATTGGAAATCGGAAAAATATTATTCTGTTTACATTACCAAAGGATTTTCACACGTTCCAGTGAATCGACCACCGTCGACCAAAATATTTAATTATTGATTTATAGCGCTGGATAACCAGCTAAAGGCCAATCTACCCCTTGAGTCCCTCGGCCCGGAGTCCATTAAAGAGCTCGGTGTTAACGAGAAAATTAAACAACCAGAATACTGAAATCCAGAAATCCAAACTAGCAGGTTTGGATCGGCACTTCGCTTTGAAGTCGCTGGTGGCACATGCAGCCCAAGACTTCTCCTTCACAGCCATTCCATTCCTTTCCATTCCATTCGATGGCATTCCATGTTTGATTATGGCAAACGGATAAAGGCAGCCGAGGCTCGGGGCGTAGGACAAACAGAAACCACGATATTTGGATATTTGGATGCTGCAGTTGTTGATTCTCAGATTGTAAAACTGCACTGGCCACACTTCTCCGAGCACATCGCTAAAGTAAGCAAACAAAGATCGAGCATCGCATCCCGAGACTCGCAAACAGTCTCCAGAAAACCCAATGCACCTTTTCCTGAAACGACGCGCGACGTTGGCCAAACAATACGAGGAACTGCCGATTCCCGACTCTCAACTCTCGATTCTTGATTCTCGATTCCCAAAAGAGGGGCGACTGCAGTTCAAACAAGTCGGAGCCAAGCCGGCACCCAAGCTCGTAGCCTGCCAGTCGATTGTGTAATCGACATTAAGCCGACGTGGATCGGCTTAGGCTTGTCCAAGAAATTAGCATCCCGGGCGAATGCACACGGCTGCAGCACCAGGGAATCCAATCCAGGATGTGGACTTGGGGATATAACTCAGGAAAGGAACCCTATTGATGCGACACACGAACAGCATGTGCTGAAAGAACCTTGAAAATAATGCAAGAATAGGGCAGCATCCGCTTTCCCTTCTGTATATCACAGCATTAAAAATTATTCAAACATATTTACAATCGGGTGCTAATTTGAAGCTGAACCTCCAGAAAAGTATAGAGTTTTTGCCCATTTCTTGGGATATTTCATGAGGTATTTCACACGAGCCACGCAGTAATGTTAAAACCATATTCAAGCACACGAATTTGCTATATATACTCTTTATACTTTATACTCTTGATAGCCTTTACTCGTGGAGTAAAAATCGCACTGAAAGTCAGGAAACTGGACTATGGCGTTTTCTCTTCTTGCATTTTTCATCGCCACTACTAAAATAATTCTTCACATTAACATTTTTGTCGGGTAACCTTATCTTTTAATGCAGTAATTCTTCAGTTTACATTTTAATTCAGTGAACTCTATTAAAAGCAGCTTACCACAATCAACAAACTGAAAAATCACCACCAGAAAAATCTTTCCATTGATAAAAAATCTCAGGGAAATATTAAAATAACACACCAGGCGCAGACGTCAGCGGTGAATTGAGGAGTAAACTGATGTGGCTGGTGATGAAGAAGTTGCGGCGAAGGAAGTTGCCACTCAGAGGCGTCCATTCGAAGGGTAGCCTGCGTACTTCACGGCATTATCCTGAGCTGCACAAGATGTCGTGTGAGTACGCAATGGGAATAACACTTTGAATCGCAGTTGAATTCAGGAGACCAAAACGTGTCCGCAACAAATGAGCAGCCGCAGAGGCCATAAAAAACGGCTGGGAACGCGCGTACCTCGGAAATCGGTGGCTGAACAATGGGGAAAACCACGCAAACGCTGGGCATCATAATTCGATTGTCCACTCAAATGAAATCGAATGCACAAATCACAAATCAAAAATCACATCGAGGGGAAATACTTAGAGTGAGGATTCGGTCGAGGGTGAGTCGTGTCGTTTCTCAAACTCGAGATATGCTGCAGTTCCCAAGCAATAATAACAATAATTGTTGTGTTACTGCCTCGATAAGCATATTGCCGCCAGAGTGGGGTTCGCAGGGGTCGGGGGGGTCGAGGACTCCCCTAATGGACTGCCAGGATCTCCACTCAAGTGTTAAGTGTCAGATGCAGGATAAAAGCGTGCATCATGCAGCAAGCAGCAAGCAGCAAGCAGCATGCGGCGTGCATCCGAGCAGCGGCAGGATATTCGTGTGTTTGGCGAGTCCTGTCCTCTGCGATTGCCAAACACATCACTTCCCGGCCGAAAAACGCACTTTTAATGCGTGCTTCAAGGCATCTCGGAGCGGGGCGTTGGCATCACGATAAGGACCTCTAACAAATGACAGCCCGAAAATCAGAGTCCGTAATTGTGTTAGTCTGTGCGTGTGTGTTTGGGTGTTTAGTCAGCAGTCCTGCGACAGGCAGGACCCCTTCGATCCTTCGATCCATCGACCCTGCGAACGGGCACAAAACCAAAGTCAAGTTCAATTTTCGCAATGCACTTTAAATGTTATCTGAGCCTGCAGAACGGCAAGGACCTCGCAGGGTGGGAAAGGCGCAGGGATCGGCCTTGCAGGACACAATGTGGTCGCTGATAAGGATTAACCACACGGAGTTGGGCTTATCCGGTCAGCAAAAATATACGATTTAAAAGACTGATACCAGACGTCGAAAATTTGAGAATATGAAGCGTGGGTGGACATTTTCCCTTAACATGGGTTGATCCATGTTAAAAACTGCGTGCTAATGGCAAAACAATCCTTATCCTCAATGTTTCCAATCTGAAAACAAATATTTGCGCAGGCATAATATTAAACAAATGCAAAATAACTTAGCATTACAACTAGCAGGAGATGGCCAGAACAATTTGTCAACATTCATTCTAGATGGCATAATTTCCGAGTTAACAATTCCATCCGAACCGAGGGCAGCTTTCGGCTCCAAGGGGATCCTGGGGATCCTGGGGATCCTGTGGATACATCCTGGCCAGAGTCGGCTGTTTCGCCAGCTCAGAGTCTGGGAGTGTGTGTGTCATCCGTTTGCCATTGTCGTTTAGTTAAGAGTTTCCTTAATTGCAAACATGTCATCCGCCCGCATCCACTCCACTCCACTCCACTGCCAAATCTCCAGCCAAAAGAGGATGCAACAGTTGCCCCAGCAAAATGATTTGGAGCAGAAAATTGTGCAAACAGGACGCGTGGGAGGCGATGGGTTGCCGAGGAGCAGCTGGCAACATCATACCGCAACTGTGTGTGCATCCTGGGCCACAGCGTAAATAAATAAACGCATATTTAGAATAACATTCGCCAAAAGCTCCCTCGGGAACACTCAGAAGGATGAAGGATGCAGAACGAAGGACGAAGGACTCAAGGGCGGCGGGCAAAGTGCAAAGTGCAAAAATTGCGTTTGCAATTGCAATTGCAAGTCGTGTGTTTTAGCAGCTGGCTGCCCTGAACGGATTTGATAAAAAGTTAATCACATAAAATGCACTTGTCTGACTTCTCCCCTCATAAATCCGAGTCACAGTCACAGCTCCCACCAGTGGGTTCCCATAAATAATTGTCCAAAGCTCCTCCCAGATTAGCCGCCAGCAAGCTGTCACAGAAAGTTGGCTGGCTGGCTGGCTGGCTGGCTGGGTTGGTGTCAACTAATTGCCAGTAATTTGGTTTTGTGGCTCCGCACTTTTTCCCCCCTTTCCATCACAATTTCCCCAAACCAACAAAGCTTGTTGCAGGATTTTGGGATAAGTGGCAGGGCGGGGTGTGTGGAAATTAGTAATTGTCAAAATTACATTAAAATATGGTGCAAGGTGTCTTACATAATTAGTCGGGCAAAAGTTAAGCGCACATATTTGACAAACTAAAGAAGTTTTACTAGATGTCCTGACACAGTTTTCCAACCGATTAAGTGAGTGATTGATTAGGTAACATTTCTGTTTAAATTTGATATCTTTGTATCTCTTTTAGGTACGTCTTTTTAGTACCATTTGATTTCGACCCAATTTCTTTCGAACCCTGCCATTTCACACTTAACTAATATAAAACTTAAAGCCCCATTTGCTTTGAATTTCTTTCATTTCCATTCAACCCAAGATTGATTAGTTAGACCGTAAGAATTTGGTTCAACCAAAACTAAAGAACCACTTTTCAAGCAGAACAATCACAGCCCATTAAAAACACTCTCTTTTCCACTTTTCCATTCAAAATCTTCTGGCTAACAGGTTCATTTTACAAGAATCCAATTTTCTCCTTTCCCTCGCATTTTTGATACGCCGCATTAAGTGCAATAAGTAACAACAAACAAATCTTTCACCAAATGAACCATAAAATTGTACTCAAGTTGGACAGATAGTGAAAAACCTGTCTTAGACCAAAGTTTCTTGGGGATGATTAGAAGCCGACGTTGGGAGTCAGTTGTTCAGGTGTTTGAAAAAATATTAAGAAACGAAATTGGTGCAGGCAACCATTTTTCGTTTAATGATGCTCAAATTGTATTTCTTTTACGAGAAATAAAATTCCAACTCTTAACGGATTGTGGCGATGGCCATTAAAATGTGAAGAGTCGTAAACTAAAAATTGGTAGTGGGCAGATATACAGACACGATGGGCAAGGGACAAAGGTGGGAACGAGTGGATCGTGTGGTAATTAGTATTAAAATACATTAAAAAGAAGTTGCGAGGAAAACTCACACAATTCGTTCTTCACAGGCCAACGAGGAAAGGTCGTAAATAAAGCCATAAAAGTGTAAACCGAATGCACCGACCGACTACCAAAATGAAACTGTGGAAACTTAATTAGTTTCACTCGCTAACGGTGAACTTAGGGCTTCCAGAAACGAAATAATAGAAAAAACTGCAAGTTCCGAGCGATAAACTCCAAACTCCAACTGATATCAATTAATTTTTTGGTGCTCCTCCGGCCTCTCAAATAATTTATGAGTACAGCCTGTTGACATCTCCGTTTTCGGACAGCTCGTAAAAATGGGAATCCGTATACAAAGCATTTTCGAGTGGTCATCAAATGATGATGACAAAGAGGCATCAGCTGCGCGGAAATAGGGAAACACAGAATTACCAGCTCGATTGAATCTCTGGGTAATTATTTTCTACTTGCCGCCGATGGGGAACACACAAATGGTCTTCTTCCTTTGCAAAACCACTAGACCCTTTACCAAGCTCCCTTTTTTGTCATCCCTAATCCCGGATCGAGCTGCACTGTAGGTGCACCAGGGGATAATCCTGTCGGGCCACAATGCGCTGACGTTTGTGCCAGAGCTGTTGACATGCAATTTGTTGAGTGTTCCACCCCACGGCACATACTTCTCCGCATTCCTCCGTTTAGGGTCCTTGGTGCTCGGTCCACGGCCCTTGGTCCTTGGTCCTTGGTCCTTGGTCCTCAGACCTAAGTCCCCGTTCCCAGAGGCGAACAATTGACATTCACCATCGCCGGGCTTCGCCAGGTGACAATGTGAGCTACACTCGAATGCTGATGCTGATGCGGATGCGAGTGCAGCGACTCAAACTCGGCTTTGCATTGGGATTTGGCCCCAGGCATTGGCTTATTATTTGGGCGTGTTTTTCACATTTTTTGGCAATTTGTTTTCCTAGTTTGCAGTTTGTTTTTTGACAAATACGTGATTTGTGCGGCATGTTTGAGGTTTATAAACAGCATAAGCCCTCTCTGAAAACCAGAATATTGGAAACTCATGATCGCCTTATGGAGAGAGCAGAGTTCGCTTAGGAGATTGTCTTGGATTGAAAAATCGCTCTAAACTAAAATTATTATATGGCTACTATTCCAGTGCTCGTCTCTTATCGTTCCGTTTAGCTTAACCTCTGCATAGAAGCCTCTATCTTAAAGCACCCAAATCACTGACTCATCCCAACTATTTACGACTTCATGTGCGATATTTATGAACTGTTAATTTGCTCCACACACACAGCCACTGGGGCCACTGCAAATGGCCAGTGCGAAACTTAATTAATTGCAGCTAATGCGATTCCCGACGAGAACTGGAGATGGGGACTGGGGATCCAAGCTGGCCGAGAAGCCGCAAAAGTGAGCTGGATGGTCTCAGGGCTAGAGATAGTAAGCCCGAAGTGGAGGAGGACTTGCAATTTAATAAATTATGAGAACTGCACTGCAGCGTGTACGACCACAGGCAACAGTGGGTTGATGGTCAAGAGGGTGGCTGCAAAGCGAGAATTAAATAAAAGTATGTTTAATGTAATTTCTGAAGCAGCCAGCAGAAGAATCAGCCGGCAGCTGAAAGAAACTCGCAGTGGAGAAATATAGTATTCGAGTATCTTGTGGATGCGGGGCAAGTGCCGCAACCTGCTGAGCTTGGCCAATTGGGTCAGCTTGGGGGCTTTGGGAAAACAGGAAGGGTGTTGGATTAGCGGCTTAGTTGTGTAAGTTGACAGGGAACAGATACTTAAAGAGCTAAGCAAGAATTTCCAAAAATATATCTTCATACCTGCAGGTACTCGAGAAATGCATTCGCCTTGCTGATATTTGTTAATCAAGCTTTTGTGCAGCCGAAAATAAAAGCTAGCGCTTTATTACCGAGTCAGAATAAACAACTCGATATAAAACACACATAAATGAGGAAAACTGAAAAGTTTTATACAACCAAAGTCAGAATTCCCGACCTGACTCACCGGACTTGGCACTTCCGCCCACCCAAAATCGCATTCATCCGAGCTCAGTAAACACTCGAAACTCACTTGTTTCGCCATCGTTTTGCGACTGCATCTCGTGGTGGATGTGGATGTGGATGCAGGCCATCAATGGGGCCAGGACTGGAGCTGCCAGCTGCCATAATCATTAGTGGCAGAGTGCCAAGACTGAGCCACATCCACATCCAGATCCTGAGTCAAATGCCACCCACGCACACCAAACACCACACACCATACACCATTCTCAGCTGATCAAATCACAACGCACATTGCACACGCTCGCCGCCGGAATAAAACATTTCCATGAGCTGACGATTTGACAGGCAGCCGCGCAGGGAAACTGGGAAAAAGAAAAGCTTTTGGCACTGCCACTTAACCGAGGAGGTAAGTTATGCGTAGTCGATGCTGCGATGCTGCAATGCTGCAATGCTGCGTTGTTGGTTTTAAATTTCAAATGGCTTGGCTTTCGTGCACTTCGCCGCCGCTGGAAATGCAACCCACTCAGCGGTTAAACCTCCTCGAAATACTCCAGAATCCAGAAAGCTACGCAACAACGAGTTGCATTCATTATACGAGCACTCGAATGCCATTCGACGTTTGGGCTGACTAATTTGCATTTTCCGTGAGCCAAAAATGGCTAAAAAATACTTGACTAATGCTCTTGCCACCGCCTTTGTTGCTGCCCTGCAGATCCGCGGACTTAATAGGATTTTAGTGCAGCGAAGTGATTTCCCAACACCGCGCCATCAATGAAGACATTTCGATATGGGGGAGTTCCCGGTGGGATGGGATAATCCTCTGTGATGCGTTCTGTTCTCTGCCAGCCATTAATTAAGTCGAGGCTGAGGATGTGGGGCATGTTTACAGACTTAATGGGTAATAGCGAAATAATGATTTATAATAAAGTCTGTTCTTGTATTGATTGAATATTTCCATATATTTCTTGCCAGTGTGGTCGAGTCCGCAGGTTTGCCATAGTTTCGCCTATCGTTAGCCTTCAATCAGGAACACTGGCAGGATGCCTGGGCCCTTCTTCAACCTCAAGTCTCCGAGTCTGACAGTTTGGGGAAGTTGGCTTTAACAGCACTTCCACGTGCCACAAGGCACAAGGCACACACAGATCCACGGAGCACGAAGGATGAGCTGTGTGGGGAAAGGGGTTCCAGAGTTGCTATTTGGCTTCGGTTTGGTCTCTGGACTGTTTGTAAATTTATGACTTGCCTTTGGCTTCTAATGAGTTTGTCGGCATCACTCACACTCGCTCGCAGTTAGATATACGGACATTAGGAAAGGCTGATGGGTGATGGGTGGTGGAGCACAAAACGCAGAAAAAGCGGCAAAAAGCGGCTTAGATCGACGCGAGGAAGCTCGGCGAGCAAGGGGAACATGGCACATAATGGGTTAAAAATGCGTAAACATTTTCGGGGCGTTGTAAGCTCCTTAGACTTTCGCATGAGATTCCCCATAAACAGAGTGCTTGCCACTGTGGTAGTCAACCTGCCCCGGCGGAAGCGTTTTGATTGATTTACACACACCGCACACACAGGCCGAGATCCGAGATCTTTGCCTTTTCGGCCATGTTATGCAGGGCAATGTGATGAAATTTAGCCAGGGAGCCCCGAATACGGCCGTATTTCTTCAACTTCCGGCATTAAGTGCACACGGAGAGGCGGACTGATGGACAGCCGGCAAGCAGGCAAATTAATTAAGTGACGTTCCTGGAGAGTTTTAGTGAAGAGGCGAGCGGTGGATAAGTCCGAGCTTCATGGATGAAGGGAGGGGGTGGGTGTGTTGTCAAATTAATTAAACGCACACCAAGGACATCCAGTACATCCTGCTCCTCCTGTTTACTGAAAGCTTCGCAGTGGCTTTTGTTAAGCCTCGGCAATTTACACCTGTCAGTGTTGAGCCGGCATGAAGACCATGGCCATGTTTCCTGGGCTTTATGACTGCCCGGCAGATTCCAAAATGTTGAAATGCCGAAATACAGAAATGCTGAGATGCTGAGATGCTAAAATGCCAAAATGTCGGAGAACTTGAAACTTGCCGAGCCGAGTTCGAGTTCTAGTTCCCATAATTCCGTTTTCAATGGCACGCACCTTCTAGTCACATGTCCGCAATCCTTTATTCAATTTTCTAATTGCTCTTGATGGCTGGCAACTTTCACCAGAGTCAATATTTTTAAGCCCGCTTTTCACGGCATCAGTACAAAGTCAGCGAAAACTGAGCGGAAACCTATGTAGGACATGGACAGACCGATTGCTTGAATACCCTACACAAGCGAATGAAGCAGCAAATGAATGAAATCCGCGCTGATGAATTACAATTATCAAATATGAATCAAACAAAGGAGCAAATAAGTGCTTTATAATGTTATTTTTCATTTACCCCAAAAGCATGCTTTTCCCGAAATAGTTCATACCCTCCAGAAGTGCAGAAGCACAGAATTTAAGCACACAAAAATCCGTTCTGCTGACATAGTTTTCCATTGATCTGATGGCTTAGTTCGGATGCCTGGCAGCGGAAATTAGGCAATGGAGTGGGAGGGGGAGGGGGAGCGAGGGAGATGCAGCGATGTGTGCTTTTCACTCACTCCAATTGGCGAACGGCGGTGTGGCATTAAAAAGCAATTTTGCGGCTCAGTTTCATCGAAAGGTTCAGCCAGTTTGACTGCCAGTTATTTTGGGTCTCGGCTTTTCGCAATATTCCCTTAGTTTTGGTTTTTATTTTGCTGGAACATCGGGACACTTTTTGGTGTCGGGCTTTCATGGGTTAATGTTACCTGTGTGTCAACATCGAAATTGGTTTTCAACGAAATCACTTTCGTTTGAAATGCTGCTGGCAGCTTTGGGCAGTGTTTAATTGGAAGTGCAATAGGTTTACATTTCGTTGCCCCAAACTGTGTGCACAGGCTTTAAAAACCGGCATTTAAACATTTATTTCCAAATTAATATGATGTTTGCCATTGGTTAACTGTGCCAAACTTAATTCACTTAAATACTAGGAAGGGAATGACGCCAAGTGTGTAATATAGAAGTTCTTCTTACTTTTTAGTTCCATTTTTAAAGATTTTAATTTAACTGGATCTTAGCTCGTTCACTACTTTGTCGTCCTGGCACATACATATATGTAGGTGTATATCACTTGCACCCCAGGTGAGCAAATGGAATGCTTGCCAAACTGTTCAAAGTGTTCCTGACTAATGCATTGGCACGAGCAGGTGGGTAAATTGTCCTGTTGCCGCCTGTCCGCCGTCTGACTGCCATGTCCTGCTGCTCCTGCTGCTCCTGCTGCTGCTGCTTTGCTGCTCCTGCTGGTTAACATTGTCTGAAAGCATTTCGCAGTGACATGCAACCAAATTGCAACTTAACGGGGCAAGGAGGAGCAGCTCATCCGTCGGAGGGCGTGGCCACCCAGCACCCCTTTTCAAGCCCAAACTGCGCCACCCCTGTTGTCTGTTCTATTTTGTATAATTTAGCGAAAGCGCCAGACGGCGATGTGCAATGGCTTGGAGATGGGGGTGCGAACTTCTTTTTTAATGCAATTAGTGAATGCTGGAAAACATTTAACGTCCTTCCTCACACACACACACACACCCATTCGCACACAAGCAAACGGCCACACACACTCGTAGATGGCTCTAATTGAAGCTGAAAGGCGCTGCAAATGAAGTAAACGCCAAAATGTTGTACGAAAATTCTGCGACGTCTAAAATGCAATTACGTAATCAGCATTCACAGGCAAAAGGCTTCGGGGGTTCCCCCATTTGGCCAGACATGTTGTCGGAAAAAAGAGATGGAAAGAAAAAACAGCATCCAACTTAAAATCTATTTATCTCAAGTGGTTTGCCCAAGTCCGAAGTGAATGACTGTGATAAGGATATGCTGGCAACTGCTTGACAACCATATTGTTTGCTTGTTTGTCTGCCGCCCTCACTTGTGTGCATATGTGTGTGGCTGTATGTGTTTTGGTCTAATTGAAAATTTGCATAAAATCAATTTTAATTGAAAATCCTGTCTTGGCCAGTTCAGAAAGTTAAGTGAACAACTCACTCACTCACTCATTCACTCACTCACTGACTCACTTACTCACTCATTCAATCGCTTGCCAACTGGGGCCAGACATATATTGGCATTTGCCTTTCTGGCAAGATTTTCGATAAGATTACGAATTCACATGGATCCGTATACAAGACTTACATGTTTGTGCGCCTGTTTGCCAGCCGTATTTATTTATGCTGCCCGAAACTTAAGCATTAAAAATTGAATTAAAGCCTCAAGTTTGCCCCAAGATCCTTTTGACTTCGCCTCGTCCGGTAGTTGGCAATTAGCAAAATTTCATTATTTAATTTATACACAAAGCAAATTGTTGTTCTCCACTGCCAGACAGATAAATGCAGCACTTATCTCCGCTGTCGTTGCTCGTTGGTCGTTCTTGTTTGTCATCGTTGACCTGTTCACTCGGGCAATTAGTTATTTAGTAGTTGCAATTGCCAGACTGCCGAAATTATTGGCCTTATCCCCCGGGAAGGACTCGGGCCATTGTCCATTAAGTGTAGAGCTAAGTGAATTTTTAATACCTTAATGAGTTGAGTAATGAGGACAGAAAGTATGAGTGCCAGATTGTTCGAATATATAACTACATATATATGTACATATATGTACGTTTTTAAAGCATAGATGAATAAATTTAATAGCTCGAAAGCATGTCTAAATGCCCAACTATGCACTTTTCCAACCCATTTCAGCCATCTCCAATCCACATCATCATCATCAGGATGGTATGACTTTTATGGAGCTCCCTCTTCAAAGTTCCTTCGTCCGTCCCCAAAGAAACCCCTTCGTGTTGTCCATTGTTCTCAGCTGTTAGTTTAGTGCTCATGGGGCATGCCAAAAATGTGAATAATAATTTTATTTGCCTTTCAATTTGCATATTCTCGTGTGTCGCCAGCACAGCTTTTTTAACTCTGTGGCTTGAGGTTGTCCCTTCAACACATCCTCACTCTCCTGCACATCCTCACTCTCCTGTCACTTGAGAGCGTTGCACTGAGAAAAATATTACCAAGGAATCATAATAAAAACAAGCCTAGCCTTGGTTTGTAAATTAAATGTTTATATTGTGACCCTTTATTTTTGTTCTTGATTAAACCCCTAAAAACGGATTAAATGGCATAAACAGGAATACCCATTATAGTCTTTCTCCCAGTGTACTCTTCACTTTAGTGAATATATCAACCTCCAGTCCTCATCCACATAGTTTGCTTACAATGTAAGCTTTTGGGCAGTTTGACTTTTCGTCCATCAAGTTGTTAACATGTGTTGACCATGGACGGGAGTCGGGTTGGATGGAATGGAATGGCGAGGGGTTTGGCTTGGGAGAATGGGATTGGTGGCTGGTGGACAGAGCGTAGGTAGCAGTGGCAAGCAGTCAAGTGGCTCTCGGTTTATTTATTCATGCACTTAGTGAGGCATTCAACGCTTCAGCTTCATTTCAGCCGGACCTTCTGGATGAATTTCTCTCTGCTAATTGCCCAGTCTCGTCGGGCCCACAGCTCCACCTCCCAAGTCCCGAGCCTCTCCTTCTTGCCAATCAAAGCTCAAGTGTTGTCAGCTGTCCTGGCCAGGAGACGTCCTTCGGCTGTCCCGCTCCGTTCCGTTCCTTTCCGTCCCATCTATCCATCGATCCAGGGCAGGTCCAAGTTCCCGGTCAAATCAGTGCGTGCCATTGTTGTTTATCTTTCAGCTGCTGTCACACCGCCACCGCCACCCCCCAAACCCCCTCTGGATCCTGCCCCCCCTCCCGACTAAATGAAGCGTGTTCTTTGTACGAGTATCTGCATCCGAACCCGAACGTGAACCTGAACCTGAAGCTGAAGTCCAACTTATCGAATGCTTTGGCAAGTCAACTCCAAGCGACTTCCATGCAAATGAGCTTCGACTTGACTTCGATGAGTGGTTGGTTGTTGCCGGCGTTCCGGAGTGCCAGACATTTATTGAAAATGCAAGTGCTAATATTTGGACAACAAAAACCGTAACTTAATTGCGAAGTCATGTTTGTAGCTGGCAATTCAACGGCTCGAGCAGTTGGGCAATTTCAATGGACTCAGATTGCATGAATGGGTGCACATTGGAGAGGAATTTTCCGAATTCCGAGGACTTAATTATGTATGCAAACTTGGGATCTGTATTGAGAAATAAAGTTGAATTTTGATTTGATTTAATAAATTCATGTTTAATAAGATAGAGCAGAATGTTTAAAGATCCTAGTATGACTAACTCTCTGGAAAAGCTCCTCCCAATCCACCTGCCAATCAGAAAAAAAGGAAATCCAAGCCCAAAACCGACCTCAACACGACACGAAACATCTTTCCATGGTTCCCGGCTCCAGTCGAACCCATTAGCTTAGCCAAATGTCCTTTCCCACAGCGCAAAAAACGGCACCAGAAATCAAAGGCTAGACAACAAAAGAAGAAGGTTTGTCTTCCACAGACTAAATACCGTTACGCCCACAAATCACGCCCATCAGGCTAACCTCAGATACGAAAACTGAAAAAACAACTGCAAAAAACGGGGCAGAAATACATACAAGCACCATTGGAAAAGAAACCGAAATTGCAAAAAATAAAATGACAGGAATTTTACAGGCAGTCAATTATGGAAGAGCCAGTCGAGCAAAGCACATATACGACTGCACTTGGCGAAATCTTAGAGAATAACAGGGTCTATGATCAATTTAAATTAGTTTTCTAGCTAGAATAAAATATATATACCCAATAGGGTATTATTAAATATAGCATATAGTAAGCAAGCATTAAAGTGCCGACACCAAGCGACTTTATTTTCAGTGTGTGAAAAGCTGAAACACAAGAAACGAAAAAGTTCGTATTGTTGCTGTGTTACCAACTGATGTTGCTGTTGCAAGTGTGGCTGTTGTTCCTGTCGCTGCCGCTGTGGTAGTTGTAGCAACTTGTTGTTTTTGCTGGCGTGTTTGTAACCAAAACGCGCATTTTCCACAGAAGAGAAGCCAACAAAAAAAACGCTGGAAGGAGGAGCAGAAGGTGGACACCAAGGCGGGGCAAATCGACATATTGACAGACTAAATGGAGTTGTGGGTTTTGAGTAGTAAATCAAGTTAGGCACTCACACCGGACACACACACACACACACATTCTTGTGGGGGACCAGACACACACACTTGCCTGCATAAGCGAAAATTGCATACCGCAGAGAATTTACCACTCAAAAAAGAAAACACAAAGGAATGACACAGTCGATATGCCTGTCTTCGATACCCTTCTTAAAGTTAAGCTAGTGAAAAGGAAAGTTAAAGCAAACATCACAGCATAGGCTTTGAGCTTGGCAATATTATTTCACAGATGTAATAATCTTTTTAAGCAATTTAATTTCTAATAAATCAGATTAAGCCTTTCTAAAAGTCAATGTACCCCGAAGATATTCAGGGAAGTCGCAGACAAAAACCTTACAACAAGTTGGCCAAGTCAAAGGGGATACTTCCCGATCCGGTGGCTACCAAAATGTTTGGGGCGTTGCGGGCCAAGGCGGGTGGCCTTCTCTCTTCCGTCGGACTTTGGACGTTGGACGTTGGATGCCGCAGGGAGTGGGACTGTGGCTTTTTGTTGTCTGTCAAGCGGAGTGGCCAAATATGGTTGTTAGATTGGCCAGAAGAGCGAAGGCGGAACACGGCAGGAGCTGGCGAGGCATTTGCATATCTCTACTGTGAGCAATGTTGTAGTGGAGTTGGTTGTGTGTGTGTGTGTGTGTGTGTGTGTGTGTGTGCTGGCGTCTTGTCCTCCTCCAGGGACCTGTCTTCGGTCACTCAGCTCGCCATTCTCAAAAGGAGTTGTCTTTTTGGGCACCGGCGGTGTGCTGCTGCTGCCTTTTTGCCAGTTAGCAGCGAATCAAAGGCAAAGTTCGTTTACTGCCAGGGAAGTTTGCTCGTCAATGTTGTTTGGGTTTTCGCCCCGCGAGACAGCTTAGAATAGAGGATGTTGCTGCTGTTGTGGCTGCTGCTGATTTTGCTGTTGCTGTTGCTATTGCTATTGCTGTTGCCATTGCAGCTTATTGTCTTTGGGCGAGCCATGTGTTCGGAGTGCCCCCAATTGGGAGCCCCCGGGGATGGCTGCCCTGTAACGATTGCTGTTTGCACGCAAATATGAAAATCACTGCTGCAGCAGCTACATACTCGTACATCAGCCAGAATTCAGAATTCAGAATTCACATCCACACATCCACAGCCATCGACAACATCGTCAATTGTTGTGGAAAATGTGTGTTTAGCCTGTGGACAAGGCTCCAAAAATCCCACACTCAACTCGTCATCATCCCCTCCACATTGGGGAATATTTATGCAAAATACCAACCCATTCGATCCGACAATCGGACTGCGAGGGACAGAGCGAAGTATTCATGGTTCACAGTCACATTTGATCCATAAAACATGAGTCGATTTCGATTTGCGATTTAATGCAATCAGGTTGTTCGGTTCGAGAGTGTGGCGCTGGAAAAGCGGTCTGGGAAAAGGGAAAACGGTGGAAAGCGGTGGCGAAATGTTTGCTGATAGACGGTTGTCTGTCAAAATGTGTGGCGAACAGCAATTGGCATTGTCTCCCGTGGAGGAGCAAGTGCATCGCCATTCAGTGGAATTCATCCCGGATTAGGTATTCTGATCAGAAGCGGTACTGAATAGTTGGATAAAATTAGTTCGAGGTGGATTTCAATAAAAGAAAGATTATTAGTTTCTTGAATATTAGGAATATTGGGAAATAAGAATATTAATATATTTACATGCCGCATTCGAACGATTGTTCCCCAGTGGTTTCAAACAACTTGTGTTATACCCTGTTCTTTCTGCTCCACCACAATCTTTGTTTGGTTTTGTCTGCAGCCACAACGAAAATCCTTTTTGCCGTTTTGACAATAACTTCATTAGCAACTAACCGACAATCACTCGACTTGACTTCGCCCTGTGCCCATGTGCTTCACTGTGGCCCTTCGACCTCGGGTGCTTCACTGTACCCCCCACACTCCATTGTCCCCCAGGCAACGACGACCATTTAGCAACTTTTAATATGGGAGTGTGTGTTCGTTTGGCACTAAAAATCAACAGCTTCTTCCAATGGAGTGTCTGGATGGACTTTGGTTTCCCCAGCTGAACTTGTTCCATCCAAAACCAGGCAGCGGCAATCCAAAAAGTGCAGCGAGCAATTAGGCAGAGGTCGACAGAGCAGACCATACACTGAGCGAATGAATTGACCAGCGATAAATATCATTTTACTGAATTAGAAACTATGTTAGTTTGATTTTCTTACTTACGGGCTTAGGTACTAATTCTATGATCTATGATGATTAGAAAGAAATTTTAATTATTACAGATTTCTTCCTGTGTAATAACTACTCCTCCATTTTTACATAAGAGTGCTTTGGAAAAGTGTTCCTTCGACCTCAAGAAGTGCACTCGCCATCCGATGGTAGTCAAATATCTTTCGGCATTTATTGACATTTGAGGGGCGTGGTCGTCTGGAAATTTACTACAAATTGGCATTCAGTGTTAGGTGAAGGCGCTGCCATTTTGCCAAGAAGAAAGCAGAAAGAGTCATCTTCACGTTCATTTAGTGTCGAGTGGGTGATGCTTTTGTTCCGGCACTTTCCGCATCTGCCAGCTATTTGGGGTTCAGGGTTCAAGTGGCTCGGCGGGTTCGTCGGGCTCGGCTGGCCAGAGGCATCGTTACTACCCGTACAAGTTTCCAATTTAATTAGACAAATTTTTAATTGATATCATATGGCCAAAGCTCCGCAATTGTCGGCGCATCCCGCCTAACTCCTCGGCTGGCTTTTCAAAGTAGCCCCCGAAAGTTTCGCCAGCAACTTGTTAAGGAAATTGCGTTGCAAGAAGAGCGGCGTCGGCAACTGAGGTCCTGCCAGCAAATGCAATTATTTGCAGCCAGTATAGTCGGTATGGAAATTCTGGGTATGGAGAGAGCTGGGGAGGAGAGCAGTCGAGGATTCACTCGAAATGTGAACCGCTGCCCCGGGCACTCAAACAATTCAAGTTTGTCGGGGATCTCTTCTCGAGTGATTCCTTGGAAGGTGTGAGCATAATGGAATTTGAATGCACTTCAAGCGGCAGCAGTTGCGTTGCCAGCATGTTAACACAGTTGAAAACTCTGTGCCACTTCGGAAAGTTGGCCCAAGACAAAGGGGTATCAGCTTATACGATAGGATGGCTCCTTACCAATTAGTTTAAAAATGCCTTCAAATTGAATTAAATGCGAGAGTTCACTTTCAAAAGTGTACATGAACAAAATGGCTTTATCAAAAAGGTGTTATATTCATATATGTTTCAAAAGAGCTATCCTTTGGCATAAGTCTACCAATTTTGTGTACTCTGTTTTCCTATTTACCGTTACTGACTTTAGTTACTCAAAATCATTTTTGAACTAGCCTGACCCCCATTAAGAAGGATTTTTTGATAATCTATGGTGAACACAATTTACGCAGGGCTCCATGGAAATCCCAGCAACTTTGCCGGCAGGTGCCCAACTATTTAGCCGTCCTCTTGTTTCCAGTCTATTTCCCCAGGAACCCTTTAAGCGCATTTTAGTGTTAAGTAAACAAGTGCATAATTAAGGAGATTCTAAACCAACAAATAGCAGGAGAAGCAGCAGCAGCAGCAGCAGCAGCAAGGATACCAGCCAGTCAGCAGGACACAGCCAGCATTTAAAAGGCAAGCCGGGAAATCCCAAACTCACAACTCTTCCCCCTCTCCTCCCCTTACTTTTCATTGGTGGCCCAGCGTTTCGCCCTTTTCGCCGGGATGTCAGTGACAGGCGATAGACAAACACACAGGACGAAGCGCCAAGGGAAGGATGTTCGTGGGGATGGGGCGAGAAGCAGCGGGTAGATAATGTGCCTGCAGGTCATAATATTAATTGTTTTTACCGTTCAGCACTTAAGGGGGCCAAAAGGGTTGTGTTCCGCCGGCCCGTCGACTTGTCCACTTTACAGCAGAGGAAAATAAAGGAGGCGGCAAACAAAGTGGGCCGTATTGAATGTCTTTGACAGCCGCTGGCACGCCCAAAAGTATGCTTTCCAATTTTGCAATTAAGCCGACGCGTGTGCCAGGACATTGCTTTGATTCAATTAGCCAAAGAACCAAAGCGCCAAAGACGAGCTGGTGGGCATTAGGAGGAGCAGCAGGAGCAGGAGCAGGAACAGGAGCATAAGCAGCAGAAGCAGCAGGAGCACCACCACCAACAGCAGCCTAAGCCACATGATCCGGGGTCCTTGTCCTTGCTCCTGCACGCATTCCTCCGCCGATTCATTAAGTCGACGAACTCCTATTAATTGAGCATTTGTGCGGCTTTCGGGGACTGCCCCCCAGCGCCACTTGTCGCCGGCAATCGCCGCCAGTTGACAGGCCAAGTTTGCTGGTCCCACCCCACTGTTCCGGCCACATGTCCACCTTTGTGTCAGCTACATTTCCGGCTTTGCCTGCGACTTAATTTGATTAAAAGTTTGCGGACAAACAAGGAATTTCCCGCAAAGCCCCATTTCTCTGGCCCAAAGTCCCCGGCAAATAATTGATGAAAGTGGCAGGCCGCCAAAGTCGGGAAACAAAAGAACTTGTTTCCTCATTGAACATTTTAATGATTTAATTGTCCAAACAATTAGGTGGCAAATCGCTGATGAAGAAAGTTGAGAGTCTCTGGCACAAATTCCAGGTGAATTTGTAGACAAAGTAAGCCCAGGGATAAACACTTGTAAAGCTAATTAGGTAGGCAGTTTTTGGGTTGAGATAGGTGGAGCGGAAGTACAACCGACTAGGGATCAATGCTTCAATTAAGTTTTTAAAGTAATTGAATTTGAGAAAATGTACAGTAAATATTGGCAAGCTGTTCACAAATTTACCTGAAAGTCTGGTGAGCTGCTTAAGTGCTTATCTTTATTGCAACTTATCCATACCTAAGTAAAATGTATCTTAAATATTAATTAGCACACACTAAAATACAGCTTTATAATACCAACCTAAGACCATGTAAGAGCCGAATATTTTAAGGTGCAACCAAATTTTCTAATTTAGCTTCTAGCCCATATCAGCATTTTAGCCCGGTTAATGCCATTTAAATTCCAAATAATATTTCAGGATGCTCCCCATATCCACGTATCCCCGGATCCCCAGGCAACCGCACTTGCCATGCCCATGTCTTCCTGACTTGCATATTCATGCCGTTGAAGTGGACTCGGCTTATAACTTTATGCACATGTAACTGACATTCAAGCAAGCGTCAAAACAAAAACTTGAACGAAAGACAAAGAAAACTCCTGGCAAGACAGTGCTCGGAAAAACCCCGGGATGCAGAAGCCAGGAGAGTTTGTGTTCTCAACTCCATGGCACTCCAGGGACCTCCTGACAACCTCTGTGTCTTAGGATTTTCGGGGTTTTCTGGTTCGTGCATGGGCTGCTTAAATGTCAGGAGCACAGCAAACGCGTATAGTATGTTGGCCCAAAAGGAAGCGGAAGGCAATGTCAAGAATTCAAATTATTCGGTACACAACAAATAGAGTAGAGGGGATGTGCTAGTATCTCCACACCTAACCGCACTTTTTGTGTGGCTCGTTGCCATTACTTAATTGAATTGACTGCAAATACTTTCCTTTGTTTTTGCCACGGATTTTTCTGTTCCCGACTCTTTTCGCCTTCGTTCGCTTTCCGCTCGATGATTACAAAGCGCAGCCAAAGGAATTTCTCATTATTGACCACAAAAGTCGTCGCTGGATCGCTGGATCACCGCTAACAATGTCTCTGTTACAAATGGCATTCCGCTTCTCCACTCCCCCTGAAAATGGAGGAGCATGGGGGCAAATGGAATTAAAAATCGTTTGATGGCAAAACCCAATGGCTAGATTAATGTAAAATCCAGTACAAGCCAAAGATACTCGACTAGTTGCATCTGGGCGAAAATAGAATTAATTAAAACCGAAAGCCATCGGGGAAGTGACATCAAAGTGTTCCTTTGTCCTGGCTTTGGATGCCCGGGTCCTCCTGAGCAAATACCAAAAAACTTCAATTAATGTAAGCAAATGAAGCTCGAATCATTCTCTCTGTTTGAATGTCTGAAACAGTGGTCGGTAAATGAAGTTGGTGATAAAAGAGTTTGAGCTTATCTATATATTTTACACCCAGCGTCCATTCCAATTTCTAAAGCTCATAAAACGAAGTGGAAAAGTAGAAGCGTAGAAAAGAAAACTCATCACTCGAGCTAATTTAAGCTAAACAAAAGCACAACAGCTTTCTCATTACATGAGCACACACATTTCATTTTTCCGGCCCACCATAATTTTCCCCCATAAAACGTCAAATGTGGCACTTAAAGTGGCCCACACCCAGAAACGGGCATCCTCAATTCAGAATCCTGGGTCCTGGTCCTGGGTCCTGGTCCCGGTCCCACAGGTGTTTCGACCGCCCGGACGTTCTTCAAATTAAATGAAATGCGTAAAAATGGCAACAATTTGATTTTGTCAGATTTTCCAAGGGGAAAAGGACCCACTCACAGCCACAGACACACGGGGCGGATACTTGACGGCAATGGGAATAGGAATGGGACTGGAAATAGGAATGGGGAGTATCGTAGCTGAGGCACGTAAGCATCTCGGGATGGTCGAGCAACCCCGAAACGCATGTTTTATGCAATATAACCTCCCGCTCCACCAACCACCCACCCACCAGCAACTCCTCCTGCTTCGAATTGCACGCGCTGAGCTCCCAAGTTGCTAATTTAAGTGTAATAATCCTCAAAGCCAAGGAAACGTGAGCCAATTTATATGCAAGCATTAGGGTAAGTATTGCCATGGCCGAGGGGGGAGTGGAGGGTGTGGCGAGGGGGAAAGCTGAGATATGGCAGCAGGTCCATTTACCTGATGGCCAGATTTGTACTAAATTACTGGGAACTAGTTCGGTGAGTAGATAGACTGTTGTAATGCTCTCGATATATATAGATCATGCACTCCTTATCATTTTAAAGAGTTTGTACTACTACCAATATTTAGTTCTATGATCGAATACTAATATAATTCTTAATAAACCTTAGTTTTACCAGAGTTCTACAGCTCACTGGGCGACGCGATGGATGGAAGCCTAGTTCTAGAGCCCAGCACTAATGCTGAACCTTCAGCTCTATTGGCCATCTATAGTACATATCCCTGGGCTCTGGCTAATAATTCTGGAATGCCGACAAACCCGCAGACAATTGTTTGTTGAGGGAGCCCTTGTTTTAGCCCATTCCCTCCACCGAAAATTATGATGCAAACAACCACAACAAACAGACCTCCCCCCACTAGCATCTCTCCACCGCCGAAAATGTACGTGTCCGTTGTTAAAATAAATTTAATATTGATTCAGCTTTTGTAATGAGAAACGCGACAGCATCAAAAGTCCACTTAAAACCCACGGCCTAGTTGCAAACCATAATGCTCTAATGGAGACTGGGGCCCAAAAGCCCGGGGATGTTGGGGATGTTGTCCCGGGTTACCCCGCTGTCAAATGTTGCTGTTGTTGCACTTTAGCTGCCCTAAATTAAAAAGCATTTAAATTATGCTGATGACCAGAGAGAAACAGAGAATAATCGGCAGTGGAAGGGCAGGAAGGGGAGTCCTTTTTCCACGCCGTGGTATATCCTCCCATCACATCACGCTGGGCTAGCCAGCAAATGCCGCCCATTTCATACTTGTTATCCCTAACATGGGGCCATTTCATTATAATGCTTGTGGGTCCATCGGCAGACACCAAAAGCACTTTACACGTTTCAGCCGGCCCCTTCATTAAGTTTGGCATAGGCATATATAGCATAAATGATAAACAAGGATGCGAAGGTTGGGCGGGGCGGAAGGAATTACAATAGAGTACTTAAATTGCACGTGCGGGGCGCTTAAAATTTTTGAAAAATTTTTACCACTTTATTACAGTGCGTGGAAGAGTTAAATACCAGTTCTGAATAAGCGTTTGAAGTGTCGAAGCAGGATATTTGCAAAACTCAGAGTTACATAGCACATTCCTTTAAGCAGTAATCTTTTGGTCAGTCAAAAAAGTAATAATTTTTGAATAGTATAGCTTGCGCAATTGCTACTTATTCTGAGGAACTGAAAACTTTTCGTTTCACAAAACCATTCTCACTCCACTATAAGGAAAATAAACAAACCAACGATTTTCACCAACATTTCAATATTTACGTTTGCTATATTCGGTATAATTTGGCTAAAAATGGTCAGAAAGCGAAAAGAATTACAGTTTACAGATAATTACTCACGCAAAAAAACGGAAAAAGGATTTTACGCAAAAATTTCAATATTTACGATTGGTATTTTCGATATAATTTGGCTGAAAATTGTCAGAAGGCGAGAAAAATTACAGTTTTTTACTCCAAATTACCAATACTGACCAACAAAATCATTTTTTGACCGACTTTGTTAAAATATTTTTTGGCCATTTTTTCGCTTTTTTTGTAAGGGGTAACATCATCAAAATTTTCAAAAAATGGGAAAAAATAATAGTTTTTTTTTGAAAACACAATTCGATTGGAAATTTAATTACGAACTCAACGAGGTATGGCATTCCATATTTGGACCACTATTTCGAATCCTGTGATAAAAATACTGATAGTTATTTACGCAAAAAACCTGCAAAAACATATAATTTTTTTTAAAAACACAGCTCGGTTGGAAATTGCTTGCTTTTCGAGCAGCTCATTAGGCTAAAGCAAAAGTCCTGTTTTGTGGACTTGACAAAGGTCGACCAACTGAAAGGACATCAAATCTAAGACTGACGCATTTATTTTTCACTTTTGCATAAAGTAAATTTTAATATTTGGACCGCCTGCAGAGTCACCCGAAATGGAGGTAAAGGGTTCACAGAACAAACTATCGTCCTTTTGGCCACTCCTTAGCTGTTGTGACTTCTATTTTTGATAAGGCTCGGCAGGTGAGGATTGCCACCTCCTCCACGCTTTTTACCCAACTCTTGGTCGACATTGAAATGGAAATCTGCCCAAAGTTCCAGAATGCAATTAATTTCAATGCCAAAACTCATTAATATCCAGCGAGGAAGGACACTCGAACGGTCCAGAGTCCTTGGCAGCTACCTTTTTGTACGTTAGCCCTTTTGCTATTTACCTTGGTTAATAATAAAGCAGCCAAAGGCGCGCCTTGTTTTATTTTCGCCCACAAAGATGAAAACAAACTCAAACTTGTTGCTCGCCCTGAGCTTTTCATATAAAAAATTCCGCCTCTACCTTTTTATTTACCCCGTTTCCTCGGATTTCTCTTTTTTTTTTGCTGCCTTCTTTGAGGCAATGATTTATGGCCAAAGGCCAGAAAAGGTCCTGGCCGGGAAATGAAGTTCAAGGCATCGTAAGTAGTTTCGGAAACGTTGAGGAAACGCCGAAACTCCAAAAACGCTGCTGGAAACTGTACAAACTCATTCTATCCTGTGGCACTCGTCCTGACACTCGTCCTGGAACTCGTCCTGGCACTCGTCCTGGCACTCCGCTGCTCGTTACCTTGCTCAAATTGAAAGGCTCACTCGGGGCTCTCGCGAAAGGATTTGCCGGAGATCTGGAGTCCCTCTTAGGCAGTTGTAAAAAGTTTCATTGTTGTCCCGGGATTTGGGCAAACAAAATTAAGCAGTTTGCAAGTTTTTAATTAAAAAAGGAAAAGGACGAGCGACGTGTGCCTTAAGCGGCTAAGATGCGGGCCGCCCTTTAGGCCAAAAGGTGGGGACGAGATCTCTTTAAGAATGAAACTCCATTATATGGTTAGTGGATTCATTTATAATTTTTTCCAAGCCTGGGGAATATTTAGAATAAGGATTAAATTTTAATCTTAACCAAGTTTAACCCGGCTAATTGTGTTTTCCAGTCTTTATTCACTCTCTTCTTGTTAAATTTGAAGTATATGTATAAATGATAGATGGCTTTTAAGGTAATTTCGCTAATTCAAGCATTGAGCAACTCCAAGGAACATATATGTATACCATATATCTAAAATAGATGCTGTTAACGGCTCTATGACATCCAGACAAGAGTAGAGGATCCCCACCTGTAGGTCGCGTATATGGGCACAAATTGCGTGGCCGTTGGCAGGAAATTTGTATAATCTCCCAACAAATTGGCGAAGACACGCAATCCGCCGAATGCGAATCCGAATCGCCAGTCAGGCCAATCGAGCGACTCGAGCTGAGTGTTAAGCCACAACTTGATGAGATGCAAATGGATTTGCGAGATAAAGAGCAGACTGCGACTGGCTGAGTGAAAGAGTGGAAGAGGCAGAGGAGGATCGTGGACCAGTTCGCAGACTGGTGACTGGTGACTGGTGACTGGAACGCAGTCCAAACCCAGACCAAGAGCCAGCTCCAGACGTGGGCCCAGTCCACGCCGTCTTATTATTAACTGTATAATGTAATGTGTAGGCAGGAAATTGATTTATTATCAGCGTCGGTTAATTTTTTCTCATTTTATGAATTAAGCAACTCCACAGCGGGCAGCATAGATCTCGCAACTATTCCTCGCAGGAAAAACAACGGCGAAAAATAAATCACAAATTAAGTTGTTGGCTCCCACAGTTAACCAGGCCGAAAGAAAAGGCAGTGGAGCTGCATCCCAAAGTAAATGAAATAAAGCCAAACAGAAAAACGCCCGTCATCCGAAGATAAGGCCAGCTTGTTCGGGTGACAAACTCCACACCACAGGAGGATGACTTCCAGCAGGATCCGAGATGGAGCAGGGAGTCATCCCGTCACAGTCACTTAATAATTTATCGCGCCTACTTTGTGTGTGCGTTTCTGTCCCATTCACCTGATACCCTAGCCAGAGGTTAAACGAACGTCACGCATAGCCAGAATTGCTTATTAAATAATAACAAGCCAAAAAAGAAACTCACGGTACATCCTTTTATCCAAATTAATGTGTGCTTACATTACATTAGATTCAATGAGAAAGTTATGTCAATTTAATACGAAATTATATTACATCGTAGACCTGCGACGTCAGACAACGTAATCAACTTAATATATTTCAATATTGCGATATAAACATGGAGGTTTTGTTATTAAAAGCAATCTTAATTTAAGAGAATCCCGACTTCGACTAGAATACACTCGATTATTCCCCGTCTTGTTTATATTATCTTTGTATCTTAATGTTTTCTGTTCGTCGTCGGCTGAGATATCTGGGATTTTTTCTGCTAGGTAGGCGCCTTGCCAAGTTACCAAGTTGCCGAGTTGTGCAAAAAGGAATATTTGTGTAGGCCCAGACGAAAAAGACAAATCAAATAAGAGCCGAAAATAAGTGAGATAACGCCGAACAACTATATTAAAAAAGGAATTAAAATACACGCTCTTCTTATCTTAAGTGGATGCTTTAAACGTTATAAGACACTCATTTCTGCTGGTTTAAGCCTCTAATATCATTTCAAATATTCCAACTCCTGATCGAGACAATTGTCATCTGTCTTGGCCATAAAATCGAGCCCACTCAACTTTCGGTTTCTGATCGATATTGTTCGTTGTTTGTGTGATTGCTGTTGCCATTGTTACGATTCGGACGGAAGTCCATCGAGTCAGTGGAGCCGTGACAAGTTTCCAATTGCATTTCATCAAAGTTTCGTCAATTTTCGGGTTCAGCAGCAAATTGCTATTAAATTGCCACACAATTGCGAATGCCATAAATCGAATGGAATTGTAACGAATCCAATCGAATCGAATCGAAACTGAAGTGGAGTTCCCTCTACTCCAGGTCCGATTCCATAACCATAACCATGTCCATGTCTATGGACCCGACCAACTCCCACTCCCACTCCCGCGGAGCTGAAATTTAATGGCCTGGTTTTCCGCTTGGTTAACTCAATTTGCGTGGCTTCTTTCAATTAGGTTTCCGCTGTCTGCTTTGTTGGCTGTTGGCTGCAAAGCTCATTTCACTTAAATATAAAATTCGTTATTTGTTTATTTGTCGCCAATAGAGGAGACGGGGGTTCCGTTCAAAGAGTTTTTATGTATTTTCCGTTGAACTCGTAAAATATAAATGTTGAGCAGTTTCAGTTTCCATTTGTCTGCCGCAAATGAGTTCGACGACAGTTTTTGGTAGAGTTGTGCGGGAGGCTCGGCAGGTGCTCGTTGACCCAACCCGTTTTCGCCCACAAACCGATCCCATTTGCACCTGGGTGGCTCCATCGAAAGGTAAACCGAAGCCAAAACAACTGCTAATCGATAATGAAGCGCTGATGAATCAATTAAATGGCATTTCGGCCACACAAAACCTCTCCGTGTGCAGTCATTTATCACACGCCCCACAAAGAAGTTGCCATTCAATGCAGCAAAAGTCATTAAAGTCCTACATCTCCTTAGCCTCGTGCCACATGCGCCTCATGGACGAGGAAGCTGGCCCAAGACGATAAACGCGAAATTATTTCAAGCAAATAATGCAAGTTTAATGTGACATCCGACGGCGACAGGAGACTCGCCAGGAGAAGGACCCAGTCCAAGTCCCGACAAGCGAATGAAAGCAGAGGAGATGGCCAAGTTAGTTGAGATGACAGGGGAACTTGAATGCTCTTACATACGCGATTATCCAAAGAATAAGGAAACATGGGATCTTTCCAATGTACAAAAATATTATATCTATATATTTCAAAGATAAAGAAATTAAGAAAAGTTTTAACTACTTCATAATGTTTTGTCATAAAGTATGGACACATTACTTTCAATGAAGTGGCATTAGCCTGCACCCCTTTCATCCTAAGCTCCCCAATAAACCAGGCTTTACCCTACCTTTCCAAAGGAGGATTCCTGATACCTGCTGGCAGTTTCCAGTCCCCCTCTTGTCCAGTTTGATGTGACAGCCGATGGTCCCCTCCATTCCCTTTGACTGCTTCAAGAGGGGAACTCGTGAGTCCCATCTCCACAGCCCTGACACACACCAAATGACGCATTATTGAACTGTCAATGGAAGTGACAAAGGGTTAACAGTGTCACCAAGGAGGGTTACCCATTTATTTCAGTCGCCCGGCTTTTCTCGCTTTAACATAATAATGCTGGTTGGTTGCTTTTCCGATCTCATTGGAATAGGGTTGATGACAAACTAGCGTTACAGAAATATCTTTGACTATGCTAGAAGTAATAACTATTGCTATTAAGAATGATTAAAACCAATAGAGAGACTGAAATGGATTTAAAAAAATCGAACTAGGAAAACTAGTAAAACTAACCACATCGTGTTCCTAGTGTCCAGACCACAATTTCAGGATATGTTACAGGTCCTACCCTCGGGAATTCCCAAATTGTATGATGGACAGAGTTGAGTTGCACAAGTTTGGACTTCATCTATTCACTTTTTCTTTCACTATCACTATCTGTGTGCGAAAAGTTTCCTCAGAAACTTTGCCTAATCTCAAGGCCCCGAGGCGAGCGAACATCTCGAGCTGGCATATTTATGGGATGAGCCGAGAGGCGTCTCACCTTGCCTTCCTGACCTGGGCTTGGTCTGGCCTGGCCGGGGCTTGTGGCCCTGGTTTTGGCCCGGGTTTTGGCCTGGTCGACCATCAGTGGGTCAGTGTCATCATGCGAGCCGCACTGCTGAGCATCAAATGGCCGTTGGCCAATAAAGCCCAACACTTGGCCAGGGTGTGGGGATGTCTCGACTGGTGACCAGGTCTCTCTCCGCATCATCTTTTGGGTCGGGCTCTGAATCCGAGTTCGAAACGAATATGAAGCTGCGAATGAGCCTGAAATTCTGAAGTCGGAGGTGGGGAAGATGGAGGTGCTCACGTCACTTTTCTTGTTTGATAAGGATCCGCAATCGAGAACGAAGACAGGGCGAAGGCGTACGCTCGAATATATTGGAATTTTATTATGCATGACAGCTCCAAAAAAACAAAAAGGAGAAACAACAATGGACACTCCCCCCCACAACAACAACGGCAACAAGAAGGAGCGGCTGGGTCAGTGTCGGTCTCCCGGTCTCCAGAAGAACCCCTTCCCCTTCCCTTCCCTTCCCTTCCCTTCCCTTCCCTTCCCTTCCCCGAACCCCGGCGACTTAACCCTCTGCTTACCTGTTTGACAGCGGGTTGCCTCCGATTCCTCCGATGCCTCTGACTCCTCCGTCTCCTTCGATTGGAATAACCAAAATGCTTAGCCATGTGAGAAGAGATTGCGTTATTCATATTTTAATTTTACTTGTTTAAGGCCTCCTCATCATTTTCCACTCATTTCTGTTCGGCTTTGATTATTTTTTGTGTTTGGAGAACGATTCTTGAATATCGATAAGGTGCAAAGGCGGAACGGCTGCTTTGTTGTTGGATGGTGGATGGTGTGGCATTGGTTCTTGTTCTGCATGTTTTGTGCATGATTATGTAACATTTTTTCGTGGCTGACCCGTCCAACCTCGTTCCTCGAAGGGAAACATCGATTTATATTTTGACAAATGATTTACCAATGAGTTGACAGTTTTATTCGGCTTATTACAGCCTTCCTTTTTTTATGGAAACGGTTAATAAAAGAAACAACGAGGAGGGAACATGTATTTAATTAATTAAGTCGCGTCAAGATACAAAATCCGAATGGCGATAAAGGAGCCAATAACGAAAAACATTAAGCCTCGTTGGGGATAAAAAGTGCATGATAAAAAGTGACTAATGATGAGTTGGCAACTGAAAAACTGTATTTGAATATAGCCACAAATGAAATCCTCTTAAACACAAAGCATTGAATTTCTAATGGAATCAGTTACCTCTGCTAATCGGTATATCAATAATGGAAATTGCAACTCAACAAAAGCGGAAAATGTCAACATTTTAGATGAATGAAATCACTAAAGCGGGAATATGCCATTCATAGATTTTTTTTAGCAAATTACTCTTCATTTAGCGGCTGACAAAGGCAAATATTAAATTAGTGCACAAATGGTGAAATGCAATAAAAGGAGGTTTTAAGCCAGAAAGTGCCAGTTGAGCGGAGATCGTTATTGCAGCTAGTTGTAGCAAACACAACTGGGAATTTATTCAATAACTAAAATATAAACTAAAGTGAAATGTCGACCACCTTCACCATCAATGGGCAGCCGTACACGGGTATGAAACCACACTAGGCATACGATCTTTCTTACCAATAAACCCCTTTCTGTGCCAGTTAACCTCACCGACCTCCCACCGGACATAACTCTGAACACCTTCATCCGGGAGCACGCCCAGCTGACGGCCACGAAGTTCATGTGCCTGGAGGGAGGATGTGGAGCTTGTGTTTGCGCAGTGAGCGATGGGAAGAGCACCTGGACAGTGAACTCGGTGGGTCAAAGGGCAGCCAGATCATTCCAGCTCTAACCATGCACCTCTCCCATCGATTTTCAGTGCCTCAAGCTGCTGAATACCTGTGCCCAGCTGGAGATCATTACCTGCGAGGGACTGGGCAACCATCAAAGTGGCTACCATCCGATTCAGAAGCGGCTGGCCAAGATGAACGGCACCCAGTGCGGCTTCTGCTCGCCGGGATTCGTGATGAACATGTACGGGCTGATGGAGCAGCATGGCGGCAGAGTGACCATGGAGGAGGTGGAGAACTCCTTTGGTGGAAACATTTGTCGCTGCACTGGATATCGGCCCATTCTGGATGCCATGAAGTCCTTTGCGGTGGACAGCACTATTGATGCTACCCAAGTGATCCTTGATATTGAGGATGTTAACATGAAGGCCCGAAACTGTCCAAAGACGGGAAAAGCGTGTAGGCGTACATGTCGGCAATCCAAACTAATCTTCGAGGATGGATCCCAGTGGTACTGGCCAAGCAGCCTGGCGGAAGTATTTGAGGCCCTGGAAAATGTGGGAAACTCGGATGAGTTCATGCTGGTTGGAGGAAACACGGCTCATGGTGTTTATAGGAGATCCCCCGACATAAAGCACTTCATTGATGTGAATGGAGTGGAGGATTTGCATCATTACAGCTCAGACAAAGATAAACTAACATTGGGGGCTAACCTTAGCCTCACTGAAACCATGGAAATAATACGAAGTACTTCCAAGCAATCAGGATTTGAGTACCTCGATGTCCTGTGGCACCACATCGACCTAGTTGCCAATGTTCCGGTTCGAAATGTGAGTAAATTGATATTTTTCTAAGCCAGTTTAATAATTTAAGTTTCAGTCGGGCACTTTGGCAGGCAATATCTGTACCAAAAAGGAGCATCCCGAGTTTCCATCAGATATATTCATATCCTTCGAGGCTCTGGATGTCAAGGTGATAGCCATGAAAGGCATCGATGACGAACAAGAAATGACTTTGGAGGAGTTTTTGGGTGATCAGGACAGAAAAATGTTGCTCAAGGCATTCATTCTGCCCAGCTATCCCAAGGACAAGTATATTTACGACTCCTTCAAGGTAACATTAGTTGGAAAATGTAAAATATCTTCAATTTATCAAACTATGTACTTCCTTAGATCATGCCACGTGCTCAAAATGCCCATGCATATGTGAATGCAGGATTTCTTCTGGAATTGGATGGCAACTCCAAGGTGAAATCTGCCAGAATCTGCTTTGGTGGAATTCGACCGGACTTCATTCATGCCACAGACATCGAGCAGTTGATGGTGGGTCACAGTCCCTACGAATCCAATTTGGTGGAACAAACATTCAGCAAGCTGGAGGATATGTTCAAGCCGGATGAAGTTCTTCCCGATGCCAGTCCCGCCTACCGTTCCAAGTTGGCCTGCGGACTGCTCTACAAGTTCCTCCTGAAACACGCCCCCGATGCGGAGGTCAGTGGAAAGTTCAAGAGTGGCGGTCAGCTGCTCCAGCGGCCACTCTCCTCCGGCTTGCAGCTCTTCACGACCCAGAAACAGACCTACCCCGTGACACAGGCCGTGCAGAAGCTGGAGGGCATGATCCAGTGCTCCGGAGAGGCCACCTACATGAACGATGTGCTGACCACTTCCAACTCCGTCTACTGCGCCTTTGTGGGCGCCACAAAGGTGGGAGCCACCATCGACCAAATCGATGCCTCGGAAGCTCTACAACATCCAGGCGTGGTGGCCTTTTACACTGCGAAGGACATTCCCGGAACGAATACTTTCTGTGAGCCCAGCTTTGGCTACGAAGCCGAGGAGATCTTCTGCTCGGGATTGGTGCGCCACTCGGAGCAGCCAGTGGGTGTAATCGTGGCTCTTACTGCTGACCAAGCCCAAAGGGCCACTAAGTTGGTCAAGATTAGCTACAGCAATCCCAGTTCTGGCTTCAAGTTGATGCCGAGTCTGAAGGATGTGTTCTCCTCCGAAACTCCAGATGCATCTCGCATTATACCCTTGGTCATATCGAAGTTAAAGGAAGTAAAGTTTTCTGACAAACCGGAGTTGGAAGTGAGGGGCATCTTCGAGATGGGCCTGCAGTATCACTTCACCATGGAGCCGCAGACCACGATTATTGTTCCCTTTGAAGATGGCCTCAAGGTCTTCTCGGCTACCCAGTGGATTGACCAGACTCAATCAGTGATTGCTCATACCCTGCAGATGAAGGCCAAGGATGTGCAACTAGAGGTAACACAAATTATTTAATAATTTTGTTTGAATTATTTGAGCAATTTCGTTACAGGTTCGCAGATTGGGGGGTGGCTATGGCTGCAAAATATCCCGAGGAAACCAGGTAGCCTGTGCAGCCGCCTTGGCTGCTCATAAGCTGAATCGTCCCGTTCGCTTTGTCCAATCCCTGGAGTCCATGATGGACTGCAATGGCAAGCGGTGGGCCTGTCGCTCCGAGTATCAGTGTCACGTGAAGACCAGTGGCAGGATTGTCGGGCTGTCCAACGAATTCTACGAGGACGCTGGCTGGAACACGAACGAGAGTCCTGTGCAAGGACACTCCACGTTCACAGCAGCCAACTGCTACGAATTCACCGATAGTAACTTCAAGCTGAGTGGCCATGCAGTTCTTACGGATGCCCCCAGTTCCACTTGGTGTCGTGCTCCAGGATCGGTGGAGGGCATAGCTATGATGGAGAACATCATCGAGCACGTGGCTTTTGAGATCCAGAAGGACCCAGCAGAAGTGCGACTAGCAAACATTAGCAAGAAAAGCAAGATGGCCACCCTCCTTCCGGAGTTCCTCAAGACTAGGGAGTACTACTCCCGGCGGAAGGAGATCGAGGTATTCAACGCCAACAACCGATGGAAAAAAAGGGGCTTGGGTCTCTCCTTGATGAACTTTCCCGTCATCTACATAGGGCAGTTTCCGGCAACGGTGACTATCTACCACGTGGATGGCACTGTTGTGGTTACCCATGGGGGCATAGAAATGGGTCAGGGTGAGTAAGGGAGCTACTTACCATAGTATATGGATTTTAACTGATTATAACTTGTAATCCTTATAGGTATGAATACGAAGATAGCTCAAGTGGCGGCGTATACTCTGGGAATTGATTTGAGCTACGTGAAAGTGGAGTCCTCAACCACCATCAATGGAGCGAACTCCATGGTCACCGGCTACGCCATCGGAAGTGAGAGTGTCTGCTACGCAGTCCGTAAGATCTGCGAGACGCTCAATGCCCGGCTGAAGCCAGTGAGGAAGGCCAAGGCCACCTGGGTGGAGACCGTGGAGGCGGCCAATGCCCAGCTGATCAATCTCATAGCCTCGGATCACTACAAGACCGGCGACATGCAGAACTACCAGGTGCTGGGACTGGCCCTTTCCGAGGTGGAGATGGATGTTCTGACCGGCAACATTCTGATCAGGCGGGTGGACATCCTAGAGGATGCCGGCGAGAGCCTGAGTCCCTGGATAGATGTCGGCCAGGTGGAGGGTGCCTTCGTCATGGGCCTGGGCTACTGGCTCAGCGAACTGCTCATCTACGAGGGCGACAATGGTCGCCTTTTGACCAACCGCACGTGGAACTACAAGCCGCTGGGTGCCAAGGACATTCCCATCGACTTCCGCGTGGAACTGGTCCACAATCCGCGACCAAGCAGTGCGGGTTTCATGGGCTCCAAGGCCACCGGAGAGCCACCTTGCTGCTTGGCTGTCAGCGTTATATTTGCACTGCAACAGGCTCTGCAATCTGCGCGCCAGGATGCAGGACTTCCTCGGGAGTGGCTTCGCTTGGGGGCACCTACGACTCCGGAGACTCTGCTGCTTAATGCCGGACACCAGGTTTCGGAATTCAAGTTGAAATAATGGCAATTATTTCATGTTTTCATGCGAGTATTATATATGCACATATTTTAATCAAAAAATTAACATTTTACGACATATACATATGTATTTATACCCAATTGAAAATCTATTACATACTTTTATACCATTTTGCTTTGCTCTTAATTAACATAATTAAATTTTATTCAAGAAAACTTTTTTCTCACTGCATTATATCATTCAAAGCTCGATATTCTAGTTTTTGCTTCAAGTTTTTTAACATGCAAAGCTTTCGAAATGATTTATTTATTTTGAAAGCTCTATATTCCGAATGCGAGAGAAAAAATAAATATTTTTTGCCGGCCGGCTAACTCATTCTCTTCATGTTTATCGCGGCACTCTCTTTTATTTTTAGTGTACACGTGATTCGCTTTTCTCCTTTATTACAGTTTTTATGGCGCTCGTCGCGTAATGAAAGCAAATTTGAGAGTCTATTTGGAATATTCATTATAACACAATAGCGTGCAAAATATTTAATACGTACCTAGTCCAATTATCCGCATATGATATTAAAATGCAATTACAGTTTAAACAAAGGCCTTTTTGTTGATAGAGTAGTTTTGTGACTCAGCGTTATTTGCATTTTTTCATTCGCAATCTTTTGATACCCTCGGAGTTTTATTTTATGAGTGAGAACAATAAATAAATCGGTCTTCTGTACAAAAATCTTCTCTTGTTCGAAATGTATAGCATGTTTTTAAGCAATATTGTAAACAGAAATACAGGGTATCTAATGCGTGGTGCTTGTGCCAAACCTATGTTTTTCTCTATTTATACAAACATCGAAAATTTGCCGACGAATTGAGGGCGCAGCAACAAGCAAATTCGGCGGCACCAGTTTTTAGATTTTTGCAGTCGAGTCGAGGAGCCAAAGCAACCAGTCCACAATCTGCAATTAACGTCGATCGCCGAGCTCGAAAAGCCACTCAAAACGTTGTTGCCTCTCACGGAGTGTGTCGAAACTAACTTTTGTTTGTTTATTATTTGAGGCAGTCGAGAAAATCGCAATCTAAAAACGGAGGAGCCTACGCGAGCCCCAATGTTTTGATCAGTCGAACAGCGACACTCGCAGCAAGCGGACTAAAAAGTGAGCAGCAAGTGGAAAATAATGGAAATTCTCAGCTAATTGAATTATTTATAGAAAATACTTCGGCAGCTGACATTTAAGTGTTTGCTACCCCGTTTTTGCTGGAAATCACAAATATCAGAATGACTACGAAGTTCTCAATCAATGGGTTGCCCTATGCAGGTGAGCAATCGCTAAGTACGAGTATCAAGGTGGGCATCGATTATGGGCCAGAAATCAGTTCACAGCAATACTTTCAACTAAAGTGCTTGGTAATCGTTACTTATCAGCCAACTATAACTATCATTAACTGTAAAGTTACATATGTACATACATAAGTATCCAGAATGCTTGAATTATTATCTCCAAATGAGGGTGCTTACTTTTGAACGATGCAACGCCTCTAGCTTCGGAGCAGGTGTATCATTAGCTTCTCCCATTCTCAAAATGGAGGGGCTGTGAAATACGAATAACGTTAATCGGAATTACATACACAAGCATCTAATAAACAAATCAGAGTGCAAATCGGAGGCCCATTGTTTGATGTTTTTTGCTCTCACAAGCTCACATTCAGGTTTTTGTAATTAAATATACGCATTTGAATATACGATTCAACTCTCCTCCCCCTCGCGTTGTACTCCACAGTGAATCTAACCAACCTCCCGCCGGACATTACCCTGAACACCTTCATCCGGGAGCATGCCCAACTCACGGCCACCAAGTTCATGTGCCAGGAGGGAGGATGTGGCGCCTGCATCTGCGTGGTGCGCGATGGGAAGCGCAGCTGGGCAGTCAATTCGGTTGGAGCACACTTACTGCATTACTTACCCCATCGATCGCTAATGAATTACCTCTCCTCAGTGCCTCACTCTGCTGAACACCTGTTCGCAGCTGGAGATCGTGACCGCCGAGGGATTGGGCAATCAGCGCACCGGCTACAATCCCATCCAGAAGCGACTGGCCAAGATGAATGGCACTCAGTGCGGCTTCTGCTCGCCGGGATTCGTGATGAACATGTACGGGTTGATGGAGCAGAATGAAGGCAAGGTCAGCATGGCGGAGGTGGAGAACTCCTTTGGTGGGAACATCTGCCGTTGCACAGGATATCGTCCCATTCTGGATGCCATGAAGTCCTTTGCGGTGGACAGCAACATAGCGATTCCCGCCGAGTGCGGTGACATTGAGGATCTGAAGCCCCGGAACTGCCCAAAGACCGGACAAGCCTGCAGTGGCAGCTGCCTTCCGTCCACTTTGGTCTACGAGGATGGGGTTCAGTGGCACTGGCCCAAGAATCTGGGCGAACTGGTCGAGGCCCTGGACAAGGTGAAGGATTCGGAGGAGTTCATGCTGGTGGCTGGCAACACGGCTCATGGCGTCTACCGAAGATCGACGGATATCAAGCACTTCATCGATGTGCACGGAGTGGAGGAACTGCATCAGCACAGCAATGAGGGACAGCAATTGAAGCTGGGAGCTAATCTCAGCCTCACCCAGACCATGGAAATCATTCGGACTACTTCCAAGCAACCGGGATTTGAGTACTTGGATGTTCTGTGGAACCACATTGATTTGATTGCCAATGTTCCAGTGCGAAACGTAAGTAGATTTGTTTTGATTGTAACTTAATTTATAACTTTATTTTCTTATTTTAACAGTCTGGAACTTTGGCTGGCAACATTTCGATTAAGAAACAAAACCCCGAGTTTCCTTCGGACATCTTCATATCCTTTGAGGCCCTGAATGTCAAGGTGGTAGCTTTGAAAACCGCTGCTGAGGAGAAGGAAATGACCCTCTCCGAATATCTAAGCACAAATGATAGGAAGCTGGTGCTCAAGGCTTTCGTTCTTCCTGCCTACCCGAAGGACAAATACATTTACGACTCCTATAAGGTTCAATACTTAAGTACACTTTCGTTTACATTTCCTAATACTTGAACCTTTACAGATCATGCCTCGTGCCCAAAATGCCCATGCCTATGTCAACGCCGCTTTTCTCCTAGAATTGGAAGCCGATAGCAAGGTCAAGTCTGCTCGAATTTGCTTCGGTGGAATCCGTCCAGGTTTCACCCATGCCTTAGTTATTGAGAAACTGCTGGTGGGACAGAATCCCTATGAATCCAATCTGGTGGAGCAGACCTTCACACGACTGGCGGACCTGATTAAGCCGGATGAAGTGCTGCCGGATGCCAGTCCCGCCTACCGCTCCAAGTTGGCCTGCGGACTGCTCTACAAGTTCCTCCTGAAACACGCACCCCAAGCGAATGTTTCCGAGAAATTCCGAAGCGGAGGAAATATCCTGCAGCGGCCACTTTCCTCTGGATTGCAGGTGTTCCAGACCCAGGCCAAGAACTATCCCGTGACTCAAGCGGTGGAAAAAGTCGAGGGCATGATCCAGTGCTCTGGAGAAGCCACCTACATGAATGATGTGCTGACCACTTCCAATGCGCTCCACTGCGCTTTCGTGGGCGCCACCAAAGTGGGGGCCACCATAGATGCAATCGACGCCTCCGAAGCCCTCAAGCAACCTGGAGTGGTCGCCTTCTACAGTGCCAAGGACATTCCCGGCACGAATACCTTCTGTGAGCCCAGTTTTGGCTTCGAGGTGGAGGAGATCTTCTGCTCAGGATTGGTGCGCCACTCGGAGCAGCCAGTGGGTGTAATCGTTGCCTTAACTGCGGACCAGGCTCAAAGAGCCTCGAAGCTGGTGAGGATCAGCTACAGCAATCCCAGCTCCGACTTCAAGCTGCTGCCGAGCTTAGGAGATGTATTCGCATCTCCAACTCCGGACTCCTCTCGCATAGTGCCAGTATCGAAGTCAAAATCGAAGATCAAGTTTTCGGAGCAGCCGGACAAAGATGTGAGGGGCATCTTCGAGATGGGTCTGCAGTATCACTTCACCATGGAGCCCCAGACAACTGTGGCCATTCCCTTTGAGGATGGTCTCAAGATCTTTTCGGCCACCCAGTGGATGGATCACACCCAGGCTGTGATTGCCCATATGCTGCAGGTGAAGGCCAAGGATGTTCAGCTACAGGTATGTGTAAAGCCCGTATTATTAACGCATTTATTTAATTCCTAATTTGTTTAATTCAGGTTCGTAGATTGGGCGGTGGCTATGGATCAAAGATAACCCGAGGCAATCAGGTGGCCTGCGCAGCCTCACTGGTTGCCTACAAGCTGAATCGTCCCGTTCGCTTCGTCCAATCCCTGGAGTCCATGATGGACTGCAATGGTAAGCGGTGGGCTTGTCGCTCCGACTACCACTGTCACATCAAGGACAATGGCAAGATTGTGGGCTTGACGAATGATTTCTACGAGGATGCTGGCTGGAGTCCCAATGAGAGTCCCATTGAGCATCATTCGACATTCACGGCCACCAATTGTTATGATTTAAGCGGCGACAACTTCAAAAACAACGGAAATGCTGTGCTAACAGACGCCCCCAGTTCCACTTGGTGTCGTGCCCCGGGATCGGTGGAGGGCATTGCCATGATGGAGAACATCATCGAGCACGTTGCCTTCGAGGTCCAGAAAGATCCGGCTGAAGTTCGCCTGGCAAACATTGCGGCGGGTAACAAGATATCCGAGCTGCTTCCCCAGTTCCTTGAGTCCAGGGAATACGCCCAGCGAAAACAAGAAATTGAGACCCATAATGCCAGCAATCGCTGGACGAAACGAGGTCTTGGACTGGCGGTAATGGACTATCCCATTTTCTATTTTGGTCAGTACCCGGCTACGGTGGCCATCTATCATGTGGATGGCACTGTTGTGGTTACCCATGGAGGCATCGAAATGGGACAGGGTGAGTAATCAGCCCCCTTAAGATATCATTTCATTGATAACATATTGATTTTCCTATAGGTATGAACACTAAGGTGGCGCAGGTGGCTGCCTTCACCCTGGGCATCGATTTGAGCTTCATCAAGGTGGAGTCCTCCGACACCATCAATGGAGCCAATTCGATGGTCACCGGAGGAGCAGTTGGCAGTGAAAGTCTCTGCTTTGCAGTTCGCAAGGCCTGCGAGACTTTGAACAGTCGTTTGGAGCCGGTGAGGAAGAAGGATGCCAGTTGGATTGAGACACTTGGAGCTGCCTATGGCAAGTCCATCAACCTGATTGCCTCTGATCACTACAAGGAGGGCGATATGCAGAACTATCATGTCTACGGTCTGGCCCTCACCGAAGTAGAGTTGGATGTCTTAACCGGAAACAGTCAGATCAAGCGCGTGGACATCCTGGAGGATGCCGGAGAGAGTCTGAGTCCCTACATAGACATCGGACAGATTGAGGGTGCCTTTGTCATGTGCCTGGGCTACTGGATGAGTGAGCAGCTGGTGTACGATCGGGAAACAGGTCGCCTGCTCACCAACCGCACCTGGAACTACAAGCCGCCAGGTGCCAAGGACATTCCCATTGATTTTCGCGTTGAGCTGATTCAGAAACCCAATCCCACTGGGGCGGGATTCATGCGGTCGAAGGCCACTGGAGAACCACCCTGCTGTTTGGCTGTCAGTGTGGTCTTCGCCCTGCGACAGGCCCTGGACTCAGCCCGCCAGGATGCGGGACTTCCGCGGGAGTGGGTGCGTCTCGGTGCTCCCACCACTCCGGAAACTCTGGTGGTCAATGCGGGACATGAGGCGGCCAGTTTTAGGCTTAAGTAAATGTATGGTTTTGGGAATTTTCTGCACCGTTTTATATAATATTGTTATATCTTCATACATATTTTTAGAATACTTTGCTTTTGGTTGCATTGTTATAATCAATTACAATCGCAAATCTGCGAGTTTATGCAAGAGCTTAGTACGATTATCAGTCAAACGTGACATTCACAACTCTGTTTGGCCCATTCATATAATATTTTATCACGAAACGATAACATGTTTGAAATTCTGGAAGTAATCATATTAAAAACCAAAACAAAGTTGAATATAGTTTTTGTGGAATTTGTATTATAAAACTTTCAATAAAGTGTAAAGCATCAGCAAAAACGAAGTAAGTGGCACTGTTTCGCTCAGTGTATGCTTTAGATGGCACTTTAATCTACTCCAACCCGTTTAGCCTAATTAACGGGTAATCAGGTTTCAGCAGCGCTTTGAAATAGAAACGAATGGCCAAGAGAGCTCCATTCGACCAACGACTGTGCAGCGATGAGCATCAAGTTCAATGTGAATGGCTTTCCGTACGAGGTGCAGGCGGCTGACTATGCACCGGACACCACCCTCAACGCCTTCCTCCGGGAGCACCTGCACCTGACGGCCACCAAGTACATGTGCCTGGAGGGCGGCTGCGGCTCCTGCGTCTGCGTCATCCGCAGGCGCCACCCGGTCACCCAGGAGGTTCAGTCCCGGGCAGCTAACTCGGTAAGAAGTCGCTTTTCGGGGAGTGGCTTTCTCCACACCTGAATACGGCGAGCAATTTAAGGTTAAATTGTAATTACTAGCATAGAAATATAATTAAGTGAAGCGTTAAATGTGCCCATTCCACAGTGCCTGACGCTTCTGAACACCTGCGACGATGCGGAGATCATGACGGACGAGGGCCTGGGCAACCAGCTGAGTGGCTACCACCCCATCCAGAAGCGCCTGGCCCAGTTGAATGGCACCCAGTGTGGCTACTGCTCGCCCGGATTCGTGATGAACATGTACGGACTGCTGGAGCAACATCGCGGCCAGGTGAGCATGTCACAGGTGGAGGACGCTTTCGGCGGAAACATCTGCCGCTGCACCGGCTATCGACCCATTCTGGATGCGATGAAGTCCTTCGCGGTGGACAGCAACATAGAGGTGCCAGCGGAATGTGTGGACATCGAGGACTCCTTCGAGCTGCTCTGCCCGCGAACTGGGCAATCCTGCAGGGGTAGCTGCTCCAGACCTCCTCTAAGGGATCAGGGAGGTAGTCACTGGTACTGGCCAAAGTCGCTGACGGAGCTCTTCGGGGCCCTCAGTCAGGTGGCGAACGGAGAACTCTACATGCTGGTGGCCGGGAACACCGCCCATGGAGTTTACCGGCGACCCAGGGACATCCGACACTTCATCGACGTGAACATGGTGCCGGAGCTGAGGCAGTACAGCATTGAGACGGATCACCTGCTGCTGGGCGGGAATGTCACTCTCACGGATGCCATGCAGGTTTTCCTGCTGGCTGCCAAGAGGCCCGGATTCGAGTATTGTGCCCAGTTGTGGCAGCACTTCAACCTGATTGCCAATGTGCCGGTGCGAAATGTGAGTAGAGCGCTCCATAAATCCAGAAACTCGTTTTGGCGCTTCGAAAACACGAAGATTAGCGAAAATCATAGTCATTTTCACAACTGAATGCTCTTTCTGTCGAGATTTATCTTAACACTCATCTAACAAAATACAATCTCATACAATACACTCATCTAATACAAAAATACTTCAAGGCCAGTGCATTTGTCGATTTATTATGTCACTGTTTAGTATTAAGTATTGTTCTTATACATTCACAGAGCTACTCAAGCTCCAAAATCAAAAGCATTACCTTGAGTTATTCGCCAGTCTCCTAACAAAAACAAGCAACTCCTAAGTCAGAGAATATTTTAGCTCCAAAACCCATTCTACTTTCACAACAAAGATAGTAAATCAATTTGAGTCGCTGCAGACACTGAAAAAAATTGATTTTATATATGAGACCTTTTATTAATTATATAAATTATTTTTCACAGAACGGCACACTGGCGGGCAACATTAGCATCAAGAAGCAGCATTTTGAGTTTCCCTCCGATGTGTTCATCACATTTGAGGCTCTGGATGTCCACGTCCTGGTCTACGATAATCCCAGTACCCAAAGGGTGATGAACCTGCTCTCGTATCTCAGCGATACAACCTCCAAACTTGTGCTGGGTGGCTTCATCCTAAAAGCCTATCCAAAGGACAGATTCCTGTTCAGATCCTATAAGGTGCATAACCTAAGTCCCTTAAAATGCATTTTAAGTGAACTGAATTTCCTTTCCAAATAACAGATCTTGCCCAGAGCACAGAATGTGCATGCATATGTGAATGCAGGATTTCTCATCGAATGGCAGGATATTCAGCGCAGGATTGTCCACTCCGCTCGCATATGTTTCGGCAACATCCGTCCGGACTACATACACGATGACCAACTGGAGCAGCTGCTCCCTGGCAGGGATCTCTACGATCCCGCCACAGTTGCTCAGATCTTCCAGCAACTTCCAGCTAGCCTGCAGCCCGAGGAGCGGCCTCCGGAAGCCTCCCCGGAATATCGCCAGTTGCTAGCCTGCTCCTTGCTCTACAAGTTTTTGCTGGCCACCGCACCCAAGGAGCGAGTTCGAGAACGCCTTCGCACTGGAGGCTTGCTTCTGGAGCGACCACTTTCCTCGGGAAGCCAGTCCTTTGAGACCATTAAGAAAAACTATCCGGTCACGCAGCCTGTACAGAAACTAGAAGGTGCGTCATTCTTTTTCATGTGTGGAACTATCTAGTAATCCTTCTTAACTTCTTGGGTTTCCAGGACTCATTCAGTGCTCGGGCGAGGCCATGTATATGAACGACCTACTGACCACCTCGAATGCCGTCCATTGTGCCTTTGTAACTGCTAAGCGAGTTGGTGCCACCATCGAGCAGATTGATCCTTCCGCTGCCCTCCAGTGCAAGGGAGTGGTGGCCTTCTACTCGGCCAAGGATATCCCAGGTTCCAACAACTTTGTGCTGGTGGATCAGTTCTCCCCCGAGGTTGACGAGATCTTCGCTGGAGGGCGGGTCAAGTACTTTGATCAACCGTTGGGAGTCATCGCAGCCCTCACCCATGATACGGCTGTCTATGCTGCCACATTGGTGGTGGTCACATATGCCCGGGATCAGCGGAAGATCTTCACGACCATGAACCAAGTGCTAGCGGAAAAGCAAACCGATCGGATTGTGAGCAAGAGCAAGGATCCCGTGGAACCCCTAAAGATGCCTCCTCTTGCACCTGGCGATGTTCTCGGGAGGGGGATCCTGGAACTCGAATCACAATACCACTTTACCATGGAACCCCAAACCACGATCGTGGTGCCGTTGGACAACATCCTGCAGGTATACTGTGCCACCCAATGGATGGATTGCACCCAGGGAGCGATTGCCCACATGTTGGGGGTCACTGTGAACTCCATTCAGCTCCAAGTTAGACGAGTGGGTGGAGCATATGGCGCAAAGGTTACTAGGTGCAATTTAGTGGCTTGCGCCACGGCTTTGGTGGCTTCAAAGCTGAGGAGACCTGCCAGATTTGTTCAGACCATCGAGTCCATGATGGAGACACTTGGCAAACGATGGGCCTGCAGATCCGACTACGAGTTCCGAGCCCGAGCCAATGGGTCTATCATTATGTTGAGTAACAACTACTATGAGGATGCCGGCTGTAATCTGAATGAAAACGTCGTCGACTTCCTGACCCTGCCAATTCTGAGGAATGTTTACAACCTGACTGACTCGAACTATAGGACCCAAGGCAGTGCCATCAGAACGGATGCACCCAGCTCCACTTGGTGTCGAGCTCCGGGTTCTGCAGAAGGTGAGTCTACACCCAATTGAAATATGTTAATACTAATTACTTATCTTTGGCATTTTCAGGAATTGCCATGACGGAAACCGCCTTGGAGCACATAGCCTTCACATGCCAGCTAGATCCCGCCGATGTGCGTTTGGTTAATCTGCAGCCCGGAAATAAAATGGTGCAGCTGCTGCCGAAGTTTCTGGCCTCCACGGAGTACCGCAAGCGGCGGGACCAGATTAACCTATTCAACTCCCAGAACCGGTGGCGCAAACGAGGTCTGGGATTGGCCCTAATGAGTTTCCCGCTGAACACCACAGTGGCCTTCAACTATCCCGTCACGGTGGCCATCTACCACGAGGACGGGTCGGTGGTGATCTCGCACGGAGGCATTGAGATTGGCCAGGGAGTGAACACCAAGGCGGCCCAGGTGGCAGCATTCGTGCTGGGCGTTCCCCTAAATCAGGTGAAAGTGGAGGCCAGCAATACCGTCAGCGGAGCCAACTCCATGCTGACGGCCAACTCGATGACCAGCGAGATGATCGGACTGGCAGTGAGAAAAGCCTGCGACACTCTGAACAAGCGACTGGCGCCGGTGAAGGAGAGACTCGGACCTCGGGCCACCTGGGTGCAGGTGCTCCAAGCGGCCTTCTTGCAGTCCGTCTTCCTCGTCGCCACGGAATCCTATCGGTTGGGCGATATACCCAACTACAACATCTTCGGGCTGAGTCTCACCGAACTGGAACTGGACATTCTGACCGGCAACCATCTGATCCGCCGGGTGGACATCCTCGAGGATGCCGGCGAGAGCCTGAGTCCACACATCGATGTGGGTCAAGTGGAGGGCGCCTTTGTGATGGGCTTGGGATACTATCTCACCGAGCATCTGGTTTACGATCGCCAGACTGGTCAGATCCTGACGAACCGCACCTGGAACTACCACCCACCAGGAGCCAAAGACATCCCGATAGACTTTCGCATCGAGTTGCTCCAGAAGAGTCCCAACCCCGTCGGCTTCATGCGGTCCAAGGCCACGGGTGAGCCTGCCCTGTGTCTGGCTGTCGGAGCTCTCTTCGCCATGCAACACGCTATCCAGTCGGCCAGGAGCGATGCGGGTCTTCCGAGGGAGTGGGTTCGCTTGGGGGCACCTACGACGCCGGAGACGGTCGTCCTCAACTCCGGAAGCCAGGTGGAAGCATTCGCCTTGCAATGAAATAAAGTTCTGGCTTGGGTTTGGGTATTTTTCGATCACTCAGCGGTGCACTTTCATTTAATCTTACACATTTTTCATATTATTAAAATATTCTTTCTGGATGAAATTGTGTTGAAATCGTTTCGAATTTCGCAGAATCATTCGTCCATTATATGTATAATTTCCATTGGAGTTGCGTACATACATATTTATGTACATGAGTGTTTTGAAGAAAGCTTTAGACTCATGACACCTCACTCTGCTTATATAACCAGTTCCCCTTATTCCGAACATTAATCTCGCCAACTTTTTGTTTAGAAATATGAGCAAAACAGAAGCGTCCAAACAAACCAATTACTGATAAAGCTCTCAGTTCCGAAAGAGGGAGAGCATTGAAAACCGGGCAGACGATAAGGTTTCAGAGTGCTACGATGATCTAATGCTGAATTGGGAGCGTAGTATGGAACATGGCAGTTAAGAGCGGGGAGCAGGTGAACTTGAACTTGGACAAGCGAGAATCTCTTTTTGGGGAACCGGAGAGCCCACATATATATGGGAGTCCGGAAGGCCCCAGCCCTCAGTCGCTCGGAGATCGACGTGGAAATCAAACGAAGCGGACAAGTGAACACGTTGCCTCATATGGTGAAATAAAATAGTTTCCAGAACGCTCAACCATCGAAATATTTCTAAACACCCGCGTCAATTGAGGGCGAGAAAGGCTGCAATTAATTTCACAACGACTCCCGGACGGCTTTTAAGTGATTGGAGGACTTATATAAGGAACCGATAATGGCTGGAAGAATTACAATCAACGGCACCAGCCACGAAGGTGTGTATGCGTGTGTGGGCAGTTAATTGCCGGCGGATTGATGGGGGCTCTCATCTACAAGATTGCGTAGACAACGAACTGGAACGCCAGGGTAGACAAATTCTACTACGAATTAGCTGCTAGTAAAAAAGTCATAGTTATCTATTCTGCCAAAACTGTGCTGTCATGGTAATGGGTTTACTCTAAACTACATCAGTTATGGTAACCCAAGGAAAGCCATATTACATATCTTCTCAGGGACTTCAAGCTGGGATCACAGGTGTTAGATTGTTTAAAAAACAGTTTTATATAGTTTTTATAGGGTACCAATGGATCATTGCATAATTTTGATGTGCTAATCACTGCACCTTTATAAGCTGATAGGCATGAAATATTACAAAAATATTCTCTCAAAACACGAAAAGCTATTTATATTTCATAGCAATAGCACAAAAATCGTTAGCTTGTTAGGAATTGATATCTCACAGAATTGTTCTTACAAACTGTGAGGAACTAGGCAACTCGATAAGATAACACCTGGATTGTGTAGACACTGATTACCCTGTTCGTTTGCAATCACCCCAGTTAATCTGGCTGCCCTGCCGGCGGATATCTCGCTGAACACTTTCATCCGGGAGTACGCCGGACTGACGGGCACGAAGTTCATGTGCCAGGAGGGCGGATGCGGCGTCTGCGTCTGCACCCTGACTGGGATTCATCCGGAGACCGGAGAGCCGCGCACCTGGGCGGTCAACTCGTGCCTCACGCTGCTGAACACGTGCTTGGGCCTGGAGGTGACCACCTCGGAGGGATTGGGCAACAAGCGGGTCGGCTACCATGCCATCCAGCAGCGACTGGCCAAGATGAACGGCACCCAGTGCGGCTACTGCTCGCCGGGAATCGTGATGAACATGTACGGGCTGCTGAAGTCAAAGGGCGGCAAGGTCACCATGGAGGAGGTGGAGAACTCCTTTGGCGGCAACATCTGCCGCTGCACTGGCTATCGCCCCATTCTCGATGCCATGAAGTCCTTCGCCGTGGACAGCAATATCCAGGTGCCTGCTGAGTGCATCGACATTGAGGACCTGAGCACCAAACAGTGTCCCAAGACGGGCCAAGCCTGCTCCGGCAGCTGCAAGAAGCAGCAGCCCAAGGGCAGCCAACTGTATCCGGATGGCAGCCGCTGGAGCTGGCCAGAGAGTCTGGGGGAACTCTTTGCCGCCCTGCAGGGAGCAGTCAAGGAGAAGCTGCCCTACATGCTGGTGGCTGGAAACACGGCCCACGGCGTCTACAGACGTCGTCCGGACATCAAGGCATTCATCGACGTTTCCGGCCTGGCGGAGATCAAGGGTCACAAGCTGAGTGCGGATAACTCCACCCTAACGCTCGGAGGAAATCTGAGCCTCAGCGAAACCATGGAGCTGTGCCGCCAACTGGAGAAGACGAAGGGCTTCGAGTACTTGGCTCAGGTGTGGCAACACCTCGATTGGATCGCCAATGTTCCAGTGCGCAATGTAAGTCAAAGCGAAGTGGTTTGTAAGCCCTCGAGCCTTATCTAATCGACCAACAATGAAAACACCTTGAGCACCTTGTGTTTATCAACCCATTTTGCATTACCCCAGGCCGGCACCTTGGCGGGCAACCTGACCATCAAGCACACCCACCCGGAGTTCCCCTCGGATGTGTTCATCGTCCTGGAGGCCCTAGATGCCCAAGTGATTGTCCAGGAGGCGGTGGACAAGCAGCAGACCGTGAGCCTGGCCAGCTACCTCGGCTCTTCCATGGAGGGAAAGATTATCCGTGGTCTGGTGCTGCGCGCGTATCCCAAGGAGCGGTTCGCATTCGACTCCTACAAGGTGAGTGCAGTGAAGTGCAGTATGATTTCTTATCAACGAAGTAATGCGACTTGTTAATGGCTTGTAGGTAATTCGATGTCCAAAGTATTAGACGAGTAATTAAGTCATTGTCTTGTGATCCTCTTAAAACTGATAAGATAGCCATTTTACCATTTACAAATTATTTATTCAAAATACATCCATTTTACTTCTTCAACAGATTATGCCCCGTGCCCAGAATGCCCACGCCTATGTGAATGCCGCTTTCCTCGTGGAATTCGCAGCAGACTCCACTGTGAAAGCATCTCGAATTTGTTTCGGTGGCATCCATCCCGAGTTCGTACATGCCACAGCGATTGAGAACTTGATTCAGGGCAAGAATCCCTTCCAGAACGGACTGGTGGAGAAGGCCTTTGGGCAGCTCTCCACCCTGCTCCAGCCCGATGCCGTTCTGCCGGATGCCTCGCCCGTCTACCGACGCAAGTTGGCCTGCGGTCTCTTCTACAAGTTCCTCTTGAAGGAAGCGGCTCAGCGAAAGCAGGGATTGGGCAGTCGATTCGCCACAGGCGGTTCCCTCCTGAAACGCCCGGTGTCAAGTGGCCAGCAGAGTTTCGAGACATTCCAGGAGCACTACCCGGTGACCAAGGCGACGGAGAAGCACGAGGGTCTGATCCAGTGCTCTGGCGAAGCCACCTACTCCAACGATCTGCCCACCCAGCACAACCAGTTGTGGGCTGCGTTTGTCACCGCGAAGAAGGTGGGCGCCAAGGTCACCAAAGTGGATACGCAGCCAGCTCTGGATCTACCCGGCGTGGTGGCGTACCTCGATGCCAAGGACATTCCGGGACCCAACTACGTCGGCCCCAAGGTCAGGGACGCGTTCTTCTTCCCGCAGGACGAGCAACTGTTCGCCACGGGTCAAATTTCGTTCTATGGTCAGCCCGTGGGCATGATCCTAGCCAACTCCAATTCGCTGGCCAATCGGGCCGCAGAGCTGGTGAAACTGAGCTACGAGGGTGGAGCGGAAGAAGTACTGCCCACCTTGAAGGCGGTTCTAGATAAAGTGGGAACCGAAGCTGGCAACAGCAAGCGGTTGGAGCAAGCCATCAAGTCCACCATCGATGTGCTCCAGCTGGAGGAACCCTTCGACGTGAGCTCCTCCGGTCAGCTGGATATGGGTCTGCAGTACCACTACTACATGGAACCGCAGACAACCGTGGTTGTGCCCTTCGAGGGCGGCCTGCAGGTGTACTCGGCCACCCAGTGGATGGACCTAACCCAGGACACCATCGCCAATGTGCTGAACCTCAAGTCCAACGAAGTGCAGGTGAAGACGCGTCGCATTGGAGGAGGATATGGAGGCAAGGCCACTAGATGCAACGTGGCTGCCGCCGCTGCTGCTGTGGCTGCTCACAAGCTGAACAGACCCGTTAGGTTCGTCCAGTCGCTGGAGTCCATCATGACCAGTCTGGGCAAGCGCTGGGCATTCCATTGCGACTACGACTTCTTCGTTCAGAAATCCGGAAAAATCTCCGGAATCACAAGTCGATTCTACGAGGATGCTGGATATCTAACCAACGAATCGCCCATAGGCCATACCGTTCTGCTGTCCAAGAATTGCTACGAGTTCAGCGACAACTACAAGCTGGATGGCTACTTGGTCTGCACAGATTCGCCGTCGAACACTCCGTGCCGTGCTCCTGGCTCCGTGGAAGGCATTGCGATGATGGAAAACATAATCGAGCACATCGCCTTCGAGACCGGACTGGATCCGGCTGATGTGCGTATCGCCAATTTGCTGCCCGCCCATAAAATGGGCGACATGATGCCGCGATTCCTGGAGAGCACCAAGTACAGGGCACGCAGGGCGGAGATCGCTGCCCACAACAAGGAGAACCGCTGGCGCAAGCGCGGATTGGGTCTGTGCATCATGGAGTACCAGATCGGTTACTTTGGACAGTACCCCGCCACGGTGGCTATCTACCATAGCGATGGCACCGTCGTGGTCTCCCATGGAGGCATTGAAATGGGCCAAGGTAAGTGATGATCCCTAACTTCAGGAGCTGGTCTCAAACTTTAGTATCTCTCCGCCAGGCATGAACACCAAAATCTCGCAGGTGGTGGGCCACACCCTGGGCATTCCCATGGAACAGGTCCGCATCGAGGCCAGCGACACCATAAACGGAGCCAACTCCATGGTCACCGGAGGAGCTGTGGGCAGTGAAACCCTCTGCTTTGCAGTGCGCAAGGCGTGCGAAACCCTAAACGAGCGATTGAAGCCCGTGCGCGAGGAGGTGAAGCCCGAGAATTGGCAGGATCTCATCAAGGAGGCCTACAACCGCAAGATCAATCTGATTGCCAGCGATCAGTGCAAGCAGGGCGACATGGATCCGTACTCCGTGTGCGGCCTCTGCCTCACCGAGGTGGAGTTGGATGTGCTCACCGGCAACTACATTGTGGGCCGCGTGGACATCCTGGAGGACACTGGCGAGAGTCTGAATCCCAATGTGGACATTGGCCAGATCGAGGGCGCCTTCATGATGGGCTTGGGCTACTGGACCAGCGAACAGGTCATTGCGGATCCCAAGACGGGCGAGTGTCTCACGAATCGCACCTGGACGTATAAGCCGCCAGGAGCGAAGGACATACCCACTGACCTGCGCATCGAGCTGCTGCCCAAGAGTCCCAACAAGGCGGGCTTCATGCGGTCCAAGGGTGAGTATCTACAGAATGGTTGTGAATCCCTCTAACTGGGAATCCATCTTCCTCTTTAGCTACCGGAGAGCCAGCCATCTGTTTGTCCATCGCAGTCGCGTTTGCCCTGCAGCAGGCGCTGCAATCGGCTCGCGATGACGCCGGCGTGGCCAAGTCGTGGGTTACCCTTACTGCCCCGATGACGCCCGAGTACCTGGTCCTCCACGCGGGCACCGAACCCAGCCAGTTCAAGCTGAACTAGGAGGAGAAGAAGTCCCTGACCGTGGGATGTGGCACGTGGCCGCGATGGGAACGCTCCGATAAGCACGCCAAGATAACCTGCACTTACACCCCCACTTAACCTGGCGAATACGCCGCCTGTAGCCTGTAGACTAGCCGACATTGTGTTGTCTGCACAATAAATTAAAAACTTAGCCAACGCTTAATCCAAATGACATTCATTGCCATCCAACCAGCCAGCCAGCCAGCCGTCGGCCTGGGTCAACAGAAGCCCCTGTCCAGAGCTCCAGGCATTCGGAATTTACATTTTCCGGGCTCTTGCTTAACGCTTAATGCTTAACACCTCAACACGCGGACACACCCCGCGAAACGAGCTCTTCATTAATTTCCACATAAATTGTTGTATAGAAATGTTATGCCACGCGGAGCGTTAAGTGTGATCTGGCCAAAAGAGGGGCGGAAGCGAAAAGGGGGCGGGGCAGGAGCTGCCTTGCGGTCGTGGCAGAAGGACAGGCGCCTCTAATGGATTTTTCAAATATCGCCAACTGCTGTGCTCTTAATGAGGACATCCCTGGCGACATTGTTCGATTGACACACTTTCAGTGAATGTGGCAGCTTTAATTGGGGGAGTTTGAGGTCCCTGTGGTTTTCGGATATCGCACTCCATTTATAATTAATAATATCAAACAAAGTTTTCCTTTTTTTTAAACGCTTTAGACAAGGTAACGCAATAACTTCCAAGAAAACTGAGGAGAATAAACAAAAGGCGCAGCTTTTTGTGTTCCTAGAATAAATCAATACTGCAGAATGTAATACTGACAAGGCAATAAATAGTCGTATTTCCCCTGGCAAAACCTCTAGACTTCACTCAAAAATGGAGCTAAGTCGGTTCGTATTCGTAGCACTACTCCACTCCTTCTTTCCCCTTGAATGCAGCAAGTTGGTGGATTTTTGCCAGTTGCCCTACTGTGGAGCAAATAACCTAGCCTGCAATAATCCATCTGTGAGTAGAGAAGCATCGGAAGAAACGACATCCGTGAAATTGTGTATCTGTGTATCTCAGAAGTTGAGCATCATGTGTCCACCGAATGCCAGAACTCTTTCCATGTCGACCTACCGAAATTCATTGCTGAGTGCCTTCAATGAGTTTCGCAACTTCACGGCGAGCGGAAGGCAAAAGTATCTTAAGGCAGCGGCGGCACGAATGTCCCGATTGAGTTACTCAGTGGAACTGGAGAACCTAGCCCGACTGGCGGTCATAACGTGCTCCGCGCACAAGTTCTGCCTGAGCTCACCGGAATTCTATTACGTGGGCACCAATACAGGATCAACCTCCTATTCGGGTAGCTTAAACGACTACGAGGACCTGGAACTCATGTTTCGGACTATCCAGGATTGGACCAGATATGCCGACTACATCAACATTAAAATGGGTCTCTATATGCCGAATACTTTGGAGAAAAGGTGGGATGCCTTATTAATGAGCTCAAGGTAACCACTTACTAGATCAAACTGTTGATGGATATCCTTTCAGTGAAATAGCAAAAGCCCTACTCCTGATGACGGATCGGAATACCCATGTGGGCTGTTCGGCCATGAGACTCAACGTGCACTTCGTCCACAACTTCATCTTCTTGTGCGCCTTTAGCACCGATCTTCTCGTGGAGCGTCCCATTTACCGGATGTCCAGTAAGCCAGGAACTTCGTGCCAGCGCTTGGATGCCACATACTCAGCACTGTGCGCTGTTGGGGAAAACTACGACAACAATAAGCCAGTGGCGAATGCAAGGGTTTTCCAGATACCCCTCGATATGTCCATTGGTCGACAAGCTTATGTGCCAGCCACATAGACCGAGCTTTAAGTAAAATTTTAAATTCGCACAGCAGAAATTAGTTTTTGTTTCTCGAGTTTTTTTAGAGTGCCGATGGCCAGACAAAAGTACACGCCCCTGGATACCCGAGCCAAATCAGCGCACAAAAACAAATAGTTAACACCCAGACATGGTCATGGAAAGGAGCAAGGAGGAGGAGAGAAGGAGGAGCACCAGCAGCAGGAACAGACATTTCAGCGCAGCCTCGATAATCACAGGACACATTTGCATATAAACACGCTTCCGGGCTGATGTCCTTCGCATGCAAATGAAAACATTAGCGAGGCACACGCGCATTCGCATCCGCATCTGCGAAATGCAGATACAAGGCCAGGGACAGATACAGATACAGATACATTTACAGATACAAATGACATTCGTCGTTGTAGCTGTCGCCGTCGCAGTCGCTGTTGCCTCTTCCCTGCTTAAATATATATTTCAATTAAAATTTTACACACGAATAAATGCAAAGCCACGCCCAGCACATTAGGTGCCCCCAGTCGCTCCCTCCGCCAAATCCCAGTCGCAATCCCCTCCAGCTCTCACTGCTCCCGCCTCTGCGGATGCGGAAGCTCCGCTGGCAGTGTCCAACTTGTGTCGCTTGTTTATGAGCGTCTGAAGGCCACGAGTGCAGACAGCAGACACGGACATGGCCATAAAACGGTCCCAGTTTATCGGGAGGGTGTACGAGGTTCGGATACGTTGCGGACTCGGATGGGGCACAGGGATCAGGGATCTGCCTTCCCGAATGGCAGCCAATGGAGCATGCTGCTGAATGTCCACGGAATTATTCAAAAGTTTCACGGCGGAGACAGAACAGCGGCTCCCATGAAACGATGAGTTTGGCATTGTGACAAGACGAACTGGCTGTTCCAAAAGGGCCAATCATGGACGCGAAGGAATGGGCATAAAGTGTTTTTGGGTGTGTACATAAAGACATTAGTAGGCAGGATAGGAGTAGGATACCATTTTTCGATGCAAGGATCCTTAATGCGCGAGTATAGAGACCTAGTTTATTTCCGAATCAGTAGAATACGCCGCAATGATCTGAAATACGCATTTTAACCATGCAACTTTCTTATGCCTTATCATATTATTTATGTGGATGGTCCACTCATTTTTCTCCGCCAGTCTCTCAATCCGCCATTATGATGGTCTCCATTTCGAGAGCAGCCCAGAGTCAACCATGAACTTGAACTTGCGAGTGTAATAATAATAATAATGCAGATCCCGACTGACAATCCCTGTGCCTCCTCCCCACTTTCAGTTGGAGCCGGGAAGCTTTTATTCCTTTTTCATAGTCAGCGCATCCTCATTCCGTCTGTCCATGGCCTCTGTCTGCGGCCATTGTCTGGCTTGCATTTCAAATTCTAAGCAAATTTGTCGACTCAGGAGGGGGTGGGGTGGATATGAGAGATGGGAAGGAGTGGAGCTGCAGGATCTGATTCCTGGGTGTGAGCAGGCGCAACATTTTATGAGCGTGCCCGCGATGCAGCGAGCCAGATATGACCAGCAAACGTCTGCTCGGCGGACTCCAACTGCTCCAGTTTCCAGTGCAACCTTTTCAATGGCTTTTGCTTTTACACTCACAGAAAAGTGCAAGAAAATCCCTTGAAATATTTTATAAAATATCATAAAAATTTACAAATCATAAAAAAATTCGAAGTAACGTATATACGTTTCTTATATGAGAAAGGAGACTTATAGTTTAGTTTACTCAAATATTGATTTCTAACCAGCACTTTTCGGTTATTCGACTAGTACTTTTTCGCTCAGTGTGGGTGGACTGCTGGTGGTCGGCAATGGTGTTGCGTCTGCTGCTGGCACACAAAGATGTCCCGGTGTGATTTATCGCCGGCAGAGCCGGGATAATGGCCACGTATTATAATATCTGGCGCGCCCACAGGGCGTATGCTTATCGGAGTCGACACCGCCATCGCCATCGCCACAACGACAAGGACGACGATGTGGCCGTCAAGGTCTAGACTCTAGACTCCTGCGGTGCAGCTGGTGGCAGCGGCAAGGATTTCGCTCTCCGCTGGTCCTTCGTCCTTGCAGTTTCATTTGCATTTCTCCGTGAGCGGAAAACTGCATGCAGTTTATTAAATAGAAACGGCGCTGAAAAAAGGTCTGTGAGGAATTAAGTACATCATTTCGAGCTTGCCAGCTTGATTGTCGGCTGCTTTTGGCGCATATCCTGTGGGCAGGACACACACTCGGCTTGTGTGCTGCAGCAATGTCTTCTCCCTATCACCTTCTCAGCCTTCTCCGGCTGCTTAAATCGTGAGCCAAATACATAAAATCTACGCATCCATGTCTGCCAGCCTTTTGATGTGTTAGTGTGAGTGTGAGTGTGACTGTGAGTGTATCTCTTGCCGCATCCTTTTCCACTTAATGCCGACTGCATTGTGCCCAGATACACACATGTGCATACGTCCTGGCTCGGCATTGTATGTATTTGATATCATTAAAATTTTGAGCTTGCCACTGCAGTGGCAGCCAAAGCAGCAGAAGCAGAACCAGAACCAGAACCAGCAGCTTGTCCTTGCCATTGGTCCTTGCCATTGTCCCGTGGTCCTTTGCCCGGCCCCTGATCCTTCGAGCGTCTGGCCAAACATGAATAGCAAAGTCTAGCAGTCTCCCCGAAAAAAGAACGAAAACTATGCATTTATGATATGTATTTTCAAGTTTATTTGTTCAACGGACTTTGCACTGCTCGAGCGAGTTAAAATATTTCTGCATGTATGCACAAGTTTTGGGAATTAGGAGGAATCCCCAGATTGAATCGAGGTGGGGCGATTTCGTGCTTTTCTTGCCACCGCTTTAAATTTTACTTACTGCTTAAAATGCCGAGATATTCGTGCGGAATCCCTCAAAGAGCAAGAAAAAAGCAACCACATGCCCAAAGTGAAGTTTAATTAAATTTAAATCCAAATGGGACTTAATATCCCAGTCTTTTCGTTCATAATTAAAAAATACGCAATATCCGATTTTTCAATAACCGAGTGGGGGAAAAAGCTGAGCAGCATAAGGAAAAAGTCCTGCTGAAGTCCCGTTCACGGCCATGGCCACAGTCATTGCAGGATCCCATGATGCCAGGATGCCAGGATGCCAGGACGAGAATCCGATTCGGACGAGTGCGACTGATAGGCGACGACAAGGACACCGACTGCCGGTTGCAAAGGACAAGCGGGCGTAACTCAATCTGCGGATGTGCAAAAAAGGAATATCCAACCCAACGCACTGCCGCAGGACAATGATAGCAGAATGTGTCCAGTGCTGCCAAAGAAAAAGCGCTGTAAAAACTCACACAAAATAAAACCAATCTGGTGGCCATTTGCTTATATACCCTGTACAGAATTGAGTCGTATCAATAAACGTTTTTGGAAATGGTCAGAAAGGAGTACTTTCTTGAGGATATTCCTGCAGGCATATTCATATTTCTAACGAAATATTAATGGCAACAAAACTGTGTATGGTATCAATTCATTAGACTAATAATAATGTGCGAGAAAGAAGGACTATGTGTATATATTTGGTCACTTTTCATTGACTTCTTTTCAATTAAAATAGAGAGGAACTCGTAAGTCCATAAATGGTGCGTCATTACTAAGCCGCTTCAATTGTTTTCCTTTTTGCTCGGTTTTCTGAGTAAATTAAAAAGTAAATTTCTGCACAGAGGGCGCATCTTCTCGCCCAGCCAATAATTCAATCAATTTATTTGCACTTTAATGCAGAAATTGGTGGAAAATATTGGGCTTGGATGGGGGTCTATATATTTGTATATATACTCGTTTGTATGTTCGTGACCGTAAAGCTTTCGCTGGCCGGCGGAGAAAGCGCGAATAAAAATGAAATCAATTACGTTGGAACTTTTTTGAGCGCCAATACCGCTGGCTATGTTGTAATTAATACAAAATGCTCTGGTGCGAGACAGGCGAGGGGAATCGAACGGAGGGGGGGTGTGGGGATCGTTATAGCCGGGGGCATGCCAAAAGTTGAGTCTTTGCCGCAGTGCCGTTGCCCCAAACTCAATTTGATAAAAATTTCATTTGCAATTGCCGACGTCATCGTGGCACTTCCTTCTCCCCCTCCACCCCCCATTCGGCACTTCAGAACTTGGACAGGGAGTGGTCAGGACAGTTGGCCAGGACTCGCACGATTCGCAGGACTCCCTGTCGCCGCCGCCAATTGTTGTGTTTATTAATTTAATTTGACAGTCGCGAGTACCTCGCACGTTGCCACTTCGCCTTGGGCGTAGCAGCCATTCCGCAGCAGCTGTGGACGCTTGTGGGTTTCCAAAAGGTTCTGTCAGGGGATTTTGGTGGCATCGATGGTGGAATGGCTTCATTTTGTGGTCTATACTGCGGTCTGCATTAGTAGCTATCTAGTCAGGCAAAGAAGGGAGCTGTGGAGTACAGCGGATGGCTGGCACGCTTTATTTAGTCAATATCCGTTAACCATTCCAATCCATCCATTTGCTTATTGCCATTTCATAATCAATGGGACATTCATTGAATTCCCTGGCAATCGCTTTCTGCAGAACTATTCAATGAATCAATCGAACGGATCAAGTGGGAGACTAAAGACTACGCTAACTCGAAGACTCGACGCCAAAGATATTCTATAATCGAATATTAATTGTATAACTAAAATAATGCATAAAATTATATTTTTATTTGTACTTGTAATGCCACCGCTACGTGAACCATAAGTACATAACATTTGATTTGGAACTGGTCCCCTTTCCAGTTTCAATTTAAGCTAACATAAGCTTTAACTCTCGTACCTGTGCAATTTTTCCGCTTAATCGCCGCGATTTGTTGTCAGTTAACTTCGCACGTATTCTGCATTGATTGGGCGGCATCGAGGTAGGTAGAAACTTGATAGTTAAGCCCCTTTCCTCCCTCTCCTGGCCGTTATCCAGAATGAATCCCAGTCGGCTGGACAGACGCTCTTAGTTAAGCGGCGCATGTGGCTGGCACATTTGTCAACCAGCAGCGAAGTCGGCAAAACATCAACGCCAACGCAACAAAACTGGGCAAAAAACTCCAGCTGCCTGGAGAACGAGTGTTAAATGGCAGATATATATGTGTATAAACATATATATATATACCCGATCCGATCCCCAGAGCGCTGAGCTATAACGAATTTATGGGTTTGGGAAGTCTCGCGCCGACGACATGCGATGCATGCCAAGCGCCTTTGCAATTGCTGTCAATTGGCCGCCTGGCAACTTGTTGGCCGGGTCAAAACGGAACGGAACGGTTCGGGCCAAGATGCGGCTTTGGCAACATGTTGGCAGAGCGGACAGGTATTGCATTTCAGCTACACTGGGACTACTCATAGAGTGAACTAGTTTCACTGGCCAGTGTTGCAGTTGTCTATCACTTGGTGGTGGTGGTATCAACTTTGTTGGACCGAAAACTTTGTTGCACTTGAACTTATGCCCCACGGTTATTTGGCTAATTATTCGCTTGGCCACTTTGTTGCAGCTCTCACCCCCTCGTATAATTCACAAGAAACAAAAAAAAGGAAACAAAAATTGCCAGCAACAATAGCTGTAGCAGCCAGAGAAGAAGAAGTACGATCTCGTTGAAAGTTTAACAAGTGTTAACTTTGCCATTTTCATTTTCATTTCCTTGGGTTTTATTTTGTATTCATTTCGCGCAGATAAGCTGGGAAAATGAGCAAGGAAAATGCTGCTGGGTGGATTGGCGGTCTGAATTGCGGGGGGAGAGGTGGATTCTGGGCCAGCTGCCGCTGAGCAACTACAGTGAAATAATTTTAAATGACCACAAGTGTGTAATTAAAGTGCAGCGCATAATAACAACCGCAACAACAAGAACCACTATAATAGAGGGAAAACAACCACAATTACGAATGAAAACCCAGGCAATCAGCTTTTCTTGGCTGGAGGGAAATTCGCCATGGCTTGAATGCGAATCGCGCAACTCCTGAAGGAGTTCAACTTTTGGCCTGATATTCCCTGAATTGGGACTTCAAGTCGGGTTTCAGTTGGCTTTCAAGGGGAATTTTGGTGATTTAAAATTGAAATTAATTAAATCAAGCAGCCAAGTCCTGAATATCCGCATTGTTTGTCAATTGTAATTGAAAATTCGCTGTGGATTGGGAATACAATACGCAAAGCCGCTGTTATCAGAAAGTCGTGAAAGTTTAACAAATTCCGAAGCAAATGTAATAATTGTAGAGCTGTGCAATAGCTTTAGTTCTACTTAGGTTACTACTTAATTTGTATTTCACAAATCCTTCGCGATTTTCAACTCACCCGTATAACTACGCATGCAGGAAATGCCCGACTGTCGGTCCATTTAATTAAGAGTATTTGCATTTCTCGCTGATTTCTGATTCCATCGGCTGAATGCCCCAACCGCCGGCTTAGTATCTGCAGCATCCACTTCCGCCCCTCTGCTGCTGCTGCAGTTGCAACTTCCGCTCGAATCCAGAATTCGGAATTCAGAATACTGAATCCTGAATCTGAAACCCCCATGAACAGACTCTACGCTTGTGATCCATTTGGCAGACCGCGACAGGAGCATCAGGGCCACTTTTATGTGTATTTAAAATCGTTAAAAATAATCTGCAAATTGTGCATTTTTAATGCATTTCGTGTCTGCTGCTGCTGATGCTGCTGCTACGTCCGCCCCTTTATTTTTCATGGCCAAAGGGAGGGCGTGGCCCCAGGAGCAATCATGGCGTCTGGTGGGCGCGGCGACGTCTGGTTCTGGCCACCATGGTCATCATCATCATCATCGCCATCGTCATCCTCATCATGGAGATTATCGTTTGCAGCGGCATTGTCGCGGCTCCATCATTATCACCAAGCGCTCTCCTCTCGTCTCCCCGACGTCATCGTCATCGTCATTTGCATTTATTGTTTTTGTGCCTTTGTGTGCGAAAAGTGATCAGCGATTGCCTTGGCCCAGGACACTGAACACGGAACACAGGACGCAGGACACAGCACACAGGACACAGGACATGCACATATATGAAGAGCTGCCTCCATAAATGGATATGTATTCACATGTATGCATATGGTTATATGTCTCATTGTGCCTGCGCGTGCATTGATTGCACAGCGGAAGTGTTGTGGCGGAATTAAAATAAATAAATGCATTCGCATTTCCCGCTGCCAACTGTCCTGAATGTCCTCCGCAGGACTCGGCTGGATACCGGGCACCCATTTTGGCTTGTTGCTTCATTTGTTGCACATTAAACAAGGCCATAAGTTACCGCCACTGGCACAGCAGCTGACAACCTTCAATGGCCCGAATAAAGAGAATACGATCTTTGGTGAAAAATATCCGTTAAAAGCTTTAGTTGTTACCATCCATATTTTTATTCAAACATTAATGAAATCCGCAAAAAATGGGTATATTCTGCAGATACCCATAACTACCCGAACTTTAAGTAACGAGTTTCCTACATTATTCTAGGTGAAACACCACAGCAAGACCAAGAACCTGTCGGCGAAACCATTTCACCCCAATGAGTCGCCCTTTAAGGTGGAAACTTTATCCGTGTTATTGATTCGAGGCGAATGTAACCGAATTTTGCGGCTCATTTAATCCGCAACACGTACATCTGGGGCGAACACGTATCTGCCAGATACGCTCATCCCCCGGCCTCGACAAACCAGTGCCAGATTCAGAACCAGGAGCCGAGCAGCCGAGTAGCCGAAACCAGAAACAAATCAAATCGATGGTTTGCCCTTGCTTTGATGTCTCATTAGATGGGCGGTTGCCAGGTGATGACGAAAACGACGTCGACGATACCGATTCCGTTCCAATTCCGAAACCGAATCTGTATCCTGAAATGCTGCGATACTGGGATAGAATGTCTGCTGGCAATCGGGGCATGGTTACACGTACCTGTGCCTCCTTGCCTGCTGCAAGTGTATCCGGATTCGGATTCGGATTCGTATCGATTTCACCTGATTTCGGCTTCTTTGGCAACTTACAAAGTGATACTTGCCTTGTTTGTCGTCGCCGAGGGTGGAGTGTGTATAATCAGCGAACATCAGGTTTCGGTTACCCATTAAGATCATTTCGGTTTGCTAATTGCGAGGAGTCAGCTCACTGATTTAACCAGCTGAACTCCGGCTCTTGAAATATGACAACCCTTAATGGCCGAATTAATTAACATAAAAATGCCAATGGCCGCGATGGTCGCGATGGCGGAAGCGCAGCTCCTGACCGTCAAATGGCCGCATATCAGGGGCTCGGAGGATATGGATATGGCCGGGATATCCGCACATCCTTCACATCCATCACATCCTTCACACACACCCAGCTGAAGTGTTGCGGTGTGCACTTGCGATAATGAAGCGCTGGCCGCATTTGCATATCGCCAATTTGCAATCCGTTCGCGGTTCAAACAAGCCCATTCAAATTGGGTTCCTTGGCGGATGCACAAAAATAAAGCGCAAGTGAGTCCACTTCATCAATGATGAATTCCCGTCGATTCCCGGCCTGTCTACTGTCTATAAACGCAAATTCCTCTAGCAAATACCTTACCTCAACAACAATTACAACTTTTTCCTTGTTTTCCGGGATTCACTGCGAGTCTGGGAAACTTTTGCAGCCGGCCAACAAAGTTTTCAATGCAGCCGCATATTAAAGAAAATATAAGGAATATATTTATACCACGCCCCATGACAGAAAAATATAGAAAAGTTGCGCATTTTTTGGGATCTAAAAGTTTTTCGCCTTTTCCTTGGCTACAAAACGTGGAGAAACGCTCCTACGGCATTCCTACTTTAATGCCCGGTGGTAGGAAAAGTTTACGAGAGCTCCTCGGTTCGGTCATCTAATAAACCAGGGCGGGACGAGGCATGCCTGGACTTTGGCTAAAAACTCAACTTTTACTACGGCTAATATTGCCGCATAAACTTGGCACAGGTTGGTTGGTACTGCGTTCAAGCCCGGTTTTATTGGCCCCTCTGCACGGCACAAAAATATGAAAGCCTCTCTGACCTAGAGCTTCCATCCATTCATCCACTTTTGGCCCTAGAAGTTGGATGCGTGACTTTGCATTTGGTTTTATGTGGCCTGCGGCTAGTCCTTGGGGTAACATTAACATGTATTTTGTGCTAAAAGTGTTATTAGATTTTAGTTTCGAGTCAAGTGCGAGTGGGCGAATGGGGGCGAGTCCTTGCGAGGCGTTTCAGTCATTCGTGCACTAAAGTTTTATTCGGCCGAGCATAAACCAAAAGTGCCTTCGAGCCAGGCTGACAACATATCGCCGAGAGCTTTATGGCCGCCCCAGTGGGTGGCCCAGTGGGTGGCCCAGTGGGTGGTGGTGGTGGTGGCACTGATCCTGGCCAGCAGCAGCTGTGCGGATGTCACTTTAAAGCGTGCCGACACTTAACAGTGCGATAAAGATAACAGCCCCCACAATCCAGAAAGCTATGTGTGCTGACTATATACGAGGTACGAATAAAAAGGTCCTTTACTATCGTGACTTTGAGGGAAAAGCTAAACCGAATTAGAGCGTTATTATTGCCTCACGGGAGCAGTTCTCACTTGTTGTTGTGGTGAGGAAGGAGGAATGGCAATTTTAATTGCAAAGTTAACTTTCTGTATTCGGTCTAGACACAACTGCCACGAAATGTCAATCATAAACAGATTCCGAGTGCAGTTATTACGGGCTTGGCCAAGAGCTATTTGCTGGCTACACAGAGAGAAAATCTAACAGAACTTATTCAACATATTAAACATTCTAGTTCTGCGTTCCTGTATGATGTATACTCAAGAGCTAAGATAAAGATCATATCACTATGATCACAGATCATATGGTAACAACCAATTATTTTTAATAGATGACCTTCCTCATTTAGAAATTCTCTTATTTCTTCAAGTATTTTTCTACATTTCTCTGGCAGTTTGAAAAGTAATTTAAAGCCCCCTCAGCGAATGCTGAATGGCGAAAAAGAAAACCGATTCTGAAATCAATACGATGACATTCATCCAATGGCTAGACAGCTTGGCCCTGAAGTGGACAGCCGGCCAGGAGTTGACTCAATGCCAAAGGACATTGGTCGTCTCGTTTGGAACGGAGCTGGAAGCTGTACATATTTTTTATTTGTACATTTGTCGCATTGACACGTCAGTGTCATTAAAAACTGAAAATAGAAAACAGAAAGCAGACGACCCCCCTAAATTAAATAAAAAAGTGATTATCTAAAGAATAAATAACGCAGAGCAGACACTCTCCACTGCTGAATGGGTTTCCATGGCGCAGTTTTATTCCAGACGGTCAAGGCGGAATTTCCAAATTGGACAATTCATTTGTGGCAATCAATGCATTCAATTTCATACAAATAAAACAGAGAATCATAAACCTTTGCTTAGATATTTGATAACTATATGATATTTAATCTAAGGCTAGAACTAAATCAACACTTTTTAAAGTACAATTTATTTAGTTCCAAAACCAAAAGTTGGCATTTTCGATTACGTTCCTTCAGCTGTCTTTCGCCCTAAATCTTTCGTTCCTGGAACGTTCATCCCCCCGATTCCATAGATACCTATCCTATCTGGCGTGTAAAAATAACATCTTCCTTGGACTCCCCGACCCCACAGAGAATGCAAATGATGTATGCCCCAGTCCGAGTCCGAGAACGAGAACGAGAACGAACCTGGGGAAATTCGTTTGAAGTTCTCACTTTAAAAGTTGACAAAATTTACATAGAGCTCGGCGTGCGTCGGGCTTCTAATTAAATTAAGAGTGTCCTGGGCGCAGGCGGTTGATATTCAATTTTGGCGGGCGTCAAGGCGTTAATGGCATTGAATTAGGTCGGTCGGGAGTGGCCCGTTTGGACCGGGAGGTGTTGGCAATTCATGTTTACAAGTAATTAAGCAATTTCCATCCATTAAGCAGAAAAAATGAGGCACTTTGATGTCGCACGAAAAGCCATAGATATAATATTCTTTTTCAGCCATCTCTTGATAACACCAGAATGGATTTTTTGATGGCGCCCACGAAAGGAGAAAGGAGAAAGCGAGCACTGAGTACCGAGTGCCGAGGGCGAGGCCGCCACTAATTTGAGCTTTGTGCGCTGTCAGAGCGACAGCATCTTCACAGCTCCTTGTGGCAGGAGCATCCTTGGTCCTGGCCATATTCCCACTATTCCATATTCCCTGACAGCTTGTGGCTTTGTGGGAAATATTTAAATGTCATTTGAAAAGCAGCGATAACAGCAGGGACAATGCCGGAGCTGCTGCTGAAACTGCAATAAAGTATCTGCCAGAACGTCCGTATATATCTGTATCTGCAGCTGTATATGTATCTGCATCTGCATCTGTATCTGCACCTATATCCCTGCAGCTCAGAGTTTTCGTGCATTTTGCATTCAGCTTTTTGCTGATATAGCTGATTCCCGCAGAAGGGAGACGTTGAAGTGCGGTTTGCTGGGATTTATTTAGAGGTTTGTCCCTTAGATTTCGCTTTAAGTGTGGCTGACTTTACCAGGAACCCATTTAACTTGCCAGCTTTTGCCCCTTCTTCAAATCCATCAATCTTGGCGGCATAACTGGCAGACTTTCACTCATTAGACGCAAATCCGCTGCGAATTTAGCCCGATTGCGAAACCGAAACCGAACCAGAATGGAATTAGAACCAGCCTGAACCCCGACCGCATCAATCATGCGGCATATAACACTTTAAAGCCTCTTTCTCTTGTGAGAAGGAGAGTGTTGTGACAAAAGCGTTTCGCTGTCTGAGGTGAAAGTCGTCGGGCGGCCTTATTGATTGATTGATGGATTGATTTGTCGCGGCTAGTATATGAATGCGAAATGTGCATGATTAATGAGTTGTTCATTAAGCCGGTTAAGGTGACAGCCTGGCCGGGATGAGTCAATGAGCCCATCGAGCAGGATGTGGCCTGTTGCTGCTGCCTGTTCCTTGTTGATGGTGAAGAGAATACTGATGCGGATGCTGATGCGGATGCGGATGCGACAAAAATAATGTAACGCCAGCGTGAACCTGTCACAAAGGATGATGGTGCAGGAGGTGACGGAGCGACCCTCTCGCGTGCCCATCAGATTGCCAACGTTATCCTTGACACTCCACGTCCTGGCGGCTGGCTGGTAACTGGTGGCTTTTTTCTCCGCCACTGCCAGCTAAAAAATGAAGTGCAAAACAAAATCAAATATTTTGCTTTGCCACGGCACACACACACACACACACACGCAACCACACAAAAAAGAGCGAAAACGAATTTTCATAAATTGGGTTAAATCCTTGGAGGATTCACCGTGACAGCGCGAACAAGTGGCACGCTGACTGACGCTGACTGACTGACACCGAGGGTGGATTCGGTGGTTCCTTGGATTTTGGATTTTGGATTCGGTGATACGGAGATTCGGTGGGTTCAACGGTGGTGGTTCGCCACCCCTCAATAAATGGCGGCGCAGTTTTAAGGCCGTTCCTCCACCCACCGCCGCCGCTGGTTACTGTATGTTTTTTAAAGGATGCAAGGCAAGCATCCTGCCACTGCTCGTGAATTTATTTAGCCCAACAATGGTTGCCTAATTTGGCCTTTTGAGGCATTTCCCCTGTGCATTGCCACGACCGCCGAACCCGAACGCCGCCACCTCCGGGCCACCATAATTAAATCATATTTTGCATATTCTGAAACGAGCTCGATGCTCATTAACCGTTTGCCAATCAAGCCAAGAAAATCAACATTATTATTGAGTCCGAGACCAGCGGTGGGAATTGACTGAATGAAAGAGAGAGTGATTGTGATGGAAAAAAGGCGAAGGGAGTCGATATAAGCTGGTTACCTGGATTACATGCGGAAAGAGCTTAAGTTCCTTCTAACTCTGGCAATTGATCCGAGGAGAGAACATTCGTTTTGAGCTGGTGGTGTGCCATTAACTTCTCAAAGATTCCAATGCTTTTTAAGGTTCCCAATTTGCAGAATTTAATTTTGAGCTTTATTTTGTTAAATCTATAATATAATATTATAATATCATGGGCTATATATTGCATATACAGTTTTCGCATTGTCACACTCTCCAGGTGCGCTTCGTTTTTCACCTCCCGTATAAATATCCCGTTTCTTTGTTTCCAATTACGTCAGATAGCCGCTTTTCTTCAACAAAATCAACAATTCCTTTCTTAATTACGAGTTCAAAGTGCAATTGCCATTATCCATTTAGCCGCCAGCTAGTTAGACACGTTTTGCGGCAGCGAGGAAAACACATTATGGCAGTGAAATCAAACGAGGCCAGAATGCCTCACGCACACTACTACGCACACACGGCCTAGACAGCCAAAATGGCTGTTGGCATGTCATAAATTTGCGGATTAACTTTTAACCAATTTACAGTGGAAGCAAACAAGCTGCAAGGCCAAGATGCCGCCATATCCTGTTACTCCATACTGAAAGTGTAATAAAAAGCAGCTGTGCGCCGCTCACACACACACACACACACACACACACTAGCACGCACACGTACGAAGTTTTTTTTACTTTGCAGCGCTTATCACATCCAAAAAGCTAAAGGAGTCTGGTTGGTGGAGGGGCAGAAAGTCTCCCAATCGCAGTGGGAGATGGCAAGGGAAGGGGTTGTGTTGGTAACAAGCGCGGCTGGAAAAGGGGTCTATTCCCGGGAACATGGCTAAGAAACACTCAGAAGAGTAGCCGATCCAGGTTGGCAATCTATATTCGGTGGCGTCGTAGAACGTGTACAGGGTACAGGAGATCGATCAGTAGAGAAAAGCGAGAAATCTTCAGAATGGGTTATACTCTGAATTCCTGTGGGTGGGGGGTGGTGGGCAAGGATGAGTCATACGGCTTCTGGACCTCGCAGATTGATGTTCTCCAAGATGTATTCAGATCCAGAAGCCATTAAGGAGATGTTGAGTCGATCAGGTCGATCATCGGATGCCTTGAGAAAGTCGGCCTAGAAATCACTGCCCAAAAGACTTAAGTAGTCCAAATGGCAGTCCTGGTGAGAGTGACAAGGACTGGAGAGTGAACGGAGTAGTACGTAGGCACAACCCTACTTGGAGGGCTATGAATCGTGCATGCCATCTACCGACGGCAGAAGTTGTCTTTCAAAGATTTCCTTTTCCTACGGTATAATATGTAATAAAAAAAACAAAAACCCACACGTACGAAGAAGTCGAGTTGGTGAGCGAGCAACAAGGAGCAGGACGAGTCCTCGACTTCCTCTTGGGCACCTCAACGAGCATCACGTGCAGCCCACTTCCGTTTCCGTTTGCTTGTTTTAAACTTCGACCCCCTCCAGCTCGCCGCCCCTGTGTGTAAATCAATGCCAATTGGGGAGGGGGAGGAGGATGGCAGGGGGTGTCAGACAAAGTACATTGCTTACACAAAGCTTAACAGCGGAGAACGACAACGCACAGCCGGCAGCAGAACCCCTTCTCACGCCCGCCATCCCCTATACCCCCCTTGGAAAAGCCACCCATTGCGAGGGAAAAACAAAGCAGTGCATAAAAAAGTAAAAGTAAAGCTCTGTCGCATCCGCGGGAACATGATCAGGATGCGGAGAAGGAGCAGGAACAGGAACAGGAGCAGGAGCTGGAGTCGCGGCATCCAGAGCCACTCATTAAGCTGATTATATTGTTATCCTTTTTATGATACGTGCAATACGTGAGCGCATATGGCTGAGGCCCAGCCAGGACATCAGCGACATCAGCGACATCAGCCACTCCGCCAACTGTCAATGTCACCAGACGCCATCCGCCATCCGGCATCCGGCATCTGCCATTTGCCTCCAGCCACCTTGCTCCCCCGCCGAGGGATCCTTTGTCCTTGCCTTTTTTCCAGTTAATTTTTGCAAGTGTAATTATATGGGTGGCTCCATGAGGAGCTTACTTTTATGAACCGAGATGCAGACAACAGCAAATTTATATGATCTTCCTGCGTGGAAATTGTCAAAGGAGAGTCTGGAGGGAGCCAAATAATATAAAGGTTTCGAACTTGATATTTTTGTACGATGGAAATGTTGATGCCATATATTCAAAAAAAAATGTTAATATTTTGGCTGGTAAACTAACTTATTAGCTTGTGTTCAAAAGACTGATATTATTTTGTTGTATGATTATTTATTTTAGTCAAAAAAGTTTCCCATACCCATTGTTCGAGAAATCAGGAGTGAAGGCAATCCAAAATTAACCAAATCATTTTTACCAACAATAAATTCACAAAAATTATATGCAAATACCGTTCGTACTGCATTGCTCAAAAGCAAGTTGAGTAAATTAATTTGGAAAACGAAATGGAAATACAAATGTAAGCAGACGCGGCAAAGAAATAAGAGCTCACATTGCGGAAAAGGGGGAAATATAAATTTGTTGGGCAGACTAAGTCGGCGAATGCAAATGAAAGTGCTCACAAAACGGCGCTGGATTTATATATAAACAAATGTAATTCAAATATAAATTTAAGTGGCGGCTCTGGTCCCCTGACGAGCAGAATTGCAGTCGAGTGCCGCGGCAGAAAGGCAGAACGACAGAAGAACAGCATTGCGTATACGCCGCGTGCGCCGACAACGAGCCATGTAAACCAGAGTGCGACTGCCAATGGCAAGGGAGTTGTGGTGAGCTGAGGGGGCGGTGGCGGGGGCAGATGGCGGAAGGAAGCTGGCGGAGAAACCAACAAAATTTCATAATCATAATCAAAATGGCATTAACAACAGCAACAAAGGCAATGCAAATACGAGCATAAAAACGACAACAGACGCGCCGGAACAAAGTGTAACCAAAAATGCCATAATGAAATGCGAAAAAAGGGAACAAATAGTTGTTGCTGCTGTTGTCGCCATTGTTGTGCATAATGCAGTTTCAATTTCAATTGTTGTGGTGCCAGCCAGGACTTGTGCCAACATGGCTCCTTCGAGCCCCACAAAAACAGAGTCATCACACCCATCAGCATCACCATCGCCATCACCATCATCATAATCATCATCCTCATTGTAGCCATAGTCGTCGCCATCAGGGCAGCCAAATTATGCTAATTAGATTAAAGCATAATTTCATGCAACTTGCAGTCACAGTCACAGTCACAGCTCCACTCCACTCCAAGTTAAGTCCGCTTTGGTCCTTTGTGTCTGGCATCCTGGCTGTTGTTGTGGAGTACTTTTGCCGAAGGATGTGTCAATTTGTCCCCTGCCGATGCAGGATAATGTGATTATGAAACAGGAATAATGTTCAGCAGATAAAACGTATTTAATATTATAGTTTTAGGGAAAGTAATGCCATATATAAAGTGATCTTTACATCATTTAACCTAGGGTAACTTCACCCTTTCCTTCACCCGCCGAATGCCAAGACAGTTTCCATTTCAAATTGATTTTCTCGCCAAACTAAAGTTCATTTCGCCAAAGTTCTGCTAATGTGTCAGTGGAAAACAAATGATTGCAGGCGAAAAGTAAAGGGTAAGTTGTAAAACGCTGCGAGCTTCCATAATGCCATCAAAGGTCAACACTTGATAAATAGTTGCAGCTCGGCGAATCCTTGGCGATTCATAAGCGAACGCAAAGCGGAAACGGATACGGATGCGGATGCGGATACGGAAACGCAAGCGAAAGCAATAATAAACTTAGCAATCAACTGTCAGTGCGTAATGGAAACTTGCTTCCCGACTGCAGTTTTTCGACTGCGCCACTCCCTGGGAAAATGCAGTCGAGGAAGACAAATGATTAGCCGGGACTCACGTGCTCCACGACGGAGCACCGACCGGATCTGGAACTGGGTTATGTTCGGGCCAGCGCGTGATCTTTGGCATATGTCGGCGTGCACCGATATATATCCATATATATCTATGGCTCTGGGTAAGTGGGCCGTAGGGCCCGTCAGCCAGGTAAAAACAGGAAACAACTTTTGACCATTTTTCAAATTTCACCAATGCCCCTGCCCCGCTTCCCTGCGCTGGATTTCGGTGAGCAATTTCAATATGCTCGGCACGTTTCCGCACGGCAGAAGCAGCAGGAGGAGCAGGAGCAAGAGGCGTAAGCGGAGCAAGAGGAGGAGCAGAAGGAGCAGCATGAGCAGTTGCTGTTTACGGCCATCTCCATCTCCGTCTCCATCCCGTGCCCGGCCACGCCCATCGGACGGGCCAGGTCGTAAAGTGCCCGCCACGAGTATTTACTCAGGGCCCTGGAGTTGAGTAATGATGACCATGATGCAGCAGCAGGAGCAGCAAGGGATCGAGGAGCGCGGGGTCAGGAGGGGGCAATATGCTCGGGGCTGACGCTTATGCAAATATGAACAACACATGCCGGAGATGCTTTCAACTCGGTACAAGGCTCCCATTCAAATGGCTCCTCTGAAAATCATGTCCTGGCAGCGGGTCAGGCGCAGATTACCTGATGCACTTTCCAAGGCTAGTGAGATCAAAATAAGAGCTCTCTTAAGATTATATCCCTAAATTATTGAACCAAAATGTGGGCATATCTAAATGAAATTTGGAAGACCATCAGCACTCCCATGGCAATCCAATTAGATTAATGCAAGGCAATATAAACAATTATGACTCCCATGATTGTTTTTCAATGGATGACGACACGCGGCCTGTCTCCTGGTTGTCACCCCTGAATGCCCTGCCTCCCTTGCCACCCCCGCGATCATAAATCAGCAATGTTGTGTGTCCAAATATGAATTTAATTAAAGGTCTCTTTATGACAACAAGCGGCGTCTGGGTCGTGTGCTCGGGTCCACTTTAAAATATTACCAATATTGTCAGCTCTTTTCGGTGCGACCTCCGGCTCCTTCCGCTTTCCCATGCATTAGGCTTATTAGAAGGACACGCGTTAGGGTTCGCGTTTGCCGGGGGGCAAATGAAGCAAATGGGGCAATGTGCAGCGCATGCAACTTTTGGTTGTCAAGGTTGGTTGCCGCCTGTCACCGGATGGGCTAGCAACATAGCTACCCCAGGACACGTTTTATTTGCCGCAAACAGTTCACGCATCAAAGGACCTGCAACGCATCCTTCGAAGAGGTGGTTGCCACGAGTGACTGCCGATTCGTTGAGTAAAGGTACACAAGGGAAAATAAGGTTAATTTATGTAACTTCATCAAATATTGGACAGATCAAAGGGAAGCTCTACCCATGATAATAAACGTCAAGCAGAATGTGGGGCATTCCAACTTATAACTAACAGTGCAATTTTTGCCTGTGTATCTTCTAGATAGCCTAGATGGTCTAGACCAGTATGGTGCAGCTTCTTTTGATGATCTGTTTCCTTGGGCCACAATGCCGTCACAGTTCCAGTTGATGCATGCAAATCCCGATTATGCACAGGACACGCGTCACTAGGCATCACCCCTCTTCCCCCACTCCTCTAGTCCTCCATTTCTGCTGCCATTTATATCCTTTTTGGGCGTCACGTGCTCCTGCGACAATATGGCAACAAACGTTTGATTGTCAGGGTTACCCACATGCGTGGTGGATTTCCTTTTTACGCATTTCCATTGCGGCAGCCACTTTCCCGGCATTTATTGACGGGGAATGCAGACTTGGCACTGCTTACAAACCGAAGTAGGAAGTCTGTTGCCATTAGATTCGAATCCGATTTGGAAGATACAATCGAACTTCATCGGATCGAAGCACCTCACGCCATCAGTGCAATTTAAGTTGCGTAGCTTTAATAGCACTAATTTTCAAATGGTTCTAAATGTGTAATCTGTTGCCACCTAAAAATTCAAATGGAAAAACGTAGCTAGTGGTTCCTACTGGTATTCATAAACAAAAGCGTAAAATGCTATCTGTCTGGCATTCAAGAGGATAACAACTCTGTTTGGTCGCACCTTCGCATTGATGCCCGTCAACGGTGGACAACCAGCACTCGTCCTTTGTTTATGCAATGCCCGAGAACGCTTGCAAATTATAAATCAAAAGTGACTTTTAATTAAAAGTTCAAGCCTCTGTGGCAACAGGCGGAAGGGGAGATGGGATGTGGTTGGAAAAGCTGGGAGAGCCCGGCTAAGATGCTGACGCCAAATGTCGTTCGTCCGCCGGCTTAATTTTGTTTTGCCAGCGCACCCTCATAAATCACAAAAAGCGAAAAGAGCAAAAGTCGGGGGGACGAGGGTTGAAGTTCAGGACGCAGACTGCCAGTATATTAATTGAAGGTGCAAATGCGACGTACTCGCACCCTCGAAGACCAGGAGAAAAAGACAGCTACTGAGAATGGAAAACAATAAAGGATGAGAGTGAGTGCTACAAATGCAAAATACGCAACAGTTTCATTTCAGTTGGAGTTTTTCATGTTCGCCCAGGGAATCGCCGTCGCCACAAAGGAGCGGATGTCTCGATTGCAGTCGTCGGAACATAAAACCCACTTGGCCACATTTTCACCCCTCGGGCAGGGTTGTTTTCCCACTTCCCCAATTCCCAAGGACTCGCCGTTGTCTTGACGGCCTTTCGCCTTTCTTCTTCCTATTCGATGGTGGTGTCAAGTTCGTTTTGCGCCGTCAACTTGAATTATCATAAGTAATAATCATAGCCCAAATATCCGGAGCAGCAGGCACAAGGTGCACCGAGGGGATGGGCAATCGCTTGTTTTGTTTTTCCTGGGCGGGCAAGGGGTTTCCTCCCATTGGGGAGTTTTTTAGCAAGAAGCTCAGTTAATTGCGCGACTCTCGGGTCTTTACTGCGATCGCAGGCCAATCTGGGGTGGCTGGATTGGGATTGCCACTGGGCTTATGCGATAATTAACCGGGAGTTCCCAGCAGTATCTGCATAGTTACAACTGCAGGAGTGTTCTCTGTGCAACATGCTCTTCGCCAGCGTTCGTCCGAAGGCGACAAGTGTTAGTGCCCACTTCGGACCACGCCCACATGACCAAGTGGGCGGGAGTGGAGGACATGGGCAGGGTTGCCAAAGCCAAACACCACAGCAATTGAATGGCAGTCACAAAAATGCAATCACAGTTTGACACAATTTTACCGAGGCGCCACTTCAACACGTTGCAGCTGCAATATCCTTACAGCTACAAAAGCCAGCCCACTCACACACACAAGCACACACACACACACGCACACAACTGTGCAAACAACACAATGACAACTCTTTAACGCAGTTAACTCGGCTGCGCTGCAGCGACAATCGATGTGATGCCGATGCAGAGTTATCCATTTGCAAGTACTCTACAGGGTATCGGGGGTATCTACGCTGTGATAGGCCTTATCGGAAGAACTTCTGTGCGTAATCTCACTTTATAACCCTTGATGATAACGCTATCTAACTTGCCTACATCTGTCAATATTAATATAAATAAATAAACGTTTAATATAGCGTTGAAACTTATTATAAAAATCAATACGACAACGCTATCTTAAATGATTGGTATTAACTCGGAAATGGACCCTCTCTTCTTAGTGTAATTAGTTCCAACTATATCAACCAACACTACTTAGTAATAATCCTATCGTAACGGTACAGAACTCTATCATTCAGCGGTTTCAGCATATCAGCATATCACACCTGTTTTACGAGGTTTGAGTGGTTATCAGCCTAACTTTTTGATTAGAATACTAATAGCTGATTAAAGCAAGGGTTCTGGCTGAACAGGTGGCTGGTGCGTTGAATCTTATCGCACCAGAAAATATAAATTTCACTGACTGATCTATAGGAATAGGTTATTTATCTTGTCAATCAAGACTATGATAATTGAATAAATTTCAGGATATAAACAGGTTAGATACTTTATAAACCTTAATTACCAGGTAAAGGCACCAATATATCATCAAAAAATTGTCTAAATTTTGCTTGATAAAGCTGAAAGGTCTTCCACTTTTGGACAGCTTTCCGCCTAGGACTTAAGTAATCCGAGGGTATCGGGAGATGCCGAATTGCAGGACTTCTTTGGACTCCTTGGATGAGCGTGCTCGAGTGCATTTACTCACACACACAGTGGCACAAACGCAAACGCAAACACAAACAGATGCCGCTGCCATTTTTGTCTTTTTGTTGTTGTTTGATTGCGTTTTTATCTTCGTCAGTTCAGCAATGCCAGGATCTGGGGAAGAAGGACGAGTGGCAAGTGCAGAGGAAGTGCAACTGCAGCATTGGAAGTGAAAGGAAGGCGGTCGCAGCGATATTTTACTGCGACAACATTTCATCGCAAACATTGTGCAATTTCACTTTAAGCGCCAATCGAATTTCACGTGATTTCTACAAGCAGTTCGCCAAACTTTTGACTTCTCTTCAGTGTCCGCAAGGCGATTTGTTCCCCACTTTTTGCGAAGGAAAAAATTTAATAAAAAAAAAAAGTTAGCAAGATTATAATTTGTTTATGTGTGCCAGTTTCTAAATTACTTTTTGGCAAAAGAACTCTGCCGCTTCTTTTACAGCAAATGGTTAGTTATAAATGTGTAATTATGTTAAGGTATGAATTTGTTTACTCTGCAATGCAAACATGTCAAAGTCATAAAGCGAATACTCAAAGTTAGCACAGTAATCTAGTAGGAATTCAAAAATCTATGGGTGCGACTCGCCTTTTGCTATTTTTGCTTCAAGTCGAGGAAGCAATGTACTCGTGAAGTCCATTAAATCGGAACTTAAAAGAATTTCATGTGAGCAATGATCGTTAAGATACACAGAAGGGAGTAGAGGCGAACGATATGGAGTTCAAGTGTCTCATATATGTGCGTTTATTACCTGAAGATAATAAATTTCATATTTATTCAATGATAAATCACAGCATTTCACAAGGGAATAAAAGGTGTGTGAAGAATTGAATCCGCATTTAGTTGCCTCAGATTAAACGGTTCACACGGTTCGAAATGAAGGATCAAGTATTCATCCCATCGCTTTTACTCGCTCTTTGTATCTGCGGAATTGAAGCAATTGTATTGCCCAGGCTGCCGGAAAACATACAGGATTTTAAATGTGAGGACGACGATATAGGATTCAAGTTCAACTTAACAGATGTAAGAAGAGTCCACCGTTAAGTGACGTTTTTTTAAACAAATATAAATAAATATACATATCAGCTCTCTAATAATTGTCGTTTCTTTCCTAGTTCGCGGGCGACTGGTATGAGGCTCTGAGATTGCCCAATGTTCCGGGAATGGAGTGCCTGAATGTCTCGATTCCCTCGGAAGTCAAGGACAATAAACTCTCTTTGGATTTGAACTACGTTACCATACTCAATAGTAGTTGGACCCTTAGCAGGGAAGCCGTGAGCTTTCCCTGGAACAACTCCACCCAGTACGGCATCTTCCACCCCGATGCGAGTGAGGTCTCCTACAAGCTGGTGACCACCGACTACGTTTCCATAGCCGTTGTCTGCGGCTACGGTAAAAACTCCGTGATCCCCATCCTCAAGCTCTTCACTCGAGATCGCGAGGTCAGCGAGGAGATCGTCGACCTGATCAACACCCAGGCCGAGCAATATGGTTATAGCTCCCTGATCTACTGGGAAAAGCAATCCCTCGAGGAGTGCAGGGAACCCAGTGGCCCAGTGGTAGGGTATCTCGACTGCAGCGTTCTCACTTATTTTCAACTATCGATAGTGCAAGTACGAGTTCTAAGAAAACAGGATATCAGCCCATACAGGTGCACGTGTAAATGTAGATAAGCTGTAAGCCTTATCGGCGACAGTGAGTCATCGCATATTGAAAATTGAATACTTGCTGCATACGTATGCGTATTCATTAATAAATCGGCAGTACTGATAAGCACATCACTGGAGAGCCGAAAGCTTGGGAGGGATTGACAGGGCGTTTAGTTGTCTGGGAATCGGCACCGCGAACGGATCGAAATGGAGGCTCAAACATATATGTGCATGATTTTAGTTATCCTCTGCAGCTGTGGAATTCCACTTGAGGTCGAGGCGATCCGGATGAGAATGCCCGTTTTGCCAGAGGCACTCAACTGCCGCAATGAGAGCATTGGATTGAACTTTAACCTGACGCGAGTGAGTAATACAAATTTGATTAATTTCCCTGGGAACTACTAGTTTTCCAGGGGTAGCTTTGATTTAAAATAGAAATATACATCGAAATACACTACACTTAGCTTTCAGGCTACTGGTACGAGGCTGCCAGAGTGCCGAATGTCCAGGTGCTGCAATGCCTGAATGTCTCTGTGCCCGCTGAGATCGAGAAGGAGACCCTCTCGCTGGACTTGAACTTCATCAGCACAGTGAACAATGGGTGGCAGTACACCGAGGAGTCCGTCGGGTTCCCCTGGAACAACTCCACCCAATACGGCATCTTCAATCTCCAGTACGATACGGTCACTGTGACCTACAAGCTGATGTTAACGGACTACGAGAACATTGCCTTCGTCTGCGGATTCGGAAGCATCTCGCCCGTTCCGCTGTTCAAGCTCTTCACCCGGGAACGGGAGGTCAGCCAGGAGATGATCGCCATGGCGGAGGCATATGCCGAGAGGTACGGCATTGGCAACCAGATCGCGTGGGAGAAGCAATCGCCGGGTGAATGCAATGGTTCCGGTGGTCTGGCTGCTATGGAAACTCTGGTGGCTACCATTGCAGTGCTCTGTTGTTTACGCTGGCGAAGTCAAATTTTTGCTTCGACTTTACTATTTGCATAGTGAATATGTCAGTTTTCACTGCCACTATCAGTACAAACTCTTATCAATGTTTTCTTTTTATTTGCAACGCAGTGTGTTTTATTTGGGGTCATAAAAATGTGATTGTCGAGAACTGCTATCTTTCTGGTCAGCGCAGGCTAATTACTATACATATGTAATTGTAATTTTAAATATGGTTGAGCATATTAGCGGAATGGGGAAAGCTTACCAATGGAGTAAGCTACTCTTATCAGTATTGTTTTTGCTTTTCATTCTCTTAGAAGTTTTCGAATCTTCTCTTGGAGCTGATAAGCGATTTGTATTCCGATTAAATCATGCCAATGCATCTGTGGAGAATGCAGGGAGTGCATTTATATTTCTATGCACTTTCCGCTGGAAAGTGTGCATCGAGCGCCTTTGCCCCAGTAAACTCATACGAGCCGCAATTACGAAGCCCGAAATTCAAAGAGAAAATGCCGAAAAATATGAACTGAGCTGGAGCAGAAGTATGTTGTTGCTTGCTCGATTTTCTTGGAATTTTCATTTTCATAAACCCAATTCACCCGGCGGAAAATAAAGTGAATGGAAAACGCCTTCAATCGAGATCGATCCATTGTTGGCAACACTGAGAGAAGTAAAACACTGTTCTGGGATTCACTTTAAACAGAAACATTTTAAACATGTATAGATAAGTTCAAAAACTCAGATAAAAGATGAGATCAGAAAATATTTATTCAGTACACAGTTTTATTGTATTAATGATTCACAATGCTTTAGAAATATAGAAAACTTTTTTCCCCTGTGTTTGCCTTTCTATTGCCCCGTTCTTGGGTGAACCAATGAAGTGCAAACCGTGGTCAAATGAGCCGGAGTCGGGAGTCCTGGAGTCCTGGAGTCCTCGAGAGCCATCGATAGCCGGGCACTTTCATTGATTTGATGCGTTTGCGTGCCGCTTGCGATGGTTGCATGCTCGACTTGAGCGCCACCCAAAAAGCCGGCTGAAATCGAGGAGCCGCAAAGCTGTTTACTTGCAGCTAACCAAGTGAAATTGAAAGCCCTTTTGGTCCCCGATAATTGTGTCCGGTCAGAGCACCCAATCCGCTCCTGTTCCTGCTTCACCTCCTGCTTCACCTCCTGCCCCTGGTCTATTCGCTCGTCTGGGTAATGGGATGCGGAAGCTGGGATTGGGGTGTACATAGTACATATGTGTTCGTGCACCAGATGATTACTGGGTCCCAAAATCGACGTAATCATGCGATGACGCTGCAAAAGTATCCGCAGACTCTCCAGACGCCCGGCCACGCCCACAAAACACAGTGGATGAAAGGATGGAGAAGAAGAAGTCGGGGGCAGCTGGCTAAAAACGAAAGTTAATGTGGCAGATCGGTGGAAGGGTTAAACGGAGCCAACAAGTGAACCCCAGCGTACGTGTTCCAATTAAATTTGACATTTGCTCTTAATAGATGTGCAACAAGGTTTCCATTTCGATTGAGTTACGCCCCGAAACTGCGTTCATCATTGGAAATCTCCACCCAGAGTTCAACGGTTGAATAGTTTTCAAAGGGAATCCAGTTTGGAAATCCCAATAAAAAATGGTTCATCATTTTGCAGCCTACTTTGGGGCTAGAAACGGCTAGAATTCCTAATAATGACTAAGTTAATGGTATTTTTTTTGCTAGGTATGCGTTCTAATACAATATCTGTCATATTCAAGTGTTTTCTTTAAGATTTCCCCAACTCATTACGACCAACTCCTGACAGACTCACAATTTATGCTCTGCACCACGAACTGCTCAAAAATGCAACTATTCAGAGTGCAAGCACAAAAATCTGGCCAACTTTGCGCGCACTGCACACAATCGGAACTGAAAGGGGAAACTAGGAACTGGGGATCCTCCAGCCTCCTCCAGAGGAGGGGCCAAAAAAAAAACAAAGCCTGCTGCACAAACATGCGAAACTATTAAAAACATGTCTTTGTCCTTTGGCCCGGGGTGCATATAATGAAATTCCTAGCTGCTTTGTGCCCACGACGAAGCCACTTGGCGGGATGTCCCGATCCCTGATCCGTCGCCTACATATATACACATATACATCCCTCTGCTGGTTTTTTGCAGTATCAATCTAGGTGAAATATTAACAAGCGGCAGTCGGGTCTAAAGTTGGCGGGACGGAAAGCCGAGGGACAGAAGGACGCCGGCAAGGCAGCTCATAAAAATTCCTTAGTTGACGACAAAAGCTGAGGACCCTGGAGGAGATTGGTGGGTCTAGGGGGTGTAGGGGGCCAAGGGGGTGGAGAGCTGACTTAAAGCGGACCAAACGGCGATGAAACAATAGACTTGAGTTAACTTAAATTGATTCCCAGACGTTCCCGGCCCGGCGAAATGAAACCCAACTCAATCTCGGGCTTCGCCATTTTGTTGTGACTCCAAAGTCACTGGAACCCCATCCCCATGGATGCATTCCCAGCCCTTTGCCGCACTTCTTGCACCTTGATTGCAAGTTATTTGCAATTTTGTGCAAATTTAAAAGGAGCAAGAGCAAGAGCAAAAGCAAAAGCAAAAGGACGAAAATGAAGGAAAACGAAGGAAAATCCAGCCAGACGACCACCATCCACCCACCTTCACCTTCAGCCAGTGACTTTGGCACTGCACTTGAAAATTTTTTAAGTGCGCGCGAAATTTTTCATGCAATTTGTGCCGGAAAAGCAGGAATACTCGTGCCGAATAAAAATGGCAGGGAGCTGGTGGATTATTGTTGTGCCCAGGAGATTGGCGGACTCCTCCTCCGGCTGCTCAATTTGCTGGTTTATTTTTGCATTCGGGATATTAAAATTGACACTTCATTTGTGTCACTCTCCGTGGCAGCGATGTTAAAGGGATTTTTTAAATGATTTTCAAGCGGCTGCATTGTTGTCAATTGTCGTTGATTGTGCAGCAATTTGCATTCAAGGATTCCAGCACTGCATTCAAAATGGAGTCCTTGTTGTGGCTGTGGATTTCACTTAGGCTGTGCGGAGTGCTCCATTAATGGGTCTTAATGGATGGTATTAGAGGTGCAAGGATTAGTGACCATGTAGTGATGTTCATCAACTTCACTTAGACTTCAGAAAATTGATAACCATTTCAGTTGCAGTTATCAGCAAACAAAAAGTCCTGATGTTCGTCCACCTTGCAGTGTGTTTCAGTCTGTGCCCAGCGTGCTGCCTTTATTTACTCCAACACTCCTTCGCCAGGAAGATTTCATTAAGTGCCGGCCGTGGAAGTCCTGCCGCCGCCCCACATCCTCGAGTCCTGTGCAACGCAACAAAGGAGCTGCAACAATGGCCGACCAACGGCAAGGTTGCACTTGAAGTCATTCAGCCTCGTCCTGGCAGTGCAAACTTTTTAAGTGAATTTTTGATTAGATCTGGACGAAACTTTTTTGTCGCACCGCCCAGAAAGTCGAGATTCTAGGTTCTAGGGAGTGGCAAAGGAGTGGCAGGGGAAACGGTTATAGATACAGTTGCCTTTCCAACTTAAAGTCACCAGTTAGTTGCGCTCTTTTGTAATTTGCGCACAAGTATATTTATTTGTGCGAAAGGATAATAATAAAATATGCGCTCCAGATAGTGTTGCGCCAGTATTGCCAACTTGTCCCTGCTCCAGTGTCCCGATCTCGTCCCTCGTCCTTCGTCCTCGACGAAACTGTACCTACTGCAACTTTCCGCGAACAGTTCACAGTCTGTCTGACCCTCACCTGCACCTTGCCCCACTCCATGCAACCCCATTGCATCGCTGAAGTTTTGCGCAAAAGTTAATAAAATTATTTGCCACAGACTTTGATAAATATGAAACAGGTCTCTGGCAAATGGCGAATAAATACAGAAACTGCAAACTGAAATGTTGGGGCCACTTTGTCCCTGATACGAAATATTTGGCAAAGTTTTATTGCAATTTTTGTGCAGGCTGTTTTAAGTAATTACGGTGCAGCAGAGATGGTACTAGAACATGTAACAACAAGGAAATTATCAGGATCTGAATTCTGTGTAATTTGTTTGCATTAGTGGAGGTAAAGTTGTAATATATTCGGTCTAAAATGATTTCATATAGCTTCTCAATTGCAACCCCTCAATCAGTATCAAAAAATGTATCAAATACCCGGTAAAGGAAGGACCTTAAAATGGAAGCCAGCTTCTGGCAACCCTTCTGGTTTTCCTTTGCTTCGTCCTTTTTGCCAGCATATGCATTCCATGTAGTTATTATTCATTGTCGTGCTTCAGCAAATATCAAATGGAGTCCGGCGCTGTAAGAGTGCCTGCCGGGGACTCCTTGTCCTTTCCAGGTCCTTCCTCCTCGGCATCCTTCGTACGTTGTTTTGCCAGCCACTCTTATTTTGCACATATGACCGGGGCGGGGTGGAATGACGTGGATGGGGTGTGGTTGCTTTATTGGCAACCCCATAACGACATTGGCAAAAAATAAAAAAAAGGAGATTTTTAATCGAAACATTTGTAGCGTGAAATTGTCGTTATGTTTGTTCTCCTTTTTTTAAGCAGCAATATGTTAGGATTTAAACGTATTTAGAGGCAACATATCGGGTATTGATTGCTTTCTGCTTCTCAGCGAATTTTAATAAATTTGCAACTTTGTCGAGCTGCGAAAACTGCTGATGTGTGACACTGATGCGCCTGCGAAAGGCAAAAGGCGAAAGTAGTCATTAGCCGGTCATTAATCATAATTAACTGGGATGTGCTCAACTCTTTAATTTGGTAGGCAACTTTAAGCGCTAGACGCCGAATCGAACTGCTGGCCATAAATCTCAATTTTCCACAAATTAGGCGACGATATGCCAAGCCGGCCAAAAACCGGAGGACTTGGCCAACTTCCGGAGCAGGTAACTGAAAGCCACACATCAGACACAACTATAACTCAACTCAGTTCGGTAGTTTCGGCAGTTTGGGCTTCTCTTCTCGCTCGGTGACATCTGCTCAATTTATCGTTATTTTTGGACTGGTCCAAAACAAAAAATCAATTTACCCTATGATAAAGAACCAAGACAGGCCCGCAAAGCCAAAAAAAAGAAAAAAAACACTGCCATCGAAATGAAGACAGCGTCGAAGGGAACTGGGAAAACTTTTGAAGCTGGCAAATCGAACTGTTCCCGTTTCCACATCGACTCCTCGGACTCCTGGAGCACCAGCCTCCCAATCCCAGTGATTTATGCCCTGGAAACTGTTTTTGAAATGTGGCTTCAGTCTCGCCGAGTGAGCCTATTCCCCGCTCATTGCTCCATGGCTCCGTTGCTCCACTGCTGGCCAAAAGTCAAGAAGGGAGCGCCGCACACAAAACTGTCCAAAGTATACAAATTGGCCTGGCATGAGTTATTGATGATCCGGGCCGTGAAATGAACGACCGCTGCTCCTCGGACTCCTTGGTCTTCTTGGTCTCCAAAAGGCAGCTAGAGTGACTGACTGACTGTCCTGGTTGTGGAAACAAATGCCCTGCTTTGGAACGAAAAGAAGTCAAGTTTCCCCAAGTCTTAGTTGTAAATGAGTGGGAGTGTGGCTAATTAAGGAATACTTTTATGTAGGAGCATTGCTTTGGAGATAAAGGCCGTAATAGGTTTTTAATAGGGTTTAATTTAAGCAAATTATATAATTATAAATGAATATAAAACGATTGATGGAGCTTCTGAGGTATATTCCATTTTCAGAACCTCCCTACGTATTTTCCGGAGGAAGTAGGCTGGAAATGAGCCGCTTCACCTAACGCTAACCTAATTAGTCCGAACTATGACCAACTAAGACATAACTCATCCGCTCAGCCCATTAAAGCGTATTCCATAAAATATGCATAAGGTAATGGGGAGCGCCCCTTCCCAATTATTACAAGATCATAACTCATGTCAGGGCAGGTCAACAACGCAAACAAATATGCGAGTCTCGCTTATCACGGCGCCAAAATCGTGTTATTTAATGTTGTGCTAATTTCTGGCCCAGTTAACAGGATGGTAAAACACACCCCTGGTAGCGGTGGCCACTGGAAGGGAAAGGGGCATTCCGTGCAGCCAGGTGAAAGTCGTGAAAGTCGTGACATTTTTCGTGTGGCTGGCAAACGGGGGCTCATTTCTTGGCCATTTCCGTCAAGTGTTGCGTCTGCGGCTGCGACACGAACTATTTACAAATGACCAGACATTTAAGCCAAATGCTTCCGGGTTGGCCAGGTTAAATGCCTGAAAATTATGCTACCTTGACATGAAAGGGCGACAGGCCCCACAGTACACAAAAAATTAATGGCACAGTGAAAGGCGGTCACGTCGACTATTGAATACTCTTCGAAGCTATCAAGCAGCAGAAAAAAATTCACTTTTATGCAGACACATTAAATACATATATACTAATAAGTCTCAGTTTCAGCAACAGAAGATGTCTTGAGTTGTTGTCATGTAAATTGCGGACTCATTGACCAAGTATTATAAATCTTTCATAAAGTATTCATAATGCCCAAAACCAAAAATCGCTGTATGAGTTATGCAAGCATTCTGACCAGGCACGGCTATGTAGACCGCAGAATGGTAAGTGGCTTCCTGGTGTCACTGTGTCAATTGCTCCAAAAGGAGCAGCCGGAGCAGCAGGAGCAGCTGCTGCCCCACCCGGATCGACTTGGACTTAATTAAGTTACAACCTCGGGGCGACAGAGTCGAGGACGATACAATTTCACTAATTTCCGTGCAAGGCCCGTGCAAGGCGACACCAACAATCAGCGGCAGGCGAATGTTAAATGCTCGGCCCACCAAAAACTGGTCACGAGTTAATAAATATTGTCAGTGTGAGTGGGCGCACCCAGGAGCAAGTGGGCAAACATGGCCCGTTCCAGGCGTTAAAAGCCCCGAAATGAATGGTCAATATATGGCAGGGCATAAATAATATTTAGGGGTTGGCTGCCACCGATTGCCACTTTCACTCTGGCAGCGGAGCGTCTAGCGTGTTTGAGCAGCATTTCCGCTGCGTTTTGTTTTGTTTGCTTTCAATTAACCAAAAACTGGACTTGGACATCGCCCAATTGGACTACGGACTACGTCCTGGTTCTGGTTCTGGTTGTGGATGTGGTTGTATTCGATGGTCTCACGATGGCCAACTGCCTGCTAATTGAGTGCTGGCAGACATAATGTTTTCGGAAACTGAGCAAACTGTCGAATGAAATATGATTGAAAGTGTAAATAGACATTTCATTGGCATGGGAATCAACTGGACGTATGTAGCTATTAAAGTGGGAATTAAGTAATCATTTCGCTTCAATGGAAACTAGATTTGGATTTAGGAGCTAGCATATTGGCATATGTGTGCGCAAGAATTTAATTTAAATGGTAGGTCTATATAACGAGAAACTAAGATTTACTATTAATTTAATAAGGCGTCATTTATATTTCAATACTGCTAGTACTTTCAATGTGTATAATGTATGTAATGTATCTAATGTGTATAGTTCACTCGGATGCCAGTCTTCCATACTTTCCCAGACAACTGCTTGCCGTTCTATTGCCAAGTTAATCATCTCGCTGCCAACTCTTTCTGGACTCTAATTGTACTGACACCTAATGAATCCCCCACTGACAGTTTAATAAGTCGAATGCTGCAGGCGAAATTGAATTTATCCGACACTTTCCAGCTCATCGCCCCGCCACCGCTCTTCGCTCTTCGAGTGGCTCAATGGCTTCAATGGCCACTTCTCGGAGCCGTTAAGACAGTCAGTCAGTCAGTGGTCGGTGGTCGGTGGTCGGCGGTCCTTGGATAACCACCGGCACTTCCGACCACCCAGGGATAAACTTCAAAACGCCACCCGGGGCCAGAGAGAGAATAGCGAAGGCCACTCGTCCACTCGTCCATTCATCCACTCGCCCACCCACTTTCCCACTTCAGCCATCGAGCTCGTACAATAATCTTGATTTCGTGGTCAATTGAATTCTTAACTTCTCAAAGCCCGACACACAACACACAACAGCCAAGGATATCTCGAGGGCGTGTATCCTGGCCACGGATGACAGTGCAAAGGAGCTGCCCTGTTGGCCAGTTGTCCAGTTAGCCAGTTGGCCAGTTCGCCAGTTGGGATGATGGGCAGTTGCTTGCCAAATTGCGATTACTCAACAACAGAGGAGGCGGCGGCTGGCTGACCAGAAACCGATTTGGCCGTTGCCTACTTATTGGCCATTGATTTCTGAAAAATGGGCCAGGCCGAGTGGAGTAGTCCAATTTGTGGGCCAATTTAATGCGTTATGATCTTTACGAGGCAAGTGCTTCCTGGCCTGGACCTGCCAGCCAGCCAGCTCCTGTCGATTACATTTTGAGGCTCTCCAACGAGGCGAGACCGAATCATTTGCCATAACACTTGGGCAATGCCATCGTCATCCTGGCTTTCCATTCCATGCCATCGCATCCCATCCCATCTCATTCTATCCCTTCCGCTCCAGACTTCCCCTTGTTGTAGTTCTTGTTTCGTGTACCAACATCTTTATGGGTAATTAAAACTTTTGCCCATTTTTGCCTGAAAGTTGGTTTTTGTTTTGCACAATCCCACATGCCCATACCAATTGGATTCCCAATCCCACTCCCACTCCCAATCTCCAATACCCAAACCATCCGCATTCACTTCCCGTGTTCCTAGTCAAATTTATTGCTGTTCAATAATACCAATTTTTGGCCTTTCTTTTGCCGGAGATGCCAACAGATGTGTTGGCAAACTATTTCGCCCAGAAATAGTTTTCGGAGCACGTTTGTGTTCACACTCGAGTGTTCCACATTATTGAAATTGAAGCGCGGTAATGTGTATGCAATTTTTGGTCTGGGCTTCCCTTTCCGCTCAACTTTTCGCATTCCGCGTTTGGCAAATTATTTTCGGCTGCCAATGTTCGGCGCTTATCTCGGCAACTTTTGGCGTTATTTGTGGCCCGAACTTTGTGCTCCGTTCCGCCAAGTGTAATTTCTTCATATCGATAAGAAGGGCGAATAATGGATCGGAAAAGGAATAAGGAACTGAAGCTATCTGAACCACACTGGGCAAAGTGTGGCTTCCTCTTACAAATAACACCTCAATAACCGATATAGTTCTCAAACGAGAATAATAAGTAATACGCAAAGTGCCAAAGATGATGTCAAAGTGTCAAATCAAGTTTAATTCAATAAGCTCGGATGGAAATTTCTTATATATTTAATAAGAAACCCAAAGCCCCGACTTAGATCTGGACCAACTGACGCATGAACCTGTGAACGAACTTATTGTTATTTTAAGAAGCAATCGCAGCCAACTTTTAACCCTACCCATTGAAGACCCCCAAAAGCCGCCTGGAAAGCAGCTTTTCCCGCATTATCTCCTGTTGGGGAAGAGGGGGCCTGGTCTTATCGCAAATTTTCGAGTATTAACGCATCGTGGGGAAACTTCCGCTTGTTTGCCGAGCGGCTTAGAAGACTCATGAGCTCACGCACTGTGCCATCCCCCCAATTACTCCCCCACATCCGGCAAGACAAATTGCAGATTGGTAGACTCGGCTCGAAGGACCAACTCGCCATCTAGCTATCCAGCCATCTCAGCGTCTCTAACTCGATTCGCCTTCGGCTGCGTGGAACAAAGAAAAATCCATATTTTATTTTGATTATTTTCCGGTGCCACGGCAGGTGTCGATTTCGTGTGATTTTTCTTTGGGGCGAAATTAAATTTAGCCTGGGATTTCCCCTGTCCCCTGTCGCACACTCAAATCAGCGTCAATCAATTTTGGTCGCTTTCGTCAGACAAAAACAAGCCTCAGCCGCCCAAGAAAACGCAAGAAAACCCAACCGCCAGCGTCTCCTTTTGTAATGGGAAAAATTATTGAATTTGTCAACGACTGCCACAGGCGCTAGGTCCAAAGAAAAAATTAGGACCAAGGACGGAAGGCGGAGGGCGGAGGACGAGGACTTTAAGCTTCCCCAGCCGGAATCAGCATTAAAGAGCTGCGAGATTTATGCGACTGTTGTAGGTGTCAGGCAAACAGAATTATGTTTGGAAACGATTTTCCACCTCTGCCGTCATACATCATCAGGGGGGCACAGCCCCGCCCCCGCCCCACAAAAGCCGGCAAAACAACCCTCCAACGTTAACAAATTTCTTTGCGACGTTTTTAAATTTCGGTTTCCATACATACATACATATGTACATGTACATATACTCTTAGTTATATTTTGATGGAAGGGCGCGGCTAATGTAAATCGCATGTGCTGTGTGTATGACCTACGCCTTATTTAGTGAAGCGCCCCTCGCACTCCAGAGCCAAGTGATTTGTTGACAAAGAAATTTTTTAATAATTCACCGAGTCTGGGAGCACGGACGGAAATCTCATTCAGCATACAGCATAAGTGATGATGTAATTTTCGCTAAAAATTGAAAAAATCCCCACGCAAGCAGAAGCTTGTAAGCGTTGAGGTGGGAAATTGGGGTATTTGGGGGGGTTGGTTTGAGCTACTACGGTAACCCCTCACGTAAAATATGTTGCAACAATATGTTGAGTTAGAGTCGAGTGTGTGCCGCTGACGATGATGAATGGGGCACGCATGCGTTGCACTGATTCCACTGTTGGGACTGACGTACTGACGGACTGACGAACTGCCTGACTGACAATCCCGTCACGGATCCCGGCGAATTACATGACCCTTCAGAGGTCCACGCAGCTACTTTATCATTTCGGAACGCCAGTTAATAATGTACTCAGGTGCCATGATCGCCATATATATACTTTATATTTAGTATATACATCCTTTATAGAATAATCCCAACTTAAAGGTAATTCTACAACTATAAAGGAGCACCTTATTTTGCGGAATTTATGGGGCAGCTAGCTGCTCTGCAAACATCCAATAGTCCAGGTTCATTTGCCAGCACTCAATGGATTACACATTGCAGGCGAGTGAACCCTGTAATGGCTATCCATTACCAGACCAAACTCAAACTCAAACTCCACCCCAAGCTGAAGAAACTCCCCTGGAATTACGCTGATGACTCAATGTGCTCCTTGGGGAGGAGGAAGTCCTGTCCCCACTGCGAATGATATTCGGAAGCTGGACAACTTCTAATGCCTGCTGTCGATGGTCATGTGCATAGCTCATTAGTTTTTGCCTAATTTGAAAGGCAGTCGTTCGGTTTGGTTCGATTTCGCCTGCTTCCTTTGCTGGCCTAATGGAATTCAATCAATTTCCATTTATTTCGATAGCCAAAGTCGCACCACCAAAGTTCCCAATGAGGGCCAGGAAAGTGGGGTCCAGAGGCGGGAACTGAAAAATTTCTTAATTATCCTGACGTGACGCTTGTGGGCGGCTTGGTTGACAAGCTTTTTAGCCTCCGCCGCTTTTCCTTCCCCCTGCAAATTTGTGGGCAGTCTGTTTTCCTAATGTTCGCGGACAAAGCAAGACAAATGGGTCGGAATCACTGCGGGAAAATTCTGGAGTAAAATACATACTTTAAGCTGGACAAAAATTGCAGCAAATGTCTGCAAAATGAAAGCTTCTTTCTATGACTCTGGAATATAATTTTAACATAAAACATCTTATAATAACAATATGCCACAAATGTCAATAAAACAATACACGAGGCAAAAGGGAAAATACCCAAAACACTCGTGGCCAGAACGTCAAGTGAAGGAAAAGAATGAAAATTGTGAAAAGCGCATAATCTGCTTATCAAGAGGCTACAGCCCTTCTTTTCTGGGTTTCTTGGAGTTCTCCTCCTTTTTTCCTAACGCAACTGTTCCAAGAAAAATGAAATGAAAACTGTAAACAAAAGGGATGTGAAAATTTGATTTGCATTTCCAACACAAGATGAAGCTGAAACTCAATTGTTCTCCTTTTTCGGTTTCATTATGCTGTGTTTTTAGCTATATTTATTCTCCATGTATGTACTTCATTCAATACTGTTTTTTTTTTGTAAGTAAACGATTCCTTCGGAGCTTTAGCTACTGACGTTTGGTAAACTACTGCTTTTTCATTAAATTTGTATGTGGTGTAATTTAATTATGTACAATTTCTAGTTTTGCATGATTGCGAGGGGTCTTTAAATTAACCCTAGAAAGTGAAGAAGGCAAGTTAATAAAAAAAGGGCCAAATATATCACAATAACATATACCCCAAAAATTTGTTTAATACTATGATGTTATTGGTAAAACACCCAGTGATATGTTTAGTGCTCCAGCATTCCCCCATATTATATTATTCAACCCAACACAGTTTATGTAACTTCATTTAAGCCACGACCTTCAAAAGTGCATACCACAGAGTGGAGCAGGAAGGATATTTGTAAAGCAGAGGGAAGTGAGCAAAATCTGTGAGTTAAATCTGAACTGAGACCAGAGGCTGAAACAAGAGCAGCAGTCGAAGGGGAAACTGGCTGAGGAACCGGAGGAGGAGACACCGATTCCGAGATGCAGGGGCAACTTTGCGCCTCAATTATAATGAGAAAAGCAAACGAAATGGAAATAATTTTCAATTCACTTGTTTCCCACCTACTTTCGTAAGTCGTTTCGATTCATTCGCTTTGCGATCTTCAAATATTTATGCGCCCTTTGTTTTCATTATTTATTTGACCCGCGAATCCTTTGCATGCATCCCGCAATCGAAATCAAAAACCGAATTCGCAACCCAAAACCAAGTCGTACGCTCCGCACCTTTTTTGGCCAACTGGAGGCCCCTGGGTAAATAGAGGGTACCGAGCGACTGATAAAGCTGTTAATGTTTTTTAGGAGCCGAGGATCTGCAGTCCGTAGGAGTGGCTTGTTTGCGAACGATAAGCCCAGCTCCTGCGGCAATACAATGAATTATTTATGTAGGGCCAAAGACAGAGGGCAGCGAAATGCATAACTGAATGAATGCGTTAAGACCGAAATTAATTGGACCGAACTACCTAAAGGAAGGTGGGTATAAGGCGTAAGCTCAAAGGGCGTTTTGCTTAAGCAAAGGCTGAAGAAACCTGCGAGGAAGGTTTCCCTTGGGAAAAATATTAATATATTTTTTATATTACTATTTGTCAATTCAATTTTAAAAAAATCAAAAAGCTTGTAGCAAGTCCTGGCCAAAGATAGACCCTGCCAAACACCCATGACTAGTCAGAGTCGCGCGAACGCTTGGACTCCGGCTCATCGTCCTTCTCCTGGCGGCGCTTGGAGATCGGTGGGGAAGCGTTGCCCTGCAGCTTATACTGGAGGCCACTGGAGGTCAGATTACCGCCTCGAGCAGTCGGCGGAGCCTTGGGCGGGCGGTCCACGAACTTGACCGTCAGGGGCCGGAAGGCGCCCTCGATCATGTACCGATCCATGCCGAACTTGGCCATCTCGGCGTCCCGGCAGTGCTCGAAATGTACGAAGGCCACGCCACGGGACATTTTGCTGAACTTGTGGCGCAGCAAATTGATATCCAAGACGTTGCCGTAGGTGGCGAAGAGCTCTCGCACCTTCTTCTCGTCCATGTACGTGGGCAGGTTGGCCACGTACAGGTTGTTGTTCCTGGGCGGATCCTCCGAAGGTCGGGCGAAGGCCACCTTCAGCCGCTTGCCGCGCGTCTCGTAGCCATCCATGCTCTCCTGGGCAGCAGCCGCCTGGCGGGGTGACACGTAGTCCACGAATCCGTAGCAGCAGCTTATGCCCGTCCTGCGGTGGCGGATGATTTTGGCCTTGCGGATCTCACCGAACTTAGAGAAGAGGCGGTGCACCTCCAACTCCGTCATGTCCTGCGGCAGGTAGTTGAGTATCAGGTTCGTCTGCCCCCGACTGTAAGCATTATTAATGAGAGGCGGCACTGGGCTTCCGGTCTGGAACATCTCGGAGCCGGCGTATCCCCAGCTCAGCGGCTGTATGGTGGACTCCTGGGCGGTCATTATCTCTACGTTATAGATGCGACTCTTCAGTAGAAAGAAAGGCGTAAGTGACCGAGGTTAGTGTAATGCTTTCCACGAAATGGGATCCAAATCAAAACACTTACTATGGAAAATTGGCAATTACAATATCCGAATTGACTTAAAAGTCGGGGTACTTTGCAGCACTGCCTCTCCAAATGCTAACAGTTTTCCTTATTTTCCGGAATGGGATTGACAATTAGTTTTATGACAAACGGCATGGCTTTGGACAACAATCAGTTGGTAAATAAACTAAAATCATTCTTTTGACAACATACGAGGAGTTTAAAAACGAATTTAGCGAAAGAACCAGTATTGTACAAAGTTATAAAATCATTCAAACTTGGCGGCTTTGAGTTTCACAAAACTTAAGGTTCGCTTTGAATAAATACAATACCATTTCTAGTTTTAAATGCTTTAAGAAAGCCCTACTTAACACCTAAATCCGAATGCAAATTAAATAAATTCCACTTTGCAAAATCGCTGATTTGGCTGAGAAGTTGGCGTGCCAAGACAAAATGAAACCCTTTATGTGCACAAGGTGCAAAAGTTTCTGAAAAGTTTTCCAGCTGTTTATTTATTTGTTTGCTGATTATGGAATTTCGACATTGCCAATTCGAAGGTGGAATGGGAGTACTGCACAGAGGAATGTAAAAATTGTGCAGGTGGAAATTAAATTGGATATTGTGGATATTTGGGGAACCGACATGGCACTCGAGTCCATCGATTGGATCAATTGAATGCTCCGTTGTTTATTGCCAAAGCAAACTTGTTCATTATTTCTTTTTGTTTTACTTGGCCTCATATTAATTAATTTCCATTTCCGTTTCGTTTATCTTGGCTACGCCGATTTTTACCTTCATGCTGACTAGACAATTAATCAAGTTTAATTACTCGACCGCTGTGGGAGGAGCTCCTCCTCCAGCTCCAGCTCCTTATCCTAGTCGGGACTCCCCGGGGACCAGTGGATCCGCATTTGCCCGATGTGGTGGCCATCTGCTTTAATCACTTGAATATGCTTTCATTTCTCAGCGCCATGTGTGGGGCAGGAAGGCAGGAGCGCAGGAGTGGAGGAGCATCCAGAAATGGGCAGGACTCAGATAAAACCCGCCATTAAAAGACGCCTCACGTAAACAATTCATTCGGATGAGGTGGGTCGTTTACATATTTTCGCAGCGAGCTGCTATTTCGTTCCTAGCTGGTATATTGGGACAATTTAAAACTTGGGAACTAATGATTCAAATACATATTTAGACACACCGGGCTTAAACTGCTTAGCCTCTTCATTTTGTCGACTTTTTTCGCTCTTAACTGGCCTTGCTTTTTCAACATACACTGATCACTTTCATAGTTCCACATCCAAATTTGAAATAAATAAATCAATTGAGATACTAACAAGAATTATTTTAATGCTGTCGCTCGGTTCGATTTCCTTTTGACATGAATTATGAATCATTTCCTTCATTACACAAGTGAACGTCAGGTGTCGCCACAGTGTCATGTAGAGTAAATGTAGGTAACATGTCAACAGGTATGCCTATGTAAGCACTGAAAAATGTAAATAGATCTCGTTGAAGATTCGACTTCATTTTAATAGCTGATTTTAAGAACGTGTCTGCGCTTTCAATACAAACTTTATTAACTTTACACATTAAAAATAGTTACTTCATAAATTCATAGAAAGTGATTCATGCATGTAGGTTCTACATGGTCGGTTAACAAAGGAGCTTCGTCTCGAAGCAGTTACTAATGATACAAATGTTATACATGTCTTGGAGGATCACACAATAAATACGCAAGTTCAGTTTTACTACAAGCTCTAGATGATAACAGTGATTGTGGAAAACGTTCATAGACCATATGAACTCCATTAACTAAAAGTTAAGCCTCAACTCTACAGAATGCTACGGTATAAGTTAGATTTAATCTTTAAGGAGAGCCCCTAGACTTCTTTTGCTTCGATGATCTCGAATCGCAGGTCGTACTGCTGGTCAAAGCCAATGAGGCAGTCGGACATTAAATAAAGCGTGAGCTGTAGACGTCCGAGTCGGGGAGTTGCCTGGAACGAAATGCGGTTGGAGCAACGCTGACCACGAATGGAAATCCGCTTCATGGCCAGGAGCTCGTCATTGGCCTGGGAGCCCAGGGTCAGGAACCAAGCTTCGTTCTTGGGCTTTGGATATTTTGGGCAGTGCACCGTGTAGCTTTGTCCACCGCCTCTTCTCTGTCCACTGACATTAAGGCGCTGTAAGTTCACTACGAGGACGTAGTCCTCATTGGCATGTAGGGGTAACCATTCGCCCCTCGTGTCATCAGAAAGTGAGAGCGGTCGCTTGGCATTCTCGTTCTCCATGTACCGACCCTCTACGGATATTTGAAGTGCTATCTCAGGCATATCTTGGATTACCTGCAAATGTTTAAAGTAAGTTTTAAAAGTCGTTCAGAAATTTGCTTAATACGAAGCGTACCTTATACATCTGTTCGATCTCGTGTTCCTCGAAGGCATCTCGCAGAGGCTTCGCCAGTACTTCGTACTCTTGTTTGCACAGCTCCTTCAGCACGGGCAGCGTCAAATAGTCATGCTCACCGTGTGGTATGTTCAAGAAGGCATCGAGATTGTCCTCGTTCACTCCCGGCAGCGTTAGGAACTCACTGGCGTCGAACCAGCGGGCTTGAATGACGCTCTGCATTAGTTGCTGCACAATCAGAGTGGTTGACAGCCAACCCCGCTCCGCTGTATAGTCCACCATGGCTTGCATCACTCGAGTGGCGTTGTCCAGTGCCGACTTGGTGTCTGTCAGGTAATCCGAATTCGGAAGGGACTGCCGTGTAAAGTGGGCCTGGAGTAGCAGGAACGTTTTGGTATACGGAGAGTCCCAGGACGACGACGGGGGTCTAAAGCGACTCGTTTCAGCCATCTGCTCATTGTACTTATCCTCGTTGTGACGGACAGGTTGCTGATCAAATTCGTAGGAGTCGGCGATGGCGAGCAGAACTTCCTTGGTGCTCATGCCCGGCTGCAGATCCTCCAGAAAATGCTTCATTGTGCGGTACGACAGGTAGTAATAGGAACTGATTCGGCCCAAGAAGGTTGGCACCAGACATCCGTCACGCTCCACCAGACAGGCAGCAGCAGAAAGTTCATAGACCACGCGCTCAACCAGGTTGGACATAAAGGCATTAACATTCTCCGGTTCTATGCCCTGCAGCTGGTAGTACGACGGGTTTCGGAGTAGTCGCCGGAAGAAGTAAGTCCACGTCAGATAGTCCAAAGCGGCCTGCTTCGACTGAACAGTTCCGGCAACGATTTCAGCGTTTATGTGCTCCGGCAGCACTCCCAGCAGACTGGACTCTACCGGGAATGGATCGTACAAGAACTTCTTGTAGAAGTTCTTCTTTTCGTCGTGCACCAGAACGACGGCCACGCCTTCATTGTCGAACTGCGGCCGCCCGGCTCGTCCCATCATTTGTAGCACATCGGTAATGGGCATGTCCACGTACTTCTTCACCTTCCCGTCAAAGTATTCGGTACCTTTGATCACCACCAGATGAGCTGGTAAGTTAACACCCCATGCCAGTGTGGCTGTGGCCACCAGGACCTGGATCTTCCTATTGAGGAACAGCTCCTCAACACACTTGCGATCCTGTTCCTGCAAGCCGGCGTGATGTAGACCAATGCCGAAAGCTAGGCAGAATTTAAGGTTCTGGTCACGAATATTCTGCAGGATCAGCTCCATTTCGTTCTCGGCGATGTGCAGGAACTGCTTGGGATTCAAGTCGCCGGCCACGAAGGTAATCAGGTCCAGAGCCGTGAGGCGGGTCTGCCGACGCGAGGAGACAAAGACGATGGTGGGCTCACAAGGGGAGTAGGTGCGAATGGCCTGGAACGTGGGCCGGTTCATTGTTGCCATGCGAGGACAGTAGTGCTTTCCTGGGAAGCCATTGATGTGCACCTGGAGAGGCACTGGCCGCACCGAGGGCTTGAAGTTGTACAGTCCCATCTTTTTGATTCCCAACCAGTTGGCCAGATCTTGAGCGTTGGCCAATGCTGTGGACAATCCCACGATTCGAATCGCCCGACCGGTATGCGAACTGATAAAGTTTGTACGGGATACAATCACCTCGATGACCGGTCCTCGATCCTCTCCCAGCAGGTGGATCTCATCGATGACGATTAGGGACACATGCTGCACGTACTCGCGGGTCTGCCAAGAGCGACTGATGCCGTCCCACTTCTCTGGCGTGGTAACGATTAGTTGGGACTCTCGGATAGCCTGGATGTCGGGAGTGACGTCGCCAGTTAACTCAACAACCTTGAGACCCAGAGAGGAGCGCTGGAAGCGTTGCTCCCAATCGGATATGCGCTCCTTGACCAACGCTTTAAGTGGAGCGATATAAACCACTTTGCACTTGGGATTCTGGTTCAGGGCCCTGAAGATGGCGATCTCCGCCACAATGGTCTTACCACTGCCGGTGGGAGCGCCTAAAAGCACATTGTTGTCGGTGTGGTACAGGCAGTGAAAGATCTGCGTCTGGATTGGATTAAAGTGCGTGAATTTGTAGAGGGATTCGTAGAGAACGTTCTTGAGGCAGCTGACCGGGAGCGGGCGGAGGGGCAGAAGCTCCGTGAGTGGCGGGTGGTGTTCCGGCAGCACCAAATGTTGAAATGATAATGGAATGCATGTAGTACTTCCAAGCCAGCTATCGCTGCTTACTCTTATGTAGTATTGTGGCGGCAGTGGCTCCTTCAGAGGAATGGTCATCACCAGCTGCTGCGACTGGCCGCTCATCACCAACTTCCGGGTGACTTGAAACAGCTCCGAGTGGTAAATGTAGTTTGACTCTGGATCTTCAATCCACAGCCAGAAGCTTTGGCTCGTCTTTCCATGAACTCGGTCGTTCCATGTGAAACTGGGCCAAATGTCCACCTTGATACGCAGCACCGTTCGAGTTATAGGCTGCAGACTGGCTTCCGCTTCCAGCAAGGGCAGTTCCTGCGCCGACCGGATAACCAGATCTGCATAGGTATTGCTGCGGAGCCACTCTCTTAGCTCCCGCTGCTCCATATCCCGCAGCCGATAGACACTCAGACCGCGTCTTTCCAGTTTGTCGATGGTCTCGGCGTTAATGGCTGGGAACTGTTTTAGGTGGCAGTCATCATCCCATTGGCGCCGTTCAAACATCTTGCAAAGCTGCAGCATGCGTCCCGCCAGGACCGCATTATTCTGTCGCAATACAATGGAGAACAGCGCTCTGGTTATCCTTCCTATATTCGTGGTAATATACGACATGTCGGAGCTCAGTGAAAAGGATTTCACATACCCATTGGAAAGATATGTCTGAATGAGAATGTTCACCTGGCAAAAAACACAAAATTAAGCTTGGGAATAGGCTTGTACAAGTTTAATCATTACCTTGCCGTGTATATTCTCACTTCCGCCGTGTGCCTTTATCTTACAATAGGCGTTTCTCAGTTCGTCCAATTCCTCCATCTCATCATCGCGTACCTTAAGTTGCTGAAACTCCTGCGCCTGAGAAATCATGGCCAAAATCTCAGCCTGGGTCATAAACGGCTTCATTAACTCGTTAAAAGTTTCCACTGTATCGTACTTTATGTAGAAATGAGATGCAGTGCGACCTAAGTCAGTGATGTTCATGTCCATGGTCCGCTGGTTAAACCGCATCATCCGAGCTTTGTCCAGACTCATCGATGCGGACATGATGAGAGCTCGCCGGCGAGCTTCTAGCGTGGGATCCTTCTGTAGCTCCGAATACTCGATACCGTACACATGAGGATTTATTCTCATTCGCACAAACAAGTACCTTTAAATTATTGTGATAAAATCGATAACATTCAAATTGATCAGACATATAATTAAGTCCAATATCAACATACGTATAACTGAGCCACTCGATCGCTTCCTCCACATTGGTAATGGTGCCAAGGCCAATTTCCGCATTAAGATTGTCGGCCAGACAATTCACGAAGTTGGACTCGATGGGGAATTGATTGGTCAGCAGCGACAGGTAGTGATTCAGCTTATCATAGCTGGTGATGATGGTGCCCACTCCACTCTTGTCGAACTGTGGCCGACCGGCGCGACCAAAGATTTGCAGCACATCGAGAATGCCCAGGTCCACAAAGCTACCATGCTTTGCATCGTATATATCTGTTCCTCGGATGATGACAGCGTGAGCCGGCAGATTGACACCCCAGGCCAGAGTGGCAGTGCAGACGAGCACCGAGATGTGGCCTTCGACAAAGTACTTCTCAACCATCTGACGATCGGCGCGTAGCATTCCCGCATGGTGCATGGCCAAGCCGCAAGAGAACAGCTCCACCAGTTGCTTGTTTCGGCTCCTCTGTATCGAACGCGTTGCAAGTCCGTGAGCAGCGGAATCCTTGGGCAGGAACAGGGCACTGGTATTGTTCTGCTGGGCCAGTTCGCGAATCACGTTTGCCGTTCGCACCGTGGCGTTCCGGGCATGGACAAAAACCATTATCTGATGACCTTCCTGCACCATCTCAACGCACTTTTGGTAACAGCACTGGTCCATATCAGCGATCTGCTGCAGCGGCTTAACCGACTTAATGCCCACAAAATTGGTGTCCAGTGGCACAGGTCGGAAGCGGGAGTCAAAATAAAACAGACCCTTCATGGGATTCACACGCAGGAAGTGAGCCACATCGATGTAGTTTGGAAGGGTTGCGGATAGGCCTACGATGCGAATCATTGACTGCGAGGACTCGACAAGGCGGAGTGTGCGAGCCACTAATGCCTCCACAACGGGACCTCGCTCACCGTGCAAAAGATGCACTTCATCAATGATGAGTAACTTCACCAGGCTTATCAAAGCCACGTCGCCGCTGCCTGGAAAGTAATTTTGTTAACAAATTGTGTAAAACATAAAATGTTATCCTTACCCTTTCGGGTTACCACATCCCATTTCTCCGGTGTGGTTACTAGTATCTGGGTGGCAGCCATTTCCGCCTTGGTAAGCTGCATGTCACCCGTCAGCTCGCGTACAACGATTTGTAGAGATTTCAGGCGCTTGGAGAAGTTATCAACCATTTCCGAGGCCAACGCCTTCATTGGGGCAATGTAGACGATCTTGAATTCGTCCCGGTTGATGACTCCCTGTTCCAGGTGGCAACGGATGGTGTGCACAATAGACAGCATAGCCACGTTGGTCTTTCCGGCTCCCGTGGGCGCGCACACCAGCATATTTTCGTTGCTGTGATAGGCAACCGGATAGACCACAGACTGGATGCGATTCAGCTCCTTGCAGTTGGCAAAGGCCAGTCTGCCCACGTCGTCCAATTCTTCGATTTTGATGCGCTTGTTGCCAACAGAGAGTGGGGGTGGCTCACTTGCTGGGATCTTTACCTCCTCCCACTGTTTGTTATCGACACGCTGGGCGTTGTCGGGCAGAGTGATTCTGCTGCCTCCTATGAAGCCTGCGTGCTGTTTCGCCAGAAGCTGGCTGTCGAACACATAGGGATAGTGGATGGGCTGGTTGTAGGAGGACTGTTTGTACTCCGCTTTAGCCGCCTTTGTGCTGAGCAACAGAGGCTCGCGCTGCGCGGCTTCCAAGAGCTTTCGCTGGTGCTGCATGCGCAGTTGTTGAACGGAAACGGCGACCGCACAATTCGGGTCATCCTCGGGCTCTTCGTCCTTAATGCTTCGCATGATGCGCTGCAGTTTTTTCTCCTCCCGCCGCTGCATTTTGCCCAGCTGCTTCTCCTGGGCCGACTGAACTACGACGGCGCTAGCCACGGTGGGACGCCGCTCTGCGACTCCCCCACTGGCAGCCGTCTGGATGCGCTTCTGTTTCACCTCCTTGACGCGGCGGGATCGGGTGGCGAACTGATCTAGTTGGCGAGCGATCTTGTCCCGTTCCTGGAGCAGTTTCCCAACCAATTCAAAGTGATCGAATCCCAGAAGTTCCATTAGCTCATTCTGCAACTCCTCGCTGCTGCGCTTGGAACCGAGAATGTCGCCCACGCGATCCATTAAATGCTCGTCGTCCAGCTTTTCGGAGATTCCAAGCAGAGTCTGCAGTTCCGGACTCAACTTGGCGGCTTCCGAGCTCTGGGACACCAGCGTGGTGGATTTCGTTTTGTACTTCATGGAGAACTTGTTAACGGTGCGGTTTTTGAGAAGCGCATCCGGCGCCAGATCCGTCAGCAGGCTGATGTCCATCCACTCGGAGGGCGTGCGCTTGACATGGATATGAGCGCCCCATAGCGGACCTACACCGGGCGCCTTGTGCTGCGTCTGTCGCCAACGCTTGAGCGCAGATCTTTCGTGATCCTCAAGCAGATCACCGATGGTCTGGACGCAGTCGTGGATTTGAGACTTTTTGCGATCGAAGATCTGGCCAAACATGCCGTGCAGCCGCTGGGTGGTGGCCACCAGGAGCACCCGCTGATCCAGCAGCAGCCAGAATAGAAAGAGCGCGGCGTGCTCCACCACCTGTGGCTGCTCCTCGTAGCCCATACACTCCTGCACCAGATTGCGCAGCTTCTGGAGCTGCACCTTTGCGGCGGGCTGCTTTTCGGTTGGCATCTGGGCCAGAAGCCGCGCGATGGTTTGCTCCTCCTTGCTGGAGAGGATCGAGGTGGCAAGGAAAAGGAATTCATCAGAATTTCACAGGTGGTGAAATCGCTACTTACATTTGGCTGTTCGTCGTCGTGGACGCAGTAGAGTTAGTTTTCGCCTGCCGCAGGACGCTGAAGCGCCGACTTCGGGCCTCCAGCTCCGTCTTGGTGCGCAGCGATGCACTCAGTCGTGGCGGCTCCCACATATTCAATCGCTTTTTATGACTAGAGCTGGTGCAAAATTAATGTTTACGTTTTTTCTTCCCAAATCGCAGAGTGGGCCGGCTTCTTCTTCCCCCTAAAATACTAAAAAACACGAATTGCGGTCACACTGGATGGAAACGGTGTTGCCACACATGGGGAAATAGCTTGAATGTCGTATATCGTAAGTTGAAATTCAAAATAAGGTCGTTACAAATAATGGTGTGCCACTAAAATTAATTGCAATGACTAAATAGCTGCGAATTCGCATAATTAAATGTACAAACCCAGTTTTAGGATGGAATAATATAAAAAATTAAGTTGACAACAGCATAAACCATGTATTTTCACCATCCTCCGTATTGTATGGAAATACGAAGTCACTTTTGAGGAATCTGCTCACAATTTTAATATGCTTAACTTGCCGCAAGATTAAGAAGTTTTACAACCTGTGTCCAGCTGCTTTGATTTGCGGCTGCCAAGCGACCCCCGCCCCAAACAACCCCAAAATAACCCCATAAACTTGTTGCGCAAGCTGCAATTGTCTGTGTGCTGTTACTTAATATGCGCTGCGTGTTCACATGCCCACTGGAAACCTCCTCCTGGTTATTCATCTGCCACATGCTTCATTGACCACTTTGAATGCCTCTTTCACTGAAGCTCCAAGTGGGCAGCTGTCCTGCAAGCGACGAGTATATAAAGTCAGGAACCGGCATCTCGGTCCTTTCATTTGCGCTTTCTCAGGGATACGAAACAGGACACCAGGAGAAGATCATATGTGCGGCACAGCATTCTGAGCCGACTGCCGACCAATGACCAAGACAACGATGCATTGGCTGGCGCACCTCCAGATCATCGTGCTATGTGAGTTTAGACTTTGAAGTAACCAATGGTTAGGTTGTGTAACTAAAACTTTGCGTTGTGTAGGCATTTGGTTGATGTGCCCCAGTTCGCAGGCCATAAAATGCGACACCTGTGGCAAGGAGTGTGCCAGCGCATGTGGCACAAAGCACTTTCGGTAAGATAATATATCCAAAGGGTTTCCCAACTGGCGTTTCGCACGTGTTATTCATTTTGCTCACCCAGAACATGCTGCTTTAACTACCTTCGCAAGCGATCTGACCCCGACGCACTGCGTCAGAGCTCCAACAGGCGGCTCATCGACTTCATCCTGCTGCAAGGACGTGCCCTCTTCACCCAGGAGCTGCGAGAAAGGCGTCACAATGGCACTTTGATGGACCTCGGCATGAACACCTACTACCGCTGAAGACAACCCCAGATTATCCTGTACCACTTTTACTGATAACCAAACTGGCATTGATTTTGATTAACGAACTATGTGATCCAATGGCTATGGCAAATGGTTGAGATGCTTGAAATGTTACTTACCAATAAAGGCACACACTTCTTTGGGGCACTGTGCCCGACAAAGCAGTTGAGTAAGTGATAAGTGGGCGATTTTGATTTTGTATCAATTGCTGTTATATTTTTACAATATTTTTTTTTTACATTTTTCATTGCCAGCTTTTTTTGGGGTTTTCCTTGAGGTGCCTTTGCAAAATAGTTGAGTCTTTGTAGATCTAGAGCCGTCAGTTCCCTACGTCTGCAGTCGTCGTCTCTGATTCCTAAGCCTAAGCCTGCGACTCGCTGATCTCGGCGGTGGCCTGGGTCCTCGAGTCCGAGGTGAGGTCGTCCTTGCCGCAGGCCAGACATGGCATCTTCTCCCTGAGCACCTGCTTGTACTTCGGGTGGCTGTGGCAGGAGATATATCAAAATATATATTATACATAGAAGGTAGATAGATGGTGGCACCCACCTCAGTCCATACACAATGGGATTGCACACCGCATTGGCCTTGGCAAACACGGAGCCGCAGATGGTGCTCAGCGGACTCAGGTGCATCGACTCGAAGATGCCCGCGTAGTTGATGATGGTGTACGGGGTCCAGGCGAAGAACCACAGCGATATGGTGGTCAGGGCCACCTTGGCCAGCTTGATCTCGATGGCCTTGCTCTTGTCGGCCTCGCTGTTCCGCAAGGAGGCCACGTTCATCTTCTTCGCCTGCTCGCGCATGGCCTTCTCATGGGCAGCTACAGCCTGCAAGGCAAGGGTGGATCCTTAACAGAATCCTTGGATGATATAAGTAAGAGAAGTCATACCTTCATGATGTGCCAGTAGGAGAAGATGATGGTCAGCAGCGGCGTGAGATAGACCCACAGGGAGTAGACGATGATGTAGGACCTGTTCCACCAGTCCTTGGCGAAGTAATCGGTGCCGCAGGCGGTCATGTTGCCCTCGGGCACATAGCGATTCCAGCCGAAGAGCGGCATCAGAGCCCAGGCACCGCAGATGATCCACACGACCATGAGCCGGAGCACCGCCGCCGTGGCCGTCAGTGGTTTCCTGGCCATTCCCTTGACGATCACGCAGTAGCGATCGTAGGCAATCAGCGTCATCGACCAGATGGAGACGCATCCGAAGAGCGAGCCAAACATGCCGTACAATTCGCACAGGAAGGGACCCATGATCCAGGTGCCATAGAATCCATTCAGCACCACCGGCGGGAACATGGTGAACATCATCATGAAGTCGGAGAAGGCCAGGTTGACCACAAACATGTTGGACGGCGTGCGCAGTCCCTTCGACGAGGTGAAGATGTACATCACAATGAAGTTGCCCGCCAGCGACATGGTGCCCAGAATGGCAATCACGAAGCCAATGATGCCGAACCACATGGGCTCCAGTGGGGGCCACTGGTACCAGTACGGGTCCACCATGTGCATGATCTCGGCGGGCACACTCTCCGCCAGGCTGAGATTGCGCCCATCGCGCATATAGGCGAAGCTCGGTGGATTCAGGCTGGCCATTTTGGGTGCTGGTGGTGCAACGGTGGTGCTTCGGTGGTGGCTTCGTCTGAACTTGGATCGCTGGCTACTCTGCTGCGGCGACTACTCGCTGTCCATAGCAGGACGACTGACTCTCGGGACGCGAACTCGGCGGCAATGCCTGGGGCAACACCATGGCCGGGTCTTTATATGTCCACTCTTGTTCACCGCGTCTTAGACTAATTGCCCTAATCCAATTAGCCAGCACTTGGCCAATCCAAAGCTAACCGTTCGAATTGGGCTTTCGATTGCCGCCGGTTTGCTGCGTCGGATTAGCAGCAGTCGCGTCATTTCAAAACCGTCTTAGCCGCCACAACGGTCATGGTCAAGTTTGAGGTACCACCCACCCGGCAATTAGATTAAGACAAACGCTTTCCTGCTTCCTCAAGTTCACGTTTTCACGTTTTACTGACTGACTGACACAATCCGGGCTCTCCTCCTCAGGAATGCCAATGGTAGCCCAGCTTGCGTGCTCCCCTCATCACGGTGGACAGCTGGAACTGCAGGCTGCCGTATGACTCCATGGAGAGTCCCTTGCACTTCAGGTTGTCCAGCAGCACCTTGGGGTCCTTCAGCTCCGGTTCCCGCCGCAACAGCCAACTGGTGATGTCCGCCATCATGCTGGGGCACCTGGGCATCAGGATGGGGGCCTGCAGCTGCTCCGTCTGATCCGCTGGCCGACGGCTGCCAAAAACGGGCAGGTGGATGTGGGCGTAGCCGAGCAGTGTTTCCCTTCCCAGGCCACTGCGCCCGAACACGCTTACCAGGATCTGGGGCCCTGAAAACCAAGGGAAATAGAGGATATATAAACTCATTACCAAGAAGGATCACTAAAAGTTCTTGAATCTTTTTGGCAGTGCTTGCATCTTAGTTACGGAGTAATACATCTTCTATGTAGTAAATGCAAGTGTACTGCCCAAAGTGGAAAATAATCAATTCTATACTCCTACTTACAGCCAAAGGGACTGGTGCTCTTGTAGGTCACCTCGATGGGCATGTTGAAGACAATCGGCTCGTTGAAGTGGCCCCTTCTGTTGGTGGCCAGTTGGGTGAGTCCGTGCTGGGGTCCGGAGGACAGCTGCCAGTCGGGGCCAGCGACCAGTTCGTAGCGCAGGAAGACGAACTCCTTGTCGGGACCCAGGGGAAAGGTGGCCGACACTATTTGGCCGACGATGCTCAAGCTGAAGTAGCTGGCGGTGGCTTTCGCGTCCATGGCATTCGGAACACTTTCTTTGGCACTCCGGAACTTCTTTTTGCCTTTTTTGGCTCTTTGTTTATGTTTTTCATGCGGCGGAGTGGTGTCCTCGTTGCCCGGGAGACTGACGCCCTCGCTGGCACTCATGGTGGTGGTTACGGCTACCGACTCTCGATGGGGTGTGTTTCCAGCCAAGTCGAGTGGCAACTACTTTTATTTCCACCTGACAACTGACATGGGCACAGAGACTTAGTGTTGAAAGTGGCCAAAAAATATGACAGCTTGGGCTAAAAAAGAGGTATTTTTTTTAAAGATTTTAAAATATATATATTTTGCTTAAGTATCAAAGAGGCTATTCAATGCATTTTTATGTCTTCTGTTTTCCATATTGAAAACCAGAAATAGTCGTCAAGTTCCTAAACAGCTAAGCCATTATTGTCATTTTCTCTTCTATTCGATTTTATTTAAATGCACTATTGTATTAATTTAATGCTTATGCTTATGTACTGTATATGACTGGCAAGATCATAAACGAAATTTATGTAAACAATTTCTCGATTTTTTGTTGATTGCGAGAGTCTCAGGAATTCCCGAGAGACACTCAGCACTTATCGACTGTAAATACGGATGGTATATGGCCTGTCTGCATTTAATAATAGTTTAGATAAAGCACCGATGATAATTTCTATTTTTCGCTGATTTAATGCGGCAGCAAGTTCATAAATCACACTAATGATTCCTTTCGGTATGCATTGTAACTACTTTAGTCGCCGCCTTGGTGGATTTCCTTTGTTTCGCCAGTTATGTACGGAAAACAACTTATTTTATTCGCACACTTTGTCATGTCGACGGCTGTGTAATTTAATTCCAATCGACATCGCTCGTTACATGGACATCGAGTGGTTCTGGCTGCCAATTTGCATACTCCGATCCAGATTCAGATCGAGATCGGAGTAACATATCTGCGCACCGCTAGTATGTGACAATTACAAGATAATAACTCTTTCTGCAGTCTAGTAACCGGCAGTCTGGGTGGGGCAAAAGGTCAATTTCGATTTGACTCACAGCCGTCGTGTAATTAATGCTGTAATGGCCATTTAGCAATTTATAGCTGCCAACGCGGCATGCCTGTAAATCATTGTGACAATTGCCGGCGCTACCGAAACGGGAAGTGGCGCCTTCGCTCCTCGATCTTCGATCCCCAGTGCCGCTCCCTATTAGCATGATGCATTATGCAATATGCAATGGCCATTGGGCCAATGGGCCAACTAGCCAGTCAGTCAGTCAGTCAGTCAGTCAGCCAGTCAGTTAATCAGCTAAGTCCCCCATGGGCGTAATTAAATTGCGCCTCAAGTAATGTCAATGGTTCAAGGCGATCTCACCTGGCTCACCTGGCATCTTCTCGAGCCGCAGAACCGCCACGCAGATGATCTTCGCATCCGCCAGATTGGATTGTCACTGCAGCTGTGGTGCAGAGTGGTGCCACAGCTGGGCCAGCCGATTGGTGCCGCAATAAGAGCCGGATCAAGTGCTTACACTGGCAGAAACTGCCACTTACCTGTAAGCATACCCAATTACAAATCTTTTACAATGGTGAATATGAAGGCAAGTGTATTTTTAATCAGAAAATAACTTACAAATTAATGGCGTGTAGTTAGTAATTAATACAATGATTAGCTGGCGTTGAAAAAACAAGTTTAAGAAGATAACATTTTCGAAATAAGATTAAATGCGTATTATTCATCGCAAACTACCCATTAAGAAGCACTGTTTACAGAAAATGTGCTGATGGTTCGTGATATTCCAACAATTTATTTGTTTTCTGTCCACGACTTTGAGAGCCCAATTGTGCGTTTCTAGCAGTGTAATGTGTGCGGCATGTGCAGTTCCACGAAATGAGCCAAAAGCCCCTTTGATTGCCAAAACAAAAGCTTAGGCTTAGTCAGTCAGCCGAAAGCAAGAGTAAAGCCATCAGAAATCGGACATCAGGCCATATGCCGTATGCCAAAGCCGAAAGCCGAAAGCCGCTCAATTCGTTGCTGCAATCGGATATAATGCTGATGCAGCGCAGAATCGACATAATTTCGGCTCGAGTTTAGCATTATGGCATTATGGCATTATGCTGCGCGATTTCGACAATTTTATTCGCTTCTAATACTGAAGAACATACCGCCAGCAGAGAAACTCACACTCACTGCCATTCTGCATTGCATTCAATTACGTTTTTGGAATCAATGAACGGAGGAATTATACAGAAAGAAATATAAATTTGGAGCCTTATATAAAACCGATTCATATCCATTGAATGGCTGGCCGGCCTGGTGTAAATGAAAATTTTCAATTGAAGTCTTCTTTGGCAAGTGCATTGGCCACTCCACTTGGCGGAGTTGCATTACTGAAAGTCGAGCGTCGTGTGTTGAACCGATTTTGCGCAACGCGAATTTCTGGAGCGGTTCAGGGGCGGATTAGGGTCATCTAGGGAATCATCTGCACATGTCTGCGCCTGTCTTTCCCCAACTGGCAGACAGTTCAAAGAGTCCGGATGGATCTCGGAAAACTAAAGATTGAGTTATGCATGCGTACGAGTATGTACTTGAATTCTAGTCCAATTTTATGATCTTGCCTTTCAGCGGGCACTCATCTTTTATGGCGATAGAGCGGTGCTAGCCATTGTACTTCTGCTACTTTTAAAATGTTTTTAATTTCAACTCACTTCAAGTCTCTTCCACATGATACCCATAAATATTTGCAAGCCTCTGGGATATGATTTGCATGCCAGTTTCCCAAACTCAAGGAACAGACTGATACACTGGGCAAATTGCCTTTAAAGTGAAAGGCAATGATTGAAAATGTATCTGAAAGGTAAACAAGTATGTTATCTAAGTTAATTTGGTGCTTGGGTCAAATATTTACATTTTATTAACCCTTTTATGCCTTATTTATATTAAAAGAAATATTACCATATGGTGACTACTTTCCGTTCCTTTAAGCAAATCCAAATTGGGCAGAGATCGAAAATAGTGTCTTGTTTTGGGTAGCACGTTTCCCTCTGTGCATCTATATATAAACCCCTATTAGTTTATGCTTTTCGCTTGCGTGGGTGGGTGTGGGCAAGTCTCAGGGTCAACGCACGTCGGCCGGCTCCCAGCGATCCCCATTCCCCAATCCCGTCCCCATCCATATCACCCCCGATTCCCATCTAGATCAGCATCAGCATCGGCATCAGCATCGCCATCTGCGCGTGCTGTCATGGTGGCTGCTCTGTGCCGTAGTTGAATGGATGATATATGCCATACAGTTAAGTGAAATGTATCTTCGAGATACGCCACCTATCTAGGGGCTATGGGAGTACAACAAATACCTCTTACGCATGGCTCTCTATTCCGATTCCGATTCCGATTTGGATGGCGATGGAGATTCCCAATTCGATTCCTGCCGCTGATTGACAGCGGCAGTAATTGAGTTTGATTTTTGCGAATTTCCAGAATTTAGACATCATCGATGAGGGCATGGAATTGGGGGCTCTTTAAGAAAGGTTTTTGTTTAGTTAGCCCAAATATTTGATTTGATTTGATTGAGCAGCTGTCAGGGGAACTTCAAAACCTGAGCTCTCAATAATTACGCAGGCCTGCGGATCGGAATGGATTGGATCGGTACGAATCGCTGGAATGGCTGTTTTGGGTTTTCGCAAGCTTTCGATCATTCAATCAGGATCAATATTTATCAATCAAGTGTGTGGGTGAGCGCAAAAAAAACGCGACTGAATGGAACTAGCAGAGCATAAACATATAGAGATGCCGAACCAACTCACGCATTAGACATACTACAAACATTCACATGTACATAGTATATATGGACAGATACATACGGACAGACGCAATTGACTAAGAGGCCTGCGCGTGTTGGACGCACGGACGGATAAACAGACAGTCAGTCTGACATCGAACATCTGAACATCTGAAGACTTCGATCTGAAGACTTCGATAGTGATCCGTAGTATAGGGCTCTTCACAGCCTCTCGCTCATTGATCTTCGATCCACTCGAAGGCCGCTTGCCTGCATATGCAGAGATCCACCTGAAAGTGATTCTCTATCCACATCCAAAACCAAATCCAAATCCAAATCCAAATGCGAATCGGGGGAACGCATCTGATGCTGTTGCCATATTGGCATCAACTGCTAAACAAAAGTTTATGGCTGCCCGCCTTATGATCCAAATGCGTTAATTATTAGGATGATACAATACGATCTGAGCAGATACCATAGATACAAAGCTGGATAGACAGATAGACAGATAGATACATTGTGGTCAGCGGTAGCGGTCTCCAGTGGCTCGATCATTAGCATCTGAAAACCAGCGGCGCCTCTTTGAGCAATATTTCCTAATTTAGACCGTATGCTTCCCTTCTCGAGATCAGTATGTGATTTGCTAGACTGAGCCATTAATTGAGAGATTCGGGGTCTCCAGCTAGGAAGTCGTTTATTTACTTAGTGGCTCTGTAAACATTGCTTACAGGGCATGACCAGTTCGGTGTAATATAAACAGCCGTCTTGGGGAACTCACTTGCTCACTTGCACACTTGCCTCCAGACTTTTAGGGCTGTTTTGTAAGATTTGCTGTTCTGGCTGCTGTTTTATGTTGGCATCATTTGGATCTTTTGGATGCCGGCAGTTTGTTGTTGTTCTGTGATTACAAAACAAGCGTTTTGTTGCCGATTGCATGGTTGGTGCTGCCGCTGCCGCTGCCGCAATGCAACGCCACGCTGGAGATCGCTCTTCCTGGAATCTTTTGAGCTGTTTTTCATTAGCCCAGCATTCTCACAACATCCGTATGTATACATCATCGTATTTTGGAATATTTTTAAATTTTTCGCCGACCTCTCCATGCGGCGAAATGGATTTTTAATATCCAACTATACTTTAATTTGGCAAACGAGCTCTCGTCTTTTAATTGATTAATGCTTATTGCTGCGTTTGATTAACGAAAATATTTAGTATACAATAGGGTCAATTGCTACATATGGTAATTTGGCACAGAAGACACTTATGTGGAAGAGTTCTCGGCGTTCAAATAGTGGAGCGAATGGCTACTATTTTTATTCCCTGACGCGATCAGTAGATTGATCTTGACCCACATTGGATGGCCTGGGATCCAGCAGATGTCGCACACTCTTTGTCCAAACGACCAAAATAAAGTAAACCATAATATTACTAAGCTACCACGTACTAAGTCTTAATTAATCTTAACTATTGCGAAATATATTTCCAGCTACGCATTAGTTTAGTTAGACATACATATCTCGTTAGATTTGACTCATTTGTGCGTGAGTTCAAAGGGTTTTCTTTATTACGGATGAGCCAGTCATCTAGCATTCAGTGGTCATCAACATCCGATATTCTCTGAAAATGAGTTTTTAGGAAGTGCACCACTGAGTAATGCTCAAGATATGAACCATTTCTTTTTTAAATATTAGTAATGCTTAAATATTAGTAATGCTGATTAGTAAGTAAATGCACTTGTACTTAATCAAGAATCTCAATTTTATTCAAGTGTACGTCTCAGAAAAAAAATGTACAAAGAAAGTTATAAAATGGTAACATTGAATACTTCAACTGAATTAAGATTGCATTGGTATAAATGTTTATTATACCCGTTACTTGTAGAGGAAAAGGGTATACTAGATTCGTTGAAAGGTATTTAACAGGCAGAAGGCAACGTTTGTTGGCCAGGATCAATTGCCATGTCCGTCCGTCTGTCCGTATGAAGGCCTAGATTTCAGGAACTATAAAAGCTTGAAAGTTGAGCATGAAGCTTAGACGCAGAGACATAACGCCCACAAACCCGCCAATACTGCCACACCCACTGTTTTAAAAATGTGTTTAAATATTTGTATTTTATATTTGTCTTTTTAATTTCTATCGATATGTAAAAAAAGTTTTAGCAGCGCCTACTCCAACGCCCTCAAACCGCCCATAACCTCACACTGAAATATTTTTTCAATTTTTAAAAAATTTTTATTCCAATTTCAATCGATATTCTCACTCCCACTAGCTGAGTAACAGGTATCTGATAGTTGAGCAACTCAACTACAGCGTTCTCTCTTGTTTTTAGAATAAACCTATCCATATTACTTCTGCCCAAAAGGCAGATACTCTAGATGCCAAGATTGTTACTATGTTAACACCTAATCTTATCGGATGATAATTCACGAGTATAATCCGCACATGTGCGAAAATATCGAGCCAGAAGCACAGAGGCACATTTAAGAGATCCACGGAATGAGTTTTGAAGTCGCGCTCGGCCGCGAGTTTGGCTTTCTTTTCGCCAGAGCGCGCTCTCTTTGAAGAGAGAGAGAGAGGAAAAGAGAGAGACCGGCTGTTTTGAGTACGAGTTACGTGTAGTGGTAGTGGCAGTGATATGGCAATGGCATTCGCATTCTGGCCTCTTTCTAATCACTAGAAAAGCATTCGCCTGGGAATCTGAATCTCAATCGGAATCGGAATCCTTATCCCATTCAGCCATTCCATGTCCCTATACATACACACATATGTAAGTTGGACAGCGGCGTACATAAAGCGGCGAGAGAACAGCTTTTAGCTTTCGGAGCGATCGAGATCGCAGATTGCTTGGCGGTACGTACGGCCGCTACCAAGTGCGGATCGCCGAGCAGTGTTCAGTCCGCAGCGGGAACTCAAGCGAGCCGAAACGAAACATCGCCAGATACAGATACATATTCTGTGGTTCGCAGCACTTGGTCCATCGGCTCGTTCTCGTCCGCTTCGTTTATTTACGCGCGCGCGTTAGAATTAGCCAACTGCTTGAGTTCCGTTTCGTTTGTAAAATTACTCCAGTTCTGGTTCCAGTTCCAATTCGAAATCGAAATCGAAATCTAATTCCATATACTAGTGTATCCTGGCCAGCCATGTTGGCCAGATAGCGACAGCGACAACGACAGCGATAGCGATAGTATGCGAAGCAATCGGCGCGTTCTTGTGAACTCTGACATGGTGCACAGTTGTGGGACAACCTTCGCCACCGAGAAGTTTGCAAAAATAGTCACTGGCCGAAAGCGAAAAGAAAGCCAGAAACGCAGAATGCCAAAGGTGACCAAAGGTGACCAAGTTAATGGTGCAGCTCGAAAGTGAATGCAATCGGCGCGATGTGTGAAGTTCAAGCTTAACATTGGCCAGCCACGAATAAATTCTGTGATTCGGCAAAAAGATTCATCATGAGATCGTACATAGGCTAGAGTGGTAGTACTAAAGTAGTTTATCTAGCTAATCGCAGCCATAAGTGTGTGAGTCGTTTTAATACCCACGAGCCGTAGCCACAGCCGTAGCCGTAGCTGTTCGTAATTTCGCATTTTTTGGCGGGTGCGGTGCCCACGGCAACGGAACGAGACTGTCGCATTTCAATTAACAAAATAAGCAAAGAGCCAAAGAGCCAAAGAGCCATAGAGCCAACATAAGTGTAAAGATACATATACGAGTATCTACAAGATATATGCACACACATATTGCCGCACATACGCACTGTGGACTTTGCTGCTCTTTCGCGCGCATTTTTGCACGTGCCATTTGCGATTTGGGATTCGGGAGATTGGATTTGGGAGATCGCTATCTTATCTGGTCATCGCCATCGCCATGTCGGATGCCGGTTCACTCGCTGCGCCCGCTGGCGGCCAGGAGGTCGAGTGCCATCGTCTGCTGTCGGACTTGCCCGCCTTCGCGTATCCCAGCACCACACTGCGCTCCACCACTTCCGGTCACAGCACACGCACGAATAGCACCACCGTGTGCGAGTCTCCCGGTGCAGGGGATCGCAGCTCATCCTCCCCCTGCTCCGCCTACTCCAACGCCTCCAATGCCTCCGATGATGACGAGGATGAGAGGGATGATCGTGCCCTGGAGCGCTGTCTGCGGGGGACGACGGACGACCTTGGGGAGGCCGGCCTGCGGTATTCGCTGAAAGGACCACCGCCGGAGCTCTACTCGGCCAAGAAGGACTTCATCAGCAAGGGACCGCTGCTGGGCAGACAGGTAGGTCCTAAATCCGAGTTATGTGCATAACAAATAAATATTTGCAGCGGCCTAGTCCTCCGCATCGAATTTCGTGGGCTGATCGAATTCGCAGACCGGGATTTTTACGATTTTTCATTTATTTGTGTTTGTATTCGTCTTTGGATTTTTTTTTCTACTTTATCGAAATCGACTGGGCAAGCGAAAACCAAATTCAAGTTAATTTATTGCATTGATTCCACATCGATGTGTCGAGTTCTTTCCTTTCTTTTATAATTTCGGTTGATTTGTCGATATTTTGGTGTGCTCGTCTCGTTTTGTATGCCGCATTGTTTTATTTCATTTCATTTCATTTTTTCCGCTTTTGCCGCATTTGCCGCTTCTCTGGCTCTCTATTCGATTTTGATTAAATGCCACTGGCGACACAAAGAAAGCGACAACCACCACAAAGCGTTGACCACCACCGCATTTGAATTCACACGCCTCACTGACCACCACGGAGTACTCGCACACCGGCCCATTCGGCAGCGGAAAAGCAGTGGATCCCGAGGTGGATTCGATGTGATTCTCGGCGACCTCACCGTTCGACAGCTCCAAACCGACTGAAGGAGGCAACGTGTTCGGCGCACATCGATCCAAATGCAAGTGCGTGTCCACGCAATGGTGCATCTATGCATCCACTTGACTCTGGTCAACAAAGCACTCCCTGGACAGCTACTATTCAGCAGCCACTTCTTCTCAAGCTGACTCATAATCCACTCACCCATCCCATCCATCCATCCATGTGCGTCAGACAGGGACTGCTGATATGTCGGACGTGTGTTTCCGCCAGGTTGCCGTTGCCGTTCTCGTTCTTGTTCTTGCTCTGCAGCAACACTTTTCGGGAAAGCGAAAGATTCTGCATCATGTCCCACGGGAGATAAGAGATTTGGAAACCCAGTTATCTAACAGAGATAAAGAACGAAGACGACCCTGTCTGGATGACACTGATATTACCACTAAGCCTATTGGGAACGAACGGTTTTTGCCCATTAGTGAGTGGGGCAGCAGACGAATTTAGATGCAAATTTCAACAGTTTCGAAAACATTTACAAGTTCGGCGGGAGGAAGTGGAATTGCAATTACACGAGCTGCGTGGAAAGCGCACATAACTACGATTTACAAGGCTCGACAAGGTGCGAAAAGCGTTCGTTTTGGGACGTGACAGCAACAAATATGGAAACATGCCTAGAACACGGCTTACTGGCTAACTGACTTACTGGATAACTGACTTACGGGCTAACTGACTTACTGGCTAACTGACTTAATGGCTAACTGACTTAATGGCTAACTGACTTAATGGCCAACTGACTTACAGGCCATTAGAATTTTATCAACGTCCGCTGGGCGGGCAATGTAAAATTTGAAAAACAACACGATCCCCCGGTCCACGAATACATAATACATACTACATAATGATAGGTATGGGTGCGGGCTGGGAAGTCTGTTGGCCCGACCGCCACTGATAACGGGCCATGTGTGGCAACGTAACCCCCTCGGGATCGAATGGGAATGGCTTTGGGAATGGTTTTGGGATTCGGAATGGGAATGGGATGTACTGCTGGTGGTTGGGCGTGACTATGTCTATGGATCGTATATATGCACATCGGATGGCTTTCAGAAGCACATGAATAATTGTGACATATTCAGTGCGGTGCGGTTCACTCGTTGCGCTGCTGTGAGTGAGTGTTTCGAAAATAGATTTTCTAATTTTTCGAGTGGCGCCTAGAATCTGACAAGTCGGGAAATACTTGCCTGTAAGTAAGTACGGCGACCGCCTGTATTAGAGTGCGCCGTCCAATTTGTATTTCGACGATGAAATTTGCACAATGTGTAGAATTTGAATATTTATTTTCTTGCTTTTTGTTATTGTTTTGTTTCGCCTTTTGTCTTTTGTTGTATATTTTTTTTTTGATTCGCTTTTTTTTTTTATTTTGAGTCGTACGTCGTCGCTTTGCGCGTGTTTCTCTGTCCCAGCGGCTTCTCGTTATTCATTTTGTCTTCAATTTATTTCGTCTACTTTAAATAAAAACATGAAAGGAAACTAGTTGCGGCAAGCCGAAGCTTACATACCCTTGCAGTAATTACATATATGCTTAAGAACTTATTTTTAATAAATTAACGAATGATACAGTTGTCCGATTTTGACCAAATTAAAACCGAAATTCAATGTTGTAAAATAACTGGCTTGTACCAAATTAAAACAATTATTAATCGAATTACTTCTTCATTAAGATAGTCATTTTCTAATACAGATCTTATGACAGCTATTTGATATAGTCATCCGATTTTGAAGTAGAAGCAAAAGGCCACATATACTGATTAAAAGTCTTCTTTACTGCGTTGCAAAATGCTGACTGCAAGCGACATACCCCGTGCAAGGGTATAATGATGAAAATTTGAAGCGTTCATTGACACTACGTGAAATAAGAAAAGCAGAGAAAAGAAGTCTGAAATGCTCAATTTGTCAGTTGCCAAGAAAGTACCACTCAATATGTGGGTGTTGTCGAATATGCGATGAGTATGACCAACCATCCATCCATCCATCCATTTATCCAGCCAAAACTAGATGAATAGCACCCGAAGACTTAGAAAATCGAATTGTAGCCAACGATTAATGATCGTAAGATATTCAGCTCGCCTCCCAGTGATTAATGCCACACATAACCATTCCGTATGCCGATTCTCATGCAAATGAGTAGGGCGTGTCCTTGCAGCCCTTTGGTTTGTCGGTTGGGATGGGGTGACAAATAATTTGTCGGAATATAAATGCCGTCAGAGAATAAAAAAAAAAAAAGCCACAAGCAGTAACAAAAAGCCGCGAAGCAATTTCAAGTAAAAAGGCCAGAAAACGACCAAATCATTTTAGGTGTGATGCCGGGGCGTGACTTTGGGGTGCTGTGCTTATGCTTTAAGCTGGTTATTTTGAATTTAATACAATTTTTTTCGCCAAAAGATATATACGTGATCTGCATGCAAACACTTCTGCGAAGGCCCGCATCCCCCCCAACCGCCCCTCCCCTTCCCATGGGAAGCCACCCACGTTCATCACAAGAGCAAAGTCCCAAGTGCTCATTTTCTAGCATACGAAAACTGTCAAAACGATGAAAAAATGCTTATAAAAATCTTTGAAAATATTTTAAGGAACAGCGTCGACGCTGGCATACTCTTCGCTAATTTCTGAATAGCTAAAGACGTTTTAAAAGTAGAATATCCCTTTAGACTTCTAAGCTAACGACTACAAGCCACCTTGCTTATAAATTAATCATTGGCTTACAGGTAATCATATTTGTATTGTTCACCCGCCCAATTAATTACATCCAAGCCATAGGAAGTGTGTAGGAAAACAGCACCAAGGCATTCCACGGGCTGTCTAGTGATTGCTCATTTTAATTAATTCCTTTTTAATTTATCAGTCAAGATTAATGATAAACATGTTCAATCTGGCTAGGAGTTGGTTTCGGAAACCGAATTCGGCGTTGGCCCAGCCGGGGTTTCTGTGTTAATAATTTAAATATGGATTTTAGCGGCCTTTTTCGGCGGGGTATTAGCATAATTGGGGGCCAGTGTCCATCCCCGGCTGCCGAGCTAATCCACTCAAGGCGAAAACACCTCTAATAATTACCTGTCCAATTTTTCTTCACATTCTGGTGAATCTGCTCAATCTGGTGATTTTTCTATTGATTTCTATATTTTTTTTGTATCTTGTGTGCGAGTGTCTCTGCTGCTCGCAGGTCGTGAATGTGAATGAATTTTTTAACAAATTATTTGGATATTTTGGGAAATACAAATTTGTTTAACTGACTGGTGGTGGGCTTACATCAAAAGGCCAGAACCGCCCATAGAGCACAAGCTGGTTTCATCTCGTCTTGATTGTCTTCGGGGTCCATCCAATGCTTTATTTGGTGTTTAGTTTCTGGTCTCAGCTCAGCTCAGCTCAGCCCCATCCCTAGACCCACAGACTTGGTCGACTTATCTGGCCGTTCCGCGGGCCTATCTTAATGATTTCTTATTTATTTGCTGCCATTTGTTGTGAGCCGACTTATCGCGTTTGTGGCCATTTGGCGATGGAGATGGAGCGTGTAACATCGCTTTACATAAGTCCATTATATTTTATTTTTAACGACACTCTTTTAATTATTTGGCCCCGCCGGTGGCATCATCGCTCCCATCTTCACGGTCAAGGCAAATGCTGGATCATCATCGATACTGTTGCTTTGCATATAAATTTGGGACTCCAATTTGGATTCAGATGCGTATTCAAACTCGGACGAGACAAGACGTGGAAGTGGACGGACTCTTTGGGGCGGTGCGTCTTTATTCATATGCTAAACTCTTCTGAATTCAGAAGTCAGAAGTGGCTTAGCCGGCCGACGGGCTCGGCACTTATTTGAAAGCCATTTGGAAACCTTGGGGCATCATCGCTTTATCATCGCAGGCGGATGGGTGCAGCATAAGCTGAACGCAGTCCGCGATCTAAATACTCAAAATACTCAAAATACTACAAAAAGAAGAAGGTTCCTTAATGGCATCGCCAGTTTTTTTGCGTATTGTTTTATTACTGTTCCCTCGCTTCCTACTGCTTTTTATTAATATTTCGATTTCAAGGAGGAGGCATTCCGATATTTGCTGCGATTTATATGTGTCTGCTGAGCCTTTGTTTCGATTCCCCGGAATTAGACGAGGCATTGCGGTTCTTCAGCTTCGATCTATGCGGGGTGTTGTTTATTTATGGCATAGTATGGTGTGGCATGGTATTATATACTCATTCATTTGGGGGGGTCATGATTTATTGGACTAGTGATGTCGTTGTGATGGCACATCACGTATACGCCCAGTGGTGCCATGCAGTTCCCGGCCTGCAAAGCCTCACAGAGTTCAGCAGAAATACGCAGCCCTCTTTATTCTGGGAACGCCGAGCGATACCTGACATATATAAATACAAGCTATAATCGCATTATTGCCACACGCCCTCCGTTGGCCAAAATCGAATGTTACCATCTTGGCCGCAGGGCATTTGCCTAACGGTTCCGGCCACTTAGCGGCAACCAAAGACAAAACAGACCGCCGCCATTTGCATAGAAAAACTATTCAAAGTCATTACTAAATCAACCTGTTTTATGTGTTATTTATTAACATTTCAGTGTATGAAGTGATATGGAGTGAAAGATTCAGGCAAATGTTGTAATAAGCAGATAACAAAGCAACTTTGTTGTTTCTGCAGTATCTCGTATTATGATGCAGTTGAGTCAGGGTAGGCTTGTTTTGCTTATAAAGCTATATTCCAGCCATGAACTAAGTACTATTACACACTTTATATTACAGTTGCTGAGTTGCTGAGTTGGTGGCCTTTCCTCGACGACCACACACGTGGTTATCGCAAGTTATCAAGAACTGCGAGCCTCCATCTCATTGAGCTGGCAGGTGATGTAGGGGTGTTAATTTGCAGTGACAGAAGTGCACGTCACGGCAAATTTGGTGTTTACCCAAATGCTTAGCAGCGAAGCTGTAAGCAGTAAGCTGTGGATACTCAGAAGGAATGGTGTATTTGCATAGAGTGTTTCTTGATCAATAGCAACTACATCACTCTTTCAAAATAAAGCGCTACGAAAGTGTTACTTTCGATTTCAAACACTGTGAGTCTTTGGCTATATTTTCGCGTTATATATACGCCTTTTATTGTTATGACTTTTATTGGTGCCGCATGACAAAGTTTAGCACAATAAAAAATCATGTTTATTGCTAAATTATGTTATGACAGTCTTCTGTGGGGAGTGCGATTCTAGTTTCGCGATATGCCTGACGGCATTTTCATATTGGCCGGGCCGAATGTTGTGCTACTTGCTATTCGATCCTCGTTCTTTTCCATATTTTTTTCACAATTTTTTCCGTGTACCTAAAGCCGCTGTACTGTATGTGAGTACTGTATGCGATCGATGTGATCTGCAAACGATCTGCGAGGCATCGCTAATTAATGCTGGTAGCAACAAGTTCAGCTCCCTTATCTGTAGTTCTGTATTTTATTTGAATTTCATTTTTTTTTTGCTTTTTGCCGGTGAGCTGGGGCTTGAGTTCCATGAGCTGCGGCACGTTGGCGTGTTCTATACTATATAATATACAATATTCGGCTCAGCTGTTCGACTAGACAAACATGGATTTTGTTTCTTTTTAAAACATTAAACAGACGTTAATGAAACGCTTATGCTTTCTATTTTTGGCGGCACTCATGAGCTGATAAGAGTATTGCTGGAAGTGAATAATACTATATTTCCCAACCCCTTTGGAAATATTCTTGGTATTTTTGGGATAGCGAGAAAAAAAGCTTGATTAATTACTTGTTTGGACCGCCGTTTTTCACATCCATACATTTAACATTTAACATGTACTGAGTGAACTTGGCCCGTTCTATTTATTGTTTACGCAAGTGCACTTACCCATATGTTGAAACAATTATATATTTTTAACACATATGTATGTACATTTGCCGCTGTGCCGGGCCAATATTGCCCATTTTGTTTTTATATAAAATGCATATACTCGTACATAGATACATACAAACGAAATATGAAATGCTACTTGCGCAAATAGGAACATGAGCAGTGTGATGCTCGAATTCCTGCTGCCAAATAGCCTTTTGCAATTAATACAGCGGGATACAGCCAGCGTGTGTGGATGAAAATCAAATTTAAATTCAAATTGAAATTGAAATTGAAATGAACCCCCCCAGTCATAACATCATATCATGCACTGTCTTATATCGTAAAATCGTACAATTGTATATTTGCACAAACGTTGCTTAGCATTCGCTTCTTTTTGCCAGGGGCAAAATTCAGCCTTTGCCGTAAAGATAGCGCGTCATAGTAAAAAACGAAAAAAAAGCAAAAAATAAAGCATTCAAAATGAAGTGTAAAAGTGAAAAAACCTAAGCACCCCTATTAATTTTAGCACTCCAGACAATTGCCACAAATTTTGGGTAAAGCAGGCGTGTCAATTGCTGTACAATATAAACAAATTACTGTTGGCGGTAACTACTTTAACCGTTTTTCGCTGCCGGCAGCCAAACTCAGGCGTGAATTTGTCAAATGATGGCCGAAAATGCCACTGGTTCGCACAAGCTGCCGCTAGGTGGCTCAGCCAATAGTGTATAGTAGCGGAGTAGCGGTGTAGCGGCAAGCTTTTAACGTATAATTACGATTGTATTCGCATTCGCCATCGAATTAGTCGCTTTTGCCAATGCGAATATGCACATGTGTACGTAAATATATGAATTACCCGCTCCCTGCCACGTTATTGTACAATTAGTTGTATTTATGCTGCTGCTTGTTCGTCGACGGCTGTCGCTGTCTGTCGTACAATAATTAAACGACCATTAGGCGTATTTAGCGCACTGCTCCGAAATTTGGGTCATTACCAATGGCCAGAAATCAGCCCAAACAGAGCCATACCAAGCCACACACGTGCTGGCCGTCGATCAGATGTGTTTATTGTTTATTATTTATTGTGATTACGATTATGATTATGCTATTGTGGGCCGTCGTCTATCCGCCTGTCCACTCGTCTATCTGCCCACCACCCACTGGCCAAATGCATCTGGTCTTTATATGGATTATGGAACTAATAATTCAGAGCCTGCTGGCCGCCAAAACGATTTGCATCAAAATGCACAGCCAGAGCAATAACAGCAATAACAATAACAATAACAATCACAGAGTTAGAAGGCGAAAGTCGGCGGCTGGTACAATTAGCAGCTGAATGGATCGATGGTTATCCTCGAAGTGATACATGATAAATGCAATATAAATAATGTGGTGAGGCCTCAGAATCTAAAAATATAGGCATTTATAACCTCCATAAATCATGTTTATCTTTAGGCGTTAGTACACACGCTTCTTTCACGACCTCTTCTCATATTCACATTTTATACAAATGTTTTGGATACGGTAATGCTCATGCTATCCTCCATATGTAATGCCTATTACTTGCAGTTTGAAGTACCAGGTAGCGAGTAGTCGATATTGGAGTGGGAGCTCCATCTGGTTTGGAAATATTGAGGCGTGCGTGAAGAATTCGAGGCGTGGGAACTCCGTGGCTGGCTGGGGTTCTCGATTCTCGACTCTCGATTCAGAATTCGCGATATGGCATCCGCAGTTCTGAATGAACGTGGCCGTAAGCTGGAGTTGCTCTTTAGCGCCAAAAAGCGAGGTTGTTTGCCCGGCTTTTGGCCCCAGGGCGCCTGGCCGTGTTTATGGGCTCACTGACAAACTGACAAACTGGCAAACTGACAACTAAACGCAATTATGACCTAATGAAATCGGCGATTGGGATTGGGAAAAAAGAGACAGCGCCCGAATAATGAGAGCTGCCAACGCCCCGCTGAACTCGCGCAGAAACAGAATTAATTATTGTTAACCGTAACAGTTTTTGTTTGTAAACCTGCCAGGCATGTGTCAAGGAAATTGGGTCAAAAATCGCTGGCCCAGGGCACCAGAATCGCAGTGTCCGCAACAAAAAAAAAAAAAAACGTGTCCGCAAAACGAGGAAACTCGTTTGAAATCGAGAAACTGCGAAGCGGAGTGAAAAGACTTGGGGCTGTTTGGATACAGGGTATCCACTATCCACTATCCACCCACAAATGAGCGCTCTTGTTCAATTTGTCATGCCGAGCGTGACAATCGAATAGGCAATCAATCGATCGGCCCTGCTAAGTAGATTGATGGCAGAGCTAAGCCAAATTAGAAAAATTAGAATAAGAACGTGGTAGCCCGGCTGGAATCGTTGGGGGTCATAAATACGCGCGGTTAATGAACGCCGTTTAGCGGCAGACAATGCAAATCGGCAAACAAATGTCAGGCAGTTAAGCACATTTGTATGGATACTGCGATCCATTGATTTCGCAATCCATGGCTCTGCAAATCGATCGATCGATCCATCGAATGATACGATCGCTGTATCGATGGTGGAACCTTATAATCCGGTCTTCGAGCAGATGTGCGTCGTCGAGAGCTGTGCACACACGGCTGTGTGGCACACCTTCTGATTAAGAGTGGCCAAGCGACGCTGGTGAGGATCGGGCCAACTATATAGTTACTTGTGAAACTATGGCACCATGGCACTATGGCAGCATGGCAACATGGCACTACCCACTAAGAAAACATCGTCTGTGACTAAGTTCGAGTATGTGGGTCTGTTTGCACAACAAGAGCATGTGTGTACGTGCACACACCGCTCACCGCTTCGCCTTTCAAGTACATCAACCTCGAGTGGATCTCGTTGGCTTGCCAAATAGAATACACTTGTGCCCCCAGCCGATCTCAGTAATTATTATTACGAGTATGCATAAATATCAATTCGCCTCTATAAATGCCTTATTCGATTGGGTCACAATGAATCAAAGCCTTCGCTTCGACTGCACTGGTTAGCCCACTTGCCAGTCAAGCTACCAAATTGGTAGAAAAGACGATTCAAATCGAATGTATTCGAATCGATAGACAGATAAAGTCGAAGTGGTTCCATTTGCCAAATTTGCATGAAGATCTCCAGCAGTCGCTCCTTTTCTGTGCTAAACTGCGTGCAATTAAAATTAAAGCAATTAAATTTAAGTTGGTCTGCCCCATTAATAATACATTTCGGTGGAGTTTTTAAAAATCGTTTCCTCATTTGTCGCCGAGGTCGTAGTTTCCGGAAGCCTAAAAGCACCCTGCCCTTTTACAGAGTGCTCACAAATCGCTTGGGGACGCGAACGAAGATGGGTGTACCGAATCTCTGAATCTTACGCCTGCCAGCCCGAAAAAATTCGGTGAGGAAAACCATCTGCTCCCCATAATTATCGGACTCTAGAATTGGCCAATCGAGTTTGGTTCTTGTAAACATGTCAAAGTGAAAACAAACTAATTGCCTGAGCACATCCGACAGCTGCGCGAATCTGTATCTGTATCTGTACTTAAATCTCATTCGATCTGCTCCACATATAGTTTATATGTAATATATGACTACAAGGCCACGAGATTGGATGACCAAACTTTCATAATTTGAATGTCAAGAGCGTTAGGCGCTGACTACTTGAACAGATGCTGCCAAAAATTTAGATCAAATTTAGGAGGACGGGGCATTAATTTTGATGGCTTCTAATTGTCAGAAATAAAGACGGCCTTTTAATGGAGTCCACAGATCTCGCATCTATTGAATACCGAGAATTTCGGCATATCATCCGCGCCACTGGAGCTGTTAGATGATTCTTGTAAAACGCCTTGCTTGCCGGAGCCGAAGCGTACACAGATACAAATAACAATGGCAATTTCAACACATTTTGATGAGAACTGTCAAAAAAATTAAGAAATTCCAGCTGTTCAGCTGTCCAGCAGTCCAGTGGCCATCAGCGCCATCGACGTTCCAGTCTTGTTGCCGTCCGCTCGCCTAGTTAATGAATATAATCTCTTTTGATGGATTGAACCGTCGCCCCAAAAGCCCAATGCCCAACCTGACCAGGCCCAAAAACCAAAAACCCAAACCCAAACCCAAAGCCAAAAGCCTCAAAACGCGGCTTTCAATGGCCAACTGGCAACTGACAACTGCCATCGCCATGAACTTGGCTCAGTTTTGTCTCTTTTCCCATTTTTTTTCTCGGTTCAATTCATTGTCTTTGTTGTGGGCCTTTTTTTGTTTCTCGTGCGTAATAATATAATACGAAATATTTATTAATTTTTATGGTTTATATTTTGTTAATTTCTTTTCGGACCGTAATCAGTGGCGAGAAGTGTCGCACCGGTAATCATCAGCAGCTTTTCGCAGCTGCTCAAATTTGTGAGATAAGTAAGCGCCTACTTGCGGATACCCTATACTTTTTATTACTCCCTGTCATTTAGCGCAATCAGTTTAACTGCTCGATCAGCTTGGCTTAATTAGCTCAGCCAACGATTGTCATTTTTGGCTATCAGCAATTAGCCAATTGGGCAGTTGAATAATTTGGCATTTAGAGTGGACCTTATCTGATCCTTTCGCTGGCTAATGAAATATTTAAAAAACAAATTCCTAAGCTCTTTGCATTTTTATAGCCACACAGTTCCGGTCCAGAAGTTTGGGCCAGGGCACTTGCCAGACTCAATTAACTTGGATCTTATCGAGCAGCGTGCTCTCTCAGGGAATCCGCCTTATCGATGGGTTCTGGCAAACCAGTTTTGCCCTCTCGAGTATTCCTAACCTTTTGCTGGCCCTCTTGGCTGCCAAAAAAATAAAAAACCGTGTGGCTGTCATTTCGCATTTGCTTTGTGGGCGCAAACGGAGATTTAATGAAGCGTTAATAAGTACCCAAACAGGCCCTTCAGGCCATCCACAGCTCCAGAGCCACAAAGAAGGGTCTTAAATACCCCATATCGACAATGGCTGGATGGCAGTTCAAATGTACAGATGTAGGTTCCCAACTCTCTGGGGTCTGAGGTACTGGGCACTGGGATCTTACTTTTATGATCGCTCTGACGTTTGCATATCCCAAGATACTTGCTGTGGTGGAGAAGTGTGTAGTATAGTATGTGGGGTATACAAACAGCAGGCCTATTGCCATTCCATGCTGAGCTCGGGAATTCTTAGATCCATCAAATCCATTCAGTGTTCTCATTAGTGTTTGTACAGTTGTTGTAATTAAGAGCGGCGAATGCTGTTATTTTTTTTTTTTTATTTGTGTATTCATTCTCGGGCACAAAACTTCTTCAATCAGACGCCACGAACCACGTAATTATTTCAGCCCATTTTTCATTAAAATGTAATAATTCATTAGGGTATTATAAACAATGTGTGCGACCATCTGAGTATCGAATATTGCAGACGATGGCGACAGCGCCCTTACTTCTCTTGCTCATGTTGTGCCCATGTTGCTGCTGCTGCTGCTGCTGCGGATCTTGCTGCTGCTGCTGCGAGTCTTGCTGCTGCTGCTGCTGCTGATGCTCTTGTTGTTCTCGCTGGAGCAGCAGCTGTTGCCGCGGCACAAAACCAGCATCTGCGCCATCCGCCTGCCACCAACACAAGTGATCTTTCAGTCGCTCGCGTGACGCAGAGCCGATCATATTTGCCTGCTCCTCCTACGCAAAGCAAGTCCACTGGATTGAGGCACTGTGGCTTGTACCCACATTCACCCACACAGCAAACAGGCTGTCTGCAGAGCAAGGACCTCCTGATTTGTGGCAAGGCTTGGCCGCTTAAACGGCTTACAAATTGCAGTATCGCAGTTTAGTGAACCCGAAGATCGCGAGTTTGTTTCTTGTGCGTTGTGTGGCATTGTGATTGCAGAATGGAGTTGCGCCTGCGCGACATTTCAGTGCTAAATCGGTGGGCACTGAGCGCTGTAACACAGTGAAAACTCCTACCAAAAAAAGGACAGTGAAAAGTGAGAGATTTAAGAGTGCAAAATCAACTAGAAACGATGTACAATAAGATGGTGATTTCGAGTGGGGATTTTCCCCAGAGAAAACAGCTGAAAGCAGCTCCACCGACGCCTTTCATCGCGATCATTAAGGTAGGAGGCAAGTCCGCCACAGTTGTCATAAATTGGCTACTTGGCCGACTCTCTATTAATTTTAATAGTGGCCATTGGCCAAGTGGCGACCTCAATTGGTGGCCCATAAAATTGCCTGCCACAATGTCTTAATTTGAAAGCTACGAGTAAAGTTGCTAGGGAATTTATGCTCTCTTTAACGTGCAGCATAGAGTTATTGCCTTGTTTTCAACTTTTGCCAGTAGTTTCAGCAATAAAATGTACTTTAAGTGCCTAATTATGATTTGATATGCTGCTAATTGGGAAATCATAACAAACAAAGCCATATTTAAGAGCTTTTTTATTGGGGCATTCGCCAATTAGTGGGCTAGCATCTAAGATCATCGACCAAAACAATCGTATAGCTTCAGAGGTGCAATAAGACAAGAGATTCAAAGGCAACCAAGTTGGCGAATTCGTCGCTGGCGGAGCCAGTTTCATAAAGACAAACATCTTTATTCTCATAGATATACTTGTATATAGCTAGCTATATACAATATATCGAATTAATGTCACCGATTCAGGGACAATACCATAAATTAGAGTTAATTTGAGTGCGAATAACCCAGTGGAAGCTAGCGAAACCGCTTGCATAATAAATTGCATACTTCCTGGAAGACCAGTGGTCCGTCCACAGCCCTCGAGAGCAACGCACCCACATGTCGGATGGATCTGAGAATTATGGCCTCATGTCACAGATCGCGGGCGAGGCACGAGCGTACATGCTCGTATCTCGGAGGCATGTGGCAATTAGAGCCAAAAAGCGGAACAACATCCACGATGGCAATTTTGCGAGAAAAGTCCCCGAAATTTGTCAGGGGCGTACCGATTTCATTTGGTCATAAATTCACACGAATAGGGCAGGGCTGCGGTGCGAACTTAACGAGCCAAGACGAGATGGTCTCTGAGATAGACACTCCCCAAGATCCCAGTCCAGATCCATGCCGCACTTAAGGATCCCAGACGTGAAATTAGTTTGCCGGCCACCAATTGAAACTACAAACTTTTCCACTTTTCCGCTTTTCCGCGTTTTCACAGAGGGTCAAGTGCAGTGCGATGGCCAGTGGGCGCCAGAATTGCTGAGATTCTTCCTCTTGAAAGTGAGATATTTTCGTAATTGGCATCGCATTTATCAGATTGTCAAAATCCGTTGCAGATGGTTGCAATCGAGCACTGCGATATTATTAGTAGTTGGCCCAGTGCAACCTGCCAAGAAAAAGGGAAGTGAGCTAACTTTGCATAGCCGAATTTTATATATCCTAGCATTTCGAACAACATCGAGGATTTATGCATATTTGGCAGCAGTATTCAATAGTCTTGTAATTATTATACAATTTAAAATTGTGTTGGTAAACTTATAATCAAAGTTAAAGTGCATATGAATGAAGCTGAAATTCCCATTGAATGTATTCGGTTTTTTTTTTGCATTCTTTGAGAGTTCTTGGTAACAAGCCAAGGCAACAAAAATTCTACCTATAAATTTTCAATTATTCCTGCATCTGTACGACCCACTACGTTTATAATACCCCCTGCAAGGGTATGCAAATAAGTCAAATAGAAAATAGAAAGCATATTAGAGAACTTATGTGCGTCTTGCGAACACGTATAAAATGCTATTCTAAAATTATTTGCGAGAGAAAGAACTTTCGGCTAGAGGTGGGTGCGTGAATCTCTGGATTCCTTGGCGAGGAAAAGCGAATGCAGAGCTTTTCCACCCAAAAGAGCTCGGCCATCCCATCGAAGATCCTACACATGCACCCACACACCAACACACCCACAAGCAGCCAAGTTACCTGCTCTCTTAACCTTGTCGATACGCAATCTTTATGGTTGGATCGTTTGTTTGGGCCAAACGCTTGCGCAAAACTAACGCAGAGCAGGAAAATGCGAACAGAACAGAACACACTTTTCAGATTTCGTGAAAACGTATTCTCAGTCTTGTCTCGAACTTCGCGCCAATATCTGCACAACTGCTGAACACGATCGCGGAAATTCACAAATGCCGAGAACTTTGCGAAATATACAACACATATCATAATTCGAGTGGGTTAAATAAAATTGAAATAAATAGATTTCATGCAGTTGTGCAGCGGAAGTGCAAAAATAGAAATATAAAATTGCATAAGATTAATGTGGAATATGTCAATTATTACTGTACGAAAAGCGACGAATTTTTAAAGATTTCTCATTTCGAGTGTACGGAAACATCAAAGTGAATAGAACTATAATTTCGAGCTAGCGAATTAAAGGTATATCATTTTGATATGTTGTAGAAAATATTAATTTCATGTGGCAATCGCTCCTGTAAAATTATTTTCTTTTATTTTCAACGTTTATTTTACAAAGCTAGGCATCAATAAGTTTCAAATAACATTAGCTTGTAAGCAGGAAATTATTATTAACACTAGATAATATCCACATTTCTTTCAACGGCAGGAAAAATGCCAACATTCTCGAATACCATAACTTGTAGCCAATCTTTTCATGCTTCAGAAGAAAACAATTTAGGCATTTTGCTTACACACAGTGCCTACTAAAATTAATGTTCAAATTCTTGAGCGTAAATATTTTTAACAAAATGCCGACAGGCATATAAGAAATCGGTTTTAAATAGATATTTTACACGGTGTGTAGAATCGAATTGAAATTGAAGCAATGTTTATGCCAAACTTTCACACATTTCAGCGCCACTGCAAAAATAAAATCAAATCGAAATACAATAAAAATCGAAAATTAAGTAAACACGCCCTTTACTAAAAATAGTTAGGCCGAGCGAATTTCCGACTCTGTAGGATGTTGGCTGGCCAAAAGAAGAAGGCCAAAATTAATTTGTTAACTTTTTTTGCAAGCATTCAATTCACGTAAGCAAACAAAACAGAAGAGAAATATGCGTAAGGAAAATGGGGGGAAAATAAACAAAAAACGCAAGAACTGTGCTAAAAAAAAATTTAGACAAATGATGAGTGCGAGAGGCTTTGAGGTTAGATTTATGGCAAAATAAAATTTCCAATAGAAAAGTCGGAAAAAAGTCGGAGAAAATGCATGGCATGGAAACGAAGGCAATCGAGGACGCCAATGCCGGGTGCCAAAAATAGCTCAGTCGGTTTTTTCTGAATTAGCCATTTATTTTTTATGTTTATTTTAACATTTTGTGTACTTTCTTTTTTCTCTTTCTTTCCCTTTCCCGTCCCCGTTTCGTTGTGTGTATTTTTGCAAGTAGACAGAAGCGTGTCAGAATTTTGATGTATGTATTTGTTTGAAATGAACTCTTGTGTGCAGCGAATCGAACGTTTGTCGGCTCAAAAAAAGGCCATAAAAACTATGATATAATACATGGCCAGCAAGCAACAACGAGGAAACAATAAAACTGCTTAATTAACCTACCAAAAAAGCAAAAAGCGGCAGCTAAATGCTGAACAAAAAATGCAATTAAAAATTGTGATATATGCAAGGCATAAACAAAAATTATAAAAATACACCAGCAATTTGACAATATATAAAGCAGGCGAAAAAAGAGGCACAGACCAATAAAATATGTATAAAATATGAAAAGTAAGAGTACAAATAAATAGCAGACAACACACTGAAATAAAAATAAATATAAAAATAAAAATAATAACTGTGGCACATGTGGGCCGATCCGAGTGCTTTTGCCTCTGCTTCTGTCTGGGAAATTATGTTCTGTTGGATTTATTAGCTGCGACTAGACATCTCCGGTTTGACTTACGCATCTAGATACAAGATTCGAGATTCTAGTTTCTACATTCTAGATACTTGTGCAAATGTATCAAGATATTTCTCAAGAATTTTCGGCCCCTTAGTGTGACATTCTTCGGGCTTTTGGAATTAGCAGAACAGCCGGCGACGATGCATAAATAAATATTTTGATGACAACATATAAATGAAAACAAACCGAAGGCGTTAATTTTTTGCAAGCATTTTTGAGCCGTTAATAAATAACTGCAAATGTTCCAATGAACGGCCAGCTAATTGGCGGGTGTTAAAATGATATAAATCTGCATTAGCATGGTGCAATGCCACATGTGATAAGGAAGCACTTTTAGGCTCTGCCATGCCATTCTGGTAACACAATAGATTGTCAGCTGAAAGCTTGTAACAAAAAGTGTTAATAGATACATCTTACCTGACAACTACGCGTATGCAAAACAGATACAAAAGACGTCAAGAAAACGTGTCGGAAGTTGCACGACAGCAAACACGTTGATAGTCGCACAACTCTCGTTGAACATTAATATAACATTTGTACGACTACTTGCTACACTTGACCCACGCTCGTGTTTTTCTCGCACTCTTTGTTTCGAGCGGAATTTTATGAGTTATGGCTCGTTTTTGTGGGCCTTTTGCTTCCGTTTATTGTAAGATCGATTAAAAGGAGATCCTCCCACTTCGGCGAGCTCATCAATTTTAATTATCGAACAAATTAATCAGTCGCAACTCTCGCATCATTAAGATTAATGATGCCGGTCAAGCTGGGTGGCAGCCGCAGAAGGCAGAAAGCAGAAAGCAGAAGGCACAGTAACACCAATGCCGCTGGTACGGCAGCCAAATCAGCTGGCAGTACCAACAAATATGCAAATAGCGCACTTGCCTGAACTCGAACTCGAACTTGAGTGTATCGCGAGCTGAAAAGTGGAAGAAAAAACAAAAAAGATTCAAGATCAGGCAGGGGATCAAAAGCGAACCAAATGAGCTGTGGCAAATGTGATTAGAGAGCGCCTATTAATTGCCTGTTTAATTGGAACTCAGATATGGGAACACACGAGGGTTTTCCCCCATCCCCATCCCCATCCACATCCCCATCCCCATCCCAATTGCCCAACAGCCCAATCTCGATTCGGAACCATAAATAATGTCGCGTTTTGAAAAGTGCACTGACCCGACCAAAAATTTTTGATATGCTCAGACATGCAGACGTACTCACATGTGCAAACTGCTTATACCCGCAAAATATGCTCTACTCAACTCGGGCTGATTCATGTGATTCATATGTCCCGTTTTGCAGTGCCTTCGCCATTCGGGGAATAAGTGAAACGGGAATCGCCGCCAAAATCAAATTCATAAATGCATTCGCGGGGGTCAGTGACGTGCCTCAAAAAGTCAGCCGTCAAATGTCGCCACTACTGACGTATCTGTCAGATACAAAATGTCCGATCCTCGGTGCGCCGGCAATTTCGCAGGGATACGCAATGAATTATTTATGAAATGCAGACGAACTGCCTCCGCGATCTGAATGAACTGACAAAGAGACACAGGCAACGCAAACACAAATGTAAAGATCACTGGCATTTCGATTGTTTACACATGCACTAGCGAAATCAGGGAAATGTTGGCATGAAACCAATTTGATACTTTCATTTCATGTCCTTAAGTAAATATGCACTTGAATTCTTATCATATCTGTATGAAGTTTGGTGTAGTTCAGTACGTTATTAATTACACATTTTGAAGTGATTTTTCCACAGTGCAATCCGAACTCGAACTTCACATTGGGCATGCACTTGGAGTCATGGGCATGGTCTCAACTGGAGGCTCTGCTAATGAGGCAGAGTTGGCAGAATGACTGACTGAAGGAGTGGCTGACTGACTGAGTGACTAACTGACTGACTGAGTGGCTGAAGTGAAATACGAGCACGAGCCCAGTTGCTCATGCAAATTTTCAGCGATTAAAAAGCCATAACTTACTGTATCAACGCAAAGCGTTGAGGTTAATTGACAGACAACCAGACAAACTCGCCCAGACACAGAAAAAGATACATGTTCTCGTACAGCCAGGGATAGATAGAGACACTCTACAGGCAGTGCTCTCAAATTAACACTGCACACATAAAGTAAGGCAGCAAATGACAAAATGACAATAATTAGAATAAATGAAGGTTTCGCAAGGCTTTTCCGCATAGCTCGCGGAATGCAAGTGGCCAGACATGGAGCACATGCTCTTCGAATTTCACATCTGCTCCCTGGGCCAAAAAGGTCCCATTGAGTGGAGCATTGAGGCTTCGCCGGAACCGAATTTAATACAAGTCCGAACTGCTGATGGCCATTTCCAGGGAAGTACTCTGGCTTTGAATTCTTCACGCGACTCGGTGTCTTGCGAGATTCCCACAGAGTTGCTTAGTCAGGAGGAATGCGCCGGGAACTGGGTGCCTTTGCCTTTGGTTAATGCACGAAATCGATATGATAGGAATCCTCCCAAGATTGATACGCTTAATTCCTTACATCTTCTTAATGCGATGATTGATGTGGCGCCATTCTGCGTGATCAGCGAAATGCACTTGGCTCCAGCTCTTGCTTTTTATATTATTTTAATGACAAGTGACAGTGACGAAGGCGCCCCCACTTGCGTTTTTAATAAGCAGCGTATCTGAGTGACATTCTGACTGGCAAAATTGTGATCATCCACATTCCAGAACAAGGGAGGACTCGACTATCGGATACCCCGCTTATAAGATCTCAAGTTTCATACGGACGGACAGAAGAATGCCATACGGACATGGCCAAATGGAACTTGCTTGCTATCCTGATTAAGAATATATATAATTTATATGGCCAGCAACACATACTCACAAGCACATACCCCACAGTTTAATAATAATATGAAATTCCAGAGCCCAATTCAAATTGTTTGGTTCTTAAGTTCTTAAGTACAGGCATTCCATGCCATTCCTGACTTTTGGTTCCCAGTTTGGCACCCAGTTGGCTCTCGATGTTGTACTTTGAACCAATCCCCACCAGTCCCCCATAATTCTCAGCGAGCATATAAAATTAATGAATGCTCACCTGTGGGCATGTTTTCTTTTGCCCGCCACAAGCTCTTAATTGCCAGAGCGAATTTTCCAACTCATAATTTCCCGCTGCTGGCATACCTATGGGCCATTTTCCTTTTCAATGAGTCAATGAGTCAGACCATGACCATTTACCTGTGAGTAAGTTTAAGCATTCAGGTCTGCGTGTGTGGCGAAGGAAAATCACATAAACGTCTGACTATTTTCGTTTAATTACCCCAAAATATTTCACTCATCATAACCGCGAAGGTGTAAAAATAGATTTATTGCCATTTATTGACTTGATGAATTAAAATAGCCCTGGCTAATGACTCAAGTCGGTGCGATTAATGGATGTGCACTAGTCCATCCCGCATGCACAGCACGTCAAGCCCCCAAGAGCAGTGGTGTAGATTGAATTCCCTTTTCGGAACGTGGGGGTAATTTGGCCCCCAGCGGTCAGTCCACTGGCGCCCCTGGAAGTGCAATTCATCAAACTGCTCGTTTGGCATTCAATTGGTATTTGTGATCGACTCAACGATCGGCAGTGGGATGCCAGTCAAAATAAACGACTTCGCCTGCAATTTGCCAGCGCATTCTGGATGTCAAGGCGGGGAAGACCCATGCAATATCCAATCAAACTAACGATCGCGTCAACACAATGTTTACACGATGAACATGACGATTTTCATCGGCGCCGTTGACAAGGATGAGTTTGATCATGGACTGGGCTGGGTGCTCAATTGAAATGTCAGACTCGGACTCGTTACTCAAGTGCATAATCAGAGGCAATTAAAAACTGCACTGCCAATGCCAAGCACAACAAGATGTTTAAGAACAATAACATGGAAGCCTCTGTGCCAAACAAAAGCAAACAATATTGTGCTGGCGTTTCAAGTTTATTCACATTTCGCTCAAACACAGTGCCTTCTGCTGGTATTTTATCTACCGCCCGATTGTTTGTTTGTTTCTTAGGATAACACATGGTCAGCCGGCCCGTCAAGGTGGTATATCAATCATATTTACTCACCTATAAAGTACGTTTATGTATCGGATATATCAACCAAGTGCTGCATACACAACGGCGTTGTCCGCGGCAAAAGTGCATCACGTATGCCGTGTGCGCACACCTCGGCTCTTTGTGATATTTTTGAGTTTTGAAATATTTATGAGATGCCCAACAAAGCAAACACTGCCGTGTCATTGACACTGATGGTCGCCAAAGACAAGGACGTCAAGCTGGAGCGTTCAGATTCAGTTTCAGACGGTCGGCGGATCAGGCAAGATCGTAAAGTTAAGCCAAGTGAAATAGGAACTTTTACTAGTTTCGAGAGGAAGCGAAATTCTCGCATATCTGGCATACCTGATGCCAATCGCATTTGTTTACACTCGACGCGGCGATTATTTAACTCAATAGAGCTTTTTAATTTGCAACCTGAGCGAACCACATAAAAAATAAACAACAGGCACGGTTTTCCATGGTTTTGCGCCCCATCTCTGCCCTGCCATGCAATCAACTCACATTCCACCAGTTGCTAGGCCATTTAGGCATATCCACACCTTGTTGCTCGAATGGGCCATCTGTTCTGTGCTGACCACCACCCACCAGACACCACACACATCTTCCACCGGTTTCGCAGAAGAGCCGCCTGCCTTTGAAGTGGCCAGTCGACCAGTAAATTCGCTTAATTTACAGCGTTTTCAAAATCATTGCCCCGAATTTAAATTTAAAACGGTTGCTCCTTGTGCTCTGCCCCCCCAAAATGAAGGGAAACGAAACCGCTTTTAATTGTCATGCGATTGGGGCTCGGATTTCGAGACTCGCTACGGATATGGGAAGGTGTGCCAGGTGCAGAGCCTGTTTCCCACTCCTCGCAGCGGGGATTTCATCTCGGGCTGTCCAAATAAACACGCACACACACTTTGTAAGTGCCGAGGAGAGCAAATAAATATTTGTAATTTATACGTTTCTGGCTGCGTGGGCAACACACCGCAGATACAATAAATAAATCGGGTGTGAGAATGTGTAAGGCTGAATCGAATCGCAAATGCACTACGCCCAGTCAAGGCTCAAGTCAGGAAATGGACACAACGAGTTTGGGAGCCCGAAACCGCAAACCGAGAATTAATGGAAAACATTTAAAAAAATGCATTAATTTAGCAACTAATTGCGGACAAGCCTGCTGCAGCGCATAACAAATGGCCAACTGTTCGCACATTGCACATTGCTCATACGCAGTGTGTGCCCATGGCGAAGCATTGGCTTGTCTACGCTTTTATATCGCACGCCACTCGCAAAAGTGTGCCAAATAAATCAAAAGCATGCCCATTAAAGCATGTATTAAAACAAAACCCGAGTAAACAAACAAAACGGGCCTTAATCGCATGACAAAACAAAGCCCCAATTCCAATGGTCAGGTTACAACTTAATGGGCAGTTAAATCTTTACGATGCTTCTGGGACAAGTGCAGGCTGCACCAACTGCGTCCAACTGAGTCATCCACGAATCCAATCCCATGTGTCCATGTGCCCATGTTACCAAGTTCCCACGTTCCAAAACAAACAAACCGAAGTTGCAAAATGCCGCATATAGATGAATGCCATTATTTTAGCTAATCTCTTGGCTCGTCTGCCCAAGCTTTTTTTCGCTTGCTTCTTTTCTGTGCGCGTTTTATGAAACGAAAGCTAAACAAAGTTGATTATTTTATAGTTTTGAATCAATCGAAATGGGCGAAAATACAAAATACATAAATATATGTATATACACTCGTATATCCAGCGATTTCAAGGTTAGACCGGCAGCAACTGACTTGTGTGGTAGCGCCATGTGCTCCTCCAGCAACATAGGAGGCCGGCGGAGGCATTAAACAAGCAGACCAGCCCGTTCATACCGTTCCGCCCTCCGGATCTCCGGATCTCCAGATCTCCGGATCTCCTGATCTCCCCGGAAAACATATCCACACACTTCAGACGCTGCAAAGAAACACATGGGAAAAGCGGGCGTTGTCCAGCCAGCCAGCCAGTCAGGCGACCAAAATGAAAAAATAAAAAAAAATACAAAAGGAAAAAAAAGAAATGAAGGCTGGCCAGACGGCTGGCAGTGAAGCCAAATGGAAAAGGCATGGAAGCCGGTCTAATGCATTTTGTAGCCCATTTTCAATTAAAAATTTTGCACATTTCTCGTTTTTGGCCAAGGTTAATTGATTGAATTTGCGATGATGGCTTTCAATTGTGAATTTGAAGTTCTATATGCAATTCGGCCAAAGGCTGATTTCAATTTAGATATCCGAATGCACGGCAAATGCATTTCAATGAACTATTACGGCTACGAGTATATACTCGTATAGCACGCGTCTATGCCGTCATATACGGATTTGGATTTAAATTTGGATTTGGATTTCGATTTGGATTGCGATTTGAATTGGGACTTGCCTGTGGACATGGATCCAAGTTCGTGGCGCGTGGGGGATTCACCGGATGACCAGAGTTTACCATTAAAACGATGCAGACTCACACTTTTTTTCCAGGGAAGCGCGCAGAAAATGATTTTATGGCCCTGTTTTTCGCCGGCTGTTTATTGGGGTTTTTGTTTTCGTTTTGGTTTTGGTTTTGCTCTTCGGTTTTGCCATTTCGCATTTCGCGAAATTCAAGGGCCATGCCGCATCCTCTTGTCAAGTCGCGAAAGGAAAATGGGAAAAACATTTCCACGAAATGTTTGCCTGCAATTGAAAAATATTTACAAATACTTTCGCCCCGTCCTGACTAAACGAATTCAAAGTAATTCCTGTGTTTTCGACTAATTGCCTGACTGCAAGCGTTCTCCAGAATATTTTGAATGCTTCAGCTGCAACATTTTGTTTCAATGAATTTCCTATCCCAACTTATAGGCCATCTTTATGCTTCTCTAACCAAATGTAGTAAATTAAGTTATCAATTTTTGTGCTGGCTTAGAAATTTTCAAGCAACAAAATAGTATTTACTCAGAGGCGATTTCGATTTTGTTTGTGGCAGTCACGCATCGCGCATGCATAACAGCCCCATAAAGTGTACAAGTTTATTTACCATTCGCCAGCAGGCACGGTAAACACACGCGCCCCAAATTCTACAAAGTGGAAAAGTTTTGCCAATTTTTGCCAAGTAGGAAAGCCGAAATGCATGTTGCAAATTGCATATAAGGTCGGGGAATGGACTTAAATTCGTATAATTGTGATGGCATTGTGCGAGGATGTAATTCAAATCGATGTACGTCGATCCTATGTCTATGATTTATACCCAATTTGGAGCGGTAAGCTGGTAATTTTGTTTCCATTTGCGGTTTCTAGGTGCGCATGCCCAAAATGCCAATACAAAATCGCGCATACGACGTGTTGCCCAAAAGCAGCTGAACTGGGCGCCAGTTTAGTCGGCCAGCGCACTGCCATTAAGTCATTAAATACAAATTAACAGCAAACAATTACCAGCCAGCATCGGACAGCCACACTCACAGCCACACTCACAGCCGTGTAATTAAGCATACGCCGCGTTGTCTGGCCAGACATGCCACGCATTCGTCGGCTAACACCTCCTAACACCTCCAATAAGAAACTAGCAGCTGAGTTGAGTTGAGTTGAGTTCAGTTGAGGTGCTTTACACGAGGGATCCAATTCGAAGCTGCGGCCTTCACGGGGACAGACTGAACGGCGGCGACTCCGCAGACTCCGCAGACTGTGTGTAGCCACAGAGCCATATAGCCATATAGCCCCACAGCCATATAGCCTCACAGCCAGCTAGCCAGCTAGCCATATAGCCATTGGCATAAGTTATGGCACACGGCGAAATATAAAGCAATCGACTGACACACAAATCGCTTGTTTGTCCGTCCATTCCATATTCCCAGTCAAGTGTAAACAGGTTTTTGTTTTTTTTTTTTTTGCTGGGCAAAGATGTTTCTTCTGCTGCCGACCCATCGAATTGGTCAATTAGTCAAAGCGTGATAATAAATAAGGCCGCGTGGAAGTGAAGCATCCGAAGATGCGGAGAAATCCCAGAACACAATGGTAGCCCCGAAAATAAAGAACGCCAAGGAAATCCATCTGCAGCGGGCTACTTAGCTGCTCCGATGAGGAGGCACGCATCAAATGAGGCCATTTGCATATTTATATGGCGTATGTTGTATTTATAAGAAACAAGTTAATAAGCAGCTCTCCCCATCGCATGCATAAGTAAGCCAGCGAGAGATAAAGCGCAGATCAGCCAGAATGGTGCTTTAATTAAATACTTTAAGTGTATGGATATCTTTTTGGGCATCGCGGCATGCGCGATTTGCATTGCAAATTGTGCACAGGCATTTAAGTATGGGATGAAATTTATGATAAGCCTCACACCAAACGGAATCAGTTCCAGATTTCGGTACGCAGATTCTTTTTTGCATATGAATTCCGGGTAACCCGTCAACTCCATGATAAGCTGGCCCATTAATCAAGTTCTTGATAATGCTTCAAGCTCAATGAATGGCTTGGTAATAAGTACTTAAACGCCAAGTTCATTATACTGAATAGCTTGATATATATACACATATATCATTTAGCGATTAAAAAGGAACTGCGCTTAAAAGTAGGCAAGTGGTTAGATTGGCTGGCAAACTATTTTCTAATCAAGATGATATCTAGACAAATTACCAACGTTTCTGATCGTTAAAAGGCCTTTAAGTTGCGGCACAGGGCGGCGGCAGTAAACCTAATGAGAATTTTATGGCCCAATGTTCGCAGCTATTTGCGAACATAATGAAATTGTAACTTTCGGTGGCGCTGTGAAAGGTCAATAGCAATTAACAATTTCAAGGACAAGTTTTACGGCCCGCTGGTGCTCAGAATGTGCTGAGTTCATTTGAAGTTTCGACAAAATACTATTCCCATTTGCGGTTTCCAATTCTCATCAGTGCGAGAACCGCAAAGTAGCCGGAAATGTGATCACGATCGGGTGAGTAGGGGTTCCTTCCACTGACGGAATCACACGGCACGCCAGATGATCGGTAATTCGCAGATTAATATAGCAAATAGCATATTTTGCAGACACTTTTGAGGCGACACTATGGCCAATGAGCATAACGAATGTGCCGGCGGTTGCAGAGTTCAGCGAGATGCCATAAAATTATGTAAAACAGCCCATCATTTAGCGGCATTAATTTGCTAATTTCGCGGGGGGGAATTTTAATTTATTTGCGCTGATGTATGAATTGGCTTAAACAATTTCGGCGGAGGTGCAAACAAAGAGCTCTCACATAAAATTACAAATTAGAGGTATTTAACAATTTTTTGCGCCAGTCTGACTGGTTGGCTCTTCGACTGTTTGGCTATTTGGCTGGTGGGGGTAGTGAATCTTTTTATTCACATTTTTTCGGCTTTGCATCGCTTTTGTTTTATCTCACGGGCGCAAATTGCCGTTGGCACACTTTACACCTTCGCGTTTAAGCACTTATTTTAAACAAAATGTGCAAAAATCGCGGTGCGAGGAAGTCTTTTCAACAGCTTCTCCTCTGCTCGGTATATATAGTATTTGGTCTGGCTGCAGCCAAAGGCCAGCGCCGCCGGGCAACCTCCTCCTCCTCCACCACATCTCTGCACCTCTCAGCTTCCTCTGCATCGCAGCATCTCACAGGTGGTCAAGGTATCTACTCGCCGGCGGCAGTCCATCAATAATTCTTTCAAAAGTCAATCACTCACATCGGCCCCCGCCGCGATAGTCCGTTTTGGAGATAGTCCGTTTTCGGAACGTGCCCGCACACTTATCTGGTGGGCTTGCTACTTTTCAGCTTTTCAACTTTTCCGCTCTTCAGCTTTCCACCTTTCCAGCCGCCCACTAATCGAAATACGCACCCAAGGTGTGAGAGAATGCCGGACAGTCTGGCCTATCTGCACGCGTTAGCCCATAATCTGCGATGTGCTAACCGGATCCCCTTCTTACCCCATCTATTCCAGCTCGAGGTGAAGAAGAGGTGTGAATGGTGGTTCCACAAGTACCTACAAAAGATGTCCACCCACTGGCGGCAGAATGCCTGCCTGTATGCCTGCTGCATCGCCTTTCTGCTGGGCATGTTCATCATGTTCCACCTCGGTGTGCGAAGTGCCCATAAGGGCAAGGAGGAGTTGCCATCCATCAGACCTGCACCTGCACCTCAACCAGCACCACCAGTCACGCTCCATCCCAGAAGGTTGGACAACGACACCGCAACGGACCACGAACCACCCGATGGCCTGGAGGATCTGGATCTGGACGAGGAGGAGCACAGCGCCTTCGTGACGCCCACCAAGGTGTACAACTACAGTCTCAGCGAAGCTGATCTGATCTACGAGTCGAAGCGAAACAGCGACATTAGTTTTCTGAAAGGTAAGGCCAAAATTCTCAGCTTTCATTACCTCTTTGAAAAAGAAAGGAGTCTATAAATCTATACCATAAATCGATACCATCCACTTATAGAGTCCTCATCGGCCTTCAGCATGACGGGAACGTATCGCAACATGTCCAACGAGATCTGGGACCCACATCCGCAGTATAACCTCAATGTGTTCGGTCGCCAGTTGCATTTGGTACTGCGGCAGGACGCCTCGTTCGTGCACAACCACTCGATGCCCCACATCCGGATACTGAAGGAGGGGGAGGAGCATCCGGGACCGGAGACGGAGGCGGAGCAGCGCCACCTGGGCTGCTTCTACTCCGGCTACGTCGAGGACGATCCGCACTCGATGGTCTCCGTCTCACTGTGCGGCGGCATGGTAAGGCCAGCCACTGTCTGCGACTGACCTTCGCTCAGATTCATACTCAGATTCAGATTCAGATTCAGATGCCATCCATTTGCATAGCATTTACATATCGCAAATTATCAATATGCTTATCAATATGCCGCCGAATATGAACACTAATAAGCGTTTTCCCCACCACTTCTCGACTCCCAGACTGGTTATATCAAAACGAGTTTCGGCGCGCTGCTCATTGAGCCGGTGAACCGGACCAGCAGCGATGAGGTTCTCCACCGGGTCTTTCGCAAATCGCAGCGCAATGCCAGACACGCTGTCTCCAAGCTCGAGCTGGGCCTGGACGCCTTCATGAGCAAGCTGGAGCAGGAGCAGCAGCACCAGGAGCAGGAGGAGGAGCAGACATCCAGGAACCGCAAACTGAACCGAAAGAAGCGACACTACGCGGATGTGGACAACCAGGTGTACACCTTGGAGGTGCTCATTGCCGTGGACAACAGCATGAAGCAGTTCCACGGCGAGGACCTGCAGCCCTACATCCTCATCCTCATGTCGATCGTGTCCAGCATCTTTGCGGACGCCAGCATCGGTAACTCCATTCGCATTTTGCTCGTGCGACTCATCAGCCTGCCGAATATCAACGACCAGACGCATTCCAGCAACGAAATGCTGAAGCACTTCTGCCAGTTCATCAACCAATCCGGATACGAAAGGGACACGGCCATGTTGATCACCCGGTAAGTGAAGATAAGCCACATCCTGGATTCACCTAATGGTATATTTCCCTTTAAACCCATCAGCGAACCCATCTGTGGCAGCGTGCCGGGCAAGATTTGCCACATGCTGGGCTTGGCCGAACTGGGCACCGTTTGCAGCTCCAGTTCCTGCTCCATTGTCCAGGACACCGGACTGCCCACCGCCTTCACCATGGCCCACGAGCTGGGACACATGTGAGTTATCAATGCACTGCAAACGTGTTTACCATTTGGCTTATCAATGCCCTCTGGCCCGTTTTCAATATATTGCAGCTTGAACATGAACCACGACGACGACGACAAGTGCATGCCCTATGTGACCAGGCAGAACAACAACAAGGTGCTCCACATCATGTCCAGCGTGATGGGCATCCACATGCATCCGTGGTCGTGGTCCAAGTGCTCCCGCCACTTTGTCTCCGAGTTTCTCGAGTAAGTTACCCGCCCCCCCGACTGTGCAACAGTTTTCCAATTTACGATTCAACGCAGGAAAACCGACAAGTCCTGCCTGGAGACGTCCGTGGGTGGACACATTCCGTACGGCACCGAGCGTCTGCCCGGAGAGATCTACTCCCTGGACGCCCAGTGCCAGCTGAGTTTCGGCAACGACTTCGGCTACTGTCCCACGGACGAGGAGTGCAAGCGATTGTGGTGCAACCGCACTTCCGGCAACTCCAACGAGCAGTGCGCCTCCAGCAATCTGCCATGGGCCGATGGAACGCCCTGCGGCTCCAGTGGCCACTGGTGTCAGAGGGGCAGGTGTGTGTCGAACAAGCACGGCTACGGACGCCAGGTGAACGGCGGATGGGGACCCTGGACGCCGTTCACGCCCTGCAGCCTCACGTGTGGTGGCGGAGTGCAGGAGTCGCGGCGGGAGTGCAACCAACCGGTGCCGGAGAACGGTGGCAAGTACTGCACGGGTAGCCGCAAGAAGTACCGTTCGTGCAACACGCACCAGTGTCCACTGGGCAGCATGGATCCGCGCGAGCAGCAGTGCTATGCGATGAACGGACGGAACATGAACATTCCGGGCGTGAACCCAGACACCAAGTGGGTGCCCAAATACGAAAGTGAGTATGGCATAACCATGTGAAACCCTAGGCTAACCAAACCCCCTTTCTCGACCCCCAGAGGATGCGTGCAAGCTCTTCTGCCGCATGGACATGAAGGTCACCTACTTCATGCTCAAGAGCATGGTCACCGACGGCACCTCCTGTGCGGTGGACAGCTTCGACAAGTGCGTCAACGGCATCTGCCGGCCGGCGGGATGCGACAACGAGCTCAACTCGATTGCCAAGCTGGGTAAAGCGATTCATTACCCCAATCCGCAGTGCACCTAATCCCCCACCCCCCTAAAACCTCACCGCTTGAATGAATCACCGCTCCCATGATTAAAACATAATTAATCGATTTCTTTGCAGACAAGTGCGGCGTGTGCGAGGGTCGCAATGACACATGCCACGAGGTAACCGGAAACCTGCTCGTCTCCAATCTCCGGGGGCTGAACGATGGCAATGAGCCGAACAAGACCCTCTACTATGTGACGCGAATACCAAAAGGTTGGCTAACATTTCTTCAATTCACTTTTGGCTAATAATTTCCTCAATAACTGCTAATGGTATCTGTTTGTGCCTTACGGGCTTAATGGCTTATTGGCCAAATCGCTTACCCTACCGTACATACTAGACAAGTACGTGGAGCTCGTGACTCGCCAACTGGGTGCCACATACGAGTAGTTCCCAGATAGAGTGGTCGCCGGATGATCAGGTTCCGGCGCCAGGTGAACGCACCCCACAGCCTCACGTACGCCAAGATTGCACTCTCTGCGATTCTGGGCCTATCTGCTTCGGTTCTATTCTACTGCCGCCCAGTTCTAAATTGTCCATTAATTATATTCTATATTGTGGCGCCAGCGGTAATCTTGTGAATTCTAGGCCTTGTGTAAATCAATCGCAATCAGCAGCGTCATCGCTGATTTTAAATTTTCGCATTAACAACACAAATATTTGTTACTCGGCATTGCATTCTTATCTCTGCTCCCTGTAATCTAAATTTACATGTAAATGCATTTTAGTGTATTTCAAACATCGCCTTATAGTTTTTCAATTAAAACATTTGAATGATTTAAACTCAATATTACTCGATATTACTTTTTAAAAAGCATCATACTGTTATTTGGAGTTATGAATTTATATCCTTATTTACAATCGAAATTAAATTGGCTTAGAAATAATAATAGTTTATCCTTACTTACTGCTTACTACTTTTTCTATATTCAACCTTTCGGAATTTCGGAATAATGAGTTTCAATGAATTATGTATTCCTTTACAGGTGCCTCCAACATTATCATCACCCAGCGTGGCTATCCCGACCAGAACTTCATAGTACTGACCGATGACCGGGACAACGAACTGCTCAATGGTAAATTCCTGAAGACCTATCCATTGAAGTTTGTTTATGCCGGAGTCACGATGCAGTACACCGGATCCAGTAGTGTGGTGGAGCAGGTGAACACGACCTACTCATGGAAACTGTCCCGTGATCTCATAGTACAGGTATTGCCCATTGGATACTCTCCCACATGGTTAGTTGCAGTCCTCAGCTCCATATCCATTCACAGATCATCTCACTGGACGTGAGTCCGTCGAAGCGCCAGGACACGGTCCTGATGTCCTACTCCTACACCATCGACAAGCCACAGGATTACGAGGCGGAGGTGGAGATCTATCGCTGGGAGATGCAGGCCCCCAGCAACTGCGACTCCCTCTGCGAGGGCAGGAGTCATCGCCAGCCGGCCTGCATTAGCACCACCCAGGGAGTGAAGGTTGCCCCACAGTTCTGTGACAAGTCCGCCATGCCGAAGGTCGAGGATCGTGCTTGCAACACCGACTGCCGCCTAAAGTGAGTTTTAAATTGAAACATACATGTAAGCTAGATAATTAACTTACTTGCAGTCTCACTGTGACGAGCATCTCGGAGTGCTCGGCCGCGTGTGGAGAACTGGGCACCCGGGAGAAGACCTACGCCTGCGTCCAGACATTCACGAATATGCAGCGATCCAACATCGTGGACATGTCCTATTGCAAGCTCAAGTTCGATGTGGCTTACCACGAGGAGTGTCGCGAGGGATGCTGGCGCCTCACAGAGTGGTCCACTGTAAGTTCAGCCTAACATTTCCTATTCGAAGCGGATCCTTAGTTAGTGTTTCCATCGTAGTGCTCCAAGTCGTGTGGCACTGGATCGCAGCAACGTGAGGCTCACTGCTACCTGCACAACTCCCGTGTCAGCGATGACCTGTGCAATCCCCGGACCAAGCCCCATTTGAGCACCCTCATCAGGATATGCAACACCGAGTCCTGTCCCACATACAAAATATTTGAGGTATATCCCTGAAATTCCAGGCATTATGCCACATGTTAATCCTTTGTTTTCCTATGCTACAGAGTTCCCTGGCAGTTAGTAACTGGGTGATTGGAGAATGGGGCGAATGCAATGAGTGGTGTGAGAAGACTCGATCCGTGAGCTGTTCACATCCCTACGGCATTGGCTGCGGAAGCAGAAAGCCCAAGGACGTCCGCAAATGCTGCCACATCAAGTACACCAGCGATTGGACAGACGTATGTGTTCTGCAACTACCATAGATCCAAAAATTAAAATAGTTACCTATATTTTAGTGCTCGGTGCAATGTGGCGAGGGCGTCAAGAGGAAGAAGCAAAGCTGCACGCGGGTCTACAAGCCGGATGTTCCGGGCACCCGGAAGCGGCGGGTGTACGTGGACGAATCCTACTGCATTAGCCGAAAGGTGCATCGCCCCAAGCTGCGCACCACCACCAAGACCTGCAAGATCAACTGCAAGTGGAACGCCTCGGACTGGAGGCGTTGTCCTGCCGACTGCTCGGAGGAGTACCAAACGCGGGAAGTGCGCTGCGAGACCTTCCAAGGGAATGGAGTGGAGGACAAGCACTGCGATGCCAAGAAGCGTCCTTCCAAGCGACGCATCTGCAACAACTGCGTGCGCCGCCAGTCGAGAGTCATCTCGCCGGTGAGTTGGTCACTTCAAAAGCTTCCCTTCGAAAGAGAGAGTTACAATCCCTCGTTCCTTTCCAGTGCAACTGCGAGGGCGTGGAGAAGAGGCGGGACTTCTGCTTCAACTCGCACAAGGGTCGCATCGCCTGTCCCACCCGCGCCAGGGTGGAGCGGCACAGCTGCAATCCGCCGGCACATTGCCGGAGGAGAAGTGCCATCGGGAGCAGCATCAGCAGCAGACCGCGTGGCACGGGATTGAGTAGCAGCCGGAGTTTGAATTCAATTGGTGGCTTACGGAATCGGGGAAGACCGAGGAGCTGTGCGGACCTGAAGGAGATGCACGGCTACAACGAGGATGGCAACTATCAGGTGGAGGTGAGGTCGCGGATGGTGCACATCTACTGCCACCAGATGAACAGCAGGACGCCGCGGGAGTACGTGAACGTGGATCCGCAGGAGAACTACTCCATCTACTACGAGTACCGGACGAAGCAGACCAACAGCTGTCCGCCGGAGTCGCGAGCCCACGAGTACTACAACGACCAGAACTCCGGCCGGACGCACTTTAGAAAGCTGCGGCTGAACATCACCGATCTGCGCATCCTGGACAACGACTTCCAGTTCGCCGACACGCGCGGCTTGCCCCAGAAGCTGGGCTCAGCAGGCGATTGCTACAATCGCATTGGTCAGTGTCCGCAGGGCGACTTCTCCATCAACATGAAGGACACGGACTTCACCATACGGCCGGGAACCGTGTGGCGGATGCATGGGCAGAACTCGGTCATGAAGCGCATCAGTGAGGTAAGTCAGCCCGAACCAGTTACCAATATGAATTATTGCTCACAGCAATCCTGTTCTCGATTTCAGTTTGATACCACGGCGCAGATGCGAAGGGGATTCTGCGGAGGATACTGCGGCGGTTGCTATGTCGCGCCCGATTCTGGACTTTACCTGGACGTGTTATGACTGAAACCACTGAGTAGTCAGCGGGAAACTTTGTTTGACCTTCCCACGGTAATCGGGTCTACGTCCCGGGAAGGACCAAGGGTAAAGTTAATCCGAGCATCCCAGCATTTCAGGGTTACCCCAGCCAAGAATTACCACTACGGAGAGTCGTCGCTCTAACCAACGATGGTTAAAAGTATTCTCGAATATTAATTAGTATATGTAAGCCTTAGCCTTATCGTGTCGAAGCAAAGTAGCCCGAACAAAACAAAACAACCATATACCATATACCATATACCATATCGTCTGTATATATAATTATATTTCACTCGAAATTAGTAACTAGATATTATTGCCATGTAATGTATTAAGTATTGTAAATACTAGAGGATGTGAGCCTTTAACTTTTAGCAAACTAGGGGTTATCCATATTGTACACCACCATCAAAGGTCGCCGCTCAGATTAGAACATGTGCCAAGTATGCAGTGATGGAAGGATTCTTTGCCTAGGTAACTTTTACCTTACCAAGAAATGCATTTCAAACGATAAATAAGTTAACATATACTTACACTTACACTTTCCCCCACACCCACCCATCCATCATTATATTCCCCGAAAGAAGTCTAGGCTATAAGAAATGGCACCTCTTCTTCCATCACTCACCAAGCGAAAAAACGAAGAGCTCGACTAAACTAGTGCAATGCCGGTCTGTACAATAGTTGTATTAACTAAGCTCCGCGATTAGTTAGTTAAGAGAGAGAGAAGTTCGGAGCAAATGTATGTGTAACTAAAACGAATACTCATATTATTTAGGATACCCCGATCGCACAAGCCAAACCAAACTATTCATCGAATCGAATTAACACATTGCTGCTGATTGAATGTTATCACTGCCAGATTTTCAACGTTCAATCGATTGTATCCCCAATCGCCTAAGTCCCGGTACCAAGTATCCTCGCTGTATTTTCATTTACGAGTAACTAGCTAGGCTAATGCAACACCAATGTTAACAATTAATTTAATTTAATGTCAATTAAAGGAATTTAAAGCTGTTACCAACCCAATCGTGGTTCGCACTTCGGACTTCAGGGCACGATTTTTAGTACACGTGGGGGGCGGGTAATAGAAAAATGTATTTATTTAAAGTATTTAATAGTTTTAATGGAAGATATATTTGGCTTTCAATTCACTGACTGGGGTTAAAAGCTCCTCATATACATTTGATTGCTACTCGACATGCTGGAGGTGGAGGTGCAGCACAGCCACGACTCTTACGATAAGTTCTTCAAAGTAAAAATCCACTGTGCCACTGCCACTGCCACTGCCAATGTCGATGACGTGGACATGAAGGATGAGCTCCGACAATCTGATTATCTGCTGTGAATCTGAGTTGGATGATAATTGTGGTGCGATGTGTTCGCTGCTTTTGTCTATCACTGTGCGAGCCGAGGTTGTTGGGAAGCTCGATGGATGCTTTTTGGTCGCTGCTGGTTGCTGCCTTTGAAGAGCTTTCGCGGCGGGCGAAAGACTTAAAAGCATTTGCGGTGGACGATTCCGGGGCCGGACTCGTCGTACTCCTGCTTCGAGATCCACATCTGCTGGAAGGTGGACAGCGAGGCCAGGATGGAGCCACCGATCCAGACGGAGTACTTCCTCTCGGGTGGCGCGATGATCTTGATCTTGATGGTCGATGGGGCCAGGGCAGTGATCTCCTTCTGCATACGATCAGCAATACCTGAAATTGCAAACCAATTGAATTAAACAAGAGTTACACCGCTAAAGCGAATGATTTATCTTACCGGGGTACATGGTGGTACCGCCGGACAGCACGGAGTTGGCATACAGATCCTTGCGGATGTCCACGTCGCACTTCATGATCGAGTTGTAGACGGTCTCGTGGATGCCGCACGACTCCATGCCCAGGAACGAGGGCTGGAACAGGGCCTCGGGGCAGCGGAAGCGCTCGTTGCCAATGGTGATCACCTGGCCATCGGGCAGCTCGTACGATTTCTCCAGCGAGGTGGAGGCGGCGGCGGTGGCCATCTCCTGCTCGAAGTCCAGGGCCACGTAGCACAGCTTCTCCTTGATGTCGCGCACGATCTCACGCTCGGCGGTGGTGGTGAAGCTGTAGCCGCGCTCCGTCAGGATCTTCATCAGGTAGTCGGTCAGATCGCGACCAGCCAGATCCAGACGCAGGATGGCGTGGGGCAGGGCGAAGCCCTCATAGATGGGCACGGTGTGCGAGACACCATCGCCGGAGTCCAGCACAATACCGGTGGTACGGCCGGAGGCGTACAGGGAGAGCACGGCCTGAATGGCCACGTACATGGCCGGCGAGTTGAAGGTCTCGAACATGATCTGGGTCATCTTCTCGCGATTGGCCTTGGGGTTCAGGGGGGCCTCGGTCAATAATACTGGATGCTCCTCGGGGGCCACGCGCAGCTCGTTGTAGAAGGTGTGATGCCAGATCTTCTCCATGTCGTCCCAGTTCGTGATGATGCCGTGCTCGATGGGGTACTTCAGCGTGAGGATACCGCGCTTGCTCTGCGCCTCGTCGCCCACATAGGAGTCCTTCTGACCCATGCCCACCATCACACCCTGGTGACGGGGACGACCCACAATCGAGGGGAAGACAGCGCGGGGGGCGTCATCACCGGCGAAGCCGGCTTTGCACATGCCCGATCCGTTGTCGATAACTAATGCACCCGCATCATCGTCACACATCTTGGCAGCTGTTTATCTGGAAGGGAAATGGTAGAGCATTCGGTTAGCCCCATCCGCTGATTGCCATGTGTAGCTATGCTCCACAATATCCTCTTCACAGTGATGTCTCTAACTACCATCCTTTAAATTCTAATACTTTGATAAAATGATGAGTCTTACGAAAATAAATATTAAAATTTACGAGCTGTTGAAAATGAAATTCTTTAGTTTGCACTTTGAGCAATTTAAATCATGAAAAATTACAATTATTTATTTCAAATTAGTGGCAAGCAGGTATGTTCCACTTTCTTTTGACTCACGCTAATTGGTCGTTCACTCAAAACTAAAGCAGTGCTCTAAAAATATCCGAATAGTTCATAGAACTTAAATTAAACGGATCAAATTAATTGAAAATACGATGCAATGCAATTACTCTTCACTTTATAATTAGATATTGAACTTTAGAAGACGGATTAACTTGTAGAAAAATCCATCAAACGATTGGAACTTTTGAAAATGCGTTTCGATATCCTTAGTCCTCGAGGCTTTCGTTCTCTGTAATAATCCTTGGCTACTTCGACATTGAGGTCGCACTCACACACCTTTTAGGTCAACGAAAGGAGGTAAATTGGATAGAGTCGCACGTTCGATTCCTGCTGACGACCAGACTCAACAACAAATGGCACGCCGATCGGTCTGTCCTGCCTTTATATCTGGGCTCTCGCTCGAAGCGATGGCGATGGCGATGGCGATTTGAGTTGGATGCCAGGGCGGCACTGAGAGAAAGATTGAGCGAAAGTGCTGCGGAACAATCAACTCGAATCGATCCATATAAGCAGTTTTCGGATTTCTACTCGGGCAAGTTAGAAGTTTGGGTGCCTAGTGGTACGAAGGCGACACGTGGATGCGCTTCTCCAAGCAAAGTAATCCAAAGTTTAGGAGAGTTTCAAGAACAGCAAGGAAGGTTAAACATATTTTATGACTCAAACTAACAGTTATGGAATTTAAGAATGTAGAATTTATGGAATGTATAAACTTAAAAAGGTAATAAATTATATCTAAATACTCGAATATTTTCGAATAACAGAATTATTCATGTCCATAGCAATCAATTCATTATCATTACTATGGTTATATAGTTATCAGTTCAATAGGCGTGGGAAGAAGAACTCTAGAGGAATATGGCATTTTATGATTGCTGCACATTGTAATAATATAGGAACGTGCTAGACCTTGTTACTATATGAATAATATATTTATATATGCTATTTGCTATAATAATATATAATAGCTTAAATATTTAAGCAATAAAAGAAATCATATATATCCAATGTAGTTTTATCTACTGTATTTCCAGCTCAGAATCTATTAACAATATAAGAATTAAGCTATATGAATAACATATTAATGCTATTTGCTATAATAATATTTAATAGATTTAAGCAATAGAAGAAATCCTATATCTCCAATTTCAGATAGAAATCTACTGTATTTCCAGCTCAGAATCTATTAACTATATAAGAATGAAGCTAGCAATCAATATTAGGACCCCCATCATTCATTGTAGGGAGTGCAGGAGAGAAAGCTCGCGAAAGATAGGAGAACGACGTGGCCGAGTGATTAGCAGATGTGCGTGACAGTCGGAGCATGGGCATCGGCATGGGATTGGGCATGGGCCACCTAAACGGCAATCAGCGCTCTCGAGTGGCCAATTAGCCACAACTACATCCCGACCCCCCAAACCCCCCTCATACCCGATTCCGGGCCCAATCCTGCTGCCAATGGGCCAGTGCTGCGGCGGACGACTCATTCGGCGGTGAGAGTTCAGAAAATAGAAACGGACCTTAGAAGGACCGACGCAAGACAATTGGCATCCGCGGCAGGGACTGCGAGAATGGGAGAATGGGACATTTCAACGGGCACGCAGCGAGGCGAATCTAAAATAGACGCGCCAAGCAGAGCGGCACCTATAAATCAACATCAAGGTTGATCGAGATCTCCGCGCGCGGTGCTCGAGGAAGCTGCATCCACAACCACATCCATATCCACATTTGCAATCGCATTCTGCACTTTGCATTGCGGCGCCGATGCAGCCACGAAGTTGCGAAATCACCGTGCCATTAATTTATCAGAGCAATTAACCATTGCCAGCCAGACCGAGCGAAAATGCATTTCGGTGCCTCAGCATTTTCTCAATCGAACTGTATTTATCCTTTTATGTAGATTTGATTGCTTTTTACTTCTTTCTATTTACGTTTTTGTCGCTTGCCCACATGAATAATCGAATGCGGTGGGTCTAAAGATAGGATCTGATTGCTCGGAAGTGAATTGGTGGCATTCCCAAAGCGTTTTATTTGGTAATTGCCTTGATGGTCAGCGTGAATTGAGCAAGTTGGTGGCTGCCTACTGAATCGATTATCATTCTCATCTCTATCTTTCAATTCAACCATTGATTAAACTTGCCCACCACTCCGTTTTCAAAACACTAGTTTCCTAACAAAAGGTATAGTTTCCTTTAATTCCAGTTATTCAAAAATGTCCATTTTTTGATACATTCCACTTTGTTGAATATATTTTAATATTTAGAGTGTTTTTTATGTTGATAATTGGTCACAATTACTTCTTTATATTAAAGTATTAATCGGTTATAACCAAGTATTTCAATACGAGTTATAAATTCTTTTTTATTATATATTTTATATTTTTATTTATTTATTAGAGATTATAGCATGTTTATAAAACAAATATGCATGATATTTTACATTATATATGTATATCGCTTAATATTCGTATATATTTGTATATTTATATATATACATATTTGTAAATACGATTTCCGTAATAACTCGCATTGTATTTGTATTGATGCACATAAGAATTTCCTAGGATTTATTTGCATTAATATTTCCCAGTCGAGACAAGAACCATAAACTGAAAGCGCGAAAGTGCTTGCATACTTCTCGGCTAAAACAAACGAAAAATCCAATGATAGATGGCGCTGCAGTGCACCGCTAATGAAATGTATTTCACTGAAAAATCTTTAGCTGAGTTTGTGATTTCTTATCTGAAAAGAAGAGAATGTGACAACGAATCGCTCCCAAGATAAATAATAAATTGAAATAGCTTCAGCACGGGCCCCTGAAACAAAAAGCTCGGCGGAACCCGTTTCCGCTGGCACCCAGCGACGGTGAAAGAGCGCCAAGCGAAAGCCAAGCGAGCGAAACGTGCTGCAAAACGAAAGACTTAAGACCCGAACCTGAACCTCAGGCAGAAGTAGAAGCAGAGGCAGAAGCAGAAGCAGAATGAGAAAAGCAAAACCGAGCCGAGCACGAAAAAGAAAGTGCAAGTGGACGCAGATGCTTAAGTATTCCGTCAGCGAAGTCGGGCTTATTTTGTTACTTCGTCGTGCGCTTGTGTTGGTGCTGCTTGTGTTGGTTTCACGGGCAGAGCGCGCCGCTGGAGACCGAGACCGAGACCCAGACCCACAGCCACTTCACCACCAACAGCACAAACAGCACCACCACACAGCCATGGCAACCAGCACCACCACAATCACCACCGCAGGCAAAGTTAAAGCCAAAACCTGAGCCACGAGCGCGTTGGCGATGAAGACGCCGACTGAGGCTGCGACTGAGCAGCGGCCGCGCAGCTTGACCCACTTTTTGGCCCATACAATCAGAATGTTTCATGTTTCGATTTTATTATTTTATTTTCTGTTTCTCTTTTCGGCTATCTTTTCGATTTGCTGGTCAGCAAACTGTGTGTGTGTGAGTGCGAAGTTACTTTTTCTTTTCTTGCAGCTCGGCTGCTCTCATTGTTCATGCTGCTGGCCGAAGTTGTAGGCCTATGCGAGATACGTGTGTAGATACAAGAACCATTTATTTATTTCGTGGCATGACTTTCGAAAAATTGTTTTATATTTCACTCGCCGCTGCGTTGCTGTGCGGGGGAAAAATTCACTGCCAACAGAGATATTACTTTCAGATTCCATACTGGCTCATTAAAGGGGTATCGGAAAATCAATCTGGATTGAGCATTAAGAAGAACGAAGCATCTGCTCATCCATGGCAGTTGGATTTTCGAATGCTACATGTGGCTGTTGCTATTGCTGTTGGTGTTGCTGCTGTTGTTGTTGCTGCTGCGTTGCTGCCGGCAGCATGACATAAACTTTCGATTGTCTGCCCGTCACATAACTGTTACTCGTCTTTTGCCTCGGTTTCCCCACAGCTCCAGCTCCAGCTCCATCTCCATCTCCATCTGCGATTTCCATTTTCATCGCCTTCTTCTCGTTCTTTGGGCCATTTCTTCTCCGCTACCACATCAATTTGGACTTTGGGCTTAAATGGGTAATTGGGTCAGAGCGTCAGACCGTTGGCTGCTTTCGGGAAATGCTCATTTCACTTAAAATTCTTTGCCTTATATATTTAGTTCGTTAGTCATGCGGCAGCTGGCTCTGGTTCTTTGCGAGACTTTATGAAATTCGGAAATCTCTTTTCCTCCTCGCATTTTACAACTTTCTTGGCTTATTCTTTGCTGTGGCTGCTCTTTGTGGCTGGGCGCTTAATGCGTTTGGCATCGTTTTCGTCTTCGCTTGTTCTGCCTCGCCCTCTGCAGAGCTTCTTTGCCTTCTCTTAAGGCTTTTTAATAATTTTATGTTAATTATTAAAAAGTGAAAATACGATTTTGGCTTTTGGGGTCTCGACTCTTAGCTGCCTGCATTAATCATTTGGCCGCGATACATCTTGGCTCGTTTCTTTTTCCCCCAGCAGTGCAAACGGTTCTGGCCCGGATGAGATTTATATAACGAACCGGCCATCCAATTAAATCTATTAGCTCTCCTATTGACAAAGATCATCGTTTGGCAATAAAATGCGTTTTCGTTTTCAGTAGAAACAAAATATTCCGTTGCTCATTAGCATGTAAATACAAATTCGGGCCTATTAGTTGGTCGAAAGTCGTGGTCATGCGACACAAGATTGAGCACTGGATGACTAAATGGATCTTGGACAGGTTCTGCATTCCTACTTGCAGTGAAATGCGGCATACTCCGTGTCTCCGCCATGAAAAGATGATTTACATCTCTATATGTAACAGTCGGTGGCTTTATCAGAAAACTTTCACCTAGCTGGGCGATGCTAAAAGAATCGATCAATCGCCAACGGTGTGAACTCACAAGCTTATAGAATACGGCCTATACAACTTTACAACATTGAAGTTCTCGCCGACAATTTATCCAGCTTGGGAAAATCTCGGTGGAAATAAAAAGCTGACAAACGCCGAGTCAATAAAGGCCTACCACTGTGCCGGCGGCAGAGGGGCAATTCAAGCCAAGTACAATGGCCAGGGGAAGTGCTGCAGACATCTTCTACATTAGAAAGTTTTCTACAACTACAACTACAACCAGCAGGGCAGCATCGCGCATCCGAGTGTAAGACAAAAGAAACAACTGTAAGTGCAGAGAGCCCCACCACCAGCCCCACCACCCGAAAAGCACCCAAGATCCCCGGCAAACCCACTCCAAATGGAGCCTGCTGAAGACAGAGCTTTGCAACGCTCACTGCGCATGGGTAGACCAGTAGAAAGAGTCCCAGTACAAGTACCACTACCAGTACCAGTACTCGTACTAGCACCGCCAGCAACAATGAGAAATGCAGGCGGTGAAAGATTTCCAAATGCAGCCCACTGCAACTGCAACTGGCGAGATGATTCAAGTTAATTTCTGCCCGGCTCGCTGGGTGCTGCTCTCCACATTATCTATCCGGTGGCAATTAAACTATAATTAAGAATCTAATGGAGTTTCACTCTCCTTGTGCGTAATTAGCCGTGCGGCTTATGCAAAGAAAAGTAAAAACGGCAGCAACAATGGAAAAGCGAGCGGAATCAGATTGCCAGCGAAACGGGGGCCCAAAATGTGCGACAAGAAGAAAAAACGCTTAAATTATATAATTATATAAAAAAAAAAAAATCTTGACAAAAATAGACGAAAGTTGTAATTTTCAGCGCTTGGCAAGCACCGAGCAGCACTGGGAACACAGGGGCATGCGGGAAAAGCTGGTCTTAGAAGGCAGCGATGAAAGTTAAAGTTATAAAAGCGGCTGGGGAACGCACTGGAATCGAAACGATGGTAAGCTGTAAATGATTAACCATTCCGGCGCATTGGTGTGCGCGAGTGGGCTCCCAAGGCGAAACTCTTACTCAGAGCACATGGCAAACAAACCGCGGACCAAAACAAAAGACTTCAACGAAGAACCAAACTTGCTGTGTGAGTGCGCTCGAACGTGTATACATATGCATGTAAGTAAGTATACGTGAGAGAAAGAAATGGTAAAAGCATTGCTGAGCCGAAGAACCAACGGCAGAGCTTCCACCTTGCGAGTGTGTGAGTGTGCAGGTGTGTGAGTGTGTGAGTGCGGCAAGCGAAAGCGTCGCTGCCGCTGAGAAACGAAATGGAATGGCATGAAATTTCTTAGCGATCTTTGAGGATAAGCGCTGGTTTCACTGCGCGCTGCCGCACAGACGTCTACCGCGTTTCGAGGCAGACGTTACGTTCCACCGTTCGGCGCGCAAGAATCGCCAGCTCGTCCAGCTCGTAGAAAGTCGCGCCTGCGCAGAAACTTCACAGCAAGAAAATCGTATAAGAAAATCGTATAGTAGAGAAGAAGAAACAAGATCATATGAAAAGTGTGGAATAGCAACAGCATCATGCTGCCCAAGTGCAATCAAAATGTTGTCCTCTTTTGACTCTGTGGCTTTGCAATCTTAAATTTCACTCCCCCTCTCCGATTTCGATTCGAAGACCACGAATCCGTATTTATAAACTGCCTTGTGTTCTCTGCATATCAAAACGCAAAAGTGAAAGTGAATTTTCGGTGTTTCGGTGCGTGAGTGCCACTTGAATGACAAATATTGATATGCTACAATGAAAACCGGGACCTACTAGCCAACCAAATAAGCTTCGAGAAGAGAAACTATCAAAAAAATAGATACACATATTTCTTTGTGCAAATTGGATTACGGAAAGTTCCCGATCAGCTCAAGGATACCAAGCGGGATTGGAGTACACCTAGCACACAGCGCTATTATCATCAAACAGTTGGATTTGGATATGGCTGCCAACGAGATTATGACACCCACAGTCAATGCGAATTGTCAATACTCGACCAGATATTGTTGTAAGTAGCCTTGAACTTGGCTAGCTACTAACCAGCAGTAGTAACTAACTACTAACTCTATTTTGGGGCTTGAAAGTTTGTCTGCACTGCGTCACTATGCTACAGTGAGAAACTATACATGCAATTCTTCTAAACTAGTTCTACCAATAAGAGGAGTCACACATGCAAGCGCCCCCACAAAAGGCGTTTCAGATCCGTTCGAGTCTGGGTGTTCCATTGGAGTTCAGAATGCCAGGCGAAAGCAACAAACAAACAAACGAAACGATCGAGCGGTGCACTCGGGCAACCTGCGCAGCAAGAAAGAAATTTTCAAAACAAAAAGCAAAAGCTGCTTTTTTATAGAAAGTTTCCCCAGCAAGGGGACCCAACTGGCTGGAGTTGCAGCCAGTTTGGAGTTGGGAGCTGGGAGTTGGAGTTTGGGGCTTGGAGTTTCAAGTCGCCCAGCACTGTGCGATCTGCTACATGCGATGCTGTATGCGATGCTGTATGCGATGCTGTATGCGATGTGTTGCCGTCGTTGAACGTCGGCAGTGACTAGCTGTTTGTTGCTTCTGCTTCTGCAGTATCTGTATCTTTGGCTGGCGATGTATCTGTATCTGTATCTCTGGCTTCTGCCTCGGTCTCGGTCTTTTGGCCTGGCTTTAGCTTCAGCTTCAGTTTCAGCTTTAGCTTTGGCTTTGGCTTTGGCAGCTCGCTTCTGCCGCTGCTACGACACGAATATTAATAGGTGAAAGTTGTTGCTTCGTTGCTTCGTTTTTCTTTCGCCGTCGCAGTAGCCGTCGCTGCCTCTGCCGACGTCGCTGCCGCTTCTACAGCCACAATGGATAAAAAGAAAGAAAGATCCCTTTTCGGGTACAGAATTTATGTTTCCTTTCAGCCATTCAGTAATTTCTCCCCGCTGTCAGTAGTGTTCGTTTCTCAGGCAAATCTCTGAAAGAAATAATTGATGCTTAAATAACTTAATTTATATTTTTTTTGTATTATTTATACACAATATTTGTAATATTTTTTATTAAATGTCTTCTATATAAAAAATATATTTAACATATATTTGGCACCTCTCACATTTTTACTTATTGCACGTATTTCGTGTTAGATTTTTTCTCTCTGTGGGTGAATGTTGTTCGTTGGCTTTGAGTCCTGTCATAAGCTGACCCACTTTCTGGCACATTTCATTGCCATGCAAATGGATTTGAGCGCAAACCAGAAATGCATATCCCTACGAGCGCAGCCTTCAAGCTTGTTTACCACTGCCATTTACCTTTTACCATTACCATTTTACCACTTTACCATTACCATCTACCATCTACCATTACCATTCCCAGCAAACAAAAAGCACAGTTTCTGGCTGCCGTTTTGGGATTTTTATTTCCATTATAATTAAGCGATTACATAAGCCCAGTTTGTTTACAAACTCGGCTGGGCAGGTTAGCGTTCGTTTCGAGTTCAATGTCCCATCGTTGGGTCCCCAGATTGCAACAGTTCCTGCGCGACGCGTGTGGATCTCTCTCGAACGTATACGTAATATTTGTGTTTTGCTTGCTTCTGCTTCTGCTCTAGGGCCAACTAGATTTCGATTTTGATTTCAATTTCGATTTGGATGTGCTCTCTACACCAATTTATGAGCAGTAGTTAGTTTCATAAATATTTTGTATGTCTGACTCCCTGGCACGCGCAATTATCGCGAATGACGCATCGGATTTTCTGTTGGCCAAATAATCGATGCCAAAACACACCAAAACACTGCTGAAGTACATAACAAGAAAATAGTTTAAATGCTGGCGTTGGCGAGCAGAGTGTTGGATTGTTGTTGTGTTGTAGTACTGGAGTGTTGGAGTGGAATTGGAATCGAAATTGGATTGGAGTGGAGGTTGCCCAATAATGCCGTTAGATGATAAACCGCTAAAAAATATTTGTATATCACCCCACCGCCAATACACACATCCATCCATCCATTTCTTTAGTGTTATTTCTGCGATTGGTGTTTCTGTTTTCTATTTTCGTTTCGTATGGACATTATGCAATCTGCCATCTTGAATCTGGTCATTTGTCTGGAAGTTGGAGGAAAGTCACAGATACCATCGATGGTAGCATCAGATCGTATCTGACCAATGCCATTAGCCATTGGCCACTACGCAATTCTGCTTGTTATGAAAGTGAAAATGCAGAGTGGCCTTAGTGCCTTAGTAATAAAGTTAGATACTGGTGCTTTCTACACTGGAACTTGCGTGAATTCCTCACATTTGCAGCGCTCTTCAGGCAACTTCCTACTTCGACACGTAGCCATCGTTATGCAATTGCTTATTAATTCTTTTATAATGCCAGCTTTGTGGGTTAGTGCTTTTTCGGCAGCCGCCGTTTAATTGGCCATCCGACGTGCGAGCAAAAGTTGGTAAAAAGGTAGAAGTGCGGCTGGAAGTCGGGAAACGCTTCAGATGTGCGACCATTTGAATTTCAATAGCTGGAGGCAGATGTGGCCATTCGAAATGCCTTTATGCAATCCGGGGAAAAGACTCTTGGCCTAGCAACCGAAATATAAAAACAACGTAACTGCCCAGGGGCTCGTAAGCACAAACTCAGTGATCGATGGGGGAAATGTGTAAAACAAAAAAACGAAAAATGTAGACACATTTCTCCACTGGAGTTGCAATTAATTCGAAATTACCCATGATAGAATCGCGTTCGCCGCAGACATTATTGTTCGCCAAAATGTAAAGAAACATAAATGAACCATTTGTATTTCGCACGAACTGAGAAGACTGGTGGCAAAGACCACAGAAAACGGCAGAGAAAGAAATGCCTCATTTTATTTTTACATCCTCCATTCATCGTACTACAGTATCGCAGTAATCTTACCTTTCTTTTGCTCACTCCGCTGGACTACCGCAACAGTGGCGCCCTCTATGGCTTACCTGGTATTGGTATTGGCACTGCTTAATGGTTTATTAGAACTTTCACTTTAGGTCCGCTCGCTTCAATTTGGGGCTCCTCTGCGTTTTTTTTTTTTCGCTCTGCGCTCTGCGGCTGGAATTGAATAATAGGTGTTGGGAATGAAGAAGAAGTGACCCAGAAAGTGAAGATGCTGAGACGTCCAATCAGTGCTGATGAGTAATAGTTTCCCAACATTAGGTGGGCTGTCTTGGGCGCTCGATAGAAAGTTAACGAACTAAATTCGAGGCGCTACTAATGCACCACACACAACCACAAGTCATCTCATTTCGAGTGGATAATTGCAGGTGAGGGCGCTGAAATGATCAGAAACGGCGAATAGCAAAAATAAATCATATAAAAAACATTTTGGCTAGCGTGTGGGGAAGGTTAAGTTTTTATGTAAGATGCCGCAATTTAATATGATTTTTATTTTCTTGGCTGGCGGACAAGACATCTTGAGGTTCGCCAACATCAACAATGGCTTTAATAAATGATTTGTTGTTTGAATATTTTTCGGTTTTTTCGCGTTTTTTTGGCACTCGCTTTGAAGCATTGTTTCAATATCTGCCCCGATGTATCGACAGCACGTAATGCCATGCGTATGCGTATGCGTCTATATCTGTATCTACTACCGCTCATGTAGGTGTGTGTGTGTATGTTGGCTCTTACCGCTATTTACATTAACATTAGAGCTTTAGGTTTACGGCGTTTTTTCTTTTTTTCAGTTTTTTTTTGTCAGTTTTTTTCTTTTTCTTTATGCTGCTGCCGCTTCTGACAGCGCAAAGTGAAAGTTTTCGTAAGACTGAAAGACTGTAAGACTGTAAGTATGTGAGCTGAGCTGAGTCGCGCTAAGCCAGCGATACCAGCAAAGCCAGCGAATCGTGCGAACGCACCGAAATCAGGTGGCTATATCTGTTCGCAGCGATTGGCCAGCCTCGATAAGAATATTAATGCGGCGTGCTGATGAAACCAAAAGTGATTTTCTCGGTGACACATTTCTCCGCTGTCTGTCCATTGCGTCTCGCTTTCAAATAATGCCCATACTCATTAGCAAGGCGTTAAATCACACGGGCGGTAATTGCTTAGAAAACGCAAGCATGCAAATGGTAAGTGTTTGCACTTAGCCCCGGCCAGAAATCGCTCATCCGCCGTGTTGCACTTTCGAAAAAAACGCAAGGGGAGCTAGAAATTGTGCAGCACTCCAAGTGCATGACAAACAGTGCAATTGGAGGAGGTGGAGAGCAGAAATCTTTTGTAAAAGTTCATAAACCTTCTCGCAAACAATGAGATTACAACGAATTTCGGCTTCTGCAGCTGGAAAATCAGGCAAAGTAAAGACCAAGCTGCATACAAATACACATGCATGCACGAGTACGAGTACATGAAAAGTTAAACAAAATTTTCCCAAAGCAACGGCGCAGAGAAATGCACAAAGAAGGCGCATAAAAAATATTTTTCCTAAATTACTTCTGACGATGTCGAGGATAATGATAATTGCCATGATGATCGTAATGCCCGTGATGATGATGATGATAATGATGATGATGATGACGTTGCTGGTCATGATTATATGTAGTGCGGAATTTCCACAGTTGGTTAGCGTACATTCAACTGCAAAATGGAAAAGCAGAAAGCACAAAGAGAAAAGCCCGCTGGCGAAAGATAGAAAATTCCCCGCAACAAGTTGCCTTGTTGCTTTGGTTCCACGACTCTGTCAGTTTTGGTTTATATCATCCGAGGCTTTCCCGCTTTTCCATCCATCCAACCATCCATCCATCCATCCATTTATCCATCTATCCATCTATCCATCCATCCAGCCTATTAGCAACTGCATAAAGACACACACATACGAACGTCAGTGGTCTTTGTTTGGCTTTGACTTTCTTCTTCTAGGTTTTCGCTGGAAAAATCATAACAAACAAGAGTGTTTCTTTTACCGTTCGCCCGTTGGTTACTGCTATCTCCAGACTCATTTGTGCATCATTTGGGAGAAAGTAAAAGCCAAGAATTAAATGCCACTAGCCGTTGGCTGAAGCTGAATCTGAAGCTGCAGTTGCAGTTGCAGCTAAAAGCCAAAGCCAAAACTGCATCTTGGTCGATGACTTACATGGTAAGTGCAGCCGCAACTGCCTGGCACACGGGGCGTATGCGCATTATAGCCGCTGGTCCCTGGCGTGCGGAGAAAACACCGAAAGAAAAGCAGCGGCAGTAGAAAACTGAACTGAACGGCGAACTGAAACAGCATCTGATGGAAAGCCACATGATGACGGTCGGCTACAATTTCAATGCAATCGGTTTCGAATTGGGAGTCTGGTTTCCGTGGCTTTTGCCCAAGCTGAGGCCCATACGCATTCTTGCATTCGTTTGGGCATCGCCTTCAAGTTGAATGCATTTTTGCCAGCGAATGGCAGCGAAAAACTATTTGAAGTTCACGGTGAACTTTGCAAACTGGGCATAGAAGTGTAGCTTCACTTATTTCTGCAGGTTTCTGTTTTATTATTCATTTGCGACTGCAGCAAGGGGCATTACTTTGAAATTCCAAATCCAGCAGAATTGGAGCGCAATCTATTGACCATCCTAGGCAATTGGAATTGGAATTGTAAATCGTAAAGTGGAGGGAATCCGCAGGTATTAAGAATCGAACTCTGTCAATCCAGCTTCCATCAATCAACGTCGCACCACAGACCTTATCGCTGCCCAATCTGGCGTGTAGTGCCATACCATTAATCCAATCCAGTTCCATTCTCCGGCCTCGGCGATCTGCCTATCACTTTCAGTGTTCGGTTATCGGGAGTAGGGCACGTCAAATGCTTCATTAATTCCCGCTTGCAGTTGGATGGAACAAAAAACGAACTAGAAAAAGAAAAAGAAAAATGAAAAGAAAAGAAAGAAAGACGTACACAAATCCTGACCCAATTAGAAATTCTCACGCAAAGAGGAGACTGAAAGCGAAGAAATGCTGTTCGGTGGACGGTGGACACGCTGAGTCTAACAGTCTAACAAGAAGAAAATGGAGAAAAAACGAAGCGTCACGGCTAACAATTCCACGTTTAATCAAACAAACAAAGAATTAAGCAAGAAGAAAACTTGCCATAGCCTTCCAATATCTGCCTGTTGGTGAAAGAAAAAGAAAAGTGCAGGAAGCCAAATAAGCGTGGCAAAAAGAAAGCAAGCGAAACGAAACGAACGCGGCTCAGCACAATGGAACCGGCCAAAAGAAGCTTACCTACCACCAACTATCCATCGAACAACGATATAAACACTGAACACTAAACACTGAACACTTTCAGCCATTCTAAGTAGCCATAGTCCGTGGCAATAAAAATAACATTCGAATTCGAGGTAGCAGCCAATTATAAAGGCAACGTGATTGGACACCCAAACATGCCCAAAAATCAAAGAACGAATCATTAAGATCCACAAACTGAAATGAAAGAAAAGAAAATAACCCAGTACCATACAATGCGTGCACAGAAAGAAATACTCTTCCATTTCTGTTCTAACGAAATAATCTGCTCTACAGAGATACTTATCTGCATACAGCCAGGATCTTAGTAAATCACCTTCTTTTCGCAACAAGAAACAGAGCAAATAACCTCCATAGCTGTTAGATCATAAATACTAATGCCGAAGAGCTGCAGACCCATTAAAATCCTATTCTCGCCGTGTAGCAGCGATGGGCCTGCATTTCCGAGCCAAGAACCGGTTCTCGGCCCACGAAAGTGCTCCAAACGGAAGTGAAGCACGTAGAGAAGCCAACTCAGCGATAGTGATGGAGAGAGGCAGATTAAGAATCGTCATCGGGCGAGAAGAGTTGGCTTTGGCTCGAACACTGAAGACTTACTCCACTCCACTCGACTCCGAAATATAGGCCAAAAGAGAAACTAACGGTAAACGCGGTTTCTTCGCCCCTTTGGCAAGCGAGTTGGACTGTCTGCGCAAGAAGCGCAGAAGCGCAGAAGCGACCACCACAGCATCAGCATCATCAGCAGCCGAGGATTTGGGTTACATAAAAGGGCGCAAACGGAAAGTAGAAACCGAAAGAAGCGAGAAGCGAGAGGCCCCATAAAGTGGCCAAAACCAACACACTCAAGCACCCGAGCACTTACGAGCACACACACACACACTCAGAGCCACACGCATTAAACTTGTTGCGAAGAAAGTGAAACTTTTGTGTGAGCCAGAGCTGTCTTCAGTCTTCTGCCCCTTAACCCCGCGTGCCCCTGCATATACCAGTACATATATATAAAGATATAGATAAATATATATGCGAATGTATCTGTATCTGCGAAAGGGGAGCGTGGAACTTCAGCGTGTCACGATCAAGCGCGTAGAGCAACGCAGAAGGTTGAGGTTGTTTTGCAAGCTGGCGCTGCCTGCGAATTTTGCTCAGTCTTCAGCTTGTTATGTTTACTTATTTGGCTGGCCAGCGATTTTCGTGCTTTATTTGTGTTTCGTATTTTACTTTTTTTTTTTTGTGATTTTTTGAATCTGACGCGGAGATTTCTTAACGAGCGCTCTTTTGGGTTGGGCTAGGTTATAATGCTGCTGCTGGCAAACCATTAAACGAATCGAATGGGGGCTTGGGAATTGCTCAACCATCTAACCAGCGAACTGATGTCGATCTAATACCCCTTACCTTGACATAGAGCAGGCCAGTGAGTAATAGAGTTTCACAAAGGCAAACCCCCGGCGAGCCAAAATTAGAAAGTACTCCAGTGCATCGGCATTCTGGCCGACGAGTCAGCGGAAAATCCAGTAAAATCATGATTACACTTGAATGTAATTGAAGTGAGGAATTTGATCATAAATATTTTATGGCAAGCTTAAGACATTCACATAAATATTAGTGTTTTATTCGATTCGAGTAGTTGAGTTTGATCATAAATGTTTCTCCAAGGAAACTAAATTACATGGTAGCTTGATTTTCTTTCGGTGTAGTCTGCAGAATGCAGTGACCAAACTTTTCCCAAGTTGTTCCCAGCCAAATCAAAGCGATTGCCGCTTGAGCTTTTTCCTAGATCCGGCTTCGAATGCTCGCCTCGCTGCATCGGCAAACAATTTTCTCTCCGAGGAAAAACAGTTGGAAAATCCAGGCAAGGCTGAAAAGCGGCGCTTGTGCGACTTCTTGCCGCATTGAGAGCCACAAGACAAGAAATCGACCGCAGCCGAAGTCAAGAGCCGAAAGACGAAAACTTGGCCCGAAGACTTGGCCATCGGGAAAAGTGAGCGAGTAGAAATTACGGTAAATAAATAAAGAAAGACGGCTAAGAGAAATAAGCAAACGCAAACGCGAACGCAAACGGCGTCGTCATGAGCGAAAGTGAAATCTGCTAATGAATTCTTCAACGTTGAATAGTTTTCAGTCATTATGGACATCGTCGTACATACGTATATATATATGTACATACATACGTATACAGTGCCGTTGTACGTGGCGTATACTTGATACTTGATGGCTGCCCGTGTGCGCGGCTGAGTGCCATGTAACCGGGCAGAGGCAGCCATTCCTCCATTTCGGCGATCACTTGACGGACCTGCGCATCTGCAACTGGAAACCGGGATGGGAATGCTCGCACTGAGCGAAAAAAAGCTATTAAACTATTATATATGATCTATGATAATATCAGCACACCTAACACCTATAGCTAGAAGAATATATGCCAATATTGAATGGGTTTCATGGGTTGTGGGCTATAGGTTATGAATCTTATGGCTAATTCAATTAGATTGCAAATTTCTTTCTGTGTAGAAGCCCAGAGCTGCTACCTCGGTTTTGGCTCCAGCTGGAGATGCAGTTTCGATTTTGGGCTCTGGTACGCGGTTTCAGCGAGTAAAAGTTACTAGATTCGTTATAGCAATTAACCACAAGGCTCAGAGCCGCAAATGGCCGAGCAGGCATCGATGCCGATCCGCTGCCAGATGATTGCAGTGATTATCCGATTCCGACTGCCAGTCCGACTGCCGACATTCGGGTTCATTGAAACCCGGTGCAGTTTTCTATAATTCGCCACTTCGGCCGCCGTTATGGCCAGAGGTCTTTATCGATGGAGTGCGGCTTAAACTTGAAATGCATTTGGCAGGTGGAAAGTGGCCGCCAGCCAGATCAATGCCCCTCGATTTATCTCCCGATTTTGCGCAGTGCCTAACTACAAGCCATTCTTGCGAACTGTAACTGATTTGTATGGTTTCCATTTCTTATTTTCAGGGGAGGCGGAAAAAGTCAAATCATTGATCAGATTGCGGGCGGAACTGTCGCCTTTGTTCACTGGCAAGCGAAATGCCTCCAAATATGCCTGGGCGTAAGTGATCAGTAATCCCCCATTGCATAACTCCTATTTAAACTTGACTTCTAATCCTCAGCGTGGTGGAACGGGAGCTCAATGTGCCGCTGCCGCTGTCGAAGATCATCAAGAAGTGGAACAATCTGCTGCAGGAGTACAAGGCCATCAAGATGTCCGAGGAGCCAAAGCGACGCGAGTGGCCCTTCTTCACCCTGATGGACGTGTACTTCAGCGACCAGGTGAACGATCCCTCACTGCGTCTCTTCTCGTCCACCAAGACGCTCAAGGAGACCCTCGACGACAGCGTCTTCGAGGATGATCCAATCATCGCCTCGGCCATTGCGGCGGCCACCAGCGGGGCCTACATGGACATCGATGAGCTCATCCGGCGGCAGAAGGAGCGTGCCGCCCTGGCCGCCGAGCGGAAGTTGGCTGCCGCTGCCAGCGGAGGCGTCGGTGACTACAAATTCGAGCTGAAGCCCATGCTCTCGAACAGCAAGTTCAATAGCAACAGCGAGATGGCCAAGCTGTCCAAGAGCGTCGACGACCTCTCCATGCAGCAGTACAAGATCAAGCAAGAGCTAATGCGCCAGCGGGAACAGGAGCAGCAGGAGAACATGGTCAAGATCAAGCAGCACGCACGCCAGCAGCAGCAGCAGCAACAGCAGCATCACCAGCAGCAGCAGCAGCAACACCACCAGGCCCAGCAGCAGCAGCGATTCCTGGGCCACCAGCAGGCGCTGTCGCCGCATCCACACCGTTTGTCGTCCTCCTCGACGCCACCGGCTTTGCAGCATGCGCTGCAGCAGCAGCAACAGCACATGCTGCAGCAGCATCAGCTGCAGCAACAGCTGCAACAGCAACAGCAGCAGCACCAACAGCAGTTGCAGCAGCAGCAGCAACAGCACCACCAACTCGCTCATCCCCACCAGCCGCACACACCGCGCCCCAGTACGCCACCCACCACGGCGCAGCAGATCCACATCACGGCCACCCAGCACCAGGCCGCCCAGCAGCAGCTCCACCAGCAGCAGCAGCCGTCGCACAAGCAGCAGCAATCCTACGCCGATCCCAACACCATCGACCAGTACCTGTTGTCATGGAACAACTTCCATGGGAACATGTGCCGCGGCTTCCACTCCCTGCAGAAGGACGAGAAGATGGTGGACGTCACCATCGCAGCCGGCGGCAAGATTTTTAAGGCCCACAAACTGGTAAACTAGCGGATCAGCGCCAGGAACTCCTGTACTCATGCATCGCACCCTCTTTTTGTTTGGTCCTTCTCGTTGCAGGTCCTGTCCGTTTGCAGTCCCTACTTCCAGCAGATCTTCCTGGAGAACCCATCGAGTCACCCCATCCTGCTGATGGCCGACGTGGAGGCCAGTCACATGGCCGGTCTGCTGGACTTCATGTACAGTGGCCAGGTGAACGTCAAGTACGAGGATCTGCCCGTTTTCCTGAAGGTCGCCGAAGCCATGAAAATCAAGGGGCTGCACACAGAGGTGGGTTTTCTATAGGTTGAATCACCGATGTTAGGTGGACTCCATAAGACATAAAGTGTAGATAAGGAAGTAACCAAAGACCACTTGGAAGTACACTGATGACATCCAAAAATACAACTTTAAGCAGTTGTAGTAGTTAAAGAATGTCAGCCACTTTTTTTTTTTGATAAGAGTACAAAAGGAGTAAAACACCATTCCGCAGCTCAAAATTAAATCTCAAGTTATTGCTTAGGGTGATACGAGTTTTTCTCTAAGTGCAACCTCTCGCTTTCACTTGCAGAAGAACCTGGACAGCGATGCCAGCGACATCAGCTCGCCGCACGAGAGCGACGGCACCGAGTGCCGTTACGAGCGCGGAACGCACAGCGTGAACATCACCAGCGGCCATGCCGCCGGCTATGGAGGAGTACCGCCCCCGCAGCAGTCCTCGCCATCGCCCTCGCTCAATGGACCCAACCGCTGCCCCACGCCCCTCTCCAGCGGCGGTTCCGGCAATCCCAACTACGCCGGCTTCCGGGAGCACATCAAGTCGAAGGCCACGCTGGCCGAGAACTTCATAAAGAATCTCAACAGGAACAACAACAACAACAGCAGCAGCAACAACTACAACCACCTGGGTGGCAGCAACGGTAGCCTCAACCTGACGGAGGCGGAGAGCAACTCCTTTGCCATCCTGCAGGCGAACAGCAAGAAGATGCTGGACTCGGCGCGCAAGCAGCACAAGTATCTGGCCAAGCGCAAGATCCTGATGCACTACAACACGGAGCTGGGTGGCGAGAAGCGGCTGAAGGAGATGGAGCGGGATCGCTATCCGAGTGCCGAGCAGCATGACGACGCCTTGAACAACAACCACAGCCACGCCACGGACAACATTATGGAGCCCATCATTACGACCATTGTGCCACAGACGCCGCCACCTTCCACGCACAACAACAACTTCAAGATCCGCCTGGTGGAGAGCCATCACCTGACCAACAACAACAACAACAACCAGAATCAAAATCAGAATCAGAGCAACAACCACAGCACCAGCAGCAGCAGTCCGCAATCGAGCAACTGCAACAACGACAACGACGAGGAGGCACTGAATCTGGTCCAGATACCCAATGCCAACGGGGGCAGCAGGAACAGAGAGGCCACGCCCACATGCGCGACTCCCACGCCCGACATTCAGCTGATCAAGCGGGAAGTGGAGACGGAACTGCCGCCGGCGGAGAACCTTAACAACAACAACGGACACGACGACGAGATGGCTGGAGCAGGATATGATCGCAAGTACGACGACAACAACAACAACCGCGGATTGGACATGGAAACGGACTCGAACAACAACAACAGCAAGCCGGGAGGCGACAACAACAATGGTATAGCACTGGCGCTGGGCAAGCACAGGCTGCTGAGTGCGATCAATAGGAGCATGGAGCAGGAGCACCCCGATCAGGATCAGCAGGATCAGGAGGCCGATCACGGCGGTAACAACTGCACTAGCGACGACAACAACAACAACAATCACAGCCAGCACCTGGACCTGAGCACCATCAAGAACATAGCCACGGCGGAGATCCTGTGCGGACTCAAGAGCAAGGTGCTCAAGCTGGAGGAGGAGCAGCGCGAGCGGGAGCGCGAAAGGGAGCGGGAACGGGAAGCCTGTCGCAGCCTCAGCGAGATCAAGAATGCGGAGTGATCGATCCCCCTGGATCGATAAGTGGATGCCCACTGCCCACTGCCCCCCAGACAGACAATTATGCATTTGATTAAAACCCAGCATGGAGCGGCATCTGAGCGGCCGACTCTGTGTTTGCTAATTATAGTTATTTATTATACCACTTAATATCGTTAATGTAATTGTAATGACCTGACCCCACATGAACATTGGTTAGTTTGGTAGGCCTAGCATTCGCCCAGCACACCATTTAGAATCCCTAGCAGCTAAGACTCACGAATCATTAACGTATCGTATTGTATCGTATCGTATCGTATCTTATCGTATCGTATCGTATCGTATCGTATGGTATCAGATCGCTGATTACCGAACGAATTACAAACTTAATATTAGCACTTTGGAAATTGGCCCTGTTGCAATACGAATTAAGCCCATGTTAAACATATTAAACATATTGATATCGTTTAATAATGTATGTGTAGAGCAGTATGTTGTAGAATAATACGCCCCCCAGCCGCACTTTCGACTTCGATATTCAGCTCTTACATTATTTATACACACATATCGTACTACGAATGTATCTCAACACCAATCACGCATGCATATGAACACCTCCCCCCATACATACTATACATACATTGCCCCATATACCGACGAGTATAGTAACGACGACTCGGCCCCGACCATCTGACCAGGTACCACTGTACGCATGTAACACTGTACTTATGTACCACTGGAACGGGCCGTCATCTGCAAAGGATCAGAAAGAAAGGAACAATATATGTATCTCGTTTTTAGTTTTAACTTGCCAGACCTTCTCAATGAGCACTCAGATAACTCGGTTACATGCGATCGTATTCAGCTCGGCGCTCAACTTTCACCCAGAAGTGGTTCCGGATCTTGTTAATTGTTGTATGTACATGCCCATGTGCCTGGAACCCAGCCCCAAGACCCCAAGCCCCGAAGTCCCCAAGCCCCCAAAAAGATATATACGCACGACTTTTGGGACAACCAGAATTAGCAAGGCACAGTGTAACTCGTACAATATTTATTCAGCTCCTTTACATTAAAAACAAAGCTTGTGTAATGTTTTTGCTGTTGAACATTTTTTTATTGTAAATGAATTAATGAATGAATAAAGAACCCAACACATTCAAAATCCTCGCTAGCGTTTTAATTGGCATATTGCAAAAGTAAGTTAGTTGGCTAAGCATCTTGAAAATTGTTCCAATTTTAGCATGGTTCAAATGAAAATCTATACTTTACAAAGCAAAGTTAATTTAACTAATAAGTTAAGTAAGCTAATAAGAAAACCTAAAGTTGAACTTATTGAGAAACATATATATATATATTCAAAGAAAGTAGCAAATGATATTTATATGTGATCCTTGTTTCGGCGGAAAGTTCAAGGACCCGAAGTGCTCAGATACACTGATACAAAAATGTGCTGCGTTGTGTAGCCTGGACTCTCCTGTACCTCTCACCAACACACGCACAGCACTCGCACAGACAGGACTCGTGCTCTCTCTCTATCTCTCCTCTCACTTTCTCCCTCTCTGGCTGACATCCCTTACGCGACCTCGACGCGAGGAGAGTCAGTGGAAGAGCACTCGCCGAAGAGAGTGGTTCAGTGCGCTCAATGCGGCGGCGCAGAGACGCGGAAAGTGAAATGGAAGGAGCAAGGACGAAATACATTTTGTGTATTTTCGGCGGTCGGCGGTTGGGGGCGCGCCGTTTTTTGCCCTTTTTTCGCGCGCGCCCGTCGTTGTAATTGAAAACTACACCGTGGCACGAAGGCGGCCCGAAGTCCTGCCCAAATCTCGCACTCACACCGGCGCAGTCGGTCGCAGTTGGTCGCACTCGGGCGCACGCATACACACACACGCACGCCGGCACGAAGGACGAGCGAAAGGACGAAGCCGAGTGGCAAACGAGCACCGCCGCCGCGGCAGTTCTCTGTTCTCCGCTCTGTGTGTGGTTGTAAAAAGGCGAAAACGTCACGGGAAAAACCGGTTAATAAATTATTGCTAATCGAATGGTAAAATGCACACTAAATATATATAAATAAATCCGAATGCGAATGCTTCAAAATCGAACTAACTGCCCCGAAAACGCCCCCGAAAAGTGTGCATAGAAGAAATGCCGTATGAAGCGCCCAAGAGCAGTGAAAACTCCCAGTGAAAAGCCAAGCGGTGAAAATTTCCAACGGCACAACGTACGCTCGCTGGCGTTCCTTTTTTTTCCTACGCAGTCCATTGTTTTGCGGCCATATAAACTGCGCAAAAGGCACAGGATGCGTGGAGCGGATGTGAAAAGTTGATACACTTCCAAGCCACAAGCGATACGCTTGTGTCCGCAGGATACACCCTGCAAAGTACAGCAGTAGCCGGAACCCATCGAGATGCCAGGATTAAGGACGAGCCCCAAGCGCCCGGTGTCCAGAGGAGCACCCTCGCGAGCCGGGAGGTCCTGCATCGAAACCCCCATATCAAAAGCGCATTAAGTACATCTCGCCCTTGGGCGGTACTCCCAAAAAAAAAGTATTCAAAATCAGCAAGGATATACGCTCCTGGAGGTGAGGACTACGAAAGTGGCTGCGTCGGCGGCCGTCGCCCTGAAACAGGAACAAAGCCGAAGGATCAAGGAGGAGCGGGAGTGGCTGAACAACAACAATCAGCAATGGCCATAAATGAATTTTACGTATTTCGGTATACACACTACAAACGCCGACTAGCGCCAGGACCAAAGCCAGAGCCCCAGGACGATGGGTTCGAGTTAGAGTTCCATTTCGAGGATGACGATGATGATGATTATGAGGAAAGGCCAGAGGGAAATGGAAAAGGAATAGGAATAGAAATAGGCAAAGGAAATGGAAATGGAAAAGGAAAAGGCATAGACAAGGGTGGGTGGCTCTAGACCAAGTCCGTCTGCGATTGTACGAGTAGTAAAACACACACACACAGGCACAGCAGATGGCGTATAGAGAAAGAGTGCCAACAGGAAGAGGGAGAAGAGAGTGTGTATGTGTGTGAGTGCGGGAGAGAGGACATAAGGGATGGTCGCCGCTTACTGTTCATACACACATCTCTGTGTATTGTACTACTCGACTGCAAAAACTGCAGCGGACGCAGGATGCGGAGGGGGAGGGGAGGGAGTAAAGGAGCGGCAACAACAAACCGAGACTAGCCACAAATCAATCAGCCGACAGGGAAACACCCTACACAGCGAGAAAATATGTTTGATCAAATCTTTTTTAATCGGTGATCTCCAAAATGGGTTTATTCAAATATCAATGATCCTAGTATAACATGTTTTTGTCCTAATGAAACAAATGAAAATTGTTTAATCTTTTCTTTATCTCCAATCATCCAATTCATATATTTTTGGTAATGGTAATAACTTTAAACACTGCTTTTAAATATAGGGCATTTCCTAGAAATAATTATATTTTTTATCGAGACCAACTTTGGCTTTCCAAAAATAGAATTTCAGCGCCGTTTGTCTCAGTGCGCATTTAAACTCAATTACCGGAGATCCTTACTAGCCAAGAATGGGGTTAGACCAGTCATCATCAGTCCTTCCCCTAAATGTCTCGAAATGTATCTAAAATCGAATATGCCTTGGGCCGCAGCTACTCAAATTCAATTTCAAAAAATTCGTCCTTTTTGGCCGGAGTGGTAGTGGTGGTGGTTGTTGTTCCTGCCGCCGCCTGATCCTGAGTCCTGTGTTCTGAGTCCTGGGAAGGGCATGTTAAGGGTGAACCGGCAGCACTCACACACACACACACACACGTGTGTACATATAAAGCGGCCAGACGGACGTACAGACAGCGGCGGGAAGCACAGTTAGACTGGATGGCAGACGATTCAGCAGCGGCAGAGGGCGGTGGTCGCCGTCGCAGTCGACGCCGGCGTACGCACACACACTCATGCAAATGCACTAGCACATAGACAGGCACATCCTGCGATGCATACACATATGTATGTGTGTAAATATGTATGCAACATGCAACGAATTTCGGCTACTTAACCTACAGAACAAAGGAGGATACAGAAAAAATGAAACGTAAGGAAGTCGGGCTGGGAAGGATAAGCCTGCGCAAGGCGCGCAAAAGGACACGCGCACACACAGAGCCGCACTCACCCACACACAGACACACACCCACACACACACGGACACACACTCTCAAGACTAATTTAATCCTCTAGCTCAGTTCAGAATTCAGTTCCAGTTCCCTCGGCAACCGAACCGCCCCACTCAGACGAATTATACGAGAGTCCGGAAATGGGAAAACTACAGGATACAACCAACCCACACCAGCACACACACAGATTCTCTCGTTCGTGCACTCACACACACATACACACGCATGAAAGCCGCTTAACGTTACGTTAGTTACTTTACGCTGCGCATTTAGCGGCATGTCGTTATTACGCCCTAAACGCCTTACGTCGTCGCCGGTTACGTGAATTACATCGGGTGTGTGTGTTATGTGACGGGTGTGTGTGTGTGCGTGTTCGTCGACGTTACCTCGTATCTTACTTTCAATGTCATCAAAAAGGGCTGAAGAAAGATATTTCTGCATTTGAATCGTATCACAGCCAGCTTTGATGGGCATTGCAATGAGCATCGATAGTAAGTGCGACCTGTGACCTGTGAACGCTCGACCCCGCTCGATGCGAACGTAGAAAGCCAGTTCGCGAATTGGGGATAACGATTGGATGCTAAGCCAACAAGTGTTCGTGATCCAAGCCATAATTCTTACGTAACTCCTCAAAGGGTTGTGAAATGTCGCCTATTATCTACTCATATCACAGCCATTTTGATGAGTTTCGTGCGAATCTCGGCAACTTATTTCATGTATTTCAAACATATTTCATAATCGATTGACCCACGTCTTTCTTATACCATGTCGTTAAAATGTTTGTGAACTTATGTATTCGCAATCATATCACAGCCATTTTGACGAGTTTGGGTAAAGAAATCTCAACAATTTCGGAAAAGTAATAAGGATACACAAAAGTTTTAGATGTTTTGTTTTTTTTTTTTGTTTTGTTGTTTTTTTGTAGTTTTTGTTTTTATTTAAATTTATAATAATTGTTATTTTTATATTCTTTTTTTCATTTAAGGAAACTTGAAGGTTTACAAAACAAAACAGACCACAACAGATGCTTCTAGATCATACGAAATATAACCAAACCGATTTATGATGGGCAAAGAAGTAATACGGATTGTTTTCGTTAATTTATGTTAATTTTGGGACAACGGAGGCACTAAAACCCAAAGGAAGCCTGACTCAAGCTCTTGCTTTTACATTAGCTTCTGCCTGTAAAGCTAGCAAGGAAATTTCTTCGAGCAACATCAAAACAATCATTCATATCGATGTCATTACGTTTCTGGTAAATGCTGGCGAAAGAAGTGTAAAAGAGGCGGAGAAGTGGCAACAAAATTCAATTTAAACAAAAATTAATTAGTTCTACCGAATTTCGAAATGAATAAGAAACGAATAAATTTGAAGCTCTCTAAAATCTCACATTCGTTTTTCATTTCCCGCAGGGCAAGCAAAGAGCTTCCATCCAGCTTACAGCCTCGATCTCCTAACTCTTCGAGCTCTTTCCGAACCGAGTTCACATTATATGCTAAAGTAAGTTTACAATCGGAATGCTGGATGAAGCGCGGCCCTTTCCTTGCACCGGTGGAAAAACTAACTTGGAATGATGACTTGGGTTTCTGGTGTCTGTCGCTGTCGCTTTGCTTCTGGGGTTTGTGTTTATGTTGGTTGGATTGGTGTGTGTGTGTGGTTACATGTGTGAGTGTTGGGCGTGCAAGTCTGGGATTTTGGCTTTTCTTTTGGGGGATGGGAAGCGTGTGTGTCGGTCGGGGTGTGCCGGGTGTGTCGATTGCCAAAGCGCATAAAACTATAGATAGCGGGAGCGCAGAAGTGCATCAAAGAATTATGTTTAAAACAAATTTTACAAAATTTCGCTCTTATCTTAACTCGACGACTATTTGCATCTTCATCTCCTTAAGTTTTTGATTCTACTTCACTTGCGTTTCGGTTTACAATGTGATTGTATCAATTTGGTAGCCAATCGGTTTTGGAATTTTCGCCTCGGCTTACAGGACTTGTGCGGGGCGGAAAACGCTCCCTACAAACGCTTATTATTTTCGTATTATAATTGATTCGACGGTTGCTTTTAGCATTCTAAATTATTTTGTTTCTCATTTCTCTTTTTTGCATTTGCTTTTTATACGTTTGGTGTTTTCAGTGATTGTTTGATTTGAATCTTTTTTTTTTTGCTTTGTTTTGTTTTTTGTTTGCTGTTGTTGTGTTTGGCTTCCGTGCGCTGTAGAAGTCTTGCAATTTCAAAAAATTTACTAGTTTCCTTTTGTTTTAATTGTATTTTATAATTTCCTAGTTGTTGTTGGTGTTTTCGGTCTGTGAGAGATGTGCTACAGGATGGGCCGCTCGTGCACATGGCATAAGGATGTGGTTGGATGTGTGAATTGTGGGCGAAAATCGCTTGGAGCGACAACGAAAGCCGCGCGTTTACTCAAAAGGTTGATGAGAATACGGATGCGGATGCTGATGCTGATGCAGATGCAGGTGCGGATGCGGATGCGGGTGTGGTGAGTGCTTCATGTTGCGTGTTGTGTCTGTATATGTGTAACTGTTGCTTGATGACGGCTGCCCGTACAGCTCCCAATCGCTACGGCGACATTAACAAGGAGGGGCCTCCTGTTCCCCCCGCCTTCCAGCTCGCCACCTTCCCGTGCGCCATTCCCCAGCTGGCGGTGTCTCACTGCGGCTGATGCTGCGGCATCACGATCTGATACTGTTGTTGATTCTGCTGCGGATGCTGCGGCGTCGGCGGCGGGAAATAGTGATTGGCTAAGAGCGACGGGGGGTGCAAGCACATCAGCTGGTATGTGGTAGCCTGCGTGGGCGGCGTGAACGCCGGTTGTGGTCCCCCGCCGGCGGGGGAGGGCTGTGGCGGCGGATGGAACTGCTGGTGCGGCTGGCCCGGCGACGGTGTGGTCGACTGTGGCGTCTGTGTCATGAACTGCAACTGTTGCGGCTGGTCCTGGTACACGCGCATCTGCATCGGCGCGTACGTATGCGATTGGAATTGTTGCTGGTGCGGTGCATGGGCGTACTGGATGAATTGCGGTATCGGGCCGGCTGTTATCAACGGCTGACCCGTGGCCGCGGATGCCGATACGTGCATCTGCGAGGCGGCCATTGGAGCTGCGGGAGATCAGATCATATAATTAGCGCACAATTTCCAGACTTGTATAGTTACATATTCGTTCTTTTTAAATATAAAATATGCTTGATTATAGCAAGAGTGGACTTACGGTAATTACTACGGCGTAGGCGCGGTGGCTGTCCGGCCTGCGGGTGTGTCTGAGGCGGGAATGGGTGCTGTGGCTGCACCACATAGATCGGCTGGTTGGCCGCCGGCGGTACATGTCCTCCCGTGGTTGTGTAAATGTTCGCCATGGGCACAGGCGTCTGTGGGGTGTGTGGGCGTGATGGATTCGGGGTGCTGGGCCCGCGGGGTGTAAATGGCTTGGCTGATGGGTTGAGCACATGCTTCTTAACCACCGGAGTGGTTCCGGTGGCACCACCGGCAGCGGCGGCCGTTCCTGTAGGCACCGTTGCGGAATTGCTAGTCGGAGTGGGAGCTGCTGGCGTGGTTTTCTCCGATCCAGCGCTGGCAATCACCCCTGTTGTCGGCGTACTGGCTATGCCAGTAGGTGTGGTGGTGTTGCTGCTTGGTGCCGGCGAGGCTTCAGGTTTGGGCGTGGCAAGCTGCTGTGTCTGTTGTTGCTGCACCACCGGCATGGGTTGTGGCGGTGGCTGCTCCATCAGAACCGGCGAAGTAACAACTACGGGTGAAGTCTGTGTCGGCGGCATTGTATGGTAAATTGGCAGCGGCTGTTGTGATGGATCCTGGAGCAGTTGTGGCGGCGGCTGCTGCACTTGTGTCTGCGACTGGTGCTGCTTCTGCACGTGCTGATGCTGGGTCTCCACCAATTGCTGCTGCTGGGCCTTCTGTTGTATGTGAAGCGGCACATGTTGCTGCTGTGGAGGCGGCGCCTGTTGAGGCTGCTGCTGAGGCACATAGTGTGGCTGTGATAGAGCCGCTTGGTGCAGGTGCGTCTGCGGCACTTGGTGCAGGACCACGTGTTGCTGTTGTTGCTGCTGTTGTTGCGGTGGCGAGGCAGATTGCTGCAACGCTCGCTGTTGCTGCTGTTGCACTTGCTGCTGCTGCTGTGGCTGCTGCTGCTGCTGCTGGGGTGGCGAAGTGTTGCTCGGGGCCAGTTGGAAGTCCTGGCCAAACTGTCGCAGTTCCTGCATTTGGTTATCACGCGTGCGCACCTGACGCGCCGGTTGTGTGTTTTGCCCTTGTGGCTGCATGTTTTGATGCTGCTGTTGCTGCGGCGGCTGTTGTTGCTGCTGTTGCTGCTGCTGTGGCCCGGCCGTCTGCAGCGGCGGCGAATTGCTGTTTTGCCCGGGATGGCCTCCATGGGAGCCGTGTACGGGCTTACCCAGCGACTGAGGTTCACCGCCGTAGTTCAGCGACGAGTTGCTCTGAGAGCCCTGGTACTGGCGCATCTGGCGCTGTGGCAGCGGCTTGTTGGTATTGGCGTTTGAATCGCCATTTAACTTATTTGTACCGCCCATGTGAGATTGGTTGCGGTACTGAGAAGACCTGTGGACGTACGAATGTTAATATTTGATAGATTGATTAAAGTACAATTTCGATTTACCCATGCATAATTTGCGAGTTACCCTGGTAGGAGTATTGACTCGGCATGCCCATCGACGGCTGGTAGCCGCCCTTGTTCTGGCCCACAGAGTTGCCGTTGCCGCCCTGCGACACGGAGACGTTGCTGCTACCGGTAGGCACATTGTTGCGCATCACCTTGCCGCCTTGGGGCACAGTCTTGCGCTTCACCATCGAACCGCCGCTATACTTGCTGGACGAGTCCGCGGACGCGTTTGCTGAGGGGGCCGGACCCGCAAACTTCAGGCCGCCGGCCAGCATAAGTGCTGCCGTCGACTGCGTGGAGCCGCCTTGGCCCGACCCACCGCCACTTTGCATCATCATGCTGCCATCGCCACGAGTGTCACGATCACGTCCGCTGCCCTGCGAGGACATGCCAACATGCGATAGCTGCGGTCCGGTGATACTGCGCGTCTGTTTTGTGATGTAGCGGTCGCTACTCATGGTTTCCCTCAACTGGAAGTCACCAGCGCCACGGGGCTTGTTGCCGCGATCGCGATCACGGTCTCTATCCCGATCCTCGCGCTCCCTGTCCCGATCGTTGCGTTCGCGGTCGCCACGATCTCCGCGTTGATCCTGCTCTGTCGATGGACGCTCCACGGCCGCGAAGAGCGCCTCCTCGTCGCCGTTCTCCAAGTCCAGACGGTCGCGGCACGTCGGATTATTTTCGATCTCGGCAGCCAGCTTTTCGGCCTTGGCTTCGGCCTCTTTGAATTCCAGGGAATCACCCTTGTCCAGCGGTACCGTGTACGAAGCCAGAGAATCATCAAATGTGGATGTCACACCAAACGTGTTCTCATTCTTGCGGAACATCTCGTTGGGATCCCAGCCGTTAGCGGCACTATCCAGTTCTATGTCAATGTCGCCATTAGCGCCAGAATCCCATGGTTCCAATTCCTTTTCGTCCGGACGCGCACCTACAAAAAATGTAGACTAATAAGTACGTGTTTACAAATTAAATTAGCAAGGAGCTTACCGTTGCACTTGTCAGAAATGGCGCCATCCGTCTGAAAAGCGCCTGCGGTGGCGTACTGCGAGTCAAAGTCCTTGGCCACGATGGTCACCACGGTGTCGGCTGGGAATATAATGTGTTTTGGCACCTTGCCCTCCTCCGGCAGATTCTTGGACTTAATGCACGCCGGTAGCTCCAGTGCGATGTCAAAGTTGCCCGAGAATGTGCGGAATACGCCCTCGTAGATATTGCCCGACCGCAGGCGCACCTCCACCACGCTGCCCACCAGCGCCGTGGCCGAGTGCATGAAAAACGTGTTGTTGTAGACGCCCTGCGCCACCGGACGCACTGCTCCGCCTCCGTTACCGCCTCCTGCACCTGCCTTGTTGTTAGCGGGCCTCAGGCTGTTATCGTTGGAGTTGTATCTGCGAATGGCCAGAAGAGACAGGTTAAACCATTCGTTAGCGTTGCGGTTTGAAGGCAGAAGACTGACTGAAAATGGAAATTAGATTTCACCCAGCTACGGTGGCGATATCGATTCGTTCGCCAACTCTGACCTGACCCAGCATTCCGCAACCCCCGTGAGCAAACGTGCCAGTTTACGTTGTGTTTTTGCACTTAAGCTCATCTTTTTTAGTACAAGCAAGAGATACTATATGGCTGTTTAAACAAAGACTTTTCGGGGAATCACCTCGCTGCGAAGTTTAAGCAAGCTATAGTCATTAACGTATGATTTGTGTTGCGTGCCCCAGCCGCGCAATTTACTATGGTCAAATTTGAATACATTGGTTTTGAATACAGTAGAGTAGTCACTTAAGTGAATCAAGGTTGATTATTATTTGTCAATAGCGAAACCAAATAAAAGGGATAAGGATATTTACCAGCAATTAAGAATTTAAAGAACAATTTGACAGATGTACAAAGCCTGTCATATTCATTCCCCGACAGTAACCAGCCGAATGAGGCCCCTTTGGCCAGCTCCGCCCCGGTCGGAACTCGATTTCGACTCATGGACGCTTTTCGGGGTGTTTTGGCATTGGTTGCATGCGGCCAGGATCGACGACCGTGAAATGCGCAACGCAACGCACAATGAACCCGCGGCGGCAGTGGATGTGGGTGTGGGACAGGGGCGGCGCCAGGGACGGGGGCTGAACGGAACCAATTGGAGAGGGGGGCGCTTGAGCAGTAGCTGATTCACGGAGCGTGCACTGTGCACATTTTGGTGAATGAAAACAAATAATTGATTGCGCCCAAGAGTGAATCATGCGTGAGGTGAGGTGCTGGCAGTGCAGGCGAGCAGGCGAGCAGCTAGGGAAACGAATCCGGGAAATAGGCTGCGACGGACGGAGGCAAACTTAAAATGCAAGTGTGCATGGCCGAGTGGCGAATAAATATGCATAGACGTCAGGCGGAAAACAAGAGCGAGGTGGTATATCGTTCGTTCGGTCAGCAAATTGTAAAGTGACCCAAATTTCGGACCCACGTTGGAGGCTCTCGGGCCTTGCAGGGGATTTCATGGGCTTTCAGGGGGTTGCGGCGGGCATAGTAGTAGAAGGGGTTCGAAGTGTGCCAAAGAACGATACAAAACTCAGCGCAGCCGCCGCACGTCACAGCAACTGAAAACGTATAACTAAAAACTGAAAACGGCAAGCGGCAAACGCAAACGCAAAGCTGCAAAATGCTGACAATGCAAGAAATTGCATTCGAAAAAGGCGAGCGACGAGAGTAAAAAATATAGTGCACTACGTGCTACGTGAGCGAGTGTGCGTGCATCACTATGGGCACTATATGGACTATGGGCACGGGCTGCACAGTGGGCCTAATTCGCAGTGAACGACAACCCAGGCCCACTGTGTCCATAAGTTTGAGGTTGTGGGTTCTGATTTTGTGTTGTGTGTGTTGGTGCTGTGCACACTGAATAATGAACGCGCATTTCAAACCGTTTGCGGCACAAATATGAGTGGACGAGGAAGACTCGTATGATAAGGCCAAAGCGAGTGCCACTACAGTGATACCTCTTCAGCAATACATTACAGTGCAGGCAACAATGAGTTATGATTTCGAATTCGATAACATGTTTTAAGTAATCACTGAATGTTACTTAAAAGAAAGTCAAAATATTTTAAAGTGTTTATTCACTTTGATTCACAGCACTGACTCACTTCTACTCCATTACAATGCAATTTTGGAAACACATGTTATTAGTTTGTTCCCTAATTCAACTCTTTTGCAATAAATCGCTATCTTTATAAACTGCAGTAACTCTGTTTAATTTACATTATACATATAGCTTATAAATATAGAAGCGATCATTCTGATTATTATTATTATGCCTGCATACTTGAATTATGAATGATTTTTAGACTATCGCGACGAATTAACTCTACTTCTGATTCGTTTCTCAACTATTTGTACATATATCTCTGCAAATCATTTCGTGAGTGGCTTTACGTAGATAAATTGATAAAACTGGCGAACGTGCCGATACTTGTGCGCCGCACTGTGTCTGAATGCGGATATGGATGTGGATGTGGATGTTGATGTGTGGCTGCGTTTGTGGCTGTGTGCGCTGCAGTCATATTTCAATTGAAAATTTTAAGGGCGCAGCAGCAGGAGGAAGGGTGGAAAGGGGGGGTTGGCTCCTCGGTTTGAGGGCTGGGGATTTGGAGACCACAGTGCCCCTTTTTACGGGGGTGGCAATGGAACTCATTGGTGCGACAAAACGGAAACCTTTAAACAAATTATGTATGTTCTCTACACACATTTGGCCATTGTGAAAGGGAAATGTAAACAAAGCATAAAGTTCGATTCTTGAAGCACACACACTCACACACGCGCGCGCTTGCACATACTCACACACACACACACACAGGGCGCACGATGGCCTATTATATAAGCGCCATTTGCATTCCAAAAACAAAAAAAAAAAAAGCTTAAGAATGGTTTTCCAAGAGATACTGCAGTAGTAAGCAGCATCCAAGAGATTAAGAAGAAAAATATGTGAAAAACGTCGACACGAGACGCGCTTTCACCTTTTAATTTTTTTTAGTCAACCGGACCGGGAGAGAAAAGAGCTCTTTGTGGCGCTTTCGGTTGTCGCGGGTTTTCAATTTGTCAGGGCAACGGCGAACGGCGAACTGCAAACTGCGACGGCAAAAAGCAAAGGCAAAAAGCAAAAGGCAAAAGCAAACCAGCCCCAAGTGCAGTGGTGTGCGTTTGTGCCCCCCTTTGTTGTGTGGCATGGCGCTCTGCTGACTCTTCTCCCTGCACCCTGCACAAACGACGCCCCTGCGCTGTCGCCCCTGGTTTTTGCCAGTGCAGCTGGGTACTGCTGGTGGTGCTGGTGAAGCTGCTTCTTCTTACCTTGAGATGCCGCCGCTGGCACCACCGCCAGTGGGTCGGGTTTTCCGCTTGCTATTGTTGTTCATAATAACGTCGATTGGATGTGGATCGCCAATTGCCAAGGGCCAATTGCCAACCGCCGATTGCCGATGTGGTCGGTATGTGTCCGATTGCCGGGAGGCCAGGAGGAGCAGTCCGAGAGTACCAGTTCACCACCAGGACACTTTTCAGCAGTCGTTCAAACCTGGCGTTTTTGCTTCTTTTCTCTTCTCTTTCCTCTTTCGCCCGTTTCTGCTGTGCTGCTGCTGCTGCTTCTGTTCGGCTGCTACTTTTGCTTCGGCCGATTTTCCCCCGGATTTACCAACTTTGCGATCGGAGGATCCTGCTGCGATGGTCGCGAATGGGCGGGCGAGGCGTGTTCTAGCAAAATTGTGATATTTCGGCGCCGTTTAGCACTGTTACTTGGCTGCTAAATACGCTTTTGTTGCTAAATTTATTTTTTCCCTGCGTACTGTAGCGATAACGAGCAAGGTTGCTTGACGAGTTGCTTTCCGCAGTCGATACTTTTTTGCACATCCCTAGCACACATCGACGGCGTATTTGGCAAATCGGAAAAAAAAAAGAAATGCAACAACGGAACGGCACGACGAGCTGCAGCGACTGGGCGGCGGGAGTGGTAAACGGCGAATTTTGTTGCGTCGAAAAACTATTTTGTTAATTTATTAACTTCAATCAGAACGGGGGTGCGTGTGTGCAGCCACAGTGTTCGGTATCGAATAGTTATCGTCAACGCACTTGATTTGACAGCGCCAGGTCGTGCTGCCTATCGATTGTTCTGAGGCTATCGCGTACATGAAAACAGTGTTGTACACCGTCGATTGGGCGCGCACCTTAAACTAAACTCATGGGATAACGAATTATGGTTTGTTATTAATCGCTGCGGTATTAAACAAATATTTGCTCTAAATCTAGTTCACAAATACAGGTGAACCTATTAATAGCCTCTAGATATCTCAGAAGGTGGAAAACATCCGCATATTTACCAAACGTCCAGATAGGCGGCCCCAGACATCCAACGACCTTGGATGTTTTCCGAGAAAGCTGCCACCGCTTAATCATTTCAAAGTCAACCGTAAATCCACTCTTTGCTGACCTATGTATGTTGTATCTCCGCTCCCGTTCGAGATATAAAAGTAATTACGATGCTATCTGGTTTACAGCGCCATATACAAAAGCCGTAAATCTTTCCGGTCCACACGCCAGGCGGAGGGTCTTTGTAACGCCTGATAGAGTAGTTAGCACCTACTGACATTGCCAGATATAATAATAGGCTACCGAGCTACTTGTATGCTATGTGGTGGCCAATTGAATCTCTCGCAGTTATAATCTCATAAAATGAGAAGTTTTAATTACAATTTTGAATATGTAGTATTATCTTTGTAAAAGTGATAAACTATATTTGGTGTTCACTTTCTTATCATATTATTATTCTTATTATATTAAACTAGAATTATATTCAAATTCTAAATTAGTATATGTTTATGCTACCATTGAAGGGAGCCTTTGAGACTGACTGTCACAAGGTGTCACAGCTCATGCTAAGTCAGATATTTGGCTGATAAATTTGGGATCTTGTCTAATCCAAAACCCAAATATTGGTCTATCAGTTATCGATCGAGGTGTGTGGAATGCCGCTTGACCGGCCGGCAAAGGTGGAAAATTACTTGGAGTCCACACGACAACCTAGTGGGATGGAGATTAATGATTGGACATGGGTGCCCAGATAGCCTCCCCCACTGCGCACTTGGAGCGATATCGCAGTAGTTTTTGTCACCGGTGCCGTTGACATTTTCAGTTATATATTCGTTTGTTCCCGCTCCGGCCGACGGATACAAATCCAAATCCGACCGCCCAACCCTCCGCAATGTTTGCTCTGTTTGCTCCGCCTGCCGAATGGGCGTTAAGTGTACCATTGTTGTGCTGATCTCGGGCTGAAAATAAAAGCGCACCGTGTTTGTCGCCTTTTTCTTGACTCTTTTCATTTTACGTGTTTATCAGAAAAATCTGCCCGAGCCCACTTATTTATCACTCAAGAATTCGCTTATTCGGCAGTTTTCATTAGATTGCGAAGCGGTGCACTTGGCTCACTTACGAGAAAAGGATAATCAGTACTTAATCTTTCCAAGCTCCATTTCCCGAATGTCCTTCGAATAAAGACATTCAAAGTCCATACGGATACGTGAATAATGTCGATTGTGAAGAAATTGTCCTTCGATGGTAAGGACATCCCTATGGATAAAAACCTTTGGTTTTCAATACATTGCGAAAAGTTGACTCATAAACAACGGACAGGATACAACGATTTGGTGTTTGAACTAAAAACCATCGCTTTCATTAACACTATTTAGTTGAAGTTCTGTGATCTTTTTGTGACTCACTATTGAAATAATATCGTGATTATTTTACAACCGTTCCATTTTCACAACTTGGCCAATTTTACTACCGTCATATGTGCCACCCGCCGATCTCCCGCCTTAATTAGCATTTGAAAACAGCTGGAGGTATAGTCGCCAAAAGATGTTAAAAGCTTTGGCCTGAGGCTTCGAATTAGCACTTATTTTGGGTTTCTGTTTTCGCCCATCATGACTGATAAGACCAGTTCAAAAAAATATTTAACGTGTCAAACTGTTCACCGCAAATATTAACATTTGCTGCAAAGACTAAATGGATTACCCATTTAATTATGTTCACATTATAAAAATTTGATTTGGATATATGTAAAGTGATTAAAATTGAGCAATCATTTGCATGTTCTTCACAAATGGAGAGTCTATTCAAATTAATTATTTTTGGCCAACTTGTCGTATTTACTTTGTATATAGCACACCTATTATTAACATGGATACGACAATACCTGCAACACGTAACTGATATTCGCAGGTGTACTGAAAACTAATTCATGTGAAACGTAACACCCATGATCAATGGTTTGCACTATCCATTTGGATCCATAGACAGAGGGATGACTAATAGTTTGGACGCACTTGCGATCTTCCAAATGTGCTAATTACCCGTTTACTTCCAGTGAAATTTTATTAAAAAAAATCACCTTAATTAAAAATCACTATATTATCTCCATTCAGGTTTCGCTTTGTTTACCTTTATAAAAATAAGTGGGTAAAAACGGTTTTAATGCGATTTACATAAAGAGCGAGGAAGGCACCTATAACAGGTTTTAAAGACTCACACGTACATACGTACACAATATATATATATTTATATCCGAACAATTAGGTGTTATATGAACGTACTGTTCCTCAATATTAGACAAGAATCTCAGTAATTTAAACAAACAACCGGGAACCCAGTTCGAGTCGAGAATACTCAAACACATGTGCTTAATTACGATTTCACACAATTAAAGTTTTGCGCTTTTTTTCATTTTCGCTGGGCTTTCGGCTCGGCTCGGCAGCAAACAAGCTGGACTGGAGAGTTCGTTCGTTTTTTATTATTATTAAAATGCTAAAAATTCCCCTGACAAAATCAAACAATTTCGGCTGGCAGAGCGATTGTACCTGGCCATTGGCGAAACGGAAACAGCGTCTGAAAATCAGTACACAATGCGTTGGCCGCGAAAGCACACGTTCGGCTTGTGGCCCAAGGGCAATAGTGGGAGTCGTGGCAATGGAGGAGCCACTGGGCAACCGGAGGCACCAGCGGCCACTGTGGCCACCATTTACAATCGTAGGACCCGCGGATTAGCTGTACTCAACTCGAAATCCTACTAAGAAGCCTTCTTTCCCGCCCCATTTTCAGCTGGCTGCGAGGAGAAGGAGAAGTACACGGCCCAGAATGGCGATGATTATTATGGCCAGGCGAACACCGTCGACCTGGACGTGGCCAGCAAGTACTCCAAGCCCAAGGAAGCCCACTGGCTGGTGCGGCGCATATTCTTTCTCAGCTGGATTACCAGCTACGATCGGGAGCAAGCGTTCGCGGATCTAATTGCTGGCATCACCTTGGGCCTGACCATCATTCCACAAAGTATCGCGTATGCCGCGCTGGCAGGACTCTCCTCGGAGTACGGCCTGTACTCCGCCTTCATTGGCTCCATCATCTATGTGTTCTTCGGGACGATACCACAGGTGTCCATTGGACCCACCAGTTTGATGGCCATTCTCACCCTGCAATTCTGCGCCGACAAGCCGGTGCAGGTGGTCATCGTTCTGGCTTTCCTCGCCGGTTTGGTGGAACTGGCCATGGGTGTGTTCCAGCTGGGATTCATCGTGAGCTTCATACCTGCTCCGGTGACCAAGGCATTCACATCGGGCACTGCGTTGATCGTGGTCTTTGCCCAGATCAAGAATCTCCTGGGGATTCGCATGAAGGGATTCCCCTCGATCGGTGACTTTTTCACCAATATTCGACCCACGGATGCCGCAATGGGCATATCCTGCATGATTGTGCTGCTTTTGTTGAGAGTAAGTTATGTAAATCGCGTATAAAAATAACTTTATAGAGATTTCACTGAACCATAACCATATTGAACACGGGGCTTCGGAATAACACAAATTAAAATGTTTATTAGCTTATTAAATAATCAGACATTAGCTAACTGCTGAAACCTTTTCACTGCTGCCTCAAGTCACGTTTTCAAAAATTGCACTAAGTAGATTAGATACTTCACAATCAATCATTGATACTTCACATGCTAATTAGTGATTGATGTTTTTCCTGCCAGCTGCTGTCGCAAGTGAATTTCAAGCAGGACACGCCTGTGACGCGTCGCCTGAAGAAGATCCTGTGGTACATCAGTATTTCCCGCAATGCTTTGGTCGTCTTCTTCACTGGCCTTCTGGTTTTCATCTGGGTAAAGAAGAGCTCCATGGAGGCGGTGCCCTTTGCACTATCCTCAAAGGTTTCCTCGGCCATGCCCAGCATCAAGTTGCCGCCCTTTGCCTTCGAGTACCAGAATCGCACCTATGTGTTCACGGATATCCTCCACGAACTGGGCAGCGGAATCGTTGTGGTGCCCATTGTGGCGGTTCTGGCCAATGTGGCCATTGCCAAAGCCTTCGGTGCGTATACGTGATATCAGACGAAAATGCAGTCTGCCTATAATGGTGAACCTATCTCTCGCTCTCTTATCAGTTAAGGATGGCAATCTGGATGCCTCGCAAGAGATGCTCACCTTGGGTCTGTGCAACATAGCCGGCTCCTTCTTCAGTGCCATGCCCACCTGCGGAGCCTTCACCCGCTCGGCTGTGAGTCAGGCGTCTGGAGTGCGCACCCCAATGGCTGGCATCTACACGGGATTGATAGTGCTCTCCGCACTGAGCATCCTGACCCCCTACTTTCAGTACATTCCAAAGGCTTCTCTGTCCGCAGTTTTAATAGCAGCCGTCATCTTTATGGTGCGTATATGCATTCTTATCATCTGAATGTACCTAATTTGATGCTTTCCCTGGTAAACAGATTGATCTTGCTCCGGTTAAGGAGCTCTGGCAGACCAACAAGAAGGACTTCTTCAGTTGGGTGGGCAGTTTCATCATCTGTTTGGTGGCCGGCGTGGAGTTGGGTCTGCTCTTCGGCATTGTTCTCAGCATGGTGTTTATACTGCTGCGCCTGGGCAATCCCAAGTTTGAAGTTACCCTAAAGCAGGTACGTTTTAACCTTATATAAATAAAAGTTATATAGTTAATGGTTGGCCTTGCTCCTTAGCATGAATCCGCGTACTACGTGCACATTGTGCCCCAATCGGATGTCTATTACACAGGCGTGGATGCACTGCGTTCTGAGTTGCGAGGAGCCTGCAGATTGTATCGCAATGATTTCCCAGTGGTTCTCGATTGCGGCCGCTTCATGCAGTTCGATGCCACGTTCAGTGAGATGCTGATTTCGGTGGCCAAGGAGATGGCCAGCCACGATGTCCTGCTGATCCTGCAGAACATGAGCCTGAAAGTGCAGCAGATGCTGCCCGTGATGGGCAATGTGAGGTTCTGCCAGGAGGACAGCCAGCTCTCCAGCCATCTGCAGGTGGAAAAGGAAGCACCTGTTCTGGAGGCCAAGGTGTAGTTACGTTGCAATCTGATGTGGGATCGTTCCTGTCTGTTATGAGCGTCCGGTTATGAGCGGACGTCACGGCGTTTTTATCTCAATAGCTGTTACCGCTTGACGTTCGCACGCAAATTGCGTAATTAGGCAGCGGCGGCAGTTAGTTTACTACTTAGATTTAGGTGTTTAGTTAGCGACTTTGTAAATACTTATGTGCATTATAAAAATACAGTAAATAGTACTCCCCTACGAATATGTCAAGATAAAATGAAGCTCGAATGTGCTCTTCCAGCTTGAACAAACAGGTGCTGCTAAAGAACGCCTCGTGCCGTGGAACTCGAACAGCTAATCTGCATGGCGGTATACGTGTCGTATGAGTAATGCCGCTGAACTGCGCAGAAAACTGAATTGACGAGTAAGGTAATCATTGGGGCAATTGAAATGCTGGTTGGAGTTTTTTTTGAATTGTTGTTTAATTATTATTTTTTCGCTTTTTGTCGTTCAATAAGGAAATTATAATTTATAGAAAAAGTATAATAATACAGTATAACAATTTAGTTGGTTTTCATTTGTTTTGTTTATCCATTTCATATTGCATAGTACTCATTGCCATTATCATTTTTTTGTTTTCTGCTTTTCTGTTTGCCAGTGTGTGTTTAATGGGAATTTAATTTTATTTATTCTATATTGTTCGCTTGGTTTCCGAGGAAATAAACTGTTGTATACTTGTAAAGGTGTTTCTAGTAAATGATTATAGAGTGTGTCTGTCTGCTTCTGTATCTGTATGCGTATCTGTATCTGTATCTGTGTTTTGTTTCTGCGTGTGTGTTTGTGTTTCCGGTCTGTTCCCGTATTCCGGATGTGATATATTTTGCGGACTTCCGGGAGCAGAACGGCTTCGGTGGATGCCGAAGTTAGGCTTGTAGATTGTAATTGTCGTTCCGATGTGGCTGAATAATACAGTGACTTGATTGTAAGATTGTAAGATTTAAATCAGTTACGTGGGAAAAGTTAACGCTTGTTTCGATTTCGGTAAGTCCGTCTCCTCCATTCATAACTTCTGGCTAATTCCGATATCTAATTTCTTCTGCCCGCCTACTACATATTTGCCAGCTTACAATTTACAGTGTTCGGTTTAATTGCAGTGTATCTATGTGTGTGTTGTGTGTGTGTATCTAAAGTAATCATTTGCTCACAATTAATTTTGCCGGCCAAGCACATGTACATATGCAACTCTATGCGCTCTTTAAACACGGCTCGTTTAATGTATTTGTTTGGTAAATTTTGTCATTAATATACTTTGTTATCTTTATACTCTTCACATCTTGAATGTTTGTATTTTTCTTCGTAAAGCAAGAGGTACGCGATGTATTTGTTTCTGTATGCCGAGTGTGTATGAGGGCTGAGTCAAAGCAATTTTAAACATTAGGAAACACTTGACTATCTTTTCTCGATCCGGTTGAAAAGCAGGCTTCCCCATGAGGGAAACCGAATTAGTCGTATGCGCGGCGTAACTAACTTTCGGTAGTTGGTAGTTAGTAGTTGGTAATTTGTAATTTGTAATTGGTAGTAGTAAAATAACGTTCGAAAGAGTGTACTTTGGATAGGCAGGGGTAGATAGATAGCGATAGGAAGTACTTAGTAGCAAGGGGCGGCTTAAGTTGCTAAAGAAGGTGTGAGAAAGTCTCTTTGCTGAATTTAGTGAACATGTCTCCTGGTTCTCCTGGTTCTCCTGGGTGTTCTGGGTATACTGGTTGTTCTGGGGGAATCTGGGTCTATAACGCTACGATCTTGTGCTTAGTACATTATATTTGTATTTGCCATTGGGTATCCCATATATGTATTTATGTAGGAGTAGATCTCTCTTGGTCTTTGGTTTGCTTTAAGTTACACTGATATTTATCGCATATGGCTTCTATGGACATCAAACACTGAGAAAGTGGGGCGTTGAATAGAAGTTTTGAGTCGAGCAGTCGAAGGCTTTCGATTTGGGATCTTGGGAGTTTTGGGATTGGGTATTAGGTTGGTATTTGGCTCAGGCTATCACTGGATTGAGAATATAGTGAGTTTGGGTTGCATATGGAATTGGGATTGGGGAAAGTGATCTTCTTGCACTGGACTGGAAGTCAAGGTCGCCTAGTCTTGGAAATGCGCCCGATTTGAGGTTGGCTTGAATGCGAAATCGTATTTAGTATATGCGAATATATGTAAATATGTACCATATCGATTTATTTATTTACTTTAATGTATGTATTTTTGTTTTTCGTCATTCCGCTTGTCTGACATTGCTCAACATTCGGTTGTGTTTTGATTTATAAATGTAATTTTAGTGTATTTCAATTTAGTTTTCAATATATTTTAAATATATACATATAATATATGTATGTTTATGTTTATGTTCGGTTTAGTTTACCTTATGTGTTTGCTTTATCATCTCGTTTCTCATCCTCTCCATCATTCCTCATATCTTTTTTGGTTATTATTTATAAACTGGTCAGCAACAGTAGCAAATTTAACAATGTGCGTTAACAAATAATTGTAAATATATTGTATGTATATAATATATTTCTTCTCCTCCCTTACTTGTATTTGTTTTTGTATTTGTATAATATATGTGTGTTCAGTATCTATGTGAGTGGTGTGTATTGCGTCTGTGTGTGTGTGGTGTGTGTGTGTGGTCTTCTATTATAGAGCTTTATCCTTTAGTGGGTTAATGGAGTTGCAGTCACCTAAACCGGCAGGCAATTTGTTAAATAATTTTACAACAATTTATCTGGGCTTTTCTGTGGCTTTGTTTTTTTTTTTATTTGTTTTTTTTTTGTGGCCCAGCTGTTTGGCCGATGCCGTTGTTGCTCGTCGGTCACTCATAATATTTCCATTAATTTAATTAATAAAAAATATTACCATTAGTATTAGTACTATTAGTCATATCATATCATATCATATCGACAACAACAACATTGTACATATGCATTGGCCAACAGCTCGGAACCGGGATTGGGTATTAACGTTAGCATTGGTTTGTCTGTCCATCATCATTATCATTTGTGTTCCATTTTATATTAGCTTAGTAATCGTAATCAATAGCAATAATCATAATTATAATCATAATCATAATCATAATAGTAATAATAAGTCTAATCTACGAATAATATAACAGGACCCTATAGAATGACCGGGGTTATTTGCCAAAGCCGAACCCGAATTTTCCGAAGAGATCTTTGCCTTTCGACAGGACATCGCCGCCGGGCGCCGCTGCCGCGATGCCCTTGAGCCCGCCCAGCAATCCGGCGCCCGGTCCTGGAGGCGGCGCCTGGGCTTGCGGTGGCACTTGTTGTGGCTGCTGCTGCTGTTGCTGCATTCCGGGCTGCATCCCCTGCTGCAAGCCCTGCTGCATCCCCTGCTGCATCCCTTGCTGCATCCCCTGCTGCATGCCCTGCTGCATTCCGGGCTGCATCCCTTGCTGCATCCCCCCCTGCTGCTGCATGCCCATGCCAGGCTGCTGGGCACCAAAGGCGTTTGCTTGTTGCTGCGCTGGCTGCACACCACCTTGTGGTTGCATTGGATCCGTCTTGGGCGGTTGCTTCGACCCAAATAGACCACCGGTGGCAGCCGAGGTAGCACCAGAGAGCAGGCTAGTCGCGCCGGAGAATAGTCCGCCCGTTTGCGCCTGTGTCGTCGGCGGCTGTTGCTGCTGCTGCTGTCCCATCTGCTGCTGACCCATCTGCTGACCCATTTGACCCATCTGCTGTCTCATCTGCTGACCCATCGGCTGGCCCATCTGCTGCTGACCCATCATTCCAGGTTGTCCCATTTGCTGCTGTTGCTGATGCTGCTGTCCCATCTGCGTCTGTTGCTGACCATACTGCTGCTGCTGCTGTTGGAGTTGCTGCTGCTGCTGCTGCTGCTGCTGTTGCTGCTGTTGCTGCTGCAGCCCGACATTACCAACGCGACCGATCATCCCCTGCAAGGTGGCGTTGGTCCAAGGACCACAAAAGACACGTTAGTCGGACTTCCAATCGGTTATCAGGTGGGCGCATTAAACGAATGGCAAACTAATTGTTAAGAATATATATTTATATATATATGGTACGTATATTTATGGGGGTTTCTTAATATTTTCATGGATTTTTTCTTTCAATGCTCTCTCAAGTATGTTTTCTGTTAGCTGGGGTTATCGGTTAGTTTAGCGAGATCCTCGAGCATTTGCCGCCGAGTTTGCTGTTGATGGATTGGTTTTGTGTTTTATTAATGGCAGCTACGTTTCATTAACTACGGAAAGAGGCTAGTCAAAAAACCGAACTCGAATCCTCTGGGGATTCTGGGGATCCGCTCTAGATGAAACATAGTGCTAGGCCGGCACGCAATCAATGGACTCCGAGTGCCATCATCTCCGCATGGAGCGAGGGTAGCAGGAGGCTTGATTCCGGCTCTCAATTGAAACGAGTAACAGTAGCATTACGTGATTTGATTCTTTATACACTTCCTTTGGTTGGAACGAAACAAAAATATGTAGAACTAGCAACGTTTCTCAAAAGTTTGTCAACTGAAATCAATAAAAAACGAGCCTAAGGCCAAAGAAGAACGTAAACTTGCATGGCAAAAATAAAATATATATTTCCAAAAAGATACGCATTCTGACAAAAAACTTCGGACAGTGCGAAAGGACTCTGGATGTCCCGCTTCAAACCGGACTTCTATGGTTCTATGGTTCTCTATTTATTTACACTACCTTGATGAAATGTCGCAGGTTGTGTTTTGTGAACGTGTCTAGACAATCATCGAAATCAAAAATAATCTGCGGATCTGTAGCATCCGGAATGAGTTTGTGTCGATGAACTAAACGAACCAAAAAAATAACATTGTGTTTTGTCATCGTTTTGCTATATATTTCACTTCGGTGTTTGAGCATTGATAAAAGTAAAAGCTAAATGCAAATCTAGTTGGGTAACTTATACTTGACGAGGGTGAGCCAGAGGAAATCATATGAGGGAAATGCTGATAGTAATCGAAAGCAAATACAGTTTGGGTTCAACTGAGGCGGGGAAAAGAACCGAAAAAGCAACTTACGAAACGAAAAACTCAAGGTATTACACATACAGTGAATCACATAGAAATTTGTACACATTACATCCAATATTCCATATAGTAGTAGTAGCAATTAATTAATATAATTAGTAGCGTATACCAGTAAGAAAACAAAAATGTATTCATATATAGATATATATATATATATATTTATAGGTATGCATCGCTTCTTATCAGCAATACGTTTACTTGAGTGTGTGAGTTTGTATCTGGCATATATGGTATCTGGTATCTGGTATCTAGTATCTGGCGATTTTAAGATAAGGAGTTTCGGATACTGTGTGAATAGATTTGTACACAAATTGGAAAGCTTTTTATCTCACTGTCCGGAATTTGTATTGTTTGCTCTGTGGGCTAAAGAATGAAATAATATCTGGCATGTTTTCAAGTAAAAACTAGAATTGACCAGGCTTAAGCATATTAGTTTTCAATTCATTTGTTGTTATTGGGGATTTATTTATATATATTTTGGGTAGCAAAATGTTCATTCTTGGCAGATCAATGGCTGCAAAGCTTGGAAAGTCTGTAGGCTGAGTAGATATTGGCAAACAAAAAACATTTAAAGAAATGAAAAGCAGTGAAATAGTTAGAAAAATCAAGGCAATTAAAATGTATGAAATCAAGTGAACGACAAACTGAAGAAAAATCGATGTAAATGATTGTTGCTGTGGAAATCGTTGCTGATATTTGTTGAACATCCTTGTTAAACATTAGATTTTATATACAGACTATACACACATACACCTTCTGTTCTGAGTTCGATTACGAGTATATTACAGACTATAGTATGAATGCAACGATCTTGGGTTGTATCTTTACACGGACGAGCCTTGCTGATTTGTTGGAATGTTTGTATTTATAATGTCGCTGTTGTCTTTGGATGTTAACTACAAGATAAACATGTTGCTAGCTATACATATGTACTATATATATATAGGTATATATAAATCAGTTGATTCTGGTATCTGGTATCGTTAATTGGAATGTTCAAGTACTGTACTGTAAGCGTTTGAATCGGGATTGGAATGGATACATATAGACATGGTGAGATAGGAAGTATGCGTATTAGCTAAAGACATAAAGAGAGATACAGAGAGAGAGAGAGAGAGAGCGATATAGAGAAAAGAGGACGGAACAATGGACGATCAAGTCGAGTATTGGCGAGTGTGAGAGAGTCCGCACAACACAGCCGGCGCGTGTGCAGGAAAGCGATAGCAGTATGTCGAGGGAAAGAGATGGCGTGTTCCTCTCCTGTCTAGGTGTCGGGATAATACGTTCTTTTCGGGGGCGGGGGGGCTTTTTGCTTGGCCGAGATTCGGAACCGAAAAGTAATGAGTGACAGAGACAGCAAGTAAAGAAATAGGTACAGGTACAGTTACAGTTACAGGTAGAGGTACAGGTACAGGTAGAGGTAAAGGTACAGGAGTAGGTAACTGTTGTTGTAGTATTTGTATCTGTTTTGTAGCAATAATAAGATGGTATACGGTTTGGGGTATTAGGTGAACAGTTGTGGTTACATTTGGCGTATTCTTAACTCTTTTCTTTAGATTAGCTTTAGCATTTATTTTCACAAACAAACAAATGAAAGTATTGTATATCTTTGCTTTCTTTTCATACGTTCGATATATCAAAACAAAAGGAAACAAAAGAGAAAGAGTATTTACCTGCGTTTGGTGATCGGGGGCAGGATGGCCCGTGTTGTCTAACAGTGTAGGGGAAGCAGGGCGAGCATCTATAGCAACGAATATAACATAAAGACTTCACATTTACCACAGCAGACCATTACAAAAAATTATTTGAAAGAAGTTGTAGTAGTCAAAACGGAAAATATCGTAATTGTAACTCAGGTCGAACTTAGGCATTGAAATCGAAATGAAAACGAATCGAAAAACTGAATTTATTCGCGTTGAATTTGCAGATAGTTCGGAGCTGCCTGTTCAAAAACTGTGATTAATGTCGTTAAGGTTGCAATGATTGGATATACATATATATATTTACTCATTTCCGCGCGCAGTTGGGAGGTTAATTAAATAAACGCTGTTCTATATAATTCACCGCACTTCACGAACAAATCAATCGACAACTCAAAATGAAAGGGTTAAATAAAAGATGGAAATGGACCCAAAAGGTCCCGCTTTACATCCAAATACAATACGGGCGTTTTCGAAAATGTTATGTTTTAAATTTTGTTTTGCGCAAAGACATAAAATTGAAACGAGAGAAAGAGGCGCCAAGTGGATTCAGATTAAATCGGATTGGTAAATTGTGAGAGATAGAGAGTTGAGTTAAATGATTGCATTTTATTTGATAGTGGTTATTGGTCCAGACGTAAGTAGATTAGAATTGAATTAAATATTACCTTCTTCGTTTTGGCTAACGAAATATAGCCCTATTCGAACCCCGATTTCGGACTTCTTGGGTTCTCTGAATTACTTATGTTCAGATTTCGGTTCATTTCTTGCATTTGCACAAGCTTTTGTATGCAGTTGAGAGTATATTTTAGATAAGATACATGTTATATAGCATGTGGACGGGCACTTAATTGGCTTAGTATGTATATATTGCAATATATATAAGTAGTAATAGTAGTAGTTATATGGAGATAAGTAGTTTAAATTTGATTTAGGTATTTTACAATATAAAATGTACATTAAAACACAAAATACTGCTCGTATTTATTTGAGAATTGAAATATTTTGGATTTGGTGCTTTGGAGCCCTTGCTGATGCTGTTGTTGTTTTTGTTGTTATATTTTGAACAAAAATGAACAAATATCAAATATATATATATCGAAGAAGCTAATTGGCAAACAAACAAGACCAACATTCAGAAAACCAGAAGGAAAGAAGTCAACGGAAAACGGAAAAAGAACAGAAAATCCAAAAACGAGAAATCAACGAGAGGAATCAACGCTAAAAGAAATATTTGATTCGAAAAGCAGATACTCGTACTCGTTCAAACAATATCGGGGGGTATTCATTTCATTTTTTGGGTTTTTGGTTTTGGGTTCGGTTTCGGTTTCGGGTATCCGGGACTCAAAGGGTTCATAGCTTAGCGGTACCATACTCCTCTACTCGACCGTAGTTCCCTAGGACCTTTGTCACGATCGCATCTGATCCTGGTGGATCTGGCCACCACCACTAATCTTTGGCTATGGCTCTGGCTTCTCCCGTTCCCATCGGTTGATTGGGGCATTCTGGGTGACTTTCACATTAGCACTACTTCGTCATCGGTACCAGGCACATTCAGAGGTTGACTTTGTGATCTATGGTGATCTATGGCTCGGTGGTGATCAACTTGGCAATGAACTCATTCGGCAATCAGGTGCAAGTAATTCGTATCGATAAGGCAAACAATTGCTTCACTAAAAACAACAAAATCGTAACAAAACCGAAAAGAAACCAAAACTGTATTCAAATATACTTGAGTATAAGTATCATGCAAGAGACCATCTAGAATCATACACGTCTAGAAAAAGGCACGCAAGACAGGGAAAGACAGGATACGAGAAAGATGAGGGAAGTTAAATAATAATAATTATCAGTATCGGTACAGACAAGTAAAATAATGCTAGGTGAAGAGTTATATACAGGGCATATAGGTAATGAACATGAACATAATGAATAATGGTCCCAAAGTTTCGGACTTCCATTCTATAACTTCTTCGATTCAGGATGATAGGTGATTGATCAATGGATTCGATGGAATCAATGGGGATGCTCAAATGCGTGGGAAAATGTAATATTGTGTGTGTACAACAACAAGAACAACAACTATCTATTGTATATTTTTATTGGATTAGAATTATATCATTGGAATCCAAACAAAAGTCGTACAAAACAAGAAGGGAATATTCATATATATATATATATAAAAGTTGGAAATATCAAACTGATTGGTGCTGGAAATTATTGAGTTTGTACATCAACGAAAATCGCATTTAAGATTAAGGGTTAAAAAAAATGGGAGAAAAGAGTTGTACAAAAGTTCGCTCGGAATCGTAATGGAAATCAAATTAGCGGCGTTCAAAATCAGAAATTGTATTTAACTTGTAACTGTTTTGTTTCACTTGAAATTTTATTGCGATAGAGAGTTAAGACAGAAAGAGAGGAGTGAAAATATTCTCTGTGTTCGCTGATTTGTAATATATATAATATATATCGTTTGGAAAACAAAATCAAAATTCGAAAACGAAAACGATAAAAAAATACACTTGGGGCATCGGAACAGAAATGGATTGCTATAGTATAGTACGAGTATATATTATCCCGCTGGTGGAATTGTTATGTAGTCTGGAAGAACCTGCATAGTTATTCATCTGATAAAGTGCTTTCGAGATTAAAGTACATGTTTTGTATTATTTTGTTGTATTTCAGATTTCTTTTGAAAACGAATCAACCGAAAAGGAACCGAAAACGTTAAATAAAAATGATTACGTTAACTTGTAACTTGTAAGCCCGTAATAGTTCATCGAATCGCTATCGAATCAGTATCGCTCGGTCACTGGTTAATTCGCATTCAATTCGAACCAAAGAAAAACTGAACAGAACGTAAACCAAAATGCGAAAGTCCATTGGGCAGCTCGATCTGCACAAAGCCTACTTACTTTTGCCCGGCTGGCCGCGACCGCCCATTCCGGGCATCATGTTGTCACGTGGCGGGGGCGGCGGCCCCCTCGCTCCTGGCCCCTGACCCCTGCCCCTCTGGCTCAGCCCGCCGCGGCCGGCCACTCCGCCGGGACCCATCTGGTTGTTGTACTGGTCGGGCGCGTCCGCCAGGAAGTTCGACGGCACCAGGCCGCGCACGCCGTCCAGCTCGCCCATGTAGAAACCGTCTTCATCCATATCACCGTAAACGAGTATGATTTCGCCCGTCTTGAAACACAATTCCACCTGCTGTTGGTGCGAAAGATGTCGAATGTTCGCTATTAGTTTAAACTATCATCAACAACATTTATATAATTAAGAAGCTTTTAAGTTATGGGAGCATGTTCAAGCTTTCTTGTATATATCCTCGAAATTTTTTTATATAAGTTAGCACATAAGAAAGAATTACAATAGAGGCTTCCTAAGTGGTAATTTCAGCCAGGAAATATCTTCAATACTTTAATATAAATAAGCATATAAGAAAGAATTACAATAGAGGCTTCCTAAGTGGTAATTTGAGCCAGGAATTTAGTGATTTAATGCCAAGACCCGCCTACGATATATGCCTTTAGTAAATATTACGCATACGCAGTGTGGGACTATGTGGCAATATTTAGTTAGTTCATGTACGCTACTTATGACCTCCTAGCAATAGTACTTTACTATTATCTATGAGTCGCAACTCACTTCTTTGGCCACAGGAGCAACAATATGTTGGCTAAAACCTGGCAGTAGGCCGCCAAAAAAACCGCCCATAAGACCGCCTGCCTGACTTTCCCGGCGCTTGTGTATGCAAATCGAATGAGCAACAAATCGAAGGGCAAATAAGGAGACAGTAATTAAACTTACCTCGGCATCCACATTGGGACTCAACTCCTGGGGATCGTAGTCGTAGAGCGCGATCATCCGCTTCACGGGCATGTTGGCATAGATGTCACCCCAGCGGTCGCGACTCACGTTCCGCATGCTCTGCTGCGGAGCACTCTGGCCGGGCATCACCTGGGCGGTGCCACCCACGCTCACTCCCTGACCCTGGCCCATCTGGCCGGGCATCTGGCCAGGCATCTGACCGGGCATCTGGCCACCGGCGGTCATGGAGGCGGTGGTGTCCTCCACCTCGGAGACCATGTTGTGCGGCACATAGCCCCTGCGACCGCGCAGCTCGCCCCAGTAGAAGCCATCGGCATCCTTATCACCAAATACCTATTTTAGACAGAACCGGAAACAGGCCGGCATAACCGGATATTAGTGTTTGTCATGGATAATCGGGCAATGGGTGATTATTGTAGTTGTTAAGTGTATTGAGTGCATAACGCTAACTTAACGAGTATTTATGGAACTATTAGAAGAGAGAACAACGTCTACATAGGTGGATATAGAGTACTGTTTGGTTAGATAGTTGTGGTTTGTTTAGTTGGTTTGATCTGGAGGTCGGGGGTCAACTCTCAACGAATCTGATTCTTGGGATGAGATTACTGAGGATGTAAAGAGTTCGGAGCGAAGGAAAAACATGCACTGATTCATTCAATTAGCGCAACAAGCAAGCGCAGCCAATTCATCATTGGTCGCCAATGCATCCAAATTGCATCTTCGATTGGGTTTTTTGTTTGCGGATCTAATCGCATCGGATCGGATCGGTTCGGATCGGGCTCACCATTGGTTGGTTGCTCGGCGAGATCACTGCTGCGGCTGGAAAGTGTCTTGGTGGTTCTGTGTGGATTGGCTTGTCTCGGGAATCAGGGGGCTTACCTTGATCGTGTCGCCCTCCTGGAAGGGCAGCTCTTCGTCGCAGCCATCGGGATTGGGACTCATCGTGGATGGGTCGTAGTCGAACATGGCCACAAAGTAGCGGGGCTTCTTCTGTGCTCCGGGCATCTGACCCGGTTGTCCCGGCTGGCCGGGCTGTGTCTGCTGTTGTCCTGGCTGCTGGCCGGGCATCATCTGGCCCTGCTGCATCTGCTGCTGCTGCTGTTGCTGTTGCTGCTGCTGGTTGAGCGGTCCTCGTGGTCCCATCATCTGGCCAGGCATCTGACCGGGCATCTGACCCGGCATCTGACCAGGCATTTGACCCGGCATCTGACCCGGCATCTGACCTGGCATCTGTCCTTGCATCTGCCCTTGCATCTGCCCCTGCATCTGCTGGCCCTGCATGTTAAGCTGGCCGGGAACTGGTCCTCGAAAGCGTGGCCCACCCATGGGACCCTGGGGTCCGTAGGGCTGCTGCTGCTGTTGCTGTGGTCCCTGCGGTCTTCCTGGAATCGGGACCATGCCCCGCTGCGCTCCTGGTTGGCCTGGCTGATAGCCCTGGTTGGTTGGTTGGATTGGTGTGATGGCGACGATCGCAGGAATTTAAATCAATTTGAATGAATTTAAAATTTTGTTAGCGTTTGATTTTGGAATCTGGTTTTCGTTTTTTTCGGGGTGTTGCAATTGGTAATTAGTACTCTGTTTTTCATTCACATTGTCTTTAGAGAGGTTTTCGTTTAGCAAAGTGGAGGCGTCTGCATTTAGCTGGATGCTTTAGCATTATCTCTTTAGACTACTAAGGAGTTACGAAAGCTGTATGTGTGTAGTCTAGTGTGTGTAGAGTGTAGAGTGTTAAGTGGTTTAATGGAGCATTACGAGCTAAATACATATATATATAGAAACTGAAAAGCAAAAGATCTATAGCTGATAGTCGAGTACGAAGCTAAACGAGTATGAATACTGAGGGGTTAGGATGTTGTCGGTAGTAAGAAAGCACGGAGTTTCTTTATGTTTGGTATGTTTGGTTTCGGGTGGTATCTTCAAGTGACTTGTGTGGGTGTTTACACATGTTTCTATCATTTACATACGTATTTACATATGTATAGAGGGGTTTTTTAAAAAGATTAGTAGATGAGTAGCCGTATTTGTAGATACATTTGGACGGAATTACCAGACAAAGGTTTCACTAAGCACTGAGTCCAATCGCGGTAGACCAAGTTAACTCTTTCTTCTAAGACCTACTTATCGTAATACCAGCAATAGCCATGCAATTTGTAGCCCTGTTGAATTATTTTATTTTCCAATATTTAAGGATTTAGAGGCACTTACAGGTCAGCCGAAATGTTGAATTTTCATCCCTAAAGGTATACTTGCTAAGAAAATAAATTAGAAAAATCTACAAAGAACTCAAAAGCAAACCAAAGTCTGTTAATTACTTTGTATTTTCTTGAATATACAAGCCTAATTGGTTGTTTAGCAATCATTTGTAGCTAAGCATCGAATCTAAATATAGTAGATACTTGTACGCAAAGTGTTACAGATACTTATGGCTAGTGGTGTGTGTGTGGCGAGGTGTGTGTGTGTGTGTATGTTCAATATGCGAGAGATGTTGTGGGTATAACTTACATTCTGGTTCACTTGATTCTGTGTGGGTTTCGAGAAGAGGCCACCGAGCAGGCCACCTAACAATCCGGAGCCTCCGTCGGGCTGTTTGTCGATTTCGGTATCAAGGTGTACGGGTTCGATTTCAGTTTTGGTTTCGGTTTCAGTTTCGGTTTCATATAATGAAAATGAACATGTACTTGTTTCGTTTAAAATTGTTCGTTGCATTGCGTTTTCCTTAAGACAATTGTTCAGCATTTCCGCTCAATACTTAGTTAGAACTCTACTTGAAATCGGAACAACTCAACCAAGTTCAAAATCTTATATATATTTTATTGTTATTTGTTATAATTTGCAATTTGCTGCTGACATGCTAGTTGTGAACTATACTCAAACTAACTGAAAACCCAAAATCGCAGGAAATCGAAAGAAATCGAAATAAACAAAAAGGTTCTAGCAAAGGTTGCATACTCTGGCATATCTCTTAAGTACCAAAAAATATATAATAAACCAGAAAGAAATTATAAAAAGAAAATGTGAGTAACTTTACATACATACAAGTTCTTTGGGTGGGAGAAGAAGGGCTCAATTCAATTGCTTGGGTTCTTATCGCAAAGATCGAGGACGCAATTGTCTCGCAGTTCTTTGGCATGTGAAATTTGTGTGAATTTTGTGCGATTGTCTCAACAATTTCTCTCAGTGTATGTATATAATAGGTTCATTTGCAAAAGAAATCGACCGAAAGTAGTAGTAGAAGTAGTAGTAGGATATAGTTGGAAATTCAAAATCAAAGGCAGTCAAAAAGATATTGGAGGATAAACAGAGAGAGAAGATGTGAGGAAGAGGTAAATGTTTAAATAAATAAAGGTCAACATCGAACTCTTAAGTGAAGTATAAAAGTTCAGAAATGATTCGATGCAATATAGGGTATAGGGTATAGGGTATATGGATTCATATGGATTTCGGGTAGCTTCAATTCAATCTTGGTATGCGGGTGGTGCGCTGGTTTTACAAGCAATGGGTTCGTAAATTTGAAGGTATTCCTTTTGTGTGACTAGCATTCGGGTTGGTAGAGGGTATGTGGTAGTTTACACGAGAATAACTTATGTACATTCTTCGATGGTGTGTTGGCTTCAAGTTAAGGATACAATAGAATTTAGAAGAGCTCTCAGCCAATTCAAGTTCGAAATGATAAAATGAAACGAGTTCACAGAACATTATTTACAGTGTACGCGTTGGGCGGCCCATCAACACGTCGTTGCACTCACCTGATGACCCGGTTGACCCGGCTGACCCGGCTGCATGCCCTGCTGCTGCATCTGGTTGGGATCGTACTGGCCGTGATCCTGCTGCTGCCCACCCATCATGTGCTGACCCTGCTGACCCGGCTGGCCGGGCATTCCGCCCATCTGCTGCTGCACCGGCATCCCGTGCGGTCCCTGCGGCAACTGCGGACCCATGCCCATCTGATTGGGACCCCGGCGAGCCACCGCATTGCGCACAGTATCTGCAAATGGCATGGCAGAGTATCTCACTGAAAGTGGCTTCAATCGAGGACAGGGATAGATCTTACTTGGTATCAAAATGGGCGCACTGTCCGCCGACTGGGAGTCGCGGGACTTGGTGCGTATGGTGACGGCACGAGGATTGAAGACGCCCAGTTTGCCGATGTCGATGAGGGCGTGGTCGCCGGTGGGCGAGTTGATGTCGGTGACCTTCTTACCATCGGCGTACACAGCATAGCCGGTTACAGGCCCCGTTGAGGTGGGCCTGTTAACCGGCTGCCATGTCACCAGAATGGTACCATCCTGCGGACCGGCCTCTAGCTGGATCTCCTGCGGCGGATCGGGCAGGCCCTTGGTCAAAGTGCGGAAGTCGGCGTATGCACCGGGCGCCTCCTCCTGTCCCGGCCGCCCAGCACCGACCACACTCTGGCCCACATTCGCCGCGTGCTGGCCCACGGCCCGCAGGTGCTTGGCCCGCACCGTCACCCGGTATTGGGTGCTCGGCGCCAGGCCGGTGATCGTGTGCCTGTACATGCCCGGCTTGACGGTGCGCACCTCCACATTGTTTACACACACCACGTGCTGGTGGTTCGAGTTGGCCGGCAGCCACGAGATGACCGCCGAGGAACAAGTTATGTGCGAGGCGCGCACCGCCGAGGGGCCCAGGTGAGCGGTGTCCCGCCCGATGATCATCGTGCAGGCGGCATCCCGCGATGTCTGCCGGTTCTGGGTCACGCTCCGCACGCTGATGCGATGCGGCTGGATGGGGCAGAGATTTGGGTTTTATTACTCACTCTTGTATATGGATGAGGAATACGGAATACGTCTCATAAGATCAAGAATAAATTAAAGGTTCTGTTTCTGAAAGCATGGTGATGCTTGATTGATTGCCAAATTGGATATAGTAAAGTTATTGTATTTAAGTGGTTATAAAAGGAATATGATAGATCGGATTTGTATACCAAAGGTCAAGTTTTTACCGCAAGTTCTGGTATTAGACAAAGACGTAAGTGTATTACTAGAGGAATCAAAAAAATGTGTGTATTGCACTCGATTAGTTATTGGTAACATGCGAAAATTAGATAGTGAGTGGAAATGGTATAAGAACCGGAGTAAATCGTCCAAAAACAACATGGCTGCATCTTGTTTAAAGACGGTTCACTCGCAATAATATATATTATGATCATTGGGTTGGGTGGTGCTTTTCAGGATGCCACCGATACGCTAATCCCAAAAACGATCTATTCTTGATTTTAGGAGGACTTTCTGCATTCCCACTCTTGGCAGCTCATCTCACCCGCGTGGAGTCAACGCCCTCGATTAGCGCGCGTGTGCGTTCGTTGGCCTTCACGGTGACCTTGAGCACGCCGTCCACGTAGACGTGGTAGCTGTCGATGAGGTTGTAGCCCACTGGCTCCGGCGGCGACCAGCCAATGAGCACGCTCTTGTTCAGCTGCCGTTCCAGCGTCAAGTGCTTGGGTGCTGGAACTGCGGGGAGGAGCAAGAAGTGTGTCATTAGCCAGCTGATTGACCCAGGCACAATAGCGCAGCTCCAAATGCAGCGGACTAGGTGCTAGCGATGCCCCAAAAGCGGCCAAAAGGCCAAATGGCCAAATGGCCAAACGGCTCAAAAGTGGATTAAATCGGGGAACGGGGATCTAATCAGGGGATCTAAGTTATGCCCACATTCATGCCATGCACAGGGCGACGCATTCGAGGATCGCCACAAAAACCAAAAGATTAACAAGTTGATAGGCCTAGGTCGGACCAATTTTGGACCGGGAATAGTTACCATTGTCACTGATGTCGTCCTGGTCGTGCTCCAGATCGGTGTGCGTCTCACTCAAGCGAGCCAGATCCTCGTGGGTGTGTGTGAGCAATGGGTTGTGCGGCGGCAAGGAGGGCAGCGACGTGGTGTCGCACTGCATCGATCCGTCCTCGGCATCGCGCAGCGTCGACAGCACCGCCTGGTGGAACTCCAGCAGGTCGTCGCCTAGCAGATACAGATACAGTTACAGATACAGATACAGTTTCAGTTACAGATACGGGTAATAGCAGGCAGAGATCGAGGGAGAGGTATTAGGCTTGGGAAGCATTCACCCACCTACTAAGCGCTGCACAAAGGAGGCCGGAACGAGGCCGCGGCGCCCGTCCAGCAGCTCCGCATCCAGGTAGCCACCTTGGGGCTCACCACTGGTCCACACCAGCAGATAGTCGCCGGCGCACAGGGAGAGCTCGCCCTCAGCCTCCCTGCAAGGCATGGAAAGGAATTCATTATGAACACTGAAAATAGCAAAGGTTAATCTGATGTGTTCTCGGTATAGGTTCGGTTAATCATACAACCGTTGGAAGGATCGTTTAAGGATTGCGCATAAGGAAAATCGTTTAAATATTGTATTTATTACTCATTGGTTAGTTAAGAAGTGTTGAGTGTCAGTCTATTCAGTGTTAATCGATAAAGTGATAGTTAGCTAAAAAAATATAATATCGCGTATACGACTGGTTATCTTAATAAGAAAAAGATACAGATATGTATTGCATACTTTTAGGTGCTTCTATAGATTCAAAACTATTTTGATATTAATATATGTATTTAAAAGGTTTGCTCAATAATAACTAATAATTATTACAAACTCTTAAAAAAAATAATGGTAAATGAATATCTTAAATGTGTTTGAATTTATTCTTTCATGTTTGATTTAATTAATCTATGTCAACGAATTAAAGATTGATGAATGAAATTTGTCTCGTGCGAAATGACTTTCATAACTTTATGCAGTAGGGAAATGGCTTTTAAGTACGATGTAATAGAAAACCATGACTACTTACTCTGGAGGATCATAGGGAAATCGGGCTATGAACACACAGCAGCGGCCCTTTCCAGGAATATCGAGCATATCCACCTGCGGTTCACTCGCTCCATTCAGGCCATGATTGCGAGCTGTTTTCCAAAATGGGAAATGGTTGTCAATCGTGTATAAAAAGTAGTCCATTGTACTCACTGTCCAAATCCAGGGCACCCAGTGCCAGGCCGCCGCGGTTGTGCATCATGGAGACACTGAGGCCGTCGGTGAACTCGTCCAGTCCCCAGTTGTTCGGCGGAATGGGTGAGCAGGGCGAGCTGCGGTTGTACCGCGTCAGCGGTATGTCGATCTCGTCCAGCATTTTCATTTTGGAAGCCTGTCGCAGGGCGGCCGCGGTGAATGGATACGAGGCGCTCGACGCAACATCCAGAAAGGGCGGGCCATAGGAGCTGCCCAGGCCACCGGCTCCTCCGCCGCCGCTCAGGCCATACAGAGATGTGGCGCCAGTGATGCCGCCGACACCTGGGCCCACGCCCAATCCGCTCAAGCCGGCGGTACCCAGTAGGGTGCCGGTGTCCAGCAGGCCCAGATTGGCCATGGTCGGGTGCGTCAGCGAGGTGCCGCCACCGGCGCCCAGTGCCGAGTAGCTGGTCGAGCCGGCGGGCGGCAGGTTATGCGAGTTGAGTGACAGGAGGGGCATGGTTGTGCTCTGCAAATTGTACAGCTGTATTGTTCCGCGCTTCTCGGTTCGATTCAATTCGATTTGATTCGACATTTGATTCGATTTCAGATTCAAAATCAATTTGGGTTCAGTTTCAGTTGCCGTGTGGTGTGTGTGTTTATTTGTGTGGAATTTGGAGTATTCGGTTTTTTTCAAAATTTACAGGGTATTTGTGGTGTTTGTGTTATTTGTGGTATTTGTACAGGTGTCGTTACACAAACATAGGATCACACACACAGAGATACAGATGCAGACATACATATAGATCGAGTCGATTAATTGATTGATTGATTTATTTTGACCGCGGATCAATCATCATCGGAGTTAAGGGGATCGAGTTAGATATTTCACCATTATGTAGAGTGGAGAGAGAGAGAGAGAGAAGAGAAAGGGAAGACAGAGAAAGCACATAAAACGGAAAGAGAGATCACAGATACACGTTTATTCGGCTGCCAGTGGCAAAAGGCATCTAGAGCGTCTTAAATGGACATCTATGCATGAACAACTGAGCATGTTGGTGGTGATTCTCGGCTGGTCATGAGTGGCTATTGATTCTGCTATTGATTAACTTAAGTCGTCTCCAAGCGAGGATTCATGTTATGCAACTCGGCTAGCATCCAATCATCACCATCAAAAAGTTTATCAACGAGTAACGGAAAGCTTTCAAATATGTAACTCCTTCAAACGATACAAACTTGGTATGTATATGCTGGTATGTCTGTAAATGCAGCAGATGCATGAGTATGGCTGTGTACAATCGGTTTAACAACAGGTTATCTTCGAAGAAATGCTTTCAAAATATTAACAAGATTTTCATTTAGTTGATATTGGTAGTTTTATCATTTCTAAACGGAACAGAACAAGAAATATGCTGAGTAGTAAAAGCATTTCTTCGATTTGATGTATGAATCTATATTCAGGTGGATTAAATACGAATAATATTAGTGACATATATGTATAACTAATACCATCTCGATGTAGCATACGTGTGTTTTACTATGAAATAGCTAGCATGCCAGCGAAATTGATTATAATGACACAACGAATACTTATGTACGAATAACAGGCAATCAAAGGTCGAATACAGATACTCAAATTTACGCAATTTAGTTGTCAATGGGTGTTTGTGATTCAGTGTGATATTCGTGGGTGGTGGGTGGTTGGCTTTGAATGTGAGTGGTTTTATTTTCATCAGTAATGAGACTACGACAAACGGCCGGTGGCTGCAGCAGCGACGATCAACAGAAGCGGATGGTCGCTCTATGTATAGTATGCTATATGGCTAGGCTATATGACTATACTCAAACGGATCGAATTCGAATACAACTTAGAACGCATATACGAGTACGAGTATGTAGCACTTTCTAGATGTGGCAAGAGGCAAGCTTGAAGCAAATCGATCGGCAGCGGTACATAGTACATGGTACATTGTAAATAGTACATAATTGCTGTTGTTGTTCGTAGTTCATTGCGATTGAAAATAGCTGGTTTACCTGACTTAATGCCGTCGGCATAGCCTTCATCGTGTGAATATTTACCGGCAGGGGTGGAATGCCAGTGATTCCACTAGTTCCGCTCAGCAGTTTCTCCACGGACGTCTGTCCGGTGCCGTATTGCATGGATTGAATGGCATGGCTGCTCAGACTCGAGGATATGCCGCTGATTGAGTTGGGCACCAGGGCCGATATGGATGATAGGCCGCCTTGGCCACCGCCGCCACCGACCACGCCTCCCGGTCCAGCGGATACACTGTGGGCGGCAGCAGCGGCGGCCGCGCTGTGCGAGCCAAGGCTGGTGCCGCTCAAGCTGGTGCTGGCCCCTCCATTGGGCAGCGTGGAGGCCAGCGATTGCGGCAGGCTCGAGTAGCCGGAGGACAGGGCGGACATCCCACCGCCACCTCCTCCTCCTCCTCCGCCTCCGCCTCCGCCTCCGCCCAAAACTGCTCTTTTGTAGCGGTTCAGTTCTTCTTCGAGTTCTGCGCATAATACATAGTCCATGAAGATATTTTTCAGGATTAGTGTTATCACTGGCATACTTACCACTCTTTGATATGGTTCTAAATTCGCTATTTACCGTGCTCAACATGGAACTGGGCGGCAATGCTGACATGCTGGCGCTGGCCGAGGTGCGCGGCTGCTCCAGCTCGGCCAGCACGCGGTTATCCTGCAAGGCGATAAGGATACATAAATGGAATGCAAATATAAATATAGTAAGCTGGGAATAGTAAGTATCAGCAGGCTATGACTTTAGCATTGACTAGCTCCTAAACAACTGGCCTGAGAAGTCGAATAGAATCCATTTAATATCGAACAAAAAAAGTCTAAATTCAACGTGAGCAATCCAAACCAGATCGACCGGCTGGACAGGATGGAGAGCCCGGAGCCTATCGTATCGGGAAGCGCACTAATCAAGAAGTTGCAGGACTTTACCAAATGCCTGGCCGAACTGGAGGTCAAGGCCGATGAGCTGCTAATCGACGCCGAAAAGGTGGACCAGGAGTTGACCAACTGTCGCAAGTTTCGCGAGGAGCAGCTGCTGAAGTATCTGACGGAGAAGAATGACGACGAGGAGCAGATGCAGCTGCTGCGGGAAAACATCGAGCTCAAGGAGACCAGCGCCGAGTTCCACCGGGGCATTGCGTTGATCATGGAGAAGTATCGGGAGCACAGCGAAGGGGACATGTTCATCGATAGCTACCAGCTGAAGGAGCAGTACCTGGCCGGCTTGGCGAAGGTGGTCGAAGAGCAGGATGCCCGAATCGAGCGCATGTTGGAGATGATGAAGCTGACTGCCGACTTCGAGGACCGAAGTAGTGACGAGAACCAGCAGATCATCTCTCAGCTGGCGGGGGAAAATGAGCAGATGCGCCGCCAGTTGCAGATCAGTAGCACCGATGAGCTGTTCAGCCAAGGAACCCTGGGCTCCAGCGAAAGTGGCACCCAGATCGGACCAGACGACTCTTTAGATCCAGATGGCACCCGGGAAAATAGCATCTGCAGCATAGAGAGCTTCCTGTCCTGCCTCTCGCCGAGCAACATGGAGGATGTTTCGGAGTGCTCCTCCAACGAATCGCTGCTGAGTGAGCTGGAAGTGACTGGCTTCATTGAGGAGGCTCTGGCCGAGCGTCCCGAGGAGAAGTCCTTCAACCTGGAGGACTAGGCACCTGAACGACACACGTTCCTGCCCCACTAAAAACACTGATGACTGGCTGTTTACGTTGTTGGACTGGACTTGGGTCCTCAACTTTGAAATAAATTGTAATTCGGGCTGGAAACTCGATCTATCCTTCGATGTTTCCCATCGATTTCCATCCCGAAATATAATTTCATTCGAGGCTACACTAACTACACACTGCTTGCTGTCTGTTAACTATTGCTGTTTTTTCAACAATCTTGTCACTTTCATAAAGATCTATATACCATTTGCACTCTTGACCGATTTGTTATGTTTAAATACCTGCTCAATCTTTGCCATTATGATATCGATCTCGGTTCCTTGGTCCTGGTGGCTGATTGTCGGTGCCCAAGTGACGGTGGAGCTGCTGGCCGATGTAGGAATAGTTGCGCCGCCACCGGAGGACACGCCGCCCATTCCGGAGCAGGCCGAGCGGGATGCCTGTTTGGCCTTCAGAGCCGAGGTCAGTTCGATTTGCAGCTCCTCGCAGCGCACATTTTCCAGCGCAACCTGGTGATGGTACGATTAGGGAGGTATTTTTGAGTATTTGGGGCGAATAGTCACCTTCTTTTCCAGTTCCCGGGCTCTCGACTGCAGGTTCTCCACCGCCTCGGCATCGGGACGTGCGCTGCCGCTCAGATTGCGTATTTGTGCCAGGGTTTCCTAAGATAGAATGTATAAGATACAGATAAACCAGTCTAAAATTGTGTTTCATAAGAACGAACTATGAAGTTCTCCGTTTAAAGTTGATAACTAGTTACCATACTAAACTTTTTCAGGTAACATTCCTCACCTGACACCTGGAAGGACACTCACCTGATGCGCCCGCTCGATCTCCGTGCGCCGCATCTCGGCATCGCGCAGCTGCAGGCTGAGGGCGTCCAGCATTCCGTTGGGGGTGGTGCCAGCGGCCACGGCAGCGGCCGCCGACTGATGATGGTGCATCGACTCGTACGGCATGCTGTGGCTGCCCCTCGGACGACTGCAATGGAGGCAATAGAAGCGATAATCGCACATGAGAACGGGGTCAGTGCATCTGCAGCAGGACGAATGGACGAGCTGCCGCTGGGCGAAGACTGCAGGACTTGGCTCCTATAACTAGTTGCTGCTCCTATTATCCCTTATTTATTCATGCGCCTTATTGCTGCTGGTGCCTTTCGCCTGGCGAGCGTGGAAATAGGTCAGCTGCCTGGCACGCACGTGTCCTTGGGGGTCAGTCTTCTGTGTGTGAGTGCGTGTGTGTGTTTGTGGAGTGTGGCGAACTTTGAACTTTGGGTTAATTGCCTGCCTGACCGTATTTATTGTCCACGCACAGCCTACAAAATCTTATATTGTTTGGCTCAGCTCATTGAAACGCTTATCTCAATATTGTAATTTGCAATACAAGCTGTCGTTTATGGTTTATGCTTATCGATATGCCAAAGGCTTAATTAATATGATTTCTAATTTAATTCGCACTAGAAATGCTTAATAATGTTTTTCCATTGCTTTTGAGCTGGCACTCCAATTCGAACTGAGCCAACGCTAACATTACGCATACGCCACCGAAGAGTTGCATTACTCATACGCCACCACATTCCACAATGGAAGGCGCCAGTTTGTCTAGACGGCGGCAAGACTGGATACAGTATTCAGACTCGATTCACTTGAGGAAGTGCTAAGGGAAGTCGGCCGTTTGGCATTTTGAGCTCTTCCATAACCGAAACCTTAATGCAATCATTTGATGCAGGATATACAAAATTGAAATCCATTTACCGAAGCTGCGCTGCATCGATAAATTGTATTTAATACATCAAAGCTCGCATCCATCGGAAGCCAGTGGACCACCAGTGCACCACCCACGCACCACCCCCTGCACCACTCACTCCACCACCCACTGCACCACCCACTCGGTGGGCTGTCAATGCCACTGTTTATGTGGACCGATACCGATGGCTCGGATGCCTGACATTTAAAAGCTATGACAGCGTTTATCCAGTGCCAATGATGATGATGATGTGGATGATGGGGATGATGCGGCTGGTGATGATGTTGCCTCTCGCCTTTGATGCGTTGTTGTGGATGCTCTTGCTATCGGCATTCGTGTTGGTGGAGCCCCGCCCTAGTGGGCGGTTGCATGACAGCATTTAGCCGGAACCGAACGGAAGTCTTTGGCATTTGCGAAACGCCCTTCCGGTTTCAAGCGCTGCCCACAACGGCATTTTAATGGCAACTTCTATAGGTGGATAAGCACCGTGTTGCTTGGATACAGGTGATACCCCTAGTCCACCTACAGGAATCTATCTATCCACAGGTTCTTTAGAGCTTTTTTACCCTTAGAGAACTATAATTTCAAATAACCTGTTACTGTAAAGCATATTGTTTAATGATTCCAGATTACTGATTGATTATAATTCCTTTCAAGATGTCTTCTTTAAAAGGTGCCCGCATTCACTGACGAGTAGAAACATTTGCACAACTTGTCTTGAATTGAAGCCATTAAACTCGGCTAACAACTTGTTCCGCAAGGGCTAACAAAGTAAAATGAGGGGGCTCAATTACGTATTCCAGGTGACCCGCAATCGCAGTAATTATCTCATTAACTGACAATCACGGCGACTTGATGTCCTGTCATTCCACTTCAACTATACACTATGCACCGTACACCATAAATATTAAGTACTCACTGACACAACTGCAGTGTAGGGCGACTTGAATGTGAATGTGAGAGGGAAATGGAAATGGAAAATGCGAACTGGGAAAAGCAATGGGAGAAGCACAGCCACTAGTTGCTGTTATGCATAGTGCGTGCGCGCGTGTGTGTGCTTCTATGGCTGTGTGTGTGAGTGTTACAACTGCAACAACAACAACAACAAGTAGAAACACATTTGCCCTACTACTGTTACTGTTACTTTTTGCCGCTGTTAAAGGTTCTACTCTAATTTTCGGAAGTGAAAAAGAGATAGTCGAGTGTAACCGTGCGAGGAGGTCAGCTATATAGGCTGCAAGTGAGCCACTGAGAAAATATCCCTTTGGAGAGAGAACGAGTTCGCGCATGTGCAGAGGATATGTACTGTTAACAGAGCTGTTACCGTTATGCCACTCTGTTAAGCGTTAACATTTCACAATAATAGCCAGTGTGGCCATGTTTGCCGTATGCGTGTGTGGGTGTATTTGCGCTGGTGTGGGTGTGCATGTGGGCCGCAGGATTTTTTAATTATGATGAAGCGCATTGCAAGCATTTCGCAATTGAAGTCGATGTGGCCGAGAGGCCTTTTTGGATGTAAGTTGTAAAAGCACACGGAAAGAAACGGAATTTTTTAGAAAACTCGAATGATTTCCCTTAAAATACAATGTCCTGCTAAAAATATCATAACTTTAAAAAATATTGCTCATAAAACCGAAGTTTCTTTTTACCGGGAAGAATAATATCCCAAATGATACTACTGTCTTACGAAGTACGCAAAGCTATTTATTTTGAAACTTATTTAGTGCAATAATTTGACTTTTCTAACGTAATAGGTTATTTTATTAAAGCTCCTGTTTTTTAGTTCTTAAATAAAGATATTTTTAAGTTTATTTAGCTGATTGGAAATTGTAATACATGATTGCCCATTAATTCCTTTAACGTAACAAAAAAAAGGTATTTTTTCAGTTATTTTCTTATATATTTGACGTGTCCTTTGTCCGGCAGTATCCTCAGATTGCTATCCGGCCGCTGTCATTTCCTTGTTTGTCTTCAAACACAACATCAGCCCTAGCCACTTTCGCCTCCTTCTACTCCGCCCACCCCTCCTACAGCATTCCCCTCGTCCTGCCTTAACCCTCCGCTGGGCACCCAGCGATAGTGTCTGTCTGTGCCTGTCGGTGACTATTTTAAGCACCCCACCGTTTGCCGCACACTTTCGGGGACTTGAGCAGTGCTTGGCACCATTTATCTCCACACACCCACACACACACTCTCACACGTACGCACACACACAGCAGTAGGCGCCTACGTCACAGGCGACTTGTTTGCCAGCCTCCCAAACACAGTGCAAAATTGAAAGCATCATGAATTAATTATCCTTGGTTAAAGGTCCATTCCATCAAGCCATTAATAAGCCGAAAAGTATGTCACTTTAAACTTATCAAGCTAATGCGAAAAAATCATCAAAATGAGTACTATTATTAATCAAATGAGCCTGAGTCTTTGAATGAATAAGCTTTTCCAATGAGTGGTAAATTACTAAATTTAAACTGAAATCCTTGGTCATTATTTGGTCATAAAGTGCTGCAAGTAAGTCAAGCGATCTAGTTTAAAATAAAACATTTAACCTCTGGCCTCAAGGAGGATAAGGCATCGATGTCTGGTGCTGCTGAGAGGAGGCTTGAAATTTTAATGAGTTCTTAAAGTGCAGATTAGCTGGAGCGTCGGACTGCGCACCAGGCAGCCTCTCAGGAGGGCCGGTGGAACACAGCAAACCAAACGAAACTGGGTTGCGGCCTGGCGATGCTTTACACTCTATTAACCCACATTCTGGCCAAAGTCGTTGTGGCCATCGGAGTAAATTAAATGGAAAATTCCCATTCACTAGAAACTGAGCCACATTATCTAACAGAGAAAGGGCTGGGAACGAGAAGCTAAGGCTCGCCATCTCAGTATCTTTATTTCCGCACAACGTGGCGTATGCGCTATTTCATTTACAAATGTAAAGCGACAAGTGAAATATGCAAAAACGTCGTAATTAAAACCATATTCGTTGACTTTTCGTGGTTTGCAAAAAGCCACAAAAAAAGACGAGAAATTCCTGCCAACTTTGTTGGTCGCAAACTTCGGCAAACTAATTTAAAAACTTTGTTGCGTTTTCAGTTTTTGGCGCGCTGCAACTTTGATTTACTTTGAAATGAAGTGCCCAGAAACCAGGAAAAAAGGCGGAGAACAAAAGTTGCAACTGCAAAATGGCAATTTCCACCTTGTGTGTTGACAGACAAGTTTGCAAAGAAAGGCAATTAATTAGCATCTGAAGTCGGTTGTCTTGACAAACTCACGAAAAGGGCAAAAATTGGCCATACAAAGCAAATATTTATTCTTAAGCAAAGATCGGAGCAAGTTTTAAAGCACCCTTGCCCGCTCTTCGATGCCCTAATGAGCTGTCGTTCAATTAATTGAATGCTCACACACTTGGGCCATAACAATCAAGTGCTTCTAATTGCTGCAATTAAAGCTGGGGAAGGCCGGGGGCCAACAGCCATTGCCACCATTGCCGACAATTACATGCATAAATAGTCGACAAAGTACTCGAGCCTATGACGAGTGGCAGGTACTAAAAATAACACTGCGAGCAGAAACTTTTTAAAGTCGAGCAATTACAATTACAATTACGTTGAAGATGTTGGGAAAAGTTCATTATCCTGCTGCTGGCATGACCTCAATCGCAGAGCCAAGGAAAAAAGCGAACCAGAACACGAGCACAAAAACTATCTTGCCTATTTATAACAAGCTGCTCACACACAGGCACACATACACACACACACACAGTCGCACGAATTTCGTCGCTTCTGGCGCAGAAATACTATAGAAAAAACCATAGCACAGTTATGGGGTGGGAAACTAAACCGGGAAATGGGAAGTGGAAAGTGCCAAGAGGCAAGAGGCAAGTGAGGCAAGGGGAAGAGCAGCTGGGGGATCCCCTCCTGTGGACATCTCATGGCCGCAGTTTGGCTGGCAGCCCAGCATATAAATTATTGAATGATTGCCATCTGTCAAAATTGGCCAAACTCAGCGATTAATCCTGCTCGAAAAAATCCAATAAAAATATAATGGCTTTTCTTTTCCAAGAAGCTCTTTATACTTTGCTACGCTGGTGATCTTTTTATTGGCTTTTAAGAATTTTTGACTGAATACTTGCACATTAAAGCCTTTCATTTGTATGGTAGTATAAAATGTATTTATGTACATATGTATGTACATGCAACCTGATAATTTACTACGTAAACTAGCTAGTTTTAATTCATTAACAGCAAAAATCAAGCTGAGTTCAAATTTATTCTTTTGGTAATTACAGTACGAAGCTATGAAGCTATTCACTTCGTAGGAAGTCCTTCATTGTTGCGAAAATATTGTATTAAGTATCCGCACCGTGTACCAGGCTATCGACGCGTGACTGTCGATCGTTGCAGGGCACACTGAGTACAGTGGGCTATAAATATATACGAAATGCGTGAAAGCATTCAATCGGCGGGAAGTGCTGTTACGGATAGTAAAACTCCGCTCCAGGGAAGGTAACGGTAACCGCATGCACGCTGTAGATACCTTTTGTGTACATACATATATGTACATGCATGCGTGTGTGTGGGGGGTGTACAATGTATATGTGCGTGTGTATGTGTATGCAGTATGTGTGTTACGCACGCAGCAGCAAACAACTTTAACATTGTTGTTGCGCAGGCTGTGGGCCAAGTGTGAAGTGAAAACCGCCCCCAGAGTGCGAACCCAAAAAGTGGGACTTTTCTGCTGCTGCTACTGCTGCTGGAAGCTTATGAATATGAAACGCTCACACACACACACACAAATGCTGCTCCTGCCGTTGGCACTTGCAGTGGTATTGGTGCTGCTCCAGTTTCGTTGTCCATTTACATTTACTTTACTTACGTGCCTCTCGCTCTTTCGGTTTCGGTTTCTCTGTATGTGTGTTGCGGGTGTATGTGTGAGTGTGTGTGGGTGCGCGCTTTTTTATGCCAAAATGTAGCCGAACTCTCCTCTTAGCCAATTTCTCCGATTTTATTTAGGCATTTTTCTATAATTTCGGTTTCATTCACCATTTCGCCTGCCTCGGTTTTACAGTGATTACCCGCATTTGCATATTGTATATGCATCAGCAAGTGGGCGAGTTTGTATATGTATGTATATGTGTGGATATATGTATGTATGTATGGTAGAGTGTGTGTGTGTTAGTGTGGGAGAGTGTAGTTTTACGTCGACTGCTCTTTTTCGTTTTTCTTCCTTTATCGATATGCTTACACTTTTACTTTTCACTGGCCCACCATTTTCCCGGAACCATTATATCTTTCACTGAATTTTTGAACTGCACTCGCGGCGAGCTTTTTTCCGTTATTGGCGAGAAAATGGAATTTTCACGCAGCAGCGGTGCTGTTGGGGAAACATTTGGTGTACAGCGAAATTTTTCGTGAGCTCGCTCGCTCGCATAACAGCTCTTTTTTTCAGCTTGCGCAAAATAAGTATTTACCACGCGATTCTGGCACTTTTTGCTTAAATTGCGGATTTGGTTTTCGGAAGCACTGGATTTTATTCTTATTTTTCGTTTAACTTTTTCTACTATTTTTTATTTGGGGCTTTTCTTTGAACGGGTTGCGAACCTTTTTTGCTGCTTGTGCTTCTGCTTCTTGCTTGCTGCTGCTGCTGCTTTTTCAGGTCGCCTGTTTTCCTCTTCCACGTTTGCGCTGGGAAATTCACATAAATGCATATAGTTTACACTAGGCTACGTAGGCTGTACATAATATATCCGAAAAACGCGATCACTTCACTGCTACTATATAGAAAAAAACTCCGCCTAGTTGTCCACTTTCAGTGGGTAGTAGCAGTTGGGTCTCAGTGCGAATACCGAAAAGTGGGTCATCTCGGTCGCGCTGCTGGCTTGTACTCTGATTTCTACCCAACTGCCAGCTCGGTGCTCAGTGTGCCAGAGCAGAGTGGCCCAGAGAACCCAGAACCCAGTACTCAGTACCCAGTGCCCACCATCCAGTGTGCGGGGAATCGATTTTTCAGCCAAATGACACTGAAAAACGGGCAATTTTCTCCCGCTCTCGGACTCCATTGGGGTTGCAAGTGGGTGACTTTCTGCCCAGGGCCTGTTAGTTGGGGTTTACTATTACTTCTCGCTGTTATCCGTTAACAGCGCTGTCCTCTGTAAGCGTGGATATCTGGGATTCTGATTTCAAATTTCCAATCTGTGATTTTGGAAAAAGATTCTCAACAAAAGTATTTTTAACTTATTCCAATCACAACTAATTCATATGAATAATTTAAATGTAATACCAAGATCATATCATACCTAAGACTACCACTTAAAAAATTATTTTACGTAAAAATATAATATTCAATTATTATTAAGATATAAAACACGCTTTACAGTTTTGGAATATAAATACATTTATTTGTCGTTTTCTTTTCGCTATGTCTACATTATGAGTTTGTTGCCGTTCTTTTACTTTTGCTTAGTTTTCGATTTTCATATAACATTTCATTAATTAAAATAATTTCTTTCTCTATCCTGTTGATAGTGCTGTCGGCCACTAATGTCTTTCGCTTTCGCAGTTTTCAAATAGAACATATCATTAAGTAAAAGATTATTATGTATAGTGTTTAAATTTCAAACTCTAACAATTAAAAACAGTTAAAAATTTAAGTGTTCCATTCATGTTCTTGTTTGTCTTATCCCCGTAGTACATACATTTCCTGTTTATCGTTTTTTCCACTAATTTTAAATTTATTCGTAGGCGCTTCTCCTAAACAAAAACAAACTAGCCGATGTTGCTTCTAACAGAAAAGTAATGAATTATTTACAATAAATTGTAAACGAATAAGAAACTCTCGCACACATCTTCCGTCTCGATAAATAGTTGCTCACTAGTTAATTACAATGCTTAGGCTTCGCAGAATTTAGTGTCCGAGTATGCGTAATACATATATACGATATAAATTAGGCCTATTTATTTAGTTACAACAGATTTTCATTTGCGTTCAAACATTTAACTTGGACTGTGTCGGGCGATTGTGTATTTGAGTGTGTTCTCTCTTGAGTTTATGATTTGTTTGGACTTGGGTTCGGGTGGTTTAATGGTTATTTAAACATAAAATTAAAATGCCACTAAAATTTGCCATAATTAAAGGATTTAATTCTCTACTCGCATTTACTCTTAACTGTCAGCATTATTTGATTCGTTTGCCGTATTAGAAAAAGTGCACTTATGAATACTGCATTAGGTCTGAAAATAGATAAAAATCAAAGAGAATCGGTTAGAAAATCCTTGCTAAAACAATTTGAATTAATAATGCAATTTGGCCTCAATTATACGAAAAGGTCAACGGTAATAACCATCAGAACCTACTAGAAGCCATTTACAATTTAAAATAGGCGGGGGTCTGGCTTAATATCCGCCCCTCAGAATCTCCGCCGCAAAGTGATAAACCAAACAATACCCGGAATGCCATTGGAATGACATCATCCATACGGTTGGCCCGAAACGATAAGAAACCAGATATGAGCCGATTAAAGAAACCGGCTGCCTTGGCGTCGCAGCGTATCGTGTGATAACACTAATAGTAAATAAGTAACTGCAGGTGATTCTTGACACTTACTGTCCTTCTTTGAAGTACTCCTTCAGCGTTGTGCTGAACTTCTTGGAATATTTGACAAACTCCTTCTTACGCTGCTCCACAGCCTGCTTGCCCGTTACGCCAGGTATGAACGAGCCGATCTCGTTGACCACATCAAGCAGTTTCTTTATGGCGCTGGCGATTTCCCTGTATAATGCATTGAAATTACGTTGTAAGTTTAAGGCTAGACTCTCGCAGGTACTGAGTTTTAGCTTGGTTGCTTTTACTCACTTGATGGTCTCCAGGAAGGTCTTCCTGTCGTTTATCTCATCGGGTATGCGGCTGAGGATCACCTTGAGAGCCACGGACTTACGGTTGAGCTCCTGGAACGGCTCCTCCGTGCGTGTTAAGCGGTATTCATTCACTGTGGAAGGGGGAATTGTCGTTAGCAAAGAAACTTAGCAGCTGCTGGCGTGGCTACTTACGGTCCGCTTCCGTAATTTTGCCCTGTAATCGGAGCACGGCCTCGTTTAGGTTTACATTTAGATCGGCCCGCCGCACAATTGTAGCTACGAGGTCATAGCAGAAGCCCGGATTGTTCTGCTCCGACTTGAGAATGGCGGAGCGCAGAGATTGGGCAGCGCCAACGTCGCGTCGCTCGAGCTGCGAGTAAACGTACACAAAGTTAGCCAATTACAAACCCAAGTACCCCATGTAAGGGTTTACGCAACAGGCCCCGATCTGGCGGTGCTGAAGGGTTCGGAGGCATGGTTCGGGGTTCACATGTTCCGAGCAGAGCAGCGCGGAGCTGAGTTGAGCACCTGGGACCGTTTCACTTACCTGGGAGAAAATGGGCCGCAGTATGACGGGCAGAACGAGAGACGACGTGGGCTCGCCCATTGTCATTGCTACTAGTGCGCTTGGTCTTCTCTACTGGTGCCTAGGTGTCCTGGCGCATGCTGCAGGAACCCAGTTGCGATTCCCGTTCCGTGTAATGTCCGTCGCTTTGCTCGCACGACGCTCGCAAATCAAATTAAAAAATTAACAAAAATTATTCACAACAGCAGAGGCACAGTGTTGCTTTTCGTACCGTCGAACTATTCAACACTGGAAACTAACTGGTTTCTATCGATGAACATACCGTGCTTTGTTAGATATCGATTAATTCTGTAGTAGATGCTGACAGAAACAGCTGACTTACATCGATCTATCGGAACTACAAAAGAAATTCGTTTATTTTTGTTTACCAGTGCTTTTATCAGTGATAAGAGAAATGGCCAGCCACGATATCAAGTTGGAGGTCTGCGTTGACTCCATACGATCTGCTTTTGCCGCCGAGGCTGGCGGAGCTTCACGGATTGAGCTGTGCTCGGCATTGGGAGAAGGTGGCCTGACACCCAGCATAGGCACCCTGAAAACCCTTAAGGAAACGCTCACGATGCCCATTTACTGCATGCTGAGACCACGGCGGGGCACCGATTTCGTTTACAGCGACGAGGAGATGTGCGCCCTGCTCACAGACATGGACTTGTTGCGGGAAAACGGCGCCGATGGCTTCGTTTTCGGATCCCTGAATCCGGATCGCAGCATCAACGTGGATCAGTGTCGGCATGTTTTGCTGGCGTCGGGTGGTCTGCCAGTGACCTTTCACCGCGCCTTCGACCTTACCGACCAGAAGTCCATGGACGAAAATGTTCACCTGTTGCGGGAACTAGGCTTCAGACGGCTGCTGAGCAGCGGATTCCGACCCACGGCTGCCGATGGTGTGGACTGCCTGGCACAGCTGATAGCCAAACATCAAAGAGACTTTATAGTTATGCCCGGCGCCGGAATCAAGGTGTCCAATCTGGAGGAGATCCTCACGGTTAGTCGCTGTCTGGAGTTTCACGCTTCCGCCCAGGACACGGCCGGCGAGGACTATGTGGCGCCCACCACCACGCGAATGGAGTGCGACGTGACCATGGGCAAACAGGACGTGGATCCCTATTACGGAACCAACTCTAACGTGGTGCGCAAGATGGTCACCATTGCGAAAGCCATGAGCTCCTGCTGAAAATCTTAGTTCTTAACCTATCCCTAATACTTAATTTATTCCTTGACTGTTTGTGCACTTTTAGTATCCTCTATATAACTAGTATATAGCTTTTACTTAAGTAGTCTTATCCCAAAAATTCCAAATTATATAAAGTAATCAATACAATTTTATTTCGGCTGGCATTGTACTGCAACGACATGATTGTGGAGACGAAAGAGAATTCCACTGAGCTAGCAGATAGTTCTTTCAACGATCACTTGATTAATGCAGAAAAGGTGTTGCACAGAATAGAAGCATACAGTCTACAGCTAAATAACCATGTAAGGGGATTGAAAGAACTACTGGCCACCAATAGAAGGTTGATTGCGGGGCTATCGTACAATGAGCACAGCATGAAATCTTTATTGGAAATTAAAGGCAAAGACAAACAAATGGGGTAAGAAAAAGAAGGCAATCTGAACGATTTTCAGGGCGGTGTTAAACTAATGCGTTCTGCGCCCAAAATTGAGTTACAGAAGGTGTCATCTTCGTAGGACTTGCAAGGCGACCAACATCAGAGAGGCATGTTGGACGCAATGCAAGTCTCACATCGTGCCACCAATGAAAGAGCACATCCAGGACTTGGTGGAGGTCCAAAGGAAACCCCATACGTCTAGAAGCCGCCCAGCAAAATCAGTTGAACGCCAAAAAGGTGGTCAGGAGCTGACAGAGAGAATGACTTTATATTCCGCTCTAAAAGAGGAGGTGGGCTTCAAAGGTAGATGCTTAAGGCAAAGTATGAAATGTTTTCTTTTCAATCTAAGTGCATATATCTTTAGTAAAATGCATGCTAAAGCTGGTGGAGAAAATGGATTTCCAAACGGCCACAATTGCCGATGTGAAACTCGTTCGCAGAAGGGTGTTAAGTGCAATGTCAAGGCGCCAAAAAAGCTGTTGTGAACCAGAAGGGGTTGGTTCCAATCTGACATTTATATCAAAAAATCCTTACCTAACTGCTGCTTAATAAAATTGTATTTCTACAAATAATCCAATAAACATTGTAAATAGGTTTGTTTTAAAATCCATTAAAATCTATTTAAAATTAGTTATTTATTAAGATTAAAACAAGCCGTTTTCGATAAATGATGCATATTTGTTTATAAATGGTATTATCTGGTTATTCTCATATGAATTTATTAGTAACCAAGAATATTTATTTCAAATCCAGAGAAAATAGGCTTATCGATATGAATCGAATTTAAAACATATGCAGCTTACATTTGGGACTCAGCGCGCAGGCGCATGTAAAATTGATTCACTCTAGCTGCGTGTTTGGGCCAGAATGGAGTCCTTGGAGCCCGAGAAAGTGTGATACAGCTGGCTCCAGACAGCCCCCAGTTTCCATTCACTGTCAATGTCAACATCTAGAGCTCGGCATACGGAAAACCCACTTAAGCATTCGGCATGGACATGGACGATGTGGCTAGTCATCACGGATTCGGTCAACATATGGCCACGTACAATGTAGAGGTGAGTTCGCCCCCCACCCACCAAGCAAACCAAGTGCGTTGTATGACCCACCCTTACAGACCTCGGCGGTGCACAGGAAACTGCAGAGCAAGGTGGAGGCACTGAGGATCCTGCGGCAGGAGCTGGAGCAGTTTCGCGTGGAACGAGACCAGTACAAGCTGGTGGCGGAGACTCTGCAGCTGCGCTACTCCGCGCTGAAGAGTAATAGTGAACTTCTGGCTGTCGGTGGATGCGGAGCCCTTAGCGAGAACTCCAGCCTGGCAGCCTTGCTGCATGAGACGCGGGAGCAGAACCTGAAGCTCAGCACGGAAGTGGAAGCCCTGAGGCAGCGGCTCAACGAACTGCATGGTGACATGGAACTCCTCCGGGAGACGGAGGCCAGCAACAAGTCGCGTGTTCAGGCGATGGCCAGCGAGAATGCCGCTCGCAACAAGGAGGAGCTGCAGTGGCGTCGAGAGCGGGCCAACTTCATTTGCCACCTGGAGGGACTCAAGAAACGGAATGCCCAGCTGGCCTTCGACCTAAAGGCGGTGATCGATGAGAAGGAGGAGCTGATCACCGAGCGGGATGCCTACAAGTGCAAGGCACATCGCCTTAATCATGAGCTCTTTGTGGCCCTCAGGGCCAAGAAGACGCATCCAAGGGTATGTTAACATATTATATGTGGTACTTCCTTGAAGCTCATTGATTTTCCAGCTCCTGGACATTGATGGTGTTTTGCTGGAGAACAAGTACCTGCATGAACGTGTGAAGATCCAAGACAGCGAACTGGAGCTCACGAAACAGAGCATCAATAAGTACAAGGTAATATATTAGCTTGAATTTTTACCATTTAATTACGTTATCTTATGCTTAAATCATTCAGACCATGTTGGATGCAAAAAGAAAGAAGGGAATTGTAAAACTCAGCGGTGGCGGCACAAATGAGGACACCATTCTAAGCCCCCGGCAAGGTGAGTAACTATGTGGTAGCCACCTCTTTCGCTCCCTTCTAATTTAATGTACCCTAGTAAAAACAATCCTCGAGAGTGGCATTGATCTGCCTCAGAAAACAGAGAGCTTAAGCGACCTAAAATCCTTGTGTCTGGCGCTGCTGGACAATCTCAACGACAAGAACTTGGCCCTGACGCACCAGAAGAAGACCAACAAGTATAAATATCCATCTCAAAGTCAATACATGCATATTTTATTGAAAACATACTTTCCGCAGAATACTGGCCGCCAAGATGACGGAGCTGGAGCAGCGGTGGCAACAGCTCCTCTCGGGAAATGATGACAACACCGAGGAGCACGAGGAGGACGTGGAATACGGCTATGCGCCCTCCCAGCTGCTTCTCAATGGTTATTGTTCTGCCATGGTCGATGACGCCGACATCAGCAGCACTCCGTCCCTTGAACCAGATAATGAAGGCGTCGCCACTACAGCGGATCGTGATGATTCCAAAAAGCACAAGTCCGTTGAGGCTCTGCACTCCGACGATGGAATGTCCTCGCTTTCAACCGAGTCGGTGGATTCGTCTGTGTACGGAGCAGATGTGCAGCCCGACGACTTCCAGAAGTCTTCATCCGCCACAACAGATTCCGGTAATTGTGGACTGAGCAGCCGCTGCAACGGCACACCGCGGATATCCAGTGCAGTGGCACGGGAACGAATGGAGGATCTGAAGGACCTGCCGCCTCACCTGGCCACTCTGGTCCAGAAAGCACTTCACGATCTGGACATGCGGGACTACGAAGCTATGGTGACAATACGAGCAGAGAATCTGGCGGCTATTCCTTAGAGAAATATTAGTTCAATTGAGGACTCCCAAAAAAATAGGTGGAACCATATCTCAGTGTTGACAAAAGATATAATATATATATATTACCGCAACAGCGTACAATAAAACCAGATTATATAAAAGAAATCATAATTAAATCGCTATTGTGTTAAATATGGACATTTTCAAAAGGTCTAGCTTACAGGTTTTAAAAGGCGCGCCCAAGTTATCGATAAGCGATATTTCGGAGTGTTGCATACCGTTAGCATAGGCACACTCTCACACACTCTCATTTCTGGGTATACATTTTCTGATAAGAATGCAATAAATATCCCGACTGCCTGGAGTAATTTCGAGTTTTTGAATTAAAAATGCCTTAAGACACGCTTTAAAAGAGCCATGTAGAGTTAACAATAGTGCCACATATCCTGGGAATGGAGAAGCAATCTAAAGTCATCATTAAGCGGCCGAAATCAGGCCAATTCTAGTCGGGAAGTCGTTGCAACCGCCTATCGCCACCATGTCGAATGATGTACAGGTCGCCCGGGTGGCCAAGATAGCTACCGATGTGCCCCGTCGGAGTGGCAAGCAGCGCGACTCCAGTGGATTCCAGGGCAAGCACTCAGGCAGCGCGGCTGGCGAGGATTTCGAGTATGTCTTCGGTAGCATTTCGCCGCGCGGAGGAGGACCTGGTGGCAGACACTTGGTGGGATCCTGCGACCTGGACTCTCCGGAACACACGCAGCGGGACACAACCGAGAGTGACAACAACATATCCAGCTGCTCCACGCTAGACATTGTCAACAAAGTGAGTAATGGTGCCCCCACTGAGAGAAATAACCATCTCTAAAATCAACATAATCAATACATATCTTAAAAGCGTTCAATCTAAATTAAATGTTAAAAGGAATCAACAAATACTTAAAAACTCGTAATTGTGTGGTTTTGAATTTTCTGCTAAGAAACGCATAGTTTTCAAGATTCAATTTTTAAAGTGTTTTGGGTTTGAATTTCGGTTGGCGTCCAGTGCGCAGATGCGTGTGGAAGGCTGAGGGTCAAGTTGCAGCGGCGGAGAGCGCGGATGCATCCGCGGTCGGATGACGACGTAATCGCCAGTCAAAATTTTCCACTGGACCATGATTTCGGAGCAACTGCTTCCGCGCAGCCTGAGCTGCCTGTGCTGCAGCGATACGCCATCGGTGCCCAGCGACAAGAGACGCAGTTGGGAGTACACGCTGATGGCTCATCCACTGGCCAGGCGACCCATAAACGTGATGACCTCAAGGCTAGCCACTTATAAACCTCTAATCCGCCTCTTTCCTTCTGATTCACCTCCAGGTTGAGCAACTGTCTGTACAACAGCTGGAAAACCGGGTGCGGGATCTAACACAGCGTCTGCAGCAGGCAGAAAGGCAGCTCACAGAGAGCAACACGGAGCGGGAAATATGCCACAAGCGCTTGGAGGTTGTCAGCCAGGCACACGAGTGTCGCATCACTGAGATGCACTGTGTCATCGCAGAGTTGAGCAAGAAGCTGCGCAGCAAGCAGGATCACGTTATTATGGAGGAGCAGGAGCCTGAAGGCAGTGGTGAGTACAAGTTTCAAATAAATGAAACAAACCTCTAATCCGCAGTCCAATTTTTAGAACTCAGCTTTCAGGAGGGTTCAGTGTACAACTCCGAGCTCAACCTGACCAATCCCGATGCCGAGTGCCAGACGGAACCACTGGAAGACTTCGAAGGCGCCTGCAGCACCACCAGTGTGGGGAACGTTGCACACAAGCCGCAGGAACTTAGCCACAAGGGGCAAGTGGAGGCACTGCAGGAGGAAGTTTTGCACCTGAGAGCCCAAATCGCCCTTCTTCAATCCGAGATTTCCACCAAGGATGCTGCTGTGGTCGAGGAACAGACCAAAGTCGCTTTCGACTGCGAGTCCGAAGTCAACGAGTGCGGACAGCGACTGAACGACTTGAATGGTAATATAAGTAATCCCTTCTGATGACAGGAATGGTTTAAAAATATGATGTTTCAGTTTGCACTTCCCTAACCAGCCCGCAAAAACGTATACCAGCGGTACCGAAAATGGCGGAACGGGTTAAGTTGCGATGCGCCAGCAAACATGAATCCGGAGAAGAGCCATCCCAAGATACATCATTTAGCAACGAGGTGTGTTGACCGAACATTTTTCAGCGAATACATTTCAACCATTTTCTTTTAAGCAAATTAATCTGGTCGAACATTTAGTGTCGGAGCTTAAGGAGCAAAACCTATTCATGGAGAACTTTATGGAGCCCCTGCATTTGAGCAAAGATTTGGAGCGGCTGCAACGACGTGTTGAGCAATTGGAGATGCGAAACACCATGCTGGCACTGACTCTAGACGAATGCAAGGAGCACACAGAGCACCTGTATCTGCTATGCGGAAAGTATGAGTCCAATGCGGTTGCTCTTCAATTGGCGCTGAACTGCAGTGATCGCGCCATCGAGGCCTACGACGTAATGTTGGCTCTGCTTGAAAGCAAGTAAGTCCACTTATGGTGACTTGGTTGCATTGTTGTCTTTATTTTACACATTATGGCTTCTAGATTGGCACTGCTGGGGGAGAAATCGATGGCAGCGGAAGACAGCCGACGATCAGTGGAGGCGGTGGCCAGGCACCTGCTGGCCCGTTTGGATAGCGAGAAAAACGTGTGTGAGAATAGCCTGGGACCGTGGCAGCATAACATCAACCTGGGCCCAGAGGATGCCCCAAAGACTGGCCGTCTGTGGTGTGCCGACGACGACAACCGCCTGCGGTACCACGTCTCCAAGCTAAAGGGACGCCGTTCAAATGTCCAGCATACCATTGTCAGTCTAGAATCACCCTTCAGCGACATATACGAAAGAAAGCGTTTGGCTTTGGAAAAGGAGCACGAACTGCGCAGCGCGGACAAGAAGTCGCCCATTGACCTGGAGACAGCAGTGATTATGCAAGAAATACTGGAACTGCGCGATTCGAATTTACAGCTGAAGACGAAAATGGAAGAGGCCGAGCAGGAACGCCAGAACGCCAACGAGCGAGTGGGCGTACTCCACGAAGCCCTGAAGCAACTGCAGGCAAACAACCGGGTCTCGTACTCGGAAGCGGAGCATGCGGCTCTCACAGAGCAGCAATTGGTGGAGGCCTTAACTCGAGAAACGGAGCTCAAGGGCCGCATACAAACGCTGTTGGCGAATGTTACAGCTTCGCAAAAGGCCTTCGACGAGAAATACGAGCAACTGCATCAGAACGTGCGCGAGCTTCAGAAATCCAACCAGTAAGATTCGTTTGATTCTAAAGCGTCTTCAAATAAATATTTCATATTTCCGTTTTAGCAATCTGGGACAAATGTTGGATCACACCAAGCGCAAGTACCAGCTGCGAGTGAGGAAGCTGGAGCAGAAGATTGTTGACCTGCGGCTGGACTACGAACAAGGCCATAACCATGTTCCTGAGACAACTCTGTAGGATACGCATGACGACCTTCCAGGAGGACTGAGCAACTGGGCGAGGAGCGGGCGCGCTTGTCACATATCCCGCAAAAGATCTTTCCCTCTCGATCATATCGCTTGTTTTACCTTTAATGCAATGACCACCCGCCCAGCAGTCGCCCTGGATCCGCCATGACCAAGACAGTATCACGAATGTGCCATGCGACTAAATTGCAGTCGGTTGGGGCTTGGGCGGTGTCCCTACCCCACAGATAAGGCTGCAGCAACTACATACTCAAATACATACATATTCAGAGGTGCCATGAGCAAGGCTCCAACCTATCCATAGATCCGTGGGATTGGAGCATCCGTCTCTGGGCCACAAGCAATTACATATACACACATACGAATAGGCAAACTAAGTAGTTATTCAAGACGCATACACGGGATCCTATATTTATACAATGTATTCGCATTTTGCTTGTTATATGATTCAATATGTATTTAAAACTGTACAAAAAATAAAACGTCTACTAAAAATACTTAATTGAAATTCTCGATTTAAATGCACGAATTAGAAATCGGCGCCAGTGACTTATCGATAAGCATGTATAAACTATATCAAAGATCCATCACCATATCGTGTAGTGTTGCAAGCTACCAAAATCAAACGTATTAGCGTTCTTGTGAAATACTAATGTTTTGAAAATTTAACTTAATTTGCTAATAATGAGTGTCCCAGAGGCATTGGAAAAAGTGGCCAATGAGACGGTAGCAATTAACAGTCCGGAAGCAGATAGTGGCACTAAACGAAAATCCTCTGAAGATGTCACACACAATGGCGATGAAAATTATGACGCAGAATACAGCCCAAGAAAGCGGGTTAAATCGGAGGAACCAGTGGCATCTATTAAGGATGAAACAGATCTCGAAGTTGCTATTAAAATAAAAGCTGAGCCTGTGGACGATGCGGAGGATAAAGATAATCCCGCTCCCGAGCCCACAAGCACAGATCCCACGATCCAGATTAAAACCGAACCAGCGGACAATAGAATTCCACCTGCAAATGTGATGATAAAGACCGAACCCACAAATAACAATGCACTGAGCGCCGTCGACGACTCTTCCGTATCCTCGAGCAGCACTAGGACTTCTTGTCGCTTCGGCATACGATGCTACAGGTGATGCACACTGACCAACTGCTACATTATCCACTCAAGAAATACATTCTTCCAATGCCAGGCGAAATCCAGCTCATCGAAGGGCAGAAGCTCATCCGGGCGACCAGGACTACCGGCGACCAGATTTTCCAGCGCCTCCCCTTGGAACTCCAGCTTGTCCTTACGGGAACTCTTGCTATCGCCGTAACCCAGTTCACTTCCAGGATTACTCCCATCCGGCGGATTGTAAGTAGGAAGCTTGGCTAACCTCGACATTAAATTGGCTAAAGGTCACTGTAGTCAATTCCGCGCAAAACATTCGAAATCGTCTGCGTCAACGACGATCCCAACGGCAGAATGATGATGACTCATGCACGGATGAGGAGGATGAACCCTTTGGAGGCGACAATGACAAGGATGCGGACTACCGTCCCGGCGCAGACATAGACGAAGATGAGGATGATGATCTGGAGTTTGATAGCCAACGCATAAGTGGCGATGACTTTGATTAGACTACACATTCAAATTCGTTGTTAACCTAAATTATAAGTTCCATTTACCAAATAATAAGCATTATATATATTTTCTTGATGAAAACTTATGTCTATGGAGTTCCATTAGTAGAAGCCCTCGTCCACTTCATCAGCTGGCTTTTGATCAAAAGTGGCGCCCCATTTGGCAGCCTCTCCACCGCGAACTTTTACATTGTAGCAGACATTCTCGGCCTTAAGAACGCTCTGCCTCATGGTAGTGATCTTACGCCAAAGTTCCCGAGCTCTCTGACAGTTCAGACTTATGTAACTGAAGGGAAATGGAAGTTAATTGAGTTTTCTTAAGGGAGACTAACCAACCCAGTGTAGAAATGCTGCAAGGTCTTGCAGGTCTCCAAACAGGCATCTGTATCACCACTGCCCAGCGAGTTTATGCAGCGTCGCATTAGTTCCCCTGTTAGATCGGAAAGTCCCAGTATGTATTCCGTGGGGTCCACGAAGAACTGGAATTTCTTGGGGCTCTCGTCCTGAGCTATAGCCGGCACATCTTCGCCTTCAGTTGGTTCTTCCTTTGGCTTGCTGCTTTGCTCGACGTACTGCATCACCGCCTGAATGGCCTGCCAATCAGAAACGCTCTTGGTTCCGTTCTCACCCTCGGCATCCTCGTGGCACAGGTACTCCATGTAGGTGTAGGCCTCGATAAACTCTTGCAGTCCGGGAGAGTAGGAGCTGCGAAACTGGTAGACATCCTGGTCGCGCAGTTCCAGGGCTACAGCCCTGAAGTTCACTTCGATTAGCTTGGTCAGACGCTGACGTGCCTCCTCCAGGACCTTCTCCTTATTCTGCTTACGCGAGTCAATGGAGTGCAGTAGAAAGATCATCCGCTTAGACTCGATGGTAATGTCGCGGCTAAGCTTGACAATCCGCTCGTGGCGATCGTGTTTCATAGTCAATTCATTGGAATAAATTCGAAATTGTTGGACAATGGGATTCTCTTCGTCCAGCTGGGCAACCGGCACTTGGCGCTTCCTAGGGGCATTATTCCGATGACCAGCACTTCCGTTTTTCGGCATTATAAAAGGATTTGGCAAATGTATTTCACTGGCTTCAAGAAAGTAAATGTGTATGTGTATTCACTTCTTTATCGCGTCGGCAAAAATTTTTTGTAAACAAATGTCCGATAAGTGAGGTATCGGCCATATCGATAGTCGCCGACAAATATCGCCTCCTGATATCGGTGCTGATAGCAGAGAAACTTTCGTGGCAAGAATTTGTTAAAAACATACAAATAATTTAATTCCAGCTCTAAGGCAATGCATGATCCGGTCAAGAAGTCAGCTCACTTGACCGCTGGCTCCACCAGCACAGCGGAGAAACTGTGCTTCGACAAGAATGAGTTTATGAAGGTAAACTAATCCATATCAGATTTGTTCGCTTGCTAAAATTCCTTGGAACAGGCCAACTTCTCGGTGGATGAGTTTCTGCACAAGAACCGCAATGCACCCAGTCTGGAACAGCTTCGCGACAACCTGGGACTTTATCTCAAAGGTTTGCGGGCGGCTATGATCGATTTGATCAACGAGGACTACGCAGACTTTGTAAACTTGAGCGCAAACCTGGTGGGACTGGACCAGAATATAAAGACCATCCAACAGCCATTGGAGCAGTTCCGCAGCGACATCGAGAGCATTCACGGCTTGATAGACGAGAACGTGACCGAGCTGCGGGCTCAGTTGGAGGAGAAGCGGCAGCTTCGCGAGTTTAAACGCGGACTGCAAAGCCTAAAGAAGGTGTATGAGACCATTAACAAGCTTCAGGATCTAATAGACCGAAAGCTCAGCGGAGAACAGCCAATTAAGGCCGTTGACCTAGAGCGCGCTGCCCTGGACCTGATTCAGTTGAAGTTCCATGAAAAACACTGCTCCAAGCACTTAAGCCCCGAGCATCAAGGAAAGATCCAACAACTCGAAGGGCAACTGCATCAGCATCTGCGACGCTTCTTCAATGACGCTCTTAGTCAGGCCCGCAACTCGGCACCGGAATCCTTGGAGCGCTGCTTGCGCATCTACATAACTCTAAATGCCTGTGACCAGGCTGAGAGCGCCTTCCGCGAGGATGTGGTGGCACCGTATATGGCGGGCGTCATTGGAGAACAACAGTTGCAAAACTCGCCACAGGGATTGGCTGGCATCTACAGCAAGATTCTCAACTTTATATCGCTGCATATGACGGATCTGCTGCGCCTTACTCTTTACTCAGATAAGTTTCCGGGCTTTAACTTCGTGGTTAATAGTTACTGGTCTGATGTGGAGACGCGCCTTGAACTGCACATGAATTCCATATTTGCGCCTGGCAACTCGGAGGTGTTTTATGTGAAATACAAGTGTACTCGCGACTTCCTGGGTAAAATTGAGGAGCTGTTGACCTGCTCCGGCGAGCAGGCCGTGACGTTCTATCGCCAGCACAAGCAAACAAAAAACTTCGAGGCTCGCTGGAATCTTCCGGTTTACTTCCAAATATGCTTTCAAGTATGCAAATAAGTTTATAATAGAATTTTTAATTCATGTTTATTGATTCTAGGAAATTGCCGGTAAATTTGAAGCCCAGTTGGAGCCGGTGCTCCAGGATGACAGTTTAAAAGATAATCTTACCGATAAGGACTACAAAATATCCGCATTTAATGCTGCGAAGGAGGCTATGACACGGTGTTGGGCCGAAGGAGTTTACCTCCCCGAAGTATTTCCGAAATTTTACAAACTTAATGTACAGACGGTGCTGCGTCTTTCGCGGTGGATCACGGATGCAATTGCTCTGTCCAAGGACAGCAATTTTTCAAAGCCCTACACTCGTAACCAGTTGCTTATTGCCCTCCATGCAGACATTTGCAAGCTTGACGCGTACCTGCCAGAGCTTCAGCAATTGATTATTAAATCAGTGCCTACTGATCAGCGAACGAACATTTTTAGCGATGTCTTGGCCAAATCGATGTCCTGCTTAGCCGACACGCTAGCTGCGCATTTGACTAACATACAAAAGACCTTGGTGGAGTTGCTGATCGGAGAATGCGAAACGGAAAATGTGCGCCAGGTAAACGACTTGCCGCGCTTGTATCGCAAGACGAATCGAGAGGTTCCCACGCGATGTTCGAGCTATGTGGAGCAAATGCTTCGACCCCTGAAGGCTTTTGCCCAGCAGAACGAGTCCCAGCTTGGCACCCTGGTGGTGGAACAGATATTGTCGGAGGTTGCTAGTCACATAACCAAGGCGTGAGTATAATTGTACGATGGGTTAGAATCTCCCTGAACTCTTATTTAAAATATAGGTACTTCAATGTGGTGAGCGATGTGCTTACATCCGTGCAGAAAACCGAAGAGTCATTGCGACGCCTGCGAAATGTAAAAAGTGGTGGATCCGCGACTGTGTCGACTGGAAGCTCGGCTGTCATGTCTGACGATGATAAGATTCGCGTCCAACTGCGAGTGGACGTCACATCCTGGAGGCAGGAGCTGGGTAAACTAAACTTTCAGGCCACCCAGATCGATAGGCTAGTCGAGTTGACAAACATGGTGGAGGACAGCATCAAGCTAAAGGATAACAGCGCTTAGACACTAACAACGAACAGTTATTAAAAGTATAAACTTCTTTTTATTCTTGGTAAACGAATTCTAACGATTCTTTAGGCACAATTATTGATTGTATTAGGACTACGAATTGTATATAATATATATAGGCATATATGTATATCATATATATAAATGCATTGAATTTCACAATCGTTATTGGTAAATACCGGCGAATAGGACTCTTCCTCGAAGTTATTCGCTGTTGGAATGAAACAGAGAAGAGATTGCGGAAAATTAGCCGACAGAGTTCGTCAAACTGTGGCCACAGAACGGTAAAGATATATAAAAGAATATTGCAAAACGGCAGGCAAGGAACCATGCATAACGTAACTCAAACTTGCATAGCTATATACAGAGATGTTTAGTTGTGTGTATAGCGGCTCAACGGAAGACAAACAGGTTTGCTAGGCTCAAACAAAAACAAAACTAGGTTGCTACATTACAGCTTGAGTTCCTCGGTATCCGGCAGCTTGCGGAAGAACCACTGCACATGCTCCTCTGTAACATCGGCCAGCTTAGTTGGCTGCCACTGGGGCTTCTGATCCTTGTCGATGAGCAGAGCGCGAACTCCTTCCTTGAAATCACTGCGCTCCAAGTGACGCACGGCCAGACGATACTCCATAATAAGACACTGAGCCAAAGATAGCTGTGATCCGAGCTCTAGCTGACGGAATGTAACCTTCATCGAGGTGGGAGACATCTTCGAGAGGGTCTAAAGTAAAGAAAATTGCAATAATAAAAATGAGTCTTATTTTGCTAATAAAGTAAAACATATCGTGACAAAACAATATATCTTAACAACATTTAAAATCTAACGCTAGTAGAAATTTGCAACAAGGACTGGGATGTGGTTTTATGGGCTAGTGTAACTTGTATGTTCTAATAAAGAAAAGTCGTGCTGCAAATAAAGAGTCGCTAATTGGCTGGAAACGGATGAAATATTAAGGCGCTAAAAGCGCGCGTCAAGCGATGATTGGCTTAGCCAATTAACATCCGATTATGTTCTTATCACTTAGTGAACTGTGCGCCACTCACCTCAAGCGTTTTCTTGGCCCATTCACTGCCGTCATTCTGAAGATTCTCCAGAATCCCCTCCACCGAATCCGCCGAAAAGTTCTTGTTGATCTGCTCCAGGACAGGCTGCAGCGAGAAGGGCTTTTCTGGCGTGGAATGGTACTTCTGCAGCAGCTCAGGCACATCATCCGCATCCGGGCAGTTAAGCAGCGCCGTCTCGAGATCGGGGATCTTGCTGCTCTCGCAATAGTGTGTGGCAATGCCCGAGTAAAAGACATCGCCTCCGCGCAGTCGATATCCAGTGAGACCCAGGTAAAGGCCCAACTTTCCCTGCAGTCGAGGCAGGAAGTATGATCCACCCACATCCGGGAAGAGGCCAATCGCCGTCTCGGGCATGGCGAACAGCGTCCGATCGCTGGCCACACGGTACTTGCCGTGCACACTCAGACCCACGCCACCGCCCATAGTAATACCGTCGATGATGGCGATATAGGGAATCTTATAGTTTCCGATCAGGGCATTCGTGCTGTACTCCTCCCGGAAAAAGCTCTTTGATTCATCCGTGGGTCCCGCCTCGACCAGAGCACGCACATCTCCACCGGCACAGAAGGCCTTTTCACCTGTGCCCTTGATGATCACCAGCGACTTGGACTTCTCGCACTTCTTCAGGTGCTTGTAGATCTTACGTACCATCTCCAAGTTAATGGCGTTAAGCGCCTTGGGACGATTCAGAATAATCATTCCCTTGTTGGAGGACTCCGTGGCCAGCACGGAGGAGGAGGATTGGCGGACGGAGAGGGCCATTGTTGTTGGTTTGGTGTTGGATATCGCTGCTGAGCCGATAATCGGCAATTGGCTACAGGTGCGCTGACCGAATGTGTACACCAACCTTTGAATTGGGCCCTGCTGGGCGGCATTGAATTGATTTCGATTAGCAAAGTGCTTCTATTTGCAGCAATTTGCATTACTTACCATTTTGAGCGGGTGTCAGTTAAGTTGTGTGTGGCGAGGCGAGTGTTTAGAATTTCAGCGTTGCGCAATAGAATTTTAGCACCCGCACAGCTGGTTGTTCTTGTCGCAGTGCTGCCAGACCGTTCACATGCCGGAAGTAAATAAGGGTGTTCCCGAAATCGTATTGAGCGTAAGATGCTGAAATCTCCAAACCGGCAAAAACCGGGAGACTTATTCTAAATTATTCACTTAAATATTATCACAGTTGTAAATAACGATATAAATTTTAACAAAACAATTCAAAACAAAAATAATTAACAAAATATATAATATTTTTAACTCATTATTAGATTAACGTAAATGAGAACACACCCTACAAACATACTTATAATAGAGCATACCTGCAGTCTGGCAACACTGAAATTGGCAATTGTACTTCTCGCGAATAAGAATAAGAAAAACAAATTTCGTGTAGTTACTTTATCTTATTTTGTCAACAAATAAACGGTGAGTAAACATTTGTAATTAGCACGCAATCGGTGGTCGGTTGCCAGTTAAGCCAGGGCCAGCAAGGGGCTCGCACCGAGTTTGCCATGCCGCAGTTCTTTAAGTTCCGCAAGCTGCGGACAAAGCGTCATAGTAGCTCATCTACCACTTCCGCCTCTATTTTCATGTCCTCGTCCACGACTACGGCCACCAAGCAGATGAACTATGACGGCCTCCTTTCCAAGTTGACCGACGAAAAACTGATGCTCTTCGAAGCCGCCGGCGAGGGCACCATTGTAGAGGGTAGTCGGATATGCGGCCAGGATGCGGATCCGCTGTCCATGCCGCTGGTGGAGGACGGCGCAATCGAGGAGGAGCAAGCGGCCCCCATACAGACGATTCACCGTACCGTATTCGCCGTTCCTCGCGCCCCTTCCCCCTCCCCCGTAAGCACTTCATCTGCGAATCTGAACCTCAAGACGGAAAACGCTGCGACAGCGACTCCGCAGCGCAAAATATCGACGTCATCACGTTTCATGAACGCCTTCAGTCAGCTCTACGGCGGCAGCGGCAACAGCGGTCCGAGCTGTGGTCACGTGGAGCAGCACAGCGAGGAACCCGGTGACCTGTCGGCAAACCGTACTCCCACCAAGGGCATGGAGTCCAAGCTCGTGGCCATGTGGCACAATGTTAAGTATGGCTGGAGCGGCAAGATGAGACAAACCAGCTTCTCAAAGGAGCAGCCCGTGTGGCTACTTGGACGGTGCTATCATCGACGCTTTACGCCGCCCGTTAGCATGGAAAGTTCCATCACCGAGCTGCCCAGCGGGGCGGATACCACCCCTGATAACGCCACATCGGCGTTCGACAGTATCCAGGCCACATCTACGTCAGCCTCCTTGTATCCAGCCCTAAATCCGCAGCAGATCGATGAGATTGTGGTGCCCCAGGAGCTTGGGATGGACGCAGTGGAGAACCAGGTGGGCGAACAGCCTTGGGAGGAGGGCATCGAAGGCTTTCGTCGTGACTTTTATAGCAGAATTTGGATGACCTACCGACGAGAGTTCCCAATAATGAATGGCTCCAACTACACCTCGGACTGTGGATGGGGCTGTATGCTAAGGAGTGGTCAGATGCTCTTAGCTCAAGGTCTCATCTGTCACTTCCTGGGGCGCAGTAAGTTAAATTAGCCCGCGTAAATACATTTAATTTCTATAAAACCTTCTTCTCTTTTCAGGCTGGCGTTATGATTCAGAGTCTCAGTTGCACTCAACTTACGAGGACAACATGCATAAGAAGATCGTCAAGTGGTTCGGCGACAGTTCCTCGAAAAGCAGTCCCTTCTCCATCCATGCTTTGGTGCGGCTGGGGGAGCATCTGGGTAAAAAACCTGGCGATTGGTACGGTCCCGCCTCTGTTTCCTATTTGCTTAAGTAAGTAGAGACCTTTATCATATTGTAAATCTTTATTTAATCTAGTAACTCTATACTTCACCACAGACACGCCTTAGAGCACGCAGCTCAGGAAAATGCAGACTTTGACAATATTAGTGTCTATGTAGCCAAAGATTGCACGAGTAAGTACAAACAGAAAGGAATCCTCAGTTAACGATTTATAAGATAACTGGCATGACACATTGATATGTCCATGAGTAATTGCTGCAACCTTGTTCGCGAAGCTCATTACTCATAAGCTCAATTGATAACGTGTTTGTTTTGATAACCTTGTTTTTGGTGTTTTAGTTTACTTGCAAGATATAGAGGATCAATGCAGCATTCCGGAACCGGCGCCAAAACCCCATGTGCCTTGGCAACAAGCAAAGCGACCGCAGGCGGAAACTCCTAAAACGGAACAACACCAGCACTGGAAGTCCGTCATTGTTCTGATACCACTGCGCTTGGGCAGTGATAAACTGAATCCTGTGTATGCCCATTGTCTGAAGCTGCTGCTGAGTACAGAACACTGCCTGGGAATCATTGGTGGAAAGCCGAAGCATTCGTTGTACTTTGTCGGCTTCCAGGAGGACAGGCTCATCCACTTGGATCCGCACTATTGCCAGGAGATGGTCGATGTTAACCAGGAGAACTTTTCCCTGCACTCGTTTCACTGCAAGTCCCCGCGAAAGCTTAAGGCCAGCAAAATGGATCCTAGTTGTTGCATCGGCTTTTACTGTGCCACCAAGAGTGATTTCGACAGTTTTATGGAGAGCGTGCAGCTGGTGAGCAAAACTAAAGCACTTGGTTTTCCAATTTCCTAATAAATATCTTAATGCCTACAGTATTTGCATCCCATGCGTTGCGCCTCTGGGGCAACTGTGGATAAAGCAGCTGGGAGCCATCATACGACGCCTCAATCATCCCATCACACCGAGCAAACAGAGATGAACTATCCACTGTTCACATTTTCCCGCGGTCGTTGCCTGGATCATGAGCGGGACGAAATGAGCGATTCGCTGTACAAGCCGCTCATAAAACAGGTGGCTTCTCTGGCCCAGGAACTGGGCGCACAATTGGCGCCGCCGCAGCATGGCGATGAGAACGACCAAGATGATAGTGAAAGCGAAGAGTTTGTGCTGCTGTAGATCGTTGCCACCCCATAACCGTGTTGCTGTGCTAGCTGTGTTATTTGCTCATTATTATTTGATTTAGTTCCCAGCCGCCGTTGCTTGCTTGCTCACCCAGAAAAACCCAACAGACCCGTATCTCAAACACAAAGACTTTGTTATACCTTTACGCCTACGCATATAGTACATAGACGCATGCATGTATCTTGAATATTTACTGATGTCCACGTTAATCTCTCTTTTGTTCGACCTGTCGTCTCGCATTCTGCCAAAGTTTTTCAGCGTTTTCCATGTTCGAGCAGCCCGAACTGTTTATATGTGCTACATATAAACTTATGTAATTTGCGGTATTATTATTTTAAAATCATGAATCTTTAATGGAATTGAATTATTTTACAATGGTGCCAGAATTGTCACTATTCTTTGAAGTATTTCATGTAGTCCTTAGTTCTAGAGTTTAGTTAATTTATGTAAGTCGTCTAGTAATTGTTCGATCATTATTTAGTTTTAACATTAATTGTATATACCCTCGAGTAAATAAATAAACTATCCTAACTTATACTTAATAAAATTAAGGTATTATGAGATTTCGCTGATGGGATATGGATATATGATATAAATACTATATTGCACAGAGTTTAAATTAAATTAGACTATCTATTTTTAATGTCTTTTCAAAATATTCGGAGACGAGTAAGTGAACCCATAACCTCATATTTTGTTTAGGATTATTTCGGCTTAGGAAGTGTACATAGTTGTTAAGTTAATTTTCATATTTCAAAAATTGCAAATATTCTCCATACCTCTTATTATTTGCAAACAACCAAGTTTTTGGTTGAATACATATTTGGCGGGTGGCGGTGGGACTTATAACGCTTATCTCTGCGTGACCTGCGCCTCCCTCTCCAGGCGTTTCAAGAGCTTGCTGAGATTCTCCCGGGCTGTCGTTGCCCTAGCCGCGCTAATACTTATTGCAGTCCGATAAGCCTCTATAGCCTCCTGCGTCTTGTCCCAGCGGTGGTAGAGAACTCCGAGATTCGTGTGATACAAGGTGTTGTGTGGCTCCAGCTCAACAACCCGCTTGTAGATTACCTCCGCCTCCGTGTATTGTTTTAGTTTGCCAAGTACGTTGGCTCGTATGAATAGGATGCTAACATCATTGGGTAGATGTTGTAGAGCCTGATTTGAGATGCGCAGGGCGTCGTCCTGCAAACCCTTATTGTCCAGCATTGTGAGAATGTTGGCCCAGGCTTTTGGCTGGCGGGGATTTATTGCCACAGCATGCTGCCAATGATGGAGGGCTTCGGCGTAACGCTTCTGCTCCAGATACAGATTCCCCATGTTGTAGTAGCAGACAGCGAAATTGGCCCTGTACTTCAGGGCCTTCTCATAGCTGGCCAATGCCTTGTCGAACTTTCCCTGAGCCGATTGCACAATGCCGAGATTCATCCAGGCCGCTGGAAATGCAGGATACGCTTGCAACGCCAACCGAATGTACTCCTCAGCGGTGGACAGTTGACCATGCTCCCGATACAGGTTGCCGAGGTTCATCAGAGCTGACTCATAGTTCGGATACAGTTGAATGGCCTTGTGGTAGTGCTGAAAGGCTTTCGTATTGTTTCCTGTGTCAGTGGCCAGTCGGGCTATGTTATAGTGTACCTTGGCATTGTCTGGACACACCTGTAAAGCAGACTTGAACAACTGCTCCTCGTTGAGCCAATCAGTAGCTCGCTGCCGAGTCCGTATCATCATTACGGTAAAGAGCAGCATTAAAAAAATCCGTAGAGCAGTGCGCCAATGTGTGTTTTCCGTACTGCAGTCGTACCAATATAAGAATCCGTAGATGGACAGCATGCAGAAGCCAATGGAGGGTACATAGAGCGTCCGTTCTGCAATTACAAATCCTACGCAAATAATTCCCGATGCGGGCAGGAACGGGATAATCATTGAACCCAGAGCTAACATCATTCCGGGCAGGCGACGGAAGTTCATCAGAGCTACCAACACGATGGAGTAGAATCCGATCACGCCCTGCAGCCTCAGATCCCAAATATTAGTCACCAACTTAACGCATCCCAATGCCCAGTCGTAGCAAAGCCAGTGGGGGCACAGCATCAGCCAGATATTCATGACCAGCAGATACTGCTGGGAAAGCCCACGGGTCAGCACATGCTCATTGTGAGCCACGGGGTTGTCGACTTCCTTGAAGGTGGGGGTCTCAAAGTCCTGCCACCAAAGGCGAGCCGTCAGCAGACCCAAAGTACCCAGCAAGTAGAACAGGTAGCTGATCCGTGTGCGCACAAGACTCCACTGATCCTTGAATCGCAGATGGTAGTAGCCATTTTGAAAGTAATCCAACAGTACACACGACATTGGGATGGTCACTGCTGACTCCTTGAACAGCATTCCCACAGCGGTGAGCAGCATAATCAGCCCGCCAGTCTGTGGACCGAGTCTCCCGGTGTTGGCCACGGTCAGCAGCAGACACAACAAGTGAATCATGCCGAACATGAGCTCGGCCCTACCAACCACACCAGAAACCGCCTCCGTGTGTATTGGATGGGCGGCAAATAACGCAGCGGAGAGGATGGCCCACCGCGCGGTGCTGACTTCCGGAACATAGAGAGAGCGAATTAATCGCCACATGAGCAGCGTGTTGACGCAGTGCAGCAGGAGGTTTAGGAACTTCATGTGGGCGGCACTCAGCCCCAGCAGGGCATACTCGCAGTGGAACATCAGGGTGGTCAGTGGCCGAAAAGATTTGTGGGAATCGGAACTGAGCAGGGAAGCACCCCAGAAGTCGTGCGTGAAGATCGCCGTCCAGTTGGTAGGCAGTGAGTTGACATCCCGGTTCTTGACGATAGCCACCGTATCGTCGAAGACGAACTTGGCCCCAGTGAGACCGCCGCATCCGTAGCAGAGCAAACAAATAAGCACTAGGATGGCCTGGCAGACCATGCTGTGCAGAGTGGCTTTGTGGGCTAGGTCAAGCATCCTAGATTAGTTACTAATTCTCGTTTGGTCAAGTTTAATTCAAGTATTTCGCGAATTTTAATCCGAGTTGTTTTGTATACATTTTTTGTTGTGCTTCTGGCCAAACACCCCCTCACTGAACAGCGATGCCAGATCAGCGATACAAATAAGTGCAATTTGACTGAAAATAAACATTGAATACAATATGGTTAAAAAGATATTTTGAAATTACTCTTAAGAAATTTATAAACTTTTATTGGTTCAGAACAAATGTTACAAATAATTTATATACCGTTAATAATCAAGTAGAAATAACAGTAACGCAGTAATACCGCTAAACGCTAGCTAGCCATTCGCCCGGTAACGCAGGCAACAGCTGACTAAATCTAGATCAAAACAAATTCGCTAAAAAATTTGTTGAACTTACAAAGAAAAATTAAATCCTCGAAAATGTCTGAAGAAATCCTTTTCGATTGCCTGCATGCGGAGATAGTCAATTATTGTCTGGATAGCAATAAGGTAGGAACCCGTGTGACGTGAAAGATCCAGTCCTACAACAGATTTCGATTTGGTTCCGCCTATTAGGAGCACGACCTGGCCACTTTGGAGTATATCGGCTTCACCACCGGCTACCGCCTCATCGAGCGGCTCACTCGTGAAGTGTCGCGATTTAAGGACGAGTTGGAGACTATGAAGTTTATATGCACCGACTTCTGGATGCTCATATACAAGAAGCAGGTGGATAACTTGAGGACGAACAACCACGGAATGTACGTTGTGCAGGACAAGGCGTTTCGCTTTCTGACTCGCATTTCGCCGGGCACCAAGCAGCTGGAGCACGCGCCCAAGTTCGTGGCCTTCACATGCGGACTGGTGCGAGGAGCTCTTAGCAATCTGGGCATAAACAGCACGGTGACGGCCGAAGTGCAAAGCATACCCGCCTGCAAGTTTCACATAGAAGTGAACCGGAACTAATTAGGATGTAAGACAATGGTTTATTACTACAATTATAGAGATACTACAGACTAGACTAGGCTATCTTTTCGTAAAATGCCACAATGTTGTGGTCAGTCCAGTTAAGGCGTTCTCGCAGGATCCACTGGTCGATGGGCAGTTGGGGCTGAACAGGATTGGGATCTGTATGGATTCCAAGGGCGGGCAGTGGCCCAATTAATATAAGCCACTTGCCGTGAAACACTTTCAGATAGTCCAGAAATGCTCCACGATTGTTAAAGTAGCAGAAGAGCAAAGCACTAGGATAAACGTCACTGCAGCATTTGGCCAATAAATCCGCGTCCAGTTGGCTTGCATCCTCTAAATAGTTAAGCGGTATAAAACTTCGGATAGAATACTTGCTCTGCCACCAGTTGCGGTCGACCTCCAAGCCAAACATGGAGACTTCCCGACCTCCGGACACAGTCATAAGCCATTCCAAAAGCCCACTGCCGCAACCTATGCTCAAAATTCGCTGGATGCCGTGCATGGCTAGCAGCTGATTAAAGTATTCCAGGTCCACCGATGTGGGCCACATCCAGAGCAGTTTGCGCTTAAGCTGTTGGTCCAGGCAGTCGCCCAGAGCGAGCAGCTTACGCCAGTTGCCCGACGCATCATCAGTTAGGTAATAAATCTCACGCAGTGTCTCGAGTTCCGATCGCTCGTCCATCATATTGAATACTGTTCATTGCAAATTAAGTGCTCTTGCTGCTTCCGATGGCCGGTGAACTTGGCAGTGACGTCGGCACGCGGAAATATGGCTAGCGGCCAACGAGATTGTTGCGGCTCGCTTCGGTTCGCAGCACCTGACTTATCTCTAATAAATTAGAGGACCTTTTTTGAATAAGGCCCAACTTATTAGAGATCATATCGTCACTTTGTGTTTTCTTCTTTTTGGTACCAATATTTGAAATTCTTGCGCCAGTGCATCTCGCTAAATTTGGAGCTACCTTGTCCCGGGATACGCGGCTGGTGATGTTGCAAGGCGGGTTCTTGTGCATCGGGGCTGGGTTCGCTAGAGTATTCCTCGTTGTCCAGATCCAATATGATCTTGCGATACAGCTGGACATTCTCCTCTGGCATTACATCAGGCAGAGGAAGGTGCTCTGGTGCAGCTTTACCTTGCTCCAGCTGCAGGTCGGATAGTTGAGATTGCAGTGGCGTAGTTTGCGGTAACATCACTGGCTCAACGTTTCCCACACTCTGTATTACGCTGTTGTATCGCACAGTCTCCGATGGTCTTTCCTCCGCCATCGTGGCCTCCTGGGCACTTGAACTCTGTACAACTATCTCCACAGTACTGTCAAATGCACAACCAGGATGCATGGATCGCAGATGTCGCAGCATGTTGTCCTTTCGGTTGACCGTGATGTCGCACTGGATACAGCGGTAGCGTTCTGCAGTCTTGTGTTGCCTTAGATGCCTGCCCAGAGCATCCGGATCATTGTAGCTTTTGCCGCACAGAGGACAAGACTGACGCTCGCGGCTTGAGTGACGCTTCATGTGAAGCCGAAGCGTGGTTTGTCGTAGAAAGGACTTCTGGCATACTTTGCACTTGTGTCGAATAATGTTTTGGTCGTGTTTTCGCAAATGCTGGTTCAAATTGGCTTTGTTCTGGAAATGTTTAGAGCAGAGCTCGCATTTGAATTTTACACCGAGATCGCTGTGGATCGTCAGATGGCTTTTCAGAGAGCTCTTACGGCGGAAAACCTTTTGGCAGATCGGGCACAAGTGATTCTCCTGGCTGTGGGTAAGCATATGTCGCCGTAAAACAACTGGTTGCTTGAAACTTTTCTGGCAGACGCTGCACGAGTGTTTCGATTGATTCGCATGGCTCATGAGATGGTACTTTAAATGCGAACTGGTAGCAAACCTCTGCAAACAAAAATCTGACTCAAGAGCAGTACACACAATAGAAGTACACAGTGCAACTCACGCGTCCGCACTCCTTGCAGTCGAACTTCTTGAGAAGATCGTTGCCGCAGGTGAGGTGGTAATACTGCTGGGTCCGGCTGCGGAAATCCTTGTTACAGACTGTACAGTGGTAGCCCTTATCTGTGACAATAATCCGCTTATCCGCAGATGTCCTTGCTTGCGTTTCGTGCGTCTCCTGGACCGTGACACTTTCCTGGGCTGCAACTCGACATTCCAGGCAATCCGATACATCCGCCACCAAGCAGAGACGACACTTGGTGTGTCCACAGCTGTCGGTGACGAGACGGTTTTGTCCCGTAGCATCGCAGTTGCACCGAGGACATTTATTCATTGCTAAATTTTAAATGCATTGAAATCGCACGCCCAAGAGACTGCACTTGCAGCTATGCTTCTTCTTTCCCACCGACATTCAGCACGAAACGTAAACAACATACACGGTTAGAAATTCTTTGCATGTATTTTACATCCTTTAAAACTAAGAATAAAGAAGATCCTTATATACGAGTACTACGAGCTGAGATATTGTCCGTCCTGCCTATTCGCCTACATTTTCCAATTCCAGGTCGGCCACATGTCCGGGAAACAGGTGAGCCTTCTGCATGGGCACGTGTACAAAGTAACGCTCACAAAACTTGGGGTTGCGTCGAAACAGGACCTCCGTCAGTATTTGGCCATAGCTGATCTTCTTGGTGATCAACAGCCGCCGTGACTCACCACTGCCATAGCTATTGGAACGCAAGCCGAATTGCCTTGCAATTCTGCAAAAGGAAATGCCGAAATTATTAACTTTAATTTGTTATAATGAACCTTCATTGCTTACTGGTGAAACGTGGTTCTTTCTTCCTTCGAAAACGTGGGTTCAAACTGCATGTCACGTATGTCGTCCGACCTCACATAGTTTTCTATAAGCCTGCGGTAATCAGCGATATTCCCGCTCGGATTTGTTAATCCAAGGCCATTGCGATTGCTCTTTAGCAGATAACTGATAATAAAAGAGGGTTTAGCATATTTTGGCATTAAATTGAAAGTAACTATTACCCTACGGGATCCTCACGCCCCTGCTTCAGGCGCCCTAAGCCACCGCCTGTCCAGCCCATAAGCCGCATCATGCGATATCCCTTGTTGTTGGCGTCCAATTTGGGATCGGACTGACTGTCGGCGGACTCCTTGGTGACATTGATGTTGACGCCGTCCTTGTTCTTCTCCACCTTGATGGTGTCGCGAGAGGCATTCAGCTGTAGAAAGTGGCAATGGTTTAGATAAGTCATACATTATTTCAAGACTTTCATACCTTTATACTATAGCAATGCGACTGGAGCGTCATACACGCCTGCTTATGGGCAGCTTGCTTGGCCGCCTTCAGGGTCTCTCCCTGTCCTGTCGCTATCACCTCATTATTTACTAATAATTCGGCGTATTTTGTATTTTCGCTAACTGGCTGATCTAGGCTGGCACGTTCTTCGTACTTAACATTCGCTATGTTGCAGGAGTTTTGCAGGCAATTCCGTCCCCCGGCTAAGTACACAATGAGCTTGTCGAAACGCAGATCTTGATAGAGATCGACTGGATCTCCGCCGCCAAAACACTGCCGTTCTTTTGGGGACCCCGCCGAGGGAACAGGTGCAGCCCGGCGCCCTAGTAGTTGGAATTAGGCATTAGGCTGTGGTCTCTGGCTCGTATAGTTACTAGTGATATAAAGAATCTCCTTCCGCCACTTGGCCCACTAATTGTTCTTCCGTCTACCTTTGGCGCGCTGCTCCGCCGCATCCGATGCCGAGACAAAGGTGCGTTTCAGGCGCTGTTCCCGTTTCTGACGGAAATCCGCTGCAATTTCCTTTGACAGCTCGGCCACCAACAACATCGTCGCGCTGGGATACTTGCAGCCCATGAACTCCATGTTGACGAACGTTTGGGCCAGGCACACTAGCCGGTCCTCCTCAAAACGATCCTTGTGGGCCAGCATGAAGCTGCGACGTAGATCCCAGTGCTCATCACTTTCGTACTCCGTCTTGTAGCTGTCCACATCCCAGTCCAAGGAAAATTCTCCGGATCCGTAGCCGGCGTCCTTCTGTTTTTTGGCTTTGACTTTCTTTTGTTTTGGCTTAGTCTCCTCGCCTTCGTTCTCTATTTTCTGACGCTTGGGTTTAACAGACATCTTGATAATATAAGCAGTTAGCGTTTAACTTGTCAAATAAAATGGGCACTGGCACGCTTGTTTTTTGATTACTTTCCCATTCACAGCGAATTATCAATTGCCGATTGGCCATGTGCTGCCCCTTGCCTATCGATAACGCAGCGATTACGATAGGCCCCCATCACGGCTCTACTTTGTCGTGCGTGTGTGTTTTTAAGTTCCTGACTTTTAATTCATGATTTTCTGGTAACTTAACAACAATTTGGAGAGCGACGCGACGTCCAGGAAGCCAGAAACGAATTGCCAAAGTGTCCGCACAGACGATTACCCCAAAGTGAGAGATCGGAACAGCCCAAAGCAGCCAACATGAGCATACCCAACGAGTACATAGCGAAAACGGAGGATGTGGCGGAAAAGGTAATATATTAAAGGCTCAACAGCCGCTCAGAAGTCTCCCAGGACCCCATATCCACCGCAGACAGTCTCTTCCTGGTGCTTCCCAAATGGGTTTTGCGGGAATGCCCTGACAGCTGCAGACTGGGAAAACTGCCAACGTCACCCAAACGCGGCAAAGTTCGAGGGTCTTGGCTGCATATAATCACGATCCGCTGACAAGGGGGCTACGTGCTGATCATTGGCATCCAATAAGAATTGGGTGCAACCCATATGTGATAGCATTGTACTCCAGTACCGCAATTGCCAGTTGTTGCGTCTGCCGCAGGGAAAACTCTCTCTCGCTGCTTATTTTCAATCTGTGTGCGGATGTGTGTGTGTGTGCGAGAGAGCTGTCCCCGCAAGTGAAAGTGTTGAAAAAGAAAGAGCGGGCAGCTGGACGCCAGCGGCCAGGTCGAGTTCCGTAATAGTCGGGCTAGAAAGCCAGGTGAACTTGCTCGCGATTTACATACATACATGTATTAAATTACATGGACAGCCGGGCCAAAACCCGTTAGCTGGCAGATAGCAATCGAGAGATAGAGCGTTTAGAGACACGTCACAGCCAGCGGGATATTTCCAACGACTACGCGCAAGCCACGCTCAACGGCATTGTATATTTCAATTCCTTATCATCTTGTCAGTAGCCCCCTTATCACCATATTAGCACCCGTCCTGGTGGCTCTCAACACAACCAGAACCAATCTAACACTCTTTTTTGCAGGTCATTAAGCGCGGCAAGAATGTGCTGCCCACGGTGGCCCGTTTGTGCCTCATCGCCACGTTCTTCGAGGACGGCCTGCGTATGTACTTCCAATGGAACGAGCAGCGCGAGTACATGGACATGAGCTGGGGCTGCGGCAAGTTTCTGGCCACCGTCTTTGTGCTTGTCAACCTGCTGGGCCAACTGGGCGGCTGCGGCATGGTGATGGCCAGATTTAAGGTCGACATAGCGGTGGGACTGCTCTTCTTCATTGTGGTGCTGCAGGTGAGTTTGCATCCTTGTCCGCCTGAAGAAGCCTTAATGTTAACCGGATTCTCCGTTTGCAGACCGTGGCATACTCCATTCTGTGGGACTTCCAGTTCTTGCTGCGAAACTTTGCGCTCATCGGAGCCCTATTGCTCGTCCTGGCGGAAGCCAGAATAGAGGGACGCAGCCTGTTCGCCGGCGTGCCATCGATGGGTGAGAACAAGCCCAAGAACTTCATGCAGCTGGCTGGCCGCATCCTGCTGGCCTTTATGTTCATCACTTTGATCCGGTTTGAGCTAAGCGTATGGCAAGTTATCCAGGACATCATTGGCTCCATTCTGATGGTGCTGGTCGTGCTGGGATACAAGACGAAGCTGTCCGCCCTGATTTTGGTGGCTCTGCTCACGGTTCTGAATCTATACCACAATGCCTGGTGGACCATTCCGTCCTACAAGCCACTCAGGGATTTCTTGAAATACGACTTTTTCCAGGTTAGCAATTGACCATATCTTTCTTGTGAATGTTGTTACATATTCTTTATATATTTACAGACTCTCTCCGTGATCGGTGGTCTTCTCATGATTGTGTCCTTGGGCCCTGGCGACGTGTCCGTGGACGGTCACAAGAAAAAGTGGTAGAGGCCTGGCAATGGTCGCTCCTTGCACGAAACACTTTCAACATTTGACTTTTACCGTGTTTTACTCTTTCCGAGAAATGTTAGTTAGGATTTACCATAAAATGGGACAACAACAGGAGCAGCATCAGTAGCAGCACAACACCGGCACGTATAAGAACTTGACAATTTTCAATAAAGGGACTTCCGCAATACCCCTCTCCACTGGCTCACTCATAGGGATCGCCCTGACCCACCCTAAATCCATTCGCGCACATTCAACGACAAACTTCGACTACATTTAGGACATTTTATTTTTGTACATAAAGAACAGGCAAGAAAAGAGTTTGGTCACTTTCGAGCCCTCCCCAAATGAGAGACATAACTGATTTTTGTATCTACACTTGTCAATATCCATGTTTTTTGCCGATTTTTTATATGATTTGTACGCTCTTATGAATAAGTTGTAACCTTGGTGTTTGCGTTTTGTTGATTGCTAGAAGTTTGAAAATGAAAACGATGTATAAAATATGATGTACCAATTGACAATGATTTGTTTCTTTCGTTTATAAGCAAAAGTGTAATAGAATTAAATTGTAACGTTTTAATAAACACAAAGATGAAAAACAGAAAATTGTGCATTTCAAACCTGGCGCCAAGTGGCCGATAAATTGCAAATGCTTTTGTTTGTTTACCAGCACTGAGGCACAGCTGTCTCGCAACATCAACAAAGAGGAAATAACCTTTATCCGACTATTGACTACCCGGTACTAAGTAGTACTAATCTGAAAATAGCGATGAGTACATTTGGGCGATTTCCAAATATTCTTAAAATCTGTGCATCATCAGTTCTTACTAGGTGCAATATACAATGCACAAAAATATCTTATAGGGGCGGAAGTGTTTGCTTCAGCTTGCGACAAACACAGTTGCGAACACAATATACCCATGTATTGTGCAATTACCGGGTACACAAATATCAAAGAGTCGCTGAGCCTGAAATGAGAAATATGCCAAACACAACGCATTTGTTGTTCAAAGCGTTCGGAACGTGGACGGATTGAGCTCCGCCGGGTAAGAGTTGCACGTCGTAAATATGGCAGTTATGTGCCGCTTCTAATCAAAATCTAATGAGTGTTTCGATGTGTGGGCGTGGTATAGTAAATCAAAATAGCAACCTCTGCAACAATACTATTATGGGTGATGAGCCAGATATGTGTTAACGTAAGCAAAAGTGAGCGGGATGCATTATAAACTAGTTTGGAACACGCACGCTTGGCGCTCTCACTTTTGCAGGCACGAGCGGCGGTACAGGCAAACCTCCTGAGAACGGAAGTAGTGTGAAGAAAGTTCGACTTCCTATGTATAAAGTAAATAGTTCCGCCACTATAAATAAACCTTCGCTGAACTAAAAGTGCATTCTTTGAACGCATGCACCTCTTGCTGTGCTGTCTGTTTCAGTTCTAGGTTCAGATTCTTTACTGGTCTCTGGTGTGCTGACTTCACCTGTGTCAGCGGTATTTTCTTACCTGGGCGGTTGACAAATGTTTTGGGGCTAATGAAACGCGATAAGCTTGATCCGAGTGCTAACAACCCGCTGCAGTGCTAAAGTTAATCGTGCAATTGTTTATTGCTAAATGGCAATCGTTTTTTCTTTTGCAGGAACCGCCTTCTCCACATCAACAGCCTTTTGAACCACATTCCAGTTGGGACTCGCATTAGTCCAGCTCGCTAACACAATGAAATATTTCGGCGGAGTCGAAGGGTACGTAGAAAGGTCACCAATCGATTTGTAATTCAATAGCCAAACGCGATGATTAATGAACGAGATTAAGCGCAGGGTGCTGGTGTTATACCCTGATCTGACAGATATCGGCTGCGGAAAGTGCTTCAAAATATTCCCCAGCTTTCGTTGATAAGCACAATGGTTTAATGATAACAGTCAAAGGTACAGAATGTGTTTAGCCTAGGCCTTGATGAATTTGACCAGCTTCGTCTCCGGTATCCGTTTGTTTCGCGTGATCACCTCCTGGTCGTCCATGAATGGCCGCAGAACGGCAGGTATCTCGATGCCATCTTCCCGCTGATAAGATTCCAGCAGGGCAATCAGCAGACGCGGAATAGCCGTCGCAGTTCCGTTGATGGTGTGGGCATGGAGGATCTTCCCGTCAACGGAACGGCGGTATCTGATGCCCAGCCGCCTGGCTTGATAATCCGTGCAGTTGCTGCAACTTGAGATCTCGCCCCACATCTGGCGACCTGGCATCCAGGCCTCGATGTCGTACTTCTGGTACGCCGGAGCGCCCAGCTCGCAAGGCGGCATGTCCAGCAGCCGAAAGTTGAGCCCTAGCCGCCGGAACAGATCCACTTCAATATTCTTAAACTCCTCTAGCTCGGCCTCCGACTGCTCCTCTGTGCAGATGGCAAACATTTCCACCTTGTTGAACTGGTGCACACGATAAATGCCTTTCTCCTCCTGAAGTCCTGATGTTTCAGCTCGATAGCATCGACTCACGGCAGTCACTTTCATGGGCAGCTGCTCCTCCGACAGTAGTTTATTCGAAAAAAATCCGGCCAGGGCCATTTCCGAAGTGCCCGAAAGGCATTCGCCGGTGTCCAGTTTGTAGACCTGTGTGCGTTCACCCTCAGTGCGCATGCCACAAGATTCGATCACCTCCTTGGGCAGTATGTCTGGTACGGAGATCAGTTTGAAACCGTGGTCGGTAACCGCCTGAAGTGCATATTGTATGATGGCCTGCTCCAAAGTTGCCAGTTGGCCAGTCAGGTAGTAGCTTTTGTGCCCCGTATAGTTCCCCAAGTGATCCATGCGGTAGAGGTTGAGAGCACGGGCCAATTCCGAGAACTCCTTGAGGGTGGACTGAGGTGGCAACTGCCGGTGGACATACTGCGCCAGTTCCCGCGGCTCCTCGCCGTAGTCTTGCAGGCGCGGATGCGTTGCATTGGGAAGCTGTTCCAGTTCAGCCTGCAGCTGACTTAGTTTGTGCTGCTCTCCAGCCTCCAACTCCTGGATGAGAGAGCGAATCTGTGGCACGTTGTTCCGGTGGTGTCGCATAACCACATTCCGCTCCAGTTCATCCAGCTGGGCACTGGTTGGAACCGGTCTGGGTGTTGGAGCCTCCACCGCCTTTGCGTCATGCGACCTTTGGCGGCGCAGCAGCAGCAGAGGCCGCCAAAGACGGGAATTCGTCGGCAATTTCATATTAATTAACGTGCTTCTTTGTGGCACGACAGCGGTCGCGGGTTGAGGAGCAGTTTCATTCACTTTCTAGTGAAAACATTTAATGTTTTTGCGCACTATTTGATAATTATATTCCGCACAACCGCACATAACAAATTGTAAAAGCCGCTAACATTCTGTTAACATTCGATTATTTATCGAAGTCTTCAATGTTTGATGTGTTAACGTTACGCACGCTGCTACGTACGTAACGAAACTTTGGAGCCTTATTTTGAATTGGTCCCACCGAGGTATTTTTATGGCCGAAGTAAATTGAAAGAAAGTTAAAAATAGTTGAGCGGCGATAACAAACGTCTTTTGTTGTGCTCACTTTGCGTGGCCTATCAAATAATTTCCTCAATTGAGCGTATTAAGCAGTGCACTTTCGTCACGTCTTTTCTGTCAGTGGCTGTCAGTGTGCAATATAACGGTAATTTCAAGCTCAAAAGCTTCTTTAATTTGATTTCTTTGGATTGTTAAATGCACAGAAACAAATTTTTGAAACTTAATCATTATATGTTTTCATTTTCGATGGGAATGTGTAAAGGTTTCAATCTTGAGTTATACATAACATAAGATAAGATAGCAATCTTGGCTAGCAAAAATGTTTATGTTTCTATTGCTTCGAAAGCCGATAAGTTTTTCTCCGTGTATTTATGGTCTCGGTTTTATTGGGATCTATGGGTTGTCGAATAGAATTTGTGCGTGTGACACGTTTCCCCTGAATGAATTTGTCAATTGCGTGGTTCCTTAACTCCAATTAGCCGTCACCAGATCGGTTAATTTAATTTTATTCAATAGCGGTATTGTCCGCGGTCACGGCCCCTACGGACATACAACACCCATTGTATAACGATGAAGAGAGCCCGGAAATAGAAACCGTCTTCTTTGTCTCCTGCAGCGGAGCCACCCACTCCCGGCTGGTCATCTGCGATGAGAGCGGCCAATCCGTGGGCGCCACCAGCGGCCTGGGCACCAATCACTGGGGCATCGGCATTCCGGAGTGCGCCCGCCGCATCGCGGACATGGTGGAGCGGGCGAAGGAGGAGGCGGGCATTCCCAAGGACACGCCCCTCACCAGTCTGGGACTGAGCCTCAGTGGCTGCGAGCAGGTCAGTGCTAACAACCCATCAACCATATTTTAAATAAGTTTTTAGATACATCTTTCAATACCACTCTATCCTCACAGGAGGCCACCAATCGCGAGCTGGAGCAGGAGCTGCGCACCACGTTTCCGGACCTGGCCCAGAGCTATGCCGTGTCCAGCGACACCATGGGCAGCATGTACACCGCCTCATCCATCGGAGGAATGGTGCTTATTTCAGGAACTGGATCTAATTGCCTGCTGCGAAACCCTGACGGCTCCACGTCCAATTGCGGCGGTTGGGGCAACTTCCTCGGCGACGAGGGAAGCGGTGAGTGGGGAGCATAAATCGGAGGGTCTTATCAGCTAATGGTCTACTAATGCCTGGCTCAATGTCGAGATTAACGGCTGCATCTGCGATTAGGATTGCCTGATAGCGTTGATTGCCACTGACTCATTGCCGCTTTTGTTGTGGTTTATTTCGCAATCACCATACTGACCCCCAACCGATCTATTTCCCAGCCTGGTACATCTCGTATCGCGCAGTGAAGGTGGTGTTCGACCACATGGACAACTTTGAGAAGTCAGCAGCTCCCGTGGAGAAGACTTGGGCTCTGATCAAGGAGCACTTTAGTCTGGAGACGCGCTTGGACATGCTGCCGCACTGCTACGCCAAGTTCGACAAGCCCTTCTTCGCCAATCTGTGCAAGAAGCTGTCGCAGAACGCCGAAAACGGAGACGAACTGGCGCGCGGCTTGTTTCGCGAGGCCGGCGTCCATCTGGCCAGAATGATCCTTGCCCTGCTACCCAATGTGCACCAGGATTTGGTCAAGACCGGCGACCTAAGCGTAGTGTGCGTGGGATCGGTGTGGTCCAGCTGGGATCTACTGCAGGAGGCCTTCATCAGTGAACTCTCCAAGACAAGCATCGACTTCAACCTCAAGCTGGTGCGCATCACCAAGAGCAGTGCCTACGGAGCCTGCTACCTGGGTGCGGATAGTGCGGACTTCGATCTTCCGAGAAACTATGCCGACAACGTTACAGTCCTGTACACATACACCGATCCTCGAAAGAATGCCAAGGCAACCAACGGCGTAGCTGCTAGTTGAATCGTGGTAGACAACACATTCCGAAATACACTTCCCAATTGCCAAATTGACAATAAATATTCCAGTTAGTGGTACGGATAGGTAGTATTATAGCTTATCGTGAAATAAATAATGTTATCTTTTGACAAAATCCGCTGAAAAGTAAAGAGGTTTCCCCTTCTATCTTGCAAAAGATCCGCCTATAATTACTGAACGTGTTTTAAAATTTCTGTCGCATTGTGTGGGTTTGTTAGAAATACGTATGAAAATTTTATTCGATAATGTTCATTGTATTAATTGCATGTGTCTCAATGCTGGCTGTCGTGGCTTCTTTGAATGTATGAATGTATGGGCATACACTGTGCGGCATCTTTTTTGTAATACTTTGATTGTGTTTAAAGCCAATTAGTTTTTATTTCGCCGTGCTGTCATCAATTCTTTGGCTAATTTGATTCTCAAATCGGAAAGCAAAACATAAATGTATCTGTTTGTAGCGAAGGAATAGATAGGCCAAAAACATAATATCTTAGGGAGCTTAGAATAGAGTATTTGGGATAATGTACGAGTAGTTGAATCGAATGCCTTGGCAAGTGAATCAAAATTACATCTATATATGTATAATTGCTTGGATAAAACATTTAACGTACTGTAAGATTGAATGCGACATACCAAAAGAGATTTTCAATAAAATCGAATTCAAATAGAACCAAGACCGCCTCTTTGACTAAATAAACTGTCAAAATTTAGGCAGCATAGCCAAGAACTTGGCTATTCGGCTTCTACGTCGCTGTTTTCCCGGGGACTAATGCAACTGCGATTAAGTATAACCTATTTGTATGCGATTAGCTTAAATGCATCCCTTTCCAGGAGACTTCAATTGTTTATGCTCTGCCGCAGCTTCTGGGGATCCTGGTAGTGCGACGAGGACGATATGACCGAGGGATGCTGGGGCGGTGGAAAACACCGCACGTGCTCCACATTTGAGCCCTCGCCATCGCCACCTTTCAGATATTTGTTGAGAATGGAGAAGATTTGTGAGTTTAATACTTGGAACCGACGAATCCGATCCACCATTCGCTTCAATTGCTGTAATGATATATTCGAATTATGTTTCGACATTTGATAGTTATGACGAAGCTGCAGCGACTTACAATGCCCTTGACGTCTTCATCCTTGCCATCAACGCGCTGTACCCGCAGGATGTGGTAACAAAAGTCCAAAGCCTCGAAGCGCCGTTGCTGGCCCAGCAGTACGATCATGACGCAGCCAGCCCAATTCAGACCCTCGCCGAAGAGTTCCTCGATGGTGTACTCAGTGCCCCTTACTGGAATGCAATAAACGAACTGCAGAGCCGACCAAAGGCGGTGGAACTCTGAGCACTCGTCCACGTGAATAATCCCGTTGGCCGGTGGAGGACCACACCACACCGGATCGTCCAAATAGCTCTTCACGCGGTTTAGAATAACCTCGAAGATGCTGAGGCCGCAGCAGAGACGCTCACGAGTCAACAAATCTCCCTCTCGTGCTATCATCGCTTGCTGTTGGCAAAGTTGAGTTAAGAAGTTACTTAATAAAACAATCTAAAGGTTCACCTTTGCAGTGCCGATCTTTTCCACGTTTGAAACTATCTGCAGATTGGCAAACTGGGCTTCAAGGCGCTTTTGCTTAGCCTCCGGTTTCTCATTTTCTAAAAGGGAGAGAGTTGTAAGAAAGCAGAACTACTTTATGTAAGTGTCTACCCATACATACCTTTGCAAAAAGGTCTGGGAAATATGTTCTGGAAGAGGGCGGCGTGCAGCAGATCGCACACCTCCTCCTGCGAGAGCGCCTGTTCGATCAGCAGGCAAAAGATGATGCTGTTGCCGAACTCCCGGAAAGACTGGAACAGCTCTGTCTTCGCGTCCGGATATTGCACGATGTCTGTAAGATGGGCCTGATAGTAACTGAGCACTCCCGGCGAACCATATTCGCAACGGGGTAGTTTGCACGACTTGGGCATGGCAATCATCAGCGTCTTGGTGAACTGCAACAGCGAGCCTTGGATCAGCGGCTTAACAATGTCCTTCAGTATAATGTCCATGACGACTGCTATGCCCTGATAGCCCAGCAGGCGGCACATCGCATGGAAATGCGGTGAGCCTACAAAGCCAGTGTACTGGCCATATTGTGTGGAATAGGCAGCATTCAGCTGCTTGGAGCCCCACAGATAGTAGTGGGACATTTGTGGCGGCTTTTCACGCTGTATAGCCTGTGACGACGAAAGATTCACTTTGGTTCGAATGAAACTGAAAGACATAATAGTAATTAGTATTTTAAGCAATAAAAAATAGAAAGCTGACTCACCGATTTGTAGCTGCATTATAGCAGTAATTGACCAGGAAGTCGTAGTTCAATTCCACAAAGACGTGCAGTGTTATTCTGCCGTAGGGCGCCAGTACGTTGTGGTTAGCCTCCTTGACCATGCCGTCAAAGTTATCCAGGGCCAAGTATTTGCTTAGCAACTTGTGGCAAATTCGATTCGCCTCCAGTAGACCTTCAAGTTCCTGAAATCAAACGTGTTTTAGACGAGACTGTTTCTGGGCATCACTATGGTACCACTTACCACAATGCCGGTGATATCGTTGCCCTCGAAGCGGCTGATGGCCAACTCAATGCTCTTGTGCATGTTGGCGTTTATGCGTTGTGTGATCAATTTATTCAAGTCAATAGAACGGCCTTGAACAAGAAAAGAAACAATTAACCAAAAGACCATTAGGCAATGGGTGTTTTGCTTACCCAAAAGTTGGACATGTCGTTGTTTTAACAAGGTCTCATAACGATTATTGCGGGGATACGATTGGAAGTTGAAACCGAGTACCTCGCACTCCAAGCGGAAACGCTTATCCAGGAAAATGCTGCCCGCCAATTGCTTGTAATGGGCGAAAATCTGCTCGCTGAGCTTGTAGACAAACTGGTCGAAGCAGAGATTGACTTCGGCCTCCACTTCGTCGTACAGGAACTGCTTCCGGAAGACAGTGAGGGCGTAGTACGCCGAATCGTTGTACAAATCCAGGGGGTACAAGACAAATCTGTAAAAGGCACATAGTTAGTATGGATCTGTTGACCTGTGTGCCAGTTACTTACTCCATCATTGAGGGCTCCTTTGTTTGCAGAATGTGATCGGTAAGGATCCAGGGCATGGACATCTCAATCGGAAACTGAATACGCTTCTCCATGGTGATCAGATCCTTGCATTCCTCGTTGTGCTGATGACGCACCAAGCACTTGTTAACCTTACGACCCATGGTCATCTCCAAGTAGAACTCGCGGTACCACAGCTGCGAGAGATCGCAGCACTTCTGGAGCGTGTCGCTGAAGTTGAGCAGGTAGCTCCAGTAGAACGATGTCTTGTGGAACGTGTCGATCTGCAGCAAGCAGTTTCCGTCGATGTCCTTGCGCAAAGTGCGCTTGCCGCCACTTTTGTCGGCGATCAGAGACTCCAGCATGGTGCGCACCATGTACAGCTGCGTGGAAGAGGGTCCCACATTGAGACGCGGCACCTGGATGCGAAAACCGCCATCGGGATCCTTCTTGCCCTTGGCCACTGGATCGTCGGTGGGCTCATAGCCCTTCTGCCAGTCCGCCGACGTCTCTCGCACCGACATGATGATGCTCCGGATAAGATCCTTCTTGTTCTTTACGGCCTTGCGCAGCGGTTCACGAAGCGAAAGCTGGACAAAGTCCTGCAGCTCGGAGTAGATGTTACGCCGGATAGCCTCGCACAGCACGGTTTCAATGCGCGCCATCAGCACCTGCAGCCCCTTTATCATGGCAATCACCTCGATGAGCGCGAACTTCTCCTCCGAGGTGTAGTTGTAGCGGGTGGCCCGCTCGTACTCCTCGGCCTCAACGGGGCACTCCTTGTTCTGGTGATGATCAGTGGGATGCAGTAGCTTCCAGGAGTACAGCTCGGTGACCACACTGGTCCACTCGGACAGCAATTGCAGGCCGCGCAGAGCCAGATCGGCCGTAATCCGGTTCTCGGCATCAGAGGGATTCTCCTTGACGGTGGTGGTCACCTCGTTTGTGTATCGCGCCAGCTCCGAAATATACTTGACGTGATCCTCGCGTATCTGCGGCAGGTGCACCATTAAATCCGCCTGTGGGCTGATGGCATTCGAGCTGGACAGCGGCCACTTGCTGGAATCGAAGTGCTTGCTGCGCTTTATGTAGTTAAATGGGGCAATCTGCATGTCGCCGAACAGAGGCACCACTTCCAGGTTTTTGAAGATGCGATCGATGCGATCCAGGCGGATCTTCTTCTTTTGATCGAGTTTGTTGATATTGCACGCGTCGCTGTCCATTAGGAACAGACCAAAGCCCATCACCTTGACCAGCATGTGCTTCTCCTCAGGCGTCAAGTACATCTTTGTTTCGAACATGTGAACGCAAATGTTGACCACATCAGAGAGCAGATCCTCGTAGCCCACGATCTTCTCCAGCGTGTCCTTGACCGTGTCGCGTATCTTGTTCTGCGTGGCCAGAAACATGGATAGATTTTGAGACTCCTGCAGGGTGTGCGAGTCCGACATCACCTTGAGGAATTGCGCAGCCCGCCTGTACGTGGAGTAATCGTTCTTGACGCTGGACTTCATGTTCTTCAATTCGTCCAGGACGGCGAACATGTTGATGAACTTGCCCAAGGTCAGCAGGTACGCCTCGGACACGAAGTCCTTGCGCTTCTCGGCGTGGCACAAGCGCTTCACCTCGCCGGAAAAGGCCTCGATGGCCTTGCGTTGGAAGTACATGAAGTTCAGCAGCTTGTTCACCTCCGGGGCCAGCACCTCCACCGTCTTCTCGTAGATCTCCACTCGATTGGGCTGCTCGTTGGACTTGGGCTGCGGGATGGCGCGCGAACAGCAGCGCCAGGTGTAGAGCATCACTGCGTGCTTCTGCCCCTCGTCCAGAAGCACATTCTGAGGGCGGAGAGGAAGAGAGAGGAAAGAAAAGGGGTAAACTGTGAGTAATGCTAGAGATAAGCCGGATGAGCTAACTCACCAAGTTGGCATGGGTGGTGGCCTCCTCGATGTACTTGGCAATGCCAGTGACAAAACCATTGCGATCCTCGAAGTTCGTATCGAAGTTTGCCTTGTAGATAATCGAGCAGGGCTGCGCCTCGATGCACGGCTGCTCGTCCGGCAGGGAGAGCTCGTCCAACACCTCCACATTGGACAGCGCGTCGGCTAGCGTAATCTTCTCCGTCATGCTGGGCTGCTTATCATGCTCCAGCAGCTCGAAATGGTTAAATTTTAACAAGGCGGGGCCCCAATCCAATCGACACAAATTTTTTTCGCCACAAATACAACACGACTGTGGCCATTCGCCGTGGTGCGCCGACAAGAGGGCATAATTAGCACATTTTTGCATGTGGTTGGTGTCTGCGCTATGCATAACTGATTGCCCAGCGCTAACTTCGATATTGAATCGCTAAATCGATTAAAACGCGCGCGTTGGCGATACATCACATCACTAGCGTCTGTGGTTCCGTTTCGTTCTACCGAATTGAATTCCTCTTTTTGAATTGCATTTTCCGCTGAGAGTAGCCCACAATCTTGCAAGATGTCGATGTTTTGGGGTAAGTCAAACTGCTCTTGTTTGCCGACTTCGGACTGGCTATGCCACAGAGCTGTGGCCACTTACGAGCGCGCTTCTATTGCCGCCACGTGCTTGCCGCTTGATTTGCCGGCAGCGTGGAGCGGCGCCATTTGCATGCCGAGGTAAACCATGTTTTTGACCAACTGTGGGGTTTTCCAGGTTTGAACATGAAGCCTGAGCGCAAGTACTCGCAGACCATCATCAAGTCGTTCCATATCTCGGGCGTCGCCCTCGACAAGGGCCAGGAGGCCAAGTTATACCTCGCTGCCGAGAAGCAGGAGTACATCGTGGCCACCGTGACCAAGGCCATTCCACAGGTGGCTCTGGACCTTAACTTCAGCAAGGGCGATCGCATTATGTTCTACACCGCCGGTAAGTTCTTATATGTCCACCATGTTCATACGTTTCTGACGCACTTATCCGTTTCACAGGCGACGCCAGTGTTTCTCTGCTGGGCTACTTGCACGACATTGATTCCGAAGATGAGGATGACGAGGAGTTCACGCTCGAGAAATTGCTGAAGGCCAAGGGGGGCAAGAAGAGCAAAAAGTCTGAAGATGATGAGGATGAGAGCGGCGAGGAGGAAGACGAGGAAGAGTCTGATGACGATAGCCAGATAATTGAGGAATACGAGTCCTTCCTTGAAAATGGTGAGGAGGATGATGACGACGACGATGAGGAGGATGAGAACGAGGAGAGTGGCGAGGAGGAGGAGGACAGCGACGATTCCGATGCTGAAGAGGAACAGCCAAAGGCCAAGGTTGCCAAGCTCTCGCCGGGAGCCAAGAAATCTGGCAAGGAGCAGAATGGTGTGGCCAAGAAGGAGGAGGCCAAAGAGCAGCCAAAGAAGAAGGAGAAGCCAGAGGCCAAGAAGGTGCAACCAAAGGCAAAGGAGCAGGCCAAGCAGCAACCGGCTTCCAAAGAGCCGCGCACCATCACCGGAGGCGTGAAGGTTGTGGATCAGCTCGTCGGCAAGGGCGAGGAGGCGAAGTCGGGCAAACGCGTATCCGTATACTATATCGGCCGCCTGCAGTCGAACAACAAGACCTTCGACAGCCTGCTGAAGGGAAAGCCATTCAAGTTCGCCCTGGGCGGCGGCGAGGTCATCAAGGGCTGGGACGTGGGAGTCGCCGGCATGAAGGTGGGCGGCAAGCGAGTCATCACCTGCCCCCCGCACATGGCGTACGGCGCACGTGGGGCTCCACCCAAGATAGGCCCGAACTCCACTCTCGTCTTCGAGGTGGAACTGAAGGCTGTGCATTAGTGCACTATATTAACATCATATAGACTCGTAATCATAAGTAAGTATCCGCGTCGTACAACTTGATAAAATGTTAAATAAACTATGTTTTCCGCCTGTTCATAAATCAAGAGTTTTGTAACAATCGCATGTATTTGGTAGGGTCTATGTGCTCTTTTCGGGTGAGCCTACATCCAGCAGTGGCTCAGACTGGAGTTTCCAGTGCTCGAGGACGTAGGGCAGCCGTTCGCTGGGATCTGTGCTCCAGTGATGCAGACGACACTTGAGTCGCGCCTGCTCCAGCTTGTTTATGGTCACGGTGCAGTAGAAGTCCTTGCTCTCCTTCTTTAGGTCTGGTCCCTCGATGCGCTCCTTGGGCAGGGTGATGCACTCCTCGCGACAATGGAACCCAGCCTTGCGCAGCGAGGCCTTGATGTGCCAGGGCTCGAGCACCCATGGCTCATCCTTGTTCATCACCACCGCCAGCACAATGGACTCCAGCATGTTGACCGTGCGCTGGGCGTAGGCGGAGCTGTGCTTAACAGCCGACTTTTCAGCCTCTGTCTTGGCGTACTTGGCCACATTCTCCGGCGTATTGTACGCGGCCAGTCCCGGCAGCAGGAGCTTATTGTAGACGAAGTGCGGCTTCATGGACACCACGTCGCCCTTGTCGCCAACGCCCTCGACGAAGGTCTTCAGCACCACCTGCATGTTGGGCCGCTTCTTGACCAGCGTGTCCTCCACGAGCTCGTAGATGAAGTTCTTGGCCCTCATCCGGCGGGGTTTCTCGTTGGTTTTGTGCAGCGGCGGGTCATATTTGCGCTTCAGTACGAACGTGGTCTGCAAGTGATTGAGTGGTGAATGGGGATCGCTTCCTTAATCCATCAGAGCACTTACCCGCACTTGCTGCTGCAGGCTTGTGGCCGATTTTATAAAATTTAACGGCGTTACGTAGATGTTCTTCAACATTTTTAACCCCAATATGTTTGCGTTGCCAGATTGCACAGCTAGTTGCAGAGTTGCCAGACGTGTTTCATTATTCTGGGCAATCTGAGCTGTACATTTCGCAGCGATTTAAAAACGGTTTTTATTTTATTTAATGTTTGACATTTTTTAATTCAGTGGGCTAAATTATTATTTGCAATTTGGGTTTTATATTCCAATAAAACCTAACTTAACTTTAGGTTAAAGCTAAACTTATTTTCGTACGTATAATGACTGTCAAATTGTAGTTTAATAGTTATATTACTCAGCACGTATAATTACATACATACTATGTAAATATTCAAATTACAAAAGGAAATTCCCAGAAAATGGTAAATCACTTTTTTAGTGACGAAGCGCAAAGGAATTAAAATAGTTTTGAAACGGAAATCGTTGGTCAAGTTTATTTACATAAAGACACTTTACAATCAGGACTCAAGAGTGTTTTGGATCCAATCCACGTACTTTCCTACCAATGTGTATACTCCTGGCCATCCGGCCAGGCCGCACGGAGTCGGTCCAAAGGACACCACGCCCGCCAGGAAGTAGTAGGTGTTCACCTTGTTGGTGTCCAGGCCGATGAGCGGTCCACCGGAGTCGCCGCGACAAGAGTCGACACCCTCCTTGCCGCCGGCACACATCTGCGTGTCCTCGAGGAGAATGTCCTGGCTGCTGTAGACGTTCTGGCACTCGTCCAACCGGAATCCCTCCACGGCTGCCTTCAGCTTGAGGTTGCTGGTCGACAGCTGCTCCGTTTTGCCCCAGCCAGCCACGTCCATGGTGATGCCATCGAAGGTGGCCGACCGCAGATTGACGTCGAGGGGCAGGCAAATGGGACGCACAAAGTCGGTGTACTCCACCTGCTGAGCCAGACGCAGCAGTGCGATGTCGTTGATCTGGTTCTTGGAGGCCGGTATATAGCCGGGATGGGGTATAGTCCGCTCCACGGGCACGTCCAGATGCGGCGGCGCGCAGTCCTTCATGCCGCGCACATCCACTTCGCAGTCGGGATTGGTGTTGGTGTCCCACTCGCCCAACCGAACACCTGACAAGCGCCAGTCGGTGGGCAGTGCCTTTCCATTGACGCAATGCGAGGCTGTGACCACATATCGCGTACTGATCAAGGAGCCGCCGCAATGATGACCCTTCTTGCCCTGGGCTGCATGTACATATGTATGGATTAATAGGGATAAACCAGTGGGTAAGTGCGATCAGATTTAAGATGAGAGCCCTGTACTCACCCTTGGTGTATTCAATTAGGGCCATCCAGGGGAACTCGTCGATCTTGGTCTTCATTCCGCCGTAGATGCGATTGGACAGGATGTTGCCGCATTGTCCTGGCAGCGGCAGCAGGTTGTTGCTGGTTACATTTGGCTTGGGCGGCGGAGGCGTCTCCGATGCGCTTTCCCTATAGCGGTCCGGACAGCAGATGAGCACTTTGCCGTTGGTATAGCCGCACTGGCTGCGACTCAGGTAGAGCCGGTCCGTGTCCCGGAGCGGAGTGGTGGTCAGGAGGCCGTACAGGTACTTGCAGTCCTCTAGGTGGATGCACAGCGCCCGCTCCCGGTTTGGCGTTATGCAGCGCCCATAGTTGGACACCTGGACCGCCTCGTTGGGGAAGTAGATGGCTGGAAGTCCAGATTTTAGGTTCAGAGAGCTTACCAATATTGTGAATAAATTGTAATAAATTAGGTCATTAGCTGTGGAAGTACGGAAACAGGTTTCCAGCGACTTGTGAAGGCCCGCGGCAAAACAAATATGCTAAGCTTGTCATGTCCCAGCAGCTGTGAATCTTGGCAATCTTCTATTTACTTACAGCCCGGCGATGATTTAACCAAAATGGCCCAAAAGAGGCAAATAATTGATGTTCTCAGCATTCTTGTTACGCAAGCGGACCTCGTTAGTCCTTTCTCAAGACGTCGTCAGTTGTTGTAGGATAATGTTTTCTTCCCTGCAATATTGCAGACCAACCGCAGAAGCAGTTGTCAAAATAAACGGCGCGATAATATGGAAGATGGAGCAGGTGGTGCTGCGGAGTTCCCACGGATCAGAGCGGAGTGACGCGAAATGGCCGAAGCTGAGCTTGGCGCACAACTGAATCTTCGGACGCGCTGCTCAGCCCGCGAGCTTTGTCGCAAGCTTTTGGTGAGTCTCCAAATCAGATACGGACCATCGTGGGAGCCGATCGTTATCATTCCAGGTGAACACATTTGTTGGTAATAGAATACTTCTAGCTTGATAATTGTTTTACCTTTTTCGGTGTAAAGTACTTGGGCCAGCTCGAACTACTACCATTTAATCACTGAGTCTGATTGCATGGTGTAGTGTTTTGGCAGCAAATCGCACCTTAATTAACGATAAGCTAGATTGATTATTGGACATACAGCCAACTAAATAATAATCCGACTTAAAGCCGGGTTTTAATCAAAGTTTAAAGTTTAAATTGCAGCGCTCGCGTTGCCAACCAACGCAGTAGGACCAAATTCGCAATGTGCCGTGCCAATGTTTTGGCAACTCGCATATAGCGGTACGCCGCAGCTGCTGTAAAGTTAAATGTTTAATTTAAAAAATGAGCGTGGTACTTCAGTAAGACACCAATAGGCGGCAAATCTGGAGCTCGACGGTGGTCCACTGTGGTATGACGTAGTGGTGTGAAGTACAGTGAGTGCTGCATGTGCAGAAAGAGGCAACAATGCAAGTCTCATGCGTCTGGTTCAATACTTGCAGCTCATATTTTATTCAAAATGCGTTTTGTGCGGCGGGGAACTGTGCCCAAGATTGCGGCATGTTGCTGTGTGGTGCTCCTGATGGTCACCTGGTACGCGCTGAACTTGGAGCGGGATTTGGATAAGAGCCTCAAGATGTAAGTATGCCTAGTTGTGCGTCACAGCGGCGTGCGATATTGATTGCGCGATGTTTGCCCATGCATATGTGTACATACTTGTGATAAAGCGTATTTATCGTTGCAAGTTAATTAATTTTCTATTTTGGCGTTGAAGCGAAATAATCGAGCGCTCCATTAGATCGGCGGTGAATCGTGGGGAGTGCCGCCATCCCCATCTGCCGCTGGACAATCCGGACATCATGAAGTTCTACAAGCCGGTGGAGCGAATCAACTGCGGCGAGGGCATGGACTGGGTTATGTGCGAGGTTGGTCAGAATAGGTCACCTGCTATAGAATCAAATTGCTTACCGTATGCCTCGTTTGTCCCACAGAAATCCATTTGCTTTGTGCGACCGGAGATCGCGTCCAGCCACGAGGATGTGATCTGCTCCTACACGGACATCATTCGCAAGTCGGACTACAAGGCTCGCTTTGGGCGAACACTGCGCATGAAGGAGCCCTATGTGCTGCAGGCCAGCGACTTTGTCAAGGTGGCCTGCCGATCCGCCAGCGGCGAGAGGTGACCACTGACTTATTTCCTAGTTATGACTGACTTTAAAGAGTATTATTCATGTACTTAGTTGGTTTGGCATGGCCCACGGCATACGAGATACGGTGTCCCGTCCCCCGGCTGCCAATTTCTCGCCTAACCTGGCTGTCCTGCCGCCCGAGGCGGTGGCGCAGGCTCAGCAGCAGATGCAGGATGGGTCCGCAGCGCCCTTCTACAATGTGCTCATGTTTGGCTTCGATTCGCTGAGTCGCAATGCCTTCATTCGTAAGCTGCCGAGGACTTACGAGTATCTCACCCAACAGCTGGGCGCCACCGTTCTCAAAGGCTACAACATCGTGGGCGATGGGACACCGCAGGCGCTGGTGCCTCTGTTGACGGGTTTCACGGAACTTGAGCTGCCGGAGACGAGGAAGCGGTTGTCTGGGGCAGGTAGCGTGGATTCGTATCCCATGATTTGGCAGGACTTTGCGCGCCTGGGCTATTTGACCTCCTTCAACGAGGATCTGCCCAATGTGGGCACTTTCACGTACCGCATGACAGGCTTTGAATCCCAGCCGGTGGACCACTACCTACGTACCTACTATGTCCAAGCGGAGCACATGGCCGCCGAGAGCCAGCCCAACTGCATTGGCCACCAGCCGGATCACATCACCATGCTGGAATACACCAAAAACGTATGTTGTCTGCCGAAATGCCGAAATTTCCCAAATGCGCTTGGAAACTAACACATTTTATATTTTCTTACAGTTTATGCTTAAGTATCGCGATGCCCCGCGTTTCGCCTTTAGCTTCCATGGCGGTTTGTCCCACGACTCCATCAATCTGGTGGGAGCAGCGGATGATGATGTCCATGACTGGTTGGTGGCACTGAAGGAACGATCGCTGCTAGACGACACAATACTTATCATGATGGCCGATCATGGCAATCGGTTTGCCGAAGTGCGAGCCACTCTGCAAGGGAAACAGGAAGAGCGACTGCCCTTCTTTAGTTTCGTGTTTCCCGAGTCGTTTAAGAAGAGCTTCCCGCAGGAGTACAGCAACTTCGTGGCCAACGAGCATCATCTGACCACGCCATTCGACATTCACGCCACACTGAAACACATTATACGTATGTACTTAGACTGCAAACCTCTACAAGATACTAATGTTGGATTCTACACAGAACTGCAAACCGCAGTTGATCAGCTGGGGGAAGTCAGCGATCCGAAAACTGAACCCAGCCAGCCTGGGATTCGCATCTCGGAGTTAGCCCAAGGACGTGCCATGTCGCTGTTGGAGCCAATTCCCAGTAATCGATCCTGTGCGGATGCCTACATAGAGCCCCACTGGTGTGCCTGCCTTAATTGGTTGCCTTTGCAGCTGAACGACTCCCGGTACACGGGCATCATTCTCAAGGCTGCCCAAAGCATTGTCAATGCCATTAACTTGGCCACAGTAGAGCAGCGGCAGTACTGTGCGCCCCTGGAGGTTCGAAACATACATTTTCCATATACATTTCCACTTCACTTTGTTTATTTGCTCAACAGATTCATCGTGTGAATTGGGCACTACGGCTGCAACCGCACAAGGAGCTGCTGCAATTTAAGACGAACAGCGACCGCGACGGCTTCCTGGCGGACATGACTGGTCAAACGGTGGTCCGGGACGAGATGTACCAGCTCCAGGTGGTAACGGTGCCCGGCGAGGGGCTGTTTGAGGCGAGTGTGGCCTACAGCCTGCACACTTTCAGTGCCACAACGAAACTCACGGATATCTCGCGCGTGAACAAGTACGGAAATCAGGCCCGCTGCATATACGAACGGGATCCGGAACTGCGGAAGTATTGCTATTGTCGCGATTAATTTGTGCACAAAACGAAACTAGTCCACGACACAGAAACTGCTAAGCAATCAACTCGAATAGATTTCTGCACTGATTGTAGAATTTTGCTTACTCGTAGCTGATAAGTGTTTTTTTCCAAAGAATATTGTCACTGTCTTCTTAAGTTAAAAAATCTGCCTCAGTTTGTAATATACGTTCCTTTAATCAACGATAGTAATGAGTTAATAAAAATGACATTTTTGTATGTGTAATAAAAATGTAGTCTTAATTGTGTAGTGAATACAATTTGCTCAGATATGGGTACAGACCAGCTGGCTTACTTATTCAACTTAAGAGTTAAACTGATGACTTCGCCTTCTTTGCATACAGTGAAAAAAACATCCTTTCATACTTACGATTACCAATTAAATAGAGCTTTTTAGTCGTTCCATATATATATATGTATATATCCTCATATATTTCAAGGCTGATGCTAATCCCTTTCTTAAGTAAGAGTTAATATTTCACTTTTGTTTAGATCGCTTAGGCAGATTAACCGTAGACTAAAATACACTGCGCACATTTTTGGTTATATAGGCCTCTTATCTTAGATAGGTTAACTTAATACTTGAAACTATGATATATTGGATAAATTTAGGAGGAACTAAAAACAAACGAAAAGTAAGTACGTAAATATCGTACAAAAGTAGTGGTTTATTCGCAAGATTTTAGCACTAGTTTACAAACTTTACCTTTTTGGTGAGTACCTTAAAACCTTTAACATAAAATACGGGCAGCTGACTTTGAAACGGTCATTAAATATAGATAATATTTATAATTATTGCATAGAGTTCAATGAACCATAGTTGCATTTGCGTTTTATAGAGTCTGTTCAAGATCTCCATAAAGGGGAACAAGGTTTTAAAGAGGTACACTCTTGGTGTAAACTAATGTGTTTTTTAAATTAGAAGAAAATATTAAAAAAAAATAGCGTAGCAAATGCGTAGAACGTTAAAATCGTCTAGTTAGAGTCAAATAGGATTCCAAAATAATTTATGATAGGTCTTAAAAGAAATGAGTCTTAAAACAAATGAGTCTCAAAAACTAAAGGACGACTTCAATATTTTCAAAAACGAAATCGGTCGGGTCTTGTGGGCCCCTTGGGCCAAAAAACTTACGATCTAGCTTGGGGAATTGAGGCTGTGTGCGAGCCAAGTTCATTTGCATTTGGCTTACATCGTTAACTTTAAGATTAATGATTTGGTTATGTGCATGAGGGGTTTGTGCATCGTCTAGCTGTAGAGAGCCGGGCCAGTCGCGGAGGTCAGGGAGTGTCACGAGACCGACGTCGCCAGGAACTCCTGCAGGCGCTGCACGGTGCCGCGGTCCAGCTTGCACAGGTCGAAGTCGAACGTCTTGTGCGTGATCTCGTAGCAGCCGGTGGCCGCGATCATCTCTACCACCTGCTGCAACTCCTCATTGTCCTGCAGCGTCATAATCTTGTGGTGCAGCTCCTGCAGCTCGCTCAAATACTCCGTGGGCAGCTGGAGCTGGCCGGGCGTTAGTAGCTCGCCGGGCGAATGGCTGCTGTTGCTGTTCGTGTTGTTGATATTATTATTATTATTATTATTATTCAAGCTAGCCGCTATAGCTGCGCTATGGTTGTTGCTGGGCGAAGATGATGGCGGAGCAAGAAATCCGGATCCGGCATTGGGCGTCCCGGCTCCAGTGCCTGTGGAGTTGGTTTCTCTAGCTGGACGCAGCGAGGGCGACTTGGATTTTTCGCTCGCCGCCTTACTCTGCTCCTTTTTTGAGGCCTTAACAGGAGGTTCTATGAATGCACCACCGACTCCTGCACCGCTGCCACTGTTACTACTTTGTGAGCTCCTTCGATTGCGCTTCTTCTCCTCTTTTTCCGACTTCTCGGACTTTTCTAATTTGGGGTCCGGAGTCTTGTCTGGCTTTTCTGTCTTGTCGCTGTTTTTGTCAAGGTTCTTGTCGCTTTGCTTGGACTTGCCCTTGTGTTCCTTGCCAGCAGACTTCGCCTCTTTGCCGGATGCGGTATTGCCCTTCGTCGGCTTCTGCTGGCTGCTACTCCTGGCGGGTAGGTCGGGAAAACTGCTGTTGGAGCTGTCGGAGTGCTGGAGGGTGGCAGCTGCTGCTGCAGCCAGAGCGTTGGTGGCGGCAAGATCCGGCGCCGACTGGGCTGAGTCCATATCGCTAAGATCTAGGTTGCTGGGAGTTTTGTTCTGTGACTGACCCGACTGTGATTGCTGCTTTCCAGGGTGCTTGGGATCGGCTTGCTTATCGCTGGTCTCCCGTTGGCGCTTCTCATCCTTCCCAGAGGACTTCTCCTTGGACTTTTTGTGCTTCTCCTTCTTGCTGCCGCTGCTGGCAGTAGCACTTGCAGGGGTCTTGTCCGGCGCCCCTCCCTCGGTGGCAGGACTAGCCCCATCTATTTTGGCCAATGGCTCGACCGCCGATGACTTCTCGGAGCCGATCGCATGCTGTTTGTCCTTCTCCCTTTCCTTCAGCTTATCTTTGTCACGCTCCTTGTCTTTGTCCTTGTCCCGATCGTTGCGCTCCCTTTCCTTGTCCTTGCTTTTGTCCTTCTTCTTGTGCTTGTGCGACTTCTTGGTGTCTGTCGCATTTCCATTGCTTGTGCTCTTATCACCCTTGGAGTCTGCCGCCTTCTCGGAATGCTTGCCCGTGGCCTCCTCTTTTTGCTTGCCACTGCTTGAGACCATACTGCTGCTGCTATTGCTGCCAACCGATGTGGGCGTGGCCTTACCGGTACTGGCCACCTGGGATTGCTGCTGCAGGTGGGCAGATTGAAGGTTTCCGGCGGCCGGACTGTCGGACTGGCCAGAACGCTCTTCTTTGGGCATTCGCTTGTCTTTGCTCTCATCGCGCTGCTTATCGCGATCGCGCTCCTTGTCTTTATCTTTTTTGTCCTTTTTGGATTTCTTGCTGGAGCTCCGCTCCTTGTCCTTGGACTCGGACTTGACGGACTTATGCTCGTCGCGCTCTTTGGAACGGGAAGGAGGTGCTGCCGCACCGGCGCCTAAATCATTTGCCGTCTTCTTGGGACTGGGCGCACCCATTTCGTTTGGCTTTCCAGGCTTTGGGCTAGCTGTGTGTTTAACCAATCCTCCAGCTGTGCCCACAGAAGTACTCACCGTTAGGGCGCTGGCAGAAGGGGTATTGCCTGAGCTTTGCTCGCGTTCACGCTCCTTGTCCCGTGATTTATCCTTTTTGGACTTCTCCTTATCCCGTTCGTGCTTGCCATCGCCGGACTTGCTGGACTTGCGGTCTTTGTCGCGACCATGCCGATCCTTCTTGTCTTTTTCCCGCGGCTTGTCTCCACCGCTGGATTTATCCCGATCCTTGCTAGCCTTCTCCCTGCCCTCGTGAAAGCCACCTTTGCCGCCGACGCCTGCGGTTTTAGCCTCAGGAGAGTGCTTGGAAGCAGGGATCTGGGCCATGTTGTTGGCCGTCACGGTGGTCTTGGTGATGGGCGGACCGAAGAGGGCGGAGAAGGCGTTGCTCTTTCCGGGATCCTCAATGCGCGACTTGTGTTTCTTGCCGGTATTCGAATCCACGTTCATGGAGATTGTACCAGGTACGCCTTTGGCTTTGACACCAGCCATCTCATTACTGTGCGACGTCTCACCGCTACCAACGCTGGGCGAAAGCGTTCGGGCGAGACTACCGGCACCGATGTTAGCTCCAAACACTGGCACTCCACCGCCTCGCATCAGTTTCGTGCGAAACTCCTCCGACGGGGCTTCGAATATGTGCGTCTTTACCTCGACGTGGTGCTGCGGTGGACCCGTGGACTGCAGTACCAGGTCGTACTGGTAAACAATGCGCTTGGGTTCGTCGCGGTTGCGAAAGTAAATCTCAACAGGCAGTAGGAAGCCAGCGTAGCCGGACTCATGAATGGCATACGGCGGTTCCTTGACCACTGCAAATGAACAATTCGCGTAAGAGTTAATTCAACTGTACTACGGCTGTATAGCATCGCAGCGTTTACCTCGTTTAGGTTTCGGAAAGGATTCGTGCAGCAGAAAGACCACTTTCTCCACAAAGGCACTGATGTCCGCCTTGTTTACACCCTGGACATAGATCTCCCAATCGTGCGTAAAGGCCTGCGGATGCGGTGTCTTCTTGCTGCGCAGCTTCGACGTATGGCCAATTTCGAATTGCACCTTGACCGCCATGCCTGTGGGTAGGGCATCAAGTTCCAGTGATTGCCTGCAATTAAGTGCTCAATTAAGATACTATGTACTATTAGCGCGCCAAAACCAATGCAACTAGGCTGTCTAGCTTCTAAGTTGTTTGCAATGTAAACAAATAACTGCCGCTTATGTGGCACGGCCCAATGGATAATTAAACGAGGTGTTTGCCAATTATTGTGCTCCTTGCTTTGGCTTCTCAGGGTGCATGCGTGATTTCCAATGCGACTCCTGCCGCAGGTCACGTCCTCCAAGTGTGCGCCCGGCTTCGGAAACCTTCCACCTGGCCTCAGGATCCTCCCACTGGCTGGCACCACTCCAAAATGCTCCGAATGCAGACGTTTTTTGTTATGATTCCCCTTGCCAGCAATTTGTTATTGTTTGAGTGCGAATGTGTGCCACAATGTGGACTTTTCATGTTGCAAGCTTTCGCCGTGTTCGTGTTTTTCCCTTGCCGCATGCCCCGCAAGCGCCACTTTCTACTTACTATCGCGCCGTGCGGCATTCGCATGGAGGTGCGCACAATTTTCAGAAAAACCGCAAAAGCTTAGAGCCAGAATCGGAGGAAATTTTGGAAAAACACACAGAAAATAAAATCCAAAATGTTGAAGTGTGACCGAAGTTCGGCAGACCGAAAATGCGCCCGAGTCGGGTGAAATATACTGGAATATACCGCTAAGTGGGTCGGATATCCGTTTAGTAGGGTGATTCGTGAAATTTGTTTCCAATTTGCAACGTTTAAGTTTACCGTTCTTCTGATTTTTAAGTCGCCGCCTTTTTAAACAGTTTGGAGCTTTATTAGGTCGTAGGAATTTTATTTATGGGTATTATGCAAGGCTCAAACAGTTCGTTAGTAGAAAAAGTATAGTTTTTTGGCACAAGGTCCTTGGGGCCCATTTCCGCAAGGAACTGGCGCTGGGACCGACGAAGCTGTAGTAGAAGTAGTGGAGGTCTCCGTTGTGGTTGTCGTGCTGCTGGTGGATGTTGCAGCAACAATGGCGCACAGGAAGAAAAGGATAGCGATGAACTTCATCTTGATTACTCTGTTGCGACAGTGATATTTCTCTGGGGGCATTGCCCAATTTTATACCTTTAATGTTTGGAGCTGCAAATATTGACACAAATGCTTTAGTTCAATTTACGTACTAATTCTCAAGAAGAAAGCGACAAATCCACAAGCTCTGCGCGTAGAACATGTGTTTTCTGTTTGGTTATTTCGTAATTTCATTATGCTACATTTCTTAGCACCACACGTGTATTCAGCCAGATCATTTGTATGCAAAATATTATATATGCTTATATATGCAATACAAATAACTTACAGCTTGACATGGTCTTAAAACTATTATTTAATCATTTTAATAACAGGATATATTTGCAAGTGTTCTCTTATTTCTTCAATTCAAGATTTCTTAATGAGAATACCATTTTGCACATCAATACCATTTACTTGGCATTCCTGAAATTATTTTATTCTTCTTCAGGAACCCGCATAAACACAAATAGTTCGCAAAAGCTTCGGGGATCCGGAACCGGAACCAGTTCAGCCGCCTGCTTGGTTCGCCGCGGAACCAGCGACAGCACTTAAAAGAACACTTGGGAAAAACAATAAAAATATTTCGCAAAAGTTATGGCGAGCGCTGGATAATTCACCTAAAACTGAATCCATCGGAGCGACTGCCTTGGAGCCACAGCCCACTCATGATGACGACCGACTTCGCGGGCAGCCAGTACGTGTCCAGCAATCCCAACGCCAGCTGCAGTGCATCCCGCTGGCTAACGGAGGAGGTATTTGCACGGAGAAGCATTTTGAAAAATATTTTATTGGCATATTTCTGTTCTAAGGTCTTCAAGCTAATCGAAATTGTGCAGCGCGACGAGGCCATCTACAATCCGCGGCACAAGTACTACTTTTGCCGGCCGTACGTGGAGAACTTTTGGCGCGAGGTGGATTTGAAGCTGGAAAAGAATCCGGGCGCCAGCCTGGCCAAGTGGACCAATCTGCGCATCTCGTTCCGGCGGGAGTACACCAACTATCTGGAGGAGAAGGTGCCGCCCTGCTGGTCCTATTTCGACCGCATGTTCTTCCTGCATCCGTATCTACGCAAGAAGCACCAGCAGCCCAAGTCGCTGGACACACAGGTGCAGGACGCCCTGGCACACCTCTCCAACCTTTCCAGTCGTATGCAGCGCGAGCGTTCAGTGACCATTCCGGGCAGCAGCAGTATTGGTGGCCAGCCCACGCCCTCCGCCCACCAGTCACCACCAGCGCAGCAGCTGGACAACTATCTGGACTACTTTGACGAGGCGGAGCACAACAACTCCGAGCTGGATGACATCATGGAGGAGGAGCAGCAGCGCAACATCCGTTTCCACAGCCAATTGGACGGCAACGACATCAAGTCCGAGTGCGAAGAGCCGGCGGACGACTACGAACAGGAGGCGCAGGAGCCAGAGGAGGATGAACAGGAAGACCAAGACCTACACAAGATGGCGCCCACATCAAGTTCTTCATCGGCGGAAGCCCAGCGTCGTTATGCCAACCAGCATTCACACGCCAGTCGAATGCAGTCGGGTCGCCTGCAAATGCGCGCCTACCACGACGAGATGCGTGGCGCTATTCGTCCACGTTCCCAGGAACTGCAAGCTCCCACTGCAGCAGTGGCCGGAGTGAACTACTCCGCGCAACCGATTGCCCATCCAAATATTTCCTTTGTGCGACCCACTTTCAGCAAGCCCGTGGATCTGGTCAGCACAACAACGCACGCCGGAGGAGGAGGCGTTCCAGGAACTACTGGCTTATCCGAAGCGGAGCTGCCCGCACCATCCACCGCAGCAGTGGTTACCGCAATGGCGCCCAGTAGTAGTGTTAGTGCCAGCAGTAGCAGTAGCTACTTGAGTCAACGGCACGGGCACAACCACGTGCATGGAGGACATCCACAGGTGCCCGCGTCTGCGCTTCCTGTGCGTCTGGAAGCCAACAACCCGTCGAGCGGATCCGTGTCCACCGGCGGTGCGGAGCTGTGCGACTGCAAGACCGATCCGGATGCCATGTTTCTGATGAGCCTGCTGCCCGACATCCAAAAGCTGAACGGGCGTGATCGCGGCAAGATAAAGATAGCCTTCCAGAACATTCTGCAGGACTACCTTTATCCGGACTAGCGTTGATCTCTGTGTATAACCTTCGCTTATAGCAAACGGAACCCAGTTCCAGTATCGATTTTGTTTAATATCCTTGTTTGTATTTTCGTTGGAGAAATCCCTTAAAGCTTTGCTGTGCAAGAACATAGTATCCTTAAAACGTTTTGAAAACTATCCGGTATGTTTATTAATTGTATAAATATTTATAAATATTTAATGTGTAACACAAGAATAAATTCATTCGAAATTACGCGATATATGGCTAGGTAACTGGAGGTATCACATGAGGATCGGATTGGATTGCATCCCATCGCATCCTCACTCGAACAGCTTCAGCTCGCGGGTGATCTTCTTGATCTTGTTGTCCAGCGTCTTGTCCTCGTGCTCGCAGATGTAGTAGTGCCGCGATGTGCACTCCTGTCCGTAGTACACATAGCTGTGCTTCCCGGCATTGTAGCTCAGCCGTAGGCAGCGACCCTTGCCCTCTATTTGGACCGTGTTGTTCAGGACATCCTCGCCGGCCGCCTGCTCCTCTCCCGCCTGCTCCGAACTGTCTACCAGATTGGCGGCGGTGGAGTTCTCCCCCTTCTGGGCCATCGCAATGGATGTGAGATTCATGTTGGGATTCACTGGCTTGGCCGAGTTGGACCAGATCCAAAGGAGGCCGGGGTTAAGGCCGCCCAGCCAGTAATCGCGACCACGATGCGCCGGCTGGTTCAGCAGATAGGCCATGATCTCCTCGTTCTCCGAGACCTTCTCGAACTCGGCCAGGTGGGAGTTTAGACCCTTGCAGGCGGAGTTGGCCGTCTTCCAGTTCACCTGCTGCTGGCTGTTGATGTAGTAGCAGTTGTCGCTGATGCGGGTGAAGTTCGCTGGACATGGATCCTTCACCTCCTTCTGATTGTTCCCGGCCATCAGGTAGTAGATCAGCTGCTCCGAACGCCGCACGCGACTCTCAAGGTAATCTATGGTTTTTTTGGGTGCGGTTTTAGCTTGACTAAGAACTCCTGAGTATGACTTCAAACTTACCCACACGATACACCAACTTCTCAATGGCTCCCAAGAGATAAAGATCATTTTCGGAGACAGCTCGGAAAGTTGTCGGCTGACCGCCCACGAGATGTTGCTGCTGCGGGTGTTGCTGCGGTATCTGTTGCACCTGCTGCTGCTGCAGCGGCACCGGGCGCACATGCTGCTGGGTGGGATTAAAGCCACCATCACCGCTGCCGCCACTGCCACCTATGCCAAAGAGTTGCTGCAGGAAACCCGGCTGCTGCCGTTGCTGCAACTGTTGCTGTTGCTGCTGCAGCTGCTGCTGTTGCTGTTGCTGCTGCATCTGTTGGTGTTGCTGGTGCAACATCTGATTGGTCATGGGTCGGAACTGGGGATTCACAATGGGACTCTGACTCTCGACGGGCTTTCGCAGATGCGGCTCCAGTTCCACCGCCTCGCCGATCCTCCTGGTGATGTAGATGTTGTTGCCGGGTCGCTTGTAGGCGGATGAGTGATAGCTGAGCGGTCCATTGACGCCCATATCCCCGCCCATATAAGGCAGATCTTTGGACTTTCGCCGGCTGCCACTGCCACTGCCACTACTACTGCTACTGCTGCCTTGGCTATAAAACGCGTGGGAAGATTTGGATGAGTGGTGCTGCCCTAGTCTAGCCTCCTGAAACCCACCTCAAGACGTAATCTTCGAGAAACTGCGACCAAACTGGAGATGGATCGTCCACGTCCGTGACGGCGAGTGATTCATTGGCGTATTTTTGCCTAGTTTCTCCATCGCTGCCATTGCATAAGAGTGCAATACCTAAGGCCAGATAAACAAGGGCCGTAAGCCGGAGTTGTTGACCAGCCGGCGGCATGGTGACACGTAATGTTTACGGATGGGTATATTGCCCCCGCCTCGCCGACCACTTGGCGATTCACGTCGCGTGGTGTAGGTGAACACTTTCGATTTCGTTGCGTTTTCCGTGCGGTTTTTGCCGCGTCCGCTTTTCAAAGACGTCCGTTCGCTTGGGTCGAGCTGTAAACCACGACTGAAGCTCCGAGCTCTGAGCTTGACTTTGGGCCCGGTCCACTCCGCTTGCTGGGCTCCTCCGCTCCTCTCTCCGCACCACTCCAATACCAATGGCAATGGCCCAGACCAGTCCGAAGACTTATTGCTGTTGCTGCCGGCCGCCGAGAAATGCAAAATTTCACTTTCTCCTTCGCTTGGCTCTGGGCAAATGTAAGTCATTGGGCTTTTCATCGCCATCACCGCTCCACACGCCGCTTTTGTGGCCCGACCCACTGTTTGCACTCCATCCAAATTGGCCCAGACTTAGGTAATTGCCGCGGCTGTCAATTGAAGCGAAAACTGCTGGCTTAAACTCCAATGAAATGGAGTTGGGTGTGCTGGATGTGCCATGTTCATTTGGGTATTCTCCGATTTGTGAGAAATGACTTTCTGAATTCAGTTAACTAAGAAAGTATTTTGGGGGATTTTCTAGTTCTTCATTTGTATCATTTGTAATCATTTGTATTTCAACTTCTACGTAATCTGCAAGATATCCATTTATAAATTATTTCAAACCACAACCATTCCATCTATTTCTTTCTAAGCAGATATATAAAATGATAGATTACAGAACTTTTTCTAAAGAAGCTAAAAGCTACAGTTTTTCTACTTGAAATGACTCTTTCTTTTCAAGTTGATGCCAAACTCTCGTAAGGTAAACATATCTGCCATAATGTAAATTATGTAAATGGTGACTGCCGCTTTTAGTGGGCACTTAAATACACCACTTAAAGTTTTAATAACTATTTTATGGCCCCGAAGAGAAATGGTCGGTCCACAGATGGGGGAATTGAATGCGAGTTTAATTTATAAGAAAGCCATTTGGCCAAGAGAGCAGCAGACCCCCATGTCGCACTCGATCTTCGGCCTTAGATCGATTATTGATGGTCATACGGCGAGCTGCCCACATCCACAATTGATCTCTAGAAATCACCCTGAGGACTTCGGCAAAGATACATATACTATGGATATGTGTATCTGAACTTTCATTATTCATTGCTTTGACAATTAGCGGATGCTAACGATGTTGCAATGAAGGCCTCGATTTGCGGATCGTGATCCGTCGCCGATGGATGAGTGGTGACGCACTTCGGACCTGGTTATTTCGGCTCCAGCATCCATGGGGTTTCCCAAGTGTGTGAGAAATCATTGGAAAAAACTGAAGACAACTTTGCATATCCGCCAAATTTGTGTTTAACTTCAGCGCGTTTCGCTGAGGGGCAAAGAAAATCGGTTTTGTGCATCATTGAAAGCAAACATCAAACATATAATTTTTTTAGCAAAGTTTTTATAAATTTTTTTATACTTTTTTTGTGGGTGATTTTTTGTTTGTTTGTGGGGTGTAATTGTAAGATATAAACTGAAAGTGAAGCAGGCTTCGTTCTTAAAATTTTAAATTTAGCCCCGTCTTTGTCCTGGGCACTCTCTCTATCTCTCTCGCTCTCATTGCCTGACTGCAAGCGCTTCTTAATATTTTTAAACATTGACTTTAAAAATACAAAATTCGTGTTGTTGTTCTTGTTTTTGGGGGTGCTTTATACATTCTGCTACTATTTTTTACTCTAGGTAATTTTACTTTTTATAAAACAAATCCGCGATGCTACACAATCTATGCTTGTTGTTTTTGTTGCTGTTGTTGATCTGGTTGTTGTTGTTATTTATTTATTATGAAATATATAGATTTATAAAGAATTGCATACACAATGGATGTTGTTCTTGGTATCTGCGGCCGCCGGTCTTCTTGCTGGCCAAATCAATCTGAGATGTTCGTTTACAATTAGTCGTAGAGTCTCCATCGTCGTCTTCATCTCCATCTCCTCCTCCATCTCCATCTCCATCTTCATCTGCATCTGCATCTGCATCTGCATCTTCCTCCGCTGCTGCCGCTCGATGTTGGTGAGGATTTGGTATACATATGGGACTGTTGGCCAACTTAGTAGCCAGCCAACTCGGCGAATGTGGAGTCCATCTCGTCGGCCAGGGACTTGTACCTGTCCTTGTTGATGCCCAACTCGTCTGCGGAGTGCAAATAGTGATTTCAAAATGAGTTAGAAATGCTTTCAAAAATATAGTTTTTCAACATTGGAATCAAACAAAAAAACACTCAAACTTCACAGTACATATGTACATACATATGTGTGCCAAGTTTATGGAGCTTTGATCGGGATTAGTGGCGCGCTGTTCTGGCAGGCGTTTCTAGATCTTTTGGGTTAGTCAGCGGTTCTGTGCGTGGGTTTCTTTGGGTGGGGTGATGGGGGGTGGTCTAGCTATGGGGTGCTCTACAGGATCAGGCCATGATCTATCCAACCAATCGTTGCAGCAATCCTTGGCTCGGGCGAAAATGAGAGAGTCACTCAACCAAGGCTCGAAACGAAAGCCATTGAGTGATGTGCGGCTGGGTCTTTGGACTTTTACTGATGATCGACGAGTAGAGAGAGAGAGCGAGATACAGAGAGAGAGAGAGAGACACATACTGAGATAGAGTGCTAAGGCGAGACGGGTCAAGAGGTCATGCCACATCAAAACGGGTAAGAATCTGGCATACAAACAACAATATGTACATTGATAAATTCACCTGTATTAACTACAGTTGCAACTTGGTTTGGCTTGATCTGAACTTATTTTTTACAGTGTACTGGCGTAGGGAACTGGTTGTGTGGGTGTGGCCACATTCAAGCGAGACTAAACAGATTATTTACAGTGTATAGAGAAGTGTGGCGTGTTGGGCTGGGTGGTAAATACACTGAAACTGTCGGGGAATCGTTCCAAAAATAGAAATATATATATATATATATAATAAACTGTGTGTGGGATGTACTGAAAGTGTTTGTCTTCTTTTTTTCGTGGGGAAGGGGAAGGTTGGGCGCGGGGAGGGAAGGAATCTGTGTGAGTTCTGTTTGTGATTTTTTTTAATATCCAGTAAGTTCGGCAAATGTCTGGTCCAAATCGTCGCAGATTGCTTTGTATTTTTCCTTCTCATTGAAGAGACGGTCTGCAAAAAGCATTTGTTTGTTGTTCATTTATACAAAATATATATAGAGATAATCAAAGTGGGCGAGAGCGAGATGTGTGGATGCGGAACGTCAATTAATGAAAGCAGCGTACTAAGTACGATTATTAATAAATATCCTTATGGCGATAAATACAATGCGAGCATTAGTTGAAGCCACCGATCCGGCTGTTCGAGGCGAACCAGACCAGACCACTTCCTGTGGACAGCATCTCCGGTGTCCCGTGGAGAGATACCTCCTTTGGAAAATGGCTGAGTGGATGTGCCAGGGACACAAGGACTGGGATACATACCCTCTAGCCTGTCGACCTCCTTCTGCAGGCGCTTCACTTGCTTCTCGGCGTGCTCGGCGCGCTGCTCGGCCTCCTTCAACTTGATGGACAGGGTCTTCATCTCGCGCTTGAACTCCTCCACGCGCTGGTTGGCCTTCTCCTCGGACACCTCCAGGGACTTCAGGGAGTTACCGACAACCTAGTTAATTGCGTCGAATGAATGCAATGAATATCGGTTTGGGAGTTTGAGTGGCCAGTGCAAGACCCACCTTGAGCTCCTCCTCCAGCTCCATGATCTTGGACTCGCCGGAGCGGACACGATCCTCAGCCACCTCCAGCTCGTCTTCAACGAAGGCCAGCTTGCGGGAGACCTCGTCGGACTTGGTATCGGCATCCTCAGCCAGCATGCGGGCTTCCTTCAGCTGGTTGGTCAGCTGGTCCATGCGCTCCTCATCCTGCTGGGAACGGTTCTCCAGCACCTTGCACATGCGGTTGTTCTCATCGGCCGACTGGGTGGCCTCCAGCAGCTTCTGTTGGGCGGTGGTCGAGCGCTCCTCGGACTTCTCCAGATCCTCCTCAATCTGTTGCACCTTGCGGTTCTGGGTGGCCACCTCGGACTCGGTGGCGGTCAGGAGCTTCTCCTTCTCCTCCAGCTCGGTGTTGGCCTTCTCCAGCTGCTCCTTGGCGGTGACCAGATCGATCTCCACCTGGACGAACTTCTTCTCCAGATCGCGCACCTCCTCGTTCAGTTTGTCGGCGCGGGAGTTGGCATCCTTGGCTTGGTTCTCGCAGGTGTCGGCCTTGTCGATGGCGTTATCCTTCTCAAGCTTCATCGCTTGCATCTTCTTCTTGATGGCGTCCATGGTGTTTGTGTTTTTGTTTTTGACTTACAAGGGAAGAAAACTGGAAAAAAGCACTGTGCCAAAAGATACGAATGAGTAACTGAATCCTTTGTGACCATCTTTATAAATTGGTTTTGCGAAGCGATAAAAGGACCAGTTTTGCATAAAGCATATACTATTATGTAATAAATATATTAGTATAAGTTGTATTGCCCAAGTATGGCTAATTCATTCTAATCTAATTGTAGTTTGTAGTTTATTCTAAACTTTTCCAAGTTACCAAAGAACTGTAAGTACAATTCAATTAAATATTAAAAATCTTTTGAACTTGGAATTTTCTTTTGTCTATACATCTGCTTTTTTCTTTCCTGTGACTTTCACAAATTTTATGTTTCCGCTGCAAGACAAAATCGGCTTTTCCAAACGATCCAGGCGCATTCTATATGTTTGCTATATGTATAATTAAATATATGTATGTACATATACCCCGTGCATATGTGTTTGTGCAATAAATTTGAAAATTAAATGTAAACACATTTTGTTTGGCTACGCCGAGCATTCAAAAGATCTCACGTAATTTTCATCCTCCATTTTCAAAACGCCCACTCAGAGTCTGAAGACGAATCCGAATCCGAATCCGTATCCGTCGGTGAGCTATATGTTTATTTGCTGCACGATTCGGTGGTGTTAAAAATAAACTTTATATGCTTTTGCATGTGAGAAAAAATATCCAGTCCACTCGCACACACAAGCATCGGAGAAATGCTTTTTTGGACATTGTGTGCTAAATGTAATTCTAGAGTTTCCCCCTATTATTTCGAAATTCTGAAACACCGCGCACATATAGCTCGCCAGCGATTGCAATTTGAAAAGTATTCAATTCATTGGGGTCACTTGCTGCGTGGGCGTATTCGTATTCGTAATCGTATTTGTATTCTATTCATGAATAGGATTATTCGTATTGGTATTCGTGTATCTATGTTGCTTCCACACAAAGTGGGGCAAAGTCATTTATGTTGTAGTTGGCGATCTTTTGGAGGTCTTTCGATGCTCATGTGTGTTTTGCTCCTAAAATGTTCATCATATGGGCAAAGTTTAAAAGTTGATTTACGAGGTGTAAAGCATTTCCTCTATGATGAATTTGAATAACTTATAATATGTTGAGTAGCAATTTTCTTGGCCCCCCATTAAAATTGTTGGTGCTTGCCAAAAGTACTTAGATTTTCAATTCGTTTGAATATGTATCTCGAAGATGGCAAACTTTGTGGCCTTCGGCAGCATTCACAAATGGCAAGAATACTTGTTCTAAAATCCCCAATTCTGTGTGGGTGGCTATGCCATGCATATATGTATGTTCATATGTGTGTATTCCCAGACAGATACGATATGTATCCACATCTGGGAATCGCCTACGTCTCTAATATTTCAAATATTCCAAAATATCTCTCTCGAAAACAATCTCAAGGATAAATACCTACAGTTCTCGACTGCCTTCGTTTTCTGAGATCGCGGAAAGCTAGATAGCTAGACGGAAAAGCTTTTTCGTATAAGTTTCAGGCAGAGTTAAAAATAAATGCGTATGAGTGTGTGTGTGTGTTTGTGTGTGACAGGCAGGTGTCTGTCTGCAGTTAATTTTAAAGAATTTTCTTAGAGGAAAACTTTATCGGCCGAGTGGCCGAGTGTATGTGTGTGTGAAAATTGTGCGTGCCATAGGTGTGTAAAGTGCATATGTATATGTGTCCCATTCGTGTGGAGCTTTCCGAATGAAGCTCATTTGTGTGTGTGCAAAAAAAATTTATTCTCACACACACACAGATAATCTTTGGATGGTATTGGTGCCGTCAGATTTAGTTACAAAATTCCTTATAAGCGAATTTTTAAAATGTCCGAAAAATGATCATAAGATCTCCATTTTCAAGTAGTTTAGATCGATTTTTCTTTAATTTTTTCATAGATATTCGACTGTATAATAGCATTTTCACTTTCTTTGGGTTTGCATCACTCTTTCAACTTTTTGTAGAACTTTATATCCAGGCTAATCGTCGAATCGACACATATACATATGCACATTTTATTTAAGTTTAACAAGGGTTTCCTCTTTTTTTTTTTTTTTTGGTTTGGGAAAAATTCAAAATGTATAATTTTGAATGCCATGCACTTTTCACAATTTCGTTATCCACTCGATGGCTGTTGGAAATACCAATTTGGTTAGCAGCAAGGCGAGCGATTTAATTATTTTTATTTGAGTTAATTCCTCTTGTCGGGTGAAAATCCTGGCGTGACCAACCTTAGCGTTTCAAACACACTATACGCTGTCGAAACCCCGAGAACACTGATGCTGACCAACTTGCTTAGCCCAGAAAGCGACCCCAAGATCCAACGCACACGCACACTGCCACTGCCACTCGGGGGAAATCGGAAAATCGGAAAAACTCACACACACACATGGGGCACACACCAACGCGGTATTGAATAATTTCTCGCCTCAAAAATTTCCCATTAATAAATGTATATACATCGCTATATATGTATGTATGTGGAAAAGTGCTTTCGAAACTTTGCTCGGCGATCTCAAAAATTTCCCTCGAAATTTCCCCAAAAGCTGCTTCGCTCGATTTTCTCTCTTTCGCTGCATTCTCGTGAAATTTATGCGCTTTTCTTTCTGCTTCTTAAATCTAAATTCAATTTATTTTTTGCTCACAGCACTCTCGCCTTCTGTGTATGTGTGTGTGTGTGTATCCGTCAGATACACGGCCAAAAATAGCCACAAGCAACAAGAGCAAAAGTCCAACAAGATGAAAATCTATTTTCGCTCGGTAAAAAATATTGAGAAATATTTGGAATTTTGATCGGCCAGCGTTTTCCTACCATTCTTTCGCTTTCGAAAGACTCGAATGCAAGGCAATTGATCCGATTCTTATTTGTGTTAATTGTCCTTGTCAGTGGAATTGCTAGTAGCAAACTTTTATTTGCTATAATTAAAGACTTTAATCTGTAGTTTATCGTTTTATTTTCCATTATTCAGTTAAACAACGACTCCAAACAATGGAATTCTATATTTATTCCATTCAGCAATTCATCTCAAATTCCAGTTGCATTTTCTTTTTCTCCTTTTCAACTTTTCTGTGACGTAACATTTCCTTTGATGTTATTAATATTATAATATTTCAAGCAGCTTCCACGTAGTTTCCTTAAGTTTCTGTATTAGAAAGACTGACATTGGTGACTTTTAAGTAAATGCACAAACGACATTTTACATTTCCCAATTGATTTATAGCTCTTTTAAAATCTTAAAGACGCTGGAAATATCTAATTTTTGAAATTTGATAGCTGGAATTGTTTTGTTTGTAACAATAACTTAAAATAGAACACTTGTTGATCTTGCAAAATTCTAAACTAGACGTGCACAAGAACACCTAACGATTCCAGCATTTAAATTTTCAAGTTCCAAAATATAAAATTCTATTTACCCATTTTACCTTTTTTATTCAGGTGACTCCAAAGAATTTTTAAAATTGTGTCAAAATCCAATGTCATATAATAATGATAATAATTATTTTTGAACAAAAAAAATTTCAGGTTTTCCATAAATTTGAGCATGATTTGAGTTCGGTTTCAATATTGATTACTAATAGGCACACAATTCTCTGGCAGTTTGAGTCCATAAAGGCACTTTATCTCGTTTGCATTAGATTTATGACACGATCAGTGCACGAATAATAATAGCCATGGTCATATATTTAATATTTTGCCACTTGTGGTAGTAGTAATTGTGGTAGAGGATCGTATTTGTTGGCCACAACCCACCGTTTGAATAAAAAATACGGAAATGTTATATGCAAAAGAATGGTTTCAGTTTATTGATCGTAAAAATATTGAGTGGTAAATAAAAATACATACATTGTTATATTTGTTTTGCATGCTTCATAGAATTACAAAAGCTATGACAAGTGTGTAAATTTAATTTATACGTCTTCGTTAATATATTCTATTCATATACTTCTTATTCTTGCTCTTTAATCATATACAAAGGCCATAGAAATTTTGTAGATACACTTCGCCAACTGCCGTCAACTAAAAGCAACAGAAAGCTAAGGGAAATTGACTCTGGCTTAAGCGATTCTGAGTTTTTTTTTGATTAAAAAGATGGTGATTAACGATATTGAGTGGTGGGCTTTCTGGAGTTTTGTATTTAAAATATTACACATACTTTTCGAGCTGGAATGTGGTTTCATGGAAAATGGCAGCGTTTGTTCGTTACACAACTCTCTTTAACTTTAGGCTCCATATAAATTGCATTGGTAATTGCTAAAAATTTACTTTATTGTAACCCTCTCGCGCTTATGTAAGAAAGTTGGCTTTGGAATGCTTAGGCGAAGAAGTGTAATGCTAAAAATAATTTGTAAATCGGACGTCGAATGCCTTCGGACTCCATTTGTTCTTCATTTCCATAGTTGTTCCGGCTGCAGTTGCTGTTCTCCTCCTCAAGAAGCAGGTGGGTATCATCCCACCTAGTAGTTGTTGAGATCGGCGTACTCCAGTTCCTGGGCGATGGTTTTGTACTTTTCCTTACCTTTGCTCACCTCGTCTGCAGCAGGTGGAATAAATAAACGAAGTTTATGGGGATTTAGATTTTCAGTTGGCTGCTTTATTGCTTAGAGTTTGGATACAAATAATAAATAAAAACGTTTGAGTCAAACAAATACACAATTGTTTCGATGCTTCCTCCAATTGGTCCGCAGTCAAAATCAATCTACAAGCTAGTCATCTACGAAACACACAAATCAAAAGTGCAAAAGTGCAGGCTACTATCTAGATATAAAGATACGAGTACAGTGAGTACAGTGCGCCCACGAATATGCTACAGTAAAAACAATCGAAAGGTGTGCCGCCACAACATGAAGTAGGTGTGCGGATCGATTTTGGTGTGGGTGCGAGGGGCCGTCAAGGTCGGGTCGCTTATTCCTTGAGGATGAGCTCGACGAAGGCGGTGTCGAGATCGTCTCCGATGTCCTTGTAGCGCTCCTTCTCCAGGACCAGGTCGTCTGTTCGAGTTGGTGTGTGTGAAATCATAAAAGAACGCAAGAGTAAGGAACGGAAATTAATAAAAACGCATAAGAAATCATTAGGATTACACTTAAGACCTGACACAAACTAGGACCTTCACACGAAAACTTATAATCTGGACAATAACCGATGATAGTTACCTCTGTTCGGGCAAAATAAATAAAAAGCCAGCGGTCGAGTTCGCAGAATCGGCGAGGTTGTGTTCTGCTAGCTGTTAGGTTAAAGTAAATGAAAAAGGTAGCAAGGTAGCAGGAACAGAAAATAAAAGCAGCATTTCGTTTTTATAATGCTTTGGCTAACTGAATGTTTAATTCAATTTCGTTTTGCGTTATTTCAAAAATAAAAAACGTGCTCTTAACTAGGTTTTTAAAAGCAGGGCAGCATGTGGTAGCAGTGGTTTTCTCTTTCGGTGAAGTGCAGCAGCGGTTTCTGGCGCGGATGTGGCGATGTGTGCTGGTCTCAAGCTGGAGGTGCCTCGCCTTCGGCAGCAGCGGGAGCCGCTTCGGCGGGCGCGGCCTCAGCTGGAGGAGCTTCGGCGGCGGGAGCTTCGGCAGCAGGGGCTTCAGCTGGAGCGGCCTCGGCAGCTGGAGCCGCTGCATCAGCTGGAGCTGCGGCAGCCTCTGCTGGAGGAGCAGCGCCTTCAGCAGGAGCAGCAGCACCGTCAGCTGGAGGAGCAGCACCCTCAGCTGGAGGAGCAGCACCCTCTGTTGGAGGAGCAGCACCGTCAGTTGGAGGAGCGGCGCCTTCAGCTGGCGGAGCAGCACCCTCAGCCGGAGGAGCAGCACCCTCTGCCGCCGGAGCAGCATCTCCCTCCGCGACTGGCACCGGCTCTGGCTCGGATCCGGGTGGTGGTGGCTCGTAGTTCTTGACATAGGGCACCTCGGCACCCTCTGGGGGCAGATCGATCGAGTACTCGAATGGCGGTGGTGGTGGTGGTGGAGGAGTGGGCTCCTTGGGCGGAGTGGGTTCCTTTGGCGGTGCCTTTTCCTCGCCGGGTGCAGCGGGCGCACCATCTGGCCCGGGTTCGCCTGCAGCGGCTGCTGCTTCTGCGGCTTCCGCTTCTGCAGCTGCGGCGGCTTCGGCTGCAGCTCGTGCCTCCTCCATGGCGGCCAGCTCCTCTGGCGTGGGTGTTGGGAGCTTGGGGGTCGGCGGCTTGGGGTTGCGCGGATTCCAGAACGGCTCCAGACCCTTTATGAGGTCCACGAAGGCCTCGTCCAAGCTGTCGCCAATCATGCAATAGCGCTCTTTTTCAACGATTAGGTCGTCTGGTTATGGCGATCAGGATCGGTATGCGAAGATGTTTGTGAGAAAAGCAATACAAGCGATGGTGACGGGGGATAGAGTATAGAGAGAAATCAAATAAAAAGTGAAACGGAATAGAAGCGTAAATCGAGAAGTAAACTGAATAATCTTGGGCGGGAAACAGTGGGATTCGATGGCTGGGAGGAGGAGCAGGCGAAAGGGCTCACAAACCGCGAAACACCAAAATGACATTCCCATGGAAGATGAACACTTCAAATTATATACATTGTAGCTTATTTACATTGTCGGATTATCAACTATTATTTTTGGGAGTTTAGGGACTTGAATAGTTAGTGAAAAGGAAAACACTTTGGCCAGTTCTTGAACGCCGAGATCCTTCTAGAGATCCTTGCATCTATTTTCACTGATCGCAATAAAACATGTTCGGGGTTTCTAAGCAGGAGGCGCCTCAGCGGCGGGAGCCGCTTCGGCAGGTGGTGCTGGAGGGGCTTCACCCTCAGCTGGTGCCGGAGCAGCTGCAGGAGCAGCCTCTCCCTCAGCCGGCGGTGCTGGTGGCGGTGCGGCTGCGGCATCGCCCTCTGCAGCCGGTGCTGGTGGAGCAGCTTCACCCTCAGTGGGCGCAGCAGGTGCAGGTGCTCCTTCTGCCGGTGGAGCTCCCTCTGCCGCTGGTGCTCCCTCGGCTGGTGGGGCTCCTTCCGCTGGTGGGGCTCCATCCGCTGGTGGAGCTCCTTCAGCTGGTGGTGCTTCTGCCGGCGGCGCAAAGTCTCCTGGCTCCGCGTTCCTGACGTACGGCACCTCAGCACCCTCTGGGGGCAGATCGATGGAGTACTCGAATGGTGGCGGTGGTGGTGGCGTGGGGATCCTCTCGGGTTCGGCCGGTGGTGCCTCAACGCCGGCCTCGGTTGCCGCACCAGGCTCGCCGGGAGCAGCGCCCTCCGCTGGTGCACCACCCTCCCCAGCCTCTCCACCTGCCTCCTCGCGGAGGGCGGCCAGCTCCTCGGCCCTAGCCTTCGCCTCGGCCTCGGCAATGGCAGCGGCCTCCAGGGCGGCCTTCTCCTCCTCGGTGAGCTCCGGGGTGGGCGGCTTCGGGTAGCGCTCGTTGTAGAATGGCGGCATGCCCATCATCTCCACGAAGGTCCAGTCCAGCTGGTCGCCGACGAGGGCATAGTGCTCGATCTCTTTGATCATCTCGTCTGGCGTGGCGAATGGGTGTGGTGGTATCGTAGTGGTTTCGTGGTGGTTCGTGGTGGTTTCGTGGTTGTTTTTGGTGGTGGTTCAAGGGGTTAGAAAGTCGGATTAGAGCAGATTCGAGAGAGAGAGCAGGGCGATAGAACCTCCAGTGGTGGCCAAATGTGGGTGGGGCACACAGAGTCGGGGCAAACACTAAACGCTGGACGATCGATGGATGGGCGGGGCATACGTTTTTCGAAAAATACTTTATTTGTGCAATTGCAGCAGCATGGTATGTATTGTATAGTATATGTATTGTATAGGTATATATTAAAGTATAAATAATTAATTTATGTAAATCGTAAATAGATCAAATTAGAATTTTTAATGCCATTTCTTGTTGCAGCATTCTTCGTATCTTCATTTGGGTGTTCATTTCACGGTATTCAGAATCAGAAGATCTTTTAGTTAGTGTGTGGAAATTGGTTTTTGTTTTATTTTTGTTTGTTTTTTGTTTAAATAAAAGTTATCTGAACCGGTGGACGATTCGCAATTGGAATGATGAATAATGTGCGCTAGCTAAAATTGTCTTTTTGTTGTGGAATTGAAAACTCTATCGGAAGAGCGGTTATAGTTTGTGGGGTGGTAGGCGTGGCGGCAACTTAAAAGTAGGCAAATATTACACAACGTTTTGCAAACACGACAATTTGTTTAAATATGTATAAACAAGGTAAACATTAGCATATTATTAATACAGTTAAGCTGGCGACAAAATACAAAGTTTTAGCGTAGAATTTACTCTTTAAATATAAATAACAGCGATTGTTTGTCTCTCTATTCAATACACGTAAACTAAAAAGAAGGCGGCAATGCGTGTGTTGTCCAAGTTGTCATCTCGTCAAATACAAGAGTACAAGTACACGTACAAGTACAATTTAAGGTTTAAATTAAAACAAAACAAGGTAGGGGTAGCAAAAGCAGGCGTAAAATCAATTGAAAAGTTAAAAATTATTAAATTTTGATTCAACGAAATAGTATTGCAACAGTATAGTAAAATGGCGCTAGCTGCCAGTCAACCGAATTTTCGAAATTGGCAAAGTGCCATCGAAAGTATCGAAAGTGTATCGACGTAATCGAAAATATCGAATCGAATCGTGAATTGGAATGCGCTTGTGCTACGAGAATGTTTTGCTTTAGTTTCTGCCCTTCCATCTGCTTTTCATCGAGTTTATGTTTATGTTTAGAGTGTTGTGTTTAACGCTATTTTTGATTAACTCTCCCGTTGCTTGGCGTTCGAAGATGGCTTTCGCATCCGCATGGAAGACACTGAAAAGTCGGCGTCCTTGGATCTTGTCTCGTATGGGTGGTGGGCGTGGCGTGGTGTGGGCGGTGTGGAGTTGAGTCGAGATATGTTCTCTAGTATTTAGATATGGAAAGCGCCAGTTTTGTGTGCGTGGGTGTTTTTTTTTGTTTGACGTCAAAGCAGGCAGTTTAGTTAATTTACATAAGCAAATTAGTTGTTTACATGTTCTGTATGTCATGTAAGGTGGCCTCCATTTCCTCCTGCAGCAGTTTGTTCTTGCCCCGCACGTTGAGCAGGTCATCTGGTTTCGATTTCGATTTTTGGTCAGTTTTTTTGCGTTGGGGCATTGGGGCGGACGGGGCAGGTCATGCAACAATTGGTTTTAGCAAGCAGCGCAAGTTGTATTTTGTTAAGCACAATAACAATAACAACAAAATTATATATGAAAAGTAAACAAAATGGAAAATCAAATTATAAAATGTTGCATTAAAATAAATAATAATAAATACAAAATCGAGGTACATCAATAGTTCACTAGATCACAATCGGTACTGGATTTGGAGTAAGGAAAGTAATTTCGAGCCTACTTATAGAAACTATAAATCATAATAAACAAGAATAACACTTTCATGTTGTACTTTAATTTAAAATACTGCTACACACATAGTTTTGAATATTTTCAAGTCTCTCAGCTATTTTCAAGTTTCTCCTACATTCTCAGTAAAATTTGTATAAAATCTTTGACGGACATACCTTCGAGCCTGTCGACTTCCTTCTGCAACTTCTGAACGGAGCGTTCAGCGAACTCAGCACGAGCCTCAGCCTTTGGATTGATTGAAGGAGGGAAAAGGGTAAAACAGTTGAGTTAGTTAAGTGATTAATATTCAGTGGAGAGAAAGCTACAAAAAGTGGCTACAAATGCCGGCAAGAGTTGAAGAAGTCAAATGCACCGAACTTCATCTCTTACCCGACTGCAAAACATAAGTTCTGAATAAGAAAACTTAAATTTCCGCAACTTATTCAGAACTTAAGTTTGATCAATACTTCACTAGCCAAGAAGCTTCCCAAATATGCTACCAAAACCAGCAGAAAAACGTATTAAGTAAATGGAACGTGACAAATAAACGTTAGTGCATAACCAAATGCGAAATGAAAGTGGTTAATAAAAGTGTATAAAGTTATGATAAAGATTAACAAAACAATCAATTGAACAACTTAGAAATAGAGTATATCGTTTTGGTTTGATTAAACTAGAATGCTTACAAACTGCTGACGCTTGTGTACTTGGGGCTTTTAGACAAATCCTAAATCAGACAAATTAAATGTCATTAGGGGAATGATAAGAGCAACGATTACTGGTGGAGGCTACGCAGTCACTGCATATGAAACAGAAAATGCTGTTAAGATCGCAATTCGACGGAATCTATAATTCTCTATATAATGTCTATGATCTCTATTAAAACGCCAACGCATATCTGCGGCGACTTACAGCTTCTACATTTAATTTGAACTGTATGAGCTCCTGTTCGTAATATTTCTGATTGGCGCGTGCCTAGACGTCGAGGAAAATACAACAAATTATAGTTTAATAGATCAATAGATCAAGATCAAGTTCACGTACATACATTGGGTGGCTGTGTGTGTGTGTGTGCGAGGGTGTGAGTTTTTGAGTTTTTGAGGATCTTGGGTAAAATATCTACCGAAATAAATGTCTCATTGAATTAATTTCGATCGTCTACATAGCGATAATTAATTCGATTGCCGCTAATCAGGCAGTAGCTTTAGGAGTGGTTTCTAATTTGTAATTGTTTGTTGAAGTTTCATCGTTTTCTATGGGTTTTTCTACGGTTTTTCCCACTTGCACTCAATGCACAAAAAGTTGTTTTCAATTTTGAACAAATGTACACACACACGTCTTATGCGGGAGATTGGTTCACAGATACTTGCCCATGATGTACATACGCTCTATGGCGATCTATAGTGATCTATAATGATCTATATCGATCTATGTCAATCTATTGATCTTAAACTCATAACTTGCGCAATTCCGTTTCATTTGCTGTATTTTCACAAAGCGTTTGTTGTAAAATGTCACATAAAAGAAAATATTAAATGTCGAATTGACGAATATGTACAGTAAATTTAAAATTGAGAATAACGATTTGTGCAATTCAATATTTTCTTTTTTGCTTTAATTTTAGTGCTTAGTGCTTAGTCTTAGTCTTAGTTTAGTAAGTGAGTAAGCTTAGTGGAATTTGCATTATTGTTAACCAACACCAGAGATCCGATTCACCGAGACCACAGCTTATACTTATCATAGAAAAAAAGTTCGAAGTTCGACTCTGTCGTAATACCTCTTTCAGAGAATGATCCAATACTTTGATTTGCGTCTCAAAGGTTTCCTCTTTTTGTGTGGCCTATGGGTTTCAGTTTTTTTTTTCAGTTTTCGGTGTTCGGTTTGGGCAAGCGTTTTGGTGTGAGTGTTATAGGCATATTTTATAGAACATAAATTAGGTTTTCATGCAAAAGTAAATCAGTTTGAAGGTGGTAAACATCCAGCAGGTGCGCAAATTAGCGTTGGATAATTGGCATTTGTTTAGCGGCAACATTTAAACAAGTATATGAAAAAAGAACAGAAAATATAAATTAGTAAAAATGGCAAAGGAGTATTTCGCTTGATCTGTAAACGAATTTCATGTCGGTAGACATTTTCAGGGAATTAGTACGAATACAATTGAAGTATTCCCTTCTGTGAAAAAGGGCAAATTGCATCGAATACCCTTCTCATTCACCGCTATTAAGTTAAGCAAACAAAATGAAGAACAACAACAAAAGATAGTGTTTATATATCCGCTGGTTTGGACACTCGGTTCGCATGGATTTCGGGCTGGGAAGCTCCCTTTGCATTGGGCCACTTTTTGGTGCGAAGATTGGCGTTTTTGTATCGTATCTAGTATCTACCTCCTTTAGACGGGTGTTGAGGGTCTTGATCTGGTTCTTGTACTCCTCCTCACGTTGGTTGGCCTACATTTTTATCGTTGTTGTTTGTTCATTTCGTGGGCAAATTGTTTGGGGCGTGGTGGTTGAGGTGGAGGTTGGGGTTGGGGAATTTGGGTATATTCAATTGAAATATTTAAGAATGGTTTGTTTAAATCGTTTGGCAAATACAACTCCAATGGAGCAATAGGTACTATGGTTAGGCAACCTTTAGATATACTGACCTTCTCCTCAGAGACTTCCAGGGACTTCAGGTTGTTGCCAACCACGCGCAGCTCCTCCTCAAGCTCCACAATTTTGCTGTTGGCACGCAGGAGAGATGACACAAAAAAAGGTTGATAATTAAATAGTTGCTCCACAGATCGTTTGCAATGGATATGAAGAAGAATAGCACAACTCATGCAATTGTTAAATATAATGGTTTCTTTCAAGCGCAATTTATGCCCGAGCAATGCCACAAAAAAAAAAAGCAAAAATAAAACACAAGACGTTTGACCAACTCCAAGCTGACAGCACTTCACTTTCGAAAAAGATCTTGTGACTGCCTGGCGATGGAGGCGATGAGTTAAGTTGACTTGGCCAAGAGACGCGAAACCAAAACCGTCAAATCATGATGCGAAGGTCTGGCAAATATTTTTCTAATAATAAAAACAATTGTTTTTGGACCGGCGCTACTCAAAAGGTTTCACTTTTTCAGTTCGTTGGCGTGGCGACATTTATGCGGTTATAAATATCTATGGAAATTATAAATAAATATTTGCGCATCTCGGGCTTAGATTGCGCGTAACACAAAAGAAACAAACTTGGCTTATATTCAACCAAATGCAGTTAGTAGAAAAACGGCAGAAAGACAGCGAAGAATAGGAGGCTGATGTGGGGGCTTGGCAGTGTGGACAAACCTTTCGCTGAGCTCGACCTTCTCCTCGGAACGCTCCAGATCCTGTTCCATGAGCACGAGTTTTCTGGCCACCTTTTTGGCGCAGGGCGGCAAGGCGGCATGGCGGGGGCGTGGCATAGCGGGGGCGTGGCAAGGTGTTAGCATTGTGTTAAGTACACACATTTGGATTGGTTTGGTTTTGTATTGGTTGTGGCATGGGTTACGGATGGCATGGAAAAAACAGTTTTCGAGATTAGTTTCGTGTCTGGCCAAAAGCAGCATATTGGCAAAAAATGTGAATACTGTGCTGGTTTCATTCATGATCCATGGCCACGGAGCAGTTGGGCCAAGGAGCTGAAAACTCTCTGTCATTTCGTTCCGATCTTGGGAGCGGTTTATAAAGCGCATTGACCTGCAACTTCAGGTCATTGCAGTTTATTTTCTCAGTTCACCTCAAGTGGAGTTCACTGCGCTTTTGCACCAGAACTCTGGCGTTTTGTTGCACCCAGTGAAACTGAATGGAAATTTTCAGAGAACTCTCAAACTCCTCGCCCGAACTGCTCTCCATGTTTGTGCTTTTGATTGATCTAAACTATTTGAGATATAGCATGCTTTCTGTCATACAAAACATTGGGATATTCACATTTTTAACCAAACATTATGAACATATAGGCAAAAGCTAGCTAGCTAGAAAAACAAGAACAAAATCAAATTTCAAACTCAACGGGGGGAAATGCAAAAATATAAGATTCACTTTTTGGTTTTAGATGAGGTTAGGTTGTGGCGGCAGTTTCAACATTGTTTTCGTTATTAGGCACATACAGACTTCAAAGGGCTTCAAACAACTTGAACAATAAGTATTTATATCTGGACTTATAACGTACTTTTCACCCTGCTCGGCACGCTCTTCGGCACGTTCCAAATCGGCTTCAACCATGGCCAATTTACGGGCAACCTTTTCTCATATAATATTACACATGGATTCATTGGTTCATTGTTGATTGATTGGTATAGTACAAGGAACGTCGGGTGTACAGGAGAACATATAGAAAATGTATTTAATTTCATGGATTTTACAAAGGTTTCGTTTAGTAAATGAAACATCAAAGCTTTAGATGTAGTTTTATTAGATTTTAATGGTATTATATATGTTTTGGTATGATCTTTTTTGTGTGGTGCCTTTGCATATTTTAGTATAAACAAAACAATTTGTGTAGCCTAATGTTATTGTGTTGCTTTCAGTGGTTTATCCCTTAAAACTTGTGCTTGTCATGTGACTCTTCCATGTCCATACTTTTATTTATTGTACTCAAGCTGTTTATGCAGCATAACTTATTGCTCAGGAGTTTTTACAATATTTGCTACTTTCAAATTTGTTGTACATTTCCCGGAAACCAAAGTCCCTAGTGTCTTCCCATAAAATCTGTAAACAATTATATATGAAGCCATCTCAACCACAGGAAGTTACTATCGGCAACAGTAAACATTCAACAATACCATATAGGAATCTTGAGATGAACTGATTGGCTTTTTCCTATTATAATATTTGGGTAAACTATAATAATCGTCACTCGGAAACCAGTAAACTCGTATATTCTGACCAAAAAATGTGGAAATATCTTGACCCTTTTAGGGGCAAAGCCAATAAACTTTAATGGCCCTGTTAGCCAAAACTGATTTTAATTTCCTCCCCATGCTGATATCTTCCGGTGTGTTTAAAAGATCCCCGTGATTCACGCAGAGAATGCACCAAGCATGGCCAGGCGACTGACGACTGAAGTGAAGTCAGGTCTTTTAGCTGGAAGCGTGGTTGGTTGCTCCACGCACATTCCTGGCCACTGACTCACGTCACTTTCCATTGGCCAACGTCTGAGGGTCAAGTGATCCCCTCTCGCGCAATGCATCATCGATCGTTTTGGCCAGGGTTTGGGTTTTTAGGCGCTTATGTCATGGCTCCATGAGCTTGGGCGTGCGAAATCTACTCGAATCCAACAATACAATCTGCCCCGTTTGGGGAGCGGCCTTCTCTTATCGCCGCCAGTTAAACAAACCCTTTTCCCCTTTCGGTCCCAGCTATGGGTTCCATTTTGTACTCGTCTTTTCACGCTTTCATACAATCGTTGTTTTTGCCTTAGTTTCTGCGAAAAAGATAAGGTAGCAAAGGCAAAGAACAGCACTGCAGAAATGGGGCTTATCTGCGCTTGTAGTTTATCAGTTGGTATATTTTTTCGATCCGATTGACGTGCACAACACGTAGGCATTTAGGCCACCCCTGGATTGGGAAAGTCAAGACTTATTGGGTGTAGAAAAAGACATTTAGAAATGTATACTCCATATACCCATAGATGTGCTGGCAATCCATCAAAGCAGTAAGCCCCAGTGCCAATCTACGGTAGATGCATCAAGTTTCTAGCTTCACATATCTAAATTCAACTATTTCCTAACAGTAATTTGGCTAGCAATAAAGAACTCTACATCATAGCTACAATTTCAGGCCCCATATCTACTCCACCTATAAATGTACAACATCATGAAGTAACCAAATATTATCTGCTCCATCTCATTGGTCAATAATATCAAATAAGTTTTATGCTGCAATTATATATTTGTATTTATATATTCTTGTAGTAGGTAATATGTTATATAAACATTAATTTGCAAAAATATTATTCCAAAATTAGACAATTCCATGGGTTAATTATAGACTTAAGGGGTGTTTCTCTATGCATACAACGTGAGTATAAATTACATTTTCTTTACAAATACGTAAATCGAATGGAAATCAAAATTAAAAGTAAAAAGATAAAGAACAAGTGAAGAAACTAACCCAATTACAATTAAGTTTTAACAATCAATTCATGGGCGATATGCTTTTCAAGCTGTTTATACGTGGAAGAGCATTGAGTACAATTAATAGATTAATAGAGTACTTGTGGACATTGTATGGACCGCTTAACAATTACTTTACATAATGCCATTGGTATTTTACACATTAAAATACGCCCACGAGCAGAGGCTCCAAAATAGTGGGGCTTTGCTCACACATTAGGATCAAAAGTTCATTGGATTGGATTTACATTGTACATATGTACATCGACTAATACATCATCATCATTATCGTCATAATCTATACACGTATATATATTGCATATTGTCAGGCGGGCGGCGGGCGGTGCATGATCTAGGTCTAGATCTAGATCTAAGCTCTAGGTGCCCTCAAGCATCATTCGTAATCGTCGTGGTAAGCACAAGTTTTGCATCAACACGCTGGCTGATTTCTGTGCCAAGATTCGGGTTTCGTTTAACCCTCTATCAATCAGTATAATTCAATTCAATTAGATTCAATTCTCAAATTCAAGTCACTTTGATAGCCGCTTGACAAAGGAACCAGATCAGGTGTCGTTGTTGGGATTATTGTTGTGTTCGTGGCTTGTGGAGGACAAGGTGGAAGTCTCTTCACCAACAGCAGCAGATGCAATAGTTCTGGATGCGTTATTGTTGTTGGTGCCACCAATATCGCTGGCATTACTGATTTCAATATTGTTACTGTTACTGTTGTTGTTGTTATTATTGTTGCTTAGCTTAATAGAAGACAAATTGGTTTTTAGCTGCACCTCATCGTATTTCTTGTCAGCCTCCTCAGCAAGGAAACGCGCTTCCTTCAGCTGATTCTCGAGAGCGTCCATGCGTTCTTCATCGGCAAGGGCGCGGTTCTCAAGAATTTTGCGAGCACTATATATATCGTATATATAGTAGAGATGGTAGAGTACATATATAGACCCCATCGGTTTCGACGACCATGCCCATAGAAGACAGTGACCAAGTGGTTAGCGATGATTTGCCGTTCCCCATTGGAATTGCAGTTGGTACAGCCGAAAAGTTTCATCGAGAATCGCGAGAATCATTCGACGTCATCGTCCACATCGTGGGGTGTTCAGTGTGGTTGTTGTTGTAGTAGTTGTTGTTGTTGTAGTAGTTGTTGCAATTGTTACGACAAATAGATGTTTTACACAAACATTCACATAGAGAGATACATTTTTGGTTTGTGAATATTGCAGTTTGATTGTAGTTGGTCGTGGTTGTTGTTGCAAAAGAGACAGAAATTTGTTGTTGCCAGTTGAGTTAACAATTCGGAATTTTCTACTTAATTAACAAGTATTTTACAGAGGGAAGGGGGACACTAGGGGAGGCGGAAAGGGTTAAGCAAGAGGCTTAAACTGTGTTTGGCTTCATCGAAGCGAAATGAAATGGATGTGCAACCAATTTGGTAGCTGTTATTTTAGGAGGTATTTAAGGTATTTAAGCCAACGGACTAGTCTAGACTGGATTTAGACCAAGAACCAAACACACTTTAGGCTTCGTCTCATTACAATCACTGGGGGATTTTTCATCTTTTTTTGGACATAATTGTTTAACATCATTTGACTAATAGACTACCATAAGCTTAAGTAGGACATGCTGTCTTATACATCATTTTACAAAGTTTTTACAAGAATTGAGAGCAGATCCATGGTGTTCCAGTTCCAGCGGCGGGTCGACGTCTTTGAACTGGGCAAACTAAGTGCTGTTTACAGAAAGTCTTACACACTAACTTAGATACATCGTCATAATCGTTATCATTATAAAAGTGACCATTATTATTATAAGGACGGTTATCGTCGTTGTTGCAGAGTCGTTAGAAATTAGAAAATAGAGAGCGCAGATAGATAGATAGACCCAAAACCTAATTAGTAACGCAAATGTTGACCAAGTGAACCTAACCTCAAGGAGCAGAGCCTAATAACCCTAATGCCCTAGAGCGGAGACCAAATTCCGCAAAAGAATTCGTAGACTATACCTCTTCGTATTTCTTATCAGCTTCTTCTGCGATTAATTTCGCTTGCGCTAATTGGTTCTCCAAGAGAGCTACTTTGTCATCTTCCATATTTGTGCGATTCTCAAGCGCTTTTCGTATCCTGAATATGTCGCAGCATTGCGAAACGATATACAGATACGGTTAAAAATATATATTGTATAGATGGTGTAACTCGAGCTTAATAATTCTCTGTGAACTTAAGAAGTATTTTACATATTCGGGTACAGTGGGGGATCATTGGGTATATTGGGTAGTGGTATTGGGGGAGGGGGGCAGTGGACTTTAGGTGGTAACGTGGTACTAACCGTTCGCTCTCATCGGCGGCCTGAGAGGCTTCCGACAGCTTGGCTGTGGCGGAGCCCAGACGCTCCTCAGAGCGCTCCAAGTCTTCTTCGAGCAACTGGATGCGACGGTTCAGAGCGGCAACCTCGGATTCGGCCTATAAGACAAACGTTCGATGGTCGAAAGAACCAGATATAGCATATCCATTCGCTGAGCACTTATGGCTAAAATCTTAATGTTTACTTTACTTCTTACGTTGCTAAGCCTTATATGTTTTGGGGCAAGAAATACACATAAATATATAAATATTTGCTACTTTTGGTTTGGGAAAACACACTATCCTACTGTCGGTTTGGTCAAAAAAATCTGCTATGACGAAATACTCCTGCATTTGCGCTCTCTTTAACCCCCGTTTAGAGTACTTAAAGTGGTAAGCCTAATTTCCTCCCTACAATGTCGACCGTTGATCCCATTTTCTTCCACGGCTTCCACCTGTAAAGAAAACTTCCTTTTTCCACCTCGTTGTTGTTGTTGCTGCTGCGGCTGTCGTATGAGGCAAGTTCAAAGCAAACCCCCCAAAAAACGCCCTAAAGCACCGGAATGAAATGATTGCGTGTTGCTTTGCTGGCCAAGTGTAATCAATACTCGCCATCAAAGTTAAACAAAAGTTCAACAACACCACTCTACCTGATATGGCTACTAAGTCCAAAAATTAAGCCAATACAAGGTTCATGGCGTCGTGACGTCATCGATTAAGCTCGGTCGAGAGTTTTCCCACCGTCTACAACACTATACCCATTAAAGAACGGAAAATATTCGCTGCTTTATGGCCTTATAGAGGCCGCAGAACGTCGAAACGATGAAAAGCGAAAACAGCGCGCTAAGCAACCGCCCAAAAATGGTGAAAAAAGTATATAAAATTAAAGGCGAATCAAACTTTGAATCGAAAACGGCTGAAAAGCAATTGGACAAGGCAGTCCGGTGCCAGTTCCAAGTTCCATGTCCATGTCCATGTCCAAATCCATGTCCAATGACTGATATGGTGCCAGGCATGGCGATAGAGATGGATATAGAGCTACTACTGTACTGATATGTACATGGAATGACTAAGTGAGCGAATGAACATTTGAACAACTGAACAACTGAACCACTGACCATCTGACGACGCCTAGAACCAAATGAACGATGTGAGTGCGGGTCGTAAAAGTATCGTGTGATTATGAATTGGAACCAACCGTGTTGGGTTACGTCATCGTACGAAATACACACACACACACGCACACACATGAGCGATAAAAAGCATTTCAAATTGGGGGAGCAGGCAACGCAGCTTTCCAAACACGAAAGTCGCACAACAAAACCGCCGATGAAGCCCAAGAGCCAGCAGCACCAGAAAAAATGCCAAAAAGTCGAATGAAAAGTGAAGGCACAGAGCGCAGTTTATATACCCTTGCCAAATCAAATCATCGTTTCTTTGATAAACCTCAATAGAGAGTTGATTCTGAAGTCATCAGTATATGTGTCCAAAAAGAACCAAGTTCTAATGGAGTGTGCCTCGTGTTACTATCGCCTTTGGCAATAATAGGGTATGGTTTTAAATAATCAATCGGATTTTATCGTTTTTGTGCTGTTGATCTGTTCTTAGTTTTGAAGAAGAGTCGAATTACGTTTGGTTATACTTTGTGTGTAACCAAGTTCTGCTCAAACTGGTTATACCCCTTCATCAAGGGTATTCCCAAATCAAAAAAAAAGAAGAGTAAAGCAAAGAAGTTGAAGAGTGGATTCCAGTTGGGTTTCGTTTTGTAGCGGGAGTTCCAGTCTCTACTCCTCTCCTCTCTCCCTCACGCTGACTCTGTCTCTTTTTCGAGCTCATTAACAAAACGTATTGAAGATTAAACGCTTTATTAACGGGCCAAAGCGGGCGAGGAGAGGGGGGAAAATCAGTGGGCAAAGAAAAGCGGTGACAGAACACGTTCCAAGAGGGAGCGAGACAGAGATGCCCGAGAGTATGGCCTCCAATTGTTGTGGAATGTATGAAAAATGACCGGCAAAGTGCAAAAAAAATAAATAAATAAAAAACATAGTTGAAGTGTCGAAAGAAACTCCATAAAATCCAATGCAAAACTGTGGCCGAGAAATGGTACCAGAAATTGTTGACGGCTTAGTCACACACACCTTGAAATTTACGTGTTTTGCGTTTTTTGTTTTTTTTTTTCGTTTTATTGCCCTGGCAACCGAAAAATAAAACACCAGAAACAAAAAAAGACTTATTGGAGCGGTACACGTAGGGCGTGTTTTCATTGTGATGATGCATTTTTAATTATGAACCGAAAAATAAGCCATGAAAATGTAAAACACTGTGCTAAAGACGATGCTCTCAAGCATAAAATATTTCTTTCTCAAATTTTCCGTTTGCCTGCGGGCCCTGTTGAAGGAAGAGGGGTTGGGGGAGGGGGGTAAGGGCGGAGCGATGGCGTCATATGCTGTAATCTCCGAATTACGAAACTGGCAAGAGGCAAAGCACACAAATCAAAACCAATTTGTCACAATGCGCGCATTGAAATTATCAACGTTCAATTGCAAGAGGGAAAAGTGAGGGGAAAATGGTGGAAATAGTGGAAATGGGGGAAAAATGAGCGGCAGAGTGACATTGAAAGCATTGTATAGAAATCCGGAATGAAGCAAATTATGTTTTGTTTTAGTTTTCATTTTCCTCGTTTTGTAAAGGGGGACGCGAAATGTCAATCACTTACTGGCAGCGTGGAAAAAACTCAACGAGGGAGTGAAATCACGCTTTAGAATCTTTTCAAATTCAAAATCAATTTGAATTCGGAACGGAAAAATACAGTGAAGCTGCCTCAGGGCGAACTTCGTGCAGAATAAAGAAGTTCGTGCTATGGAGTTTCAACTGTTTTCAAAGTTATGCTCCCTCAGCAATGACGTCATATGTACAAATGCACACACACACACGCGCTCAAAGGAGCCCGCGCACTCAATTGTCTAATTAGAATTGAATTAGGAACATGGCAGAGCCAACGGGCAAAAAAGCTGGGAAGGCATTAGGAGAATTAAACCACTTATTGATGGCCGTGGCGTAAAAATCATAATTAATCGAATTTAGAACACCGCTAGCTAAACGATGTGGCTTCTTTGCCGGACTTAAAGCCGGTTTTCGTTTTTTCTTCTGCTTTTTTTTTGTCGCTGAGAAAGCAGAAAGCTAGAAGGCCAACCGAATCGCTCAATTTACAAAAGATTTCTTTCCTCCTTTTTGGCCTTATGTAAATGGGAGAGTGACTGGTGGTCGGACGGTCGTCTGCATGAGTGTGTGTTTTATGCTAATGCTCGAGTGTGTGTGCTGTCAAGCGGGAGATAACACGCAATTCGAAAGGTGAATGAATTCGGTCAGCGATAAGAACAGTTAGCCCAAAAATAGAGTTAAGAGGGACGGGACCGGAAGCACCCTGTATCTGAGCCCGAAAATTCGTTCACCACGAAAAGAACAACAGCCAGACTGGAAAAATTCACAAAGAGTAAAAACAACAGCTACAGAGAGAGCCGTTGGAAGAGCTCAGAAAACAAGAGAGCGCCACCTTTTCAAACACTTGCGTTGTCCCGCTCCCACACAGGCAAACGGTGGACGAAGAAAAGAGTGGACGAGAGGGAGGGAGAGGGGGCTAAAGAAATGCGCTGGACTATCTTGTCTTTTTTTTTCGTCATTTAGGTAGGATTTATGCAAAATTCAGAAGACAGGTCACGCAGTCGTTTGTTTGCCCAAACCAAAGGGTAGCAAATTTAGTAAGTGGCTGGGGCTGAGCTTACTTCTTCGCGGCGCACCACCTCCAATTGCAGCCGCTTGTGGAACTCCTCGCACTCGTCTTTGTACTTCTCCATCTCCTCTTTGGTCTGGCGCATCTTCTTCTTCAGCACGTCCAAGAGAGTGCCTTGTGGAATGCTGGTCGTCATTTTTGTGGTTTTTTCTTCTACTTGGCTTTAGCACAGAGCTGGTGGGTGTTTCTTTCTTTTTATCTTGTGACTGGGCACTTGAGCTCGATTTTTTCCTCACTGAAGAAGCACTCTGCCTTTTCGGACAGCACACCAAATTTAATTTTCAATTTGGAATGGAACACACGCACACACAGGCCGAAACGAAAGAGCTCGGTACACACACACACTCGTACACAGAGTGAACGAACCACCGGTTTTTTTTCTTTGATAGCTTCAACTTCAACTGCTTTTAACCTGGCTTGGGATCGAATTAAAAGGGCAGTGTTTGGTGGCAAAACTGGCAGGCGATTATGCTGCGTATAAATATTTAATATTGCTATTTGGTGGCAAAAACACAAAAACGCAGAGAGAGACAACGACGACGCGACTGCGACGAGTACGTAACTGGAAATGAATCCGAATCGCCCGTCAAAGCGGCGGTGGTGGTTTGTGCGAGCGGGACAACTGTCTGCTTCTGCAACTACTGCCTTCCAGTCTGTCTGCCTCGCCTAAAACGGTGCGCCAGTGTGTGTGTGTGTGCATGTTGTTGCGTATGTGTGCGACTGGAAAACCTGTTAAAAGCCGCTAAAATTCTGTCCATGTCGACATTGTTGTTGTTTTGGCATTAATTAGTGAAGAAATATTTTGGATTTTTGTCATTTCCAGCAAATAATATTATGCAAAAATCGGGCATGTAAAATGGACAGCGAAGAAGATGAGTAAGGCGGTGTGGCAGGTGTGTGCGTGCGTGTATGCCAACGCAACCTCTCCCCCTCCCACTCGCACTCGTTCCACTAATTGCTTCCACTACGGCAAGCGGAAAACACAAAGCCGGCGCTTTATCACGCTTATCAGCAAACAACGTAAGCGCAACGTAATGACTAATCACGTTATGCTAACCGCTTTGCTTCGAGCTGCTCAACCACCTGTAGCTACATATAGCCACACTTTATTCCCGACTTCCCGGCGATGGCGTAATTGTTTTGATAATGCAAACAATGAGCGCTCGTCCATTTTTAGCCGGGCGACATTGAAGAGAAATTAAAAGTAAATAATAGTGGAAGGTCGCGCTGAGTATCGGCGTTTAATAATTAATTTGTTGGCCAATTTTGGCAAATCGAGCTTGGCCGCGGCACTGCATGTTTTATGCTTTGGCCATAAATGGCCGGGTTTTCCTTTTGGTTTTTCAAACTGCTCAGTTGCCTTTTTCGGCGCACTGAGCAAAATTAAAAAACAAAAAAAAACTGCAAAATGAAAAACACCAATACCATTTAGCGGTCTTATCGGACGCTCTCTTTCTACCGCCCGCACAGCAGCAGGCGATAGAGAGAGACAGAGGGGGAGAGCCACAGGTGGCCGGTACGGTGGCGAGTACCGTTAGATATTCCAGCAATTGCGTAACTAATTAAACAATTGGCTGCAATTAAGTAAACATACTTGCACAAATTCATGGAATACTTTTAAAAACAGAGAGGGAAATTCAAAGATTGAATGCTTTGTTGAAATATTTTAAGTTATTCCTCTTCTTGGAACTCACGCACTATTAAAAACGTTCAAGCAACATTAATAAGCAAATCGATTCTGTCTAGTGAAAGGTGAGAGAAATAAGTGGTAGGAACGAAGTGGGTCAAGATATACCGCAGCTTAATCTTTACCCAGGGCAAAAAGAAAACACGAGGGCCGAATAGAGACCCTGGGGCCAGCCAAGGGTTAAGGCACAACAAGAAAATCGCGAAAATACCACGACGAAGACGAAGACGACGACGTAATCGCTTTGCAATTTCAATGCGAAAATTGGAGCAATTGCTGAACCTAACCAAACTTTGGAGTCCCCTTTCGCAGAGCAACAACAACAAGGTGTCTTCTTCGCTTAATTTGGAGAACATATATAGATTAGTAAGGAATGTGCAACCAACTCCCAGTCTCTCGACCACTAATTACCCGTTTGAGTTGTGTGTTCATGATGTTGTGCAGCTCGTTGCGTATGATGTTGAACTTCATCATGGTGTCCGAACTGAAGATGGATCTGCCAAATGCCAGTCCCGGATAATCCGCACAGCGTCCCTTGTTCCGGCGCGCCTCCCGCTCCGCCACAATCTCGGCCGCCTCGCTGGTGCACCGCAACTTGGACCACTCCGCCGCCTGGTTGTCGTCGTCGTCGGCCAGTGCGATGCCCTCATCGATGGCGCCGGCACTGAGATCGGTGGCCAGGCTGTCGCTGCTCACCTCCATGGCATTGGAGCGTTTGCTGCGCTCCTTCTTGCCCGAGGACTTCTTCTTGCGGTCCGATTTCTCAGATTTCTCCGACTTCTCTGACTTTTCGCCTTTCTCCCGCTTCTTTTTCTTGCTCTTGGAGGTGGCTGTGGCTGCTGGCGGGGCTGCATCTCCGGCTATCGAAGCTGCGGCCGGATGGCTGGCCCCTTCATCCTGCACGCTGCTCTCGTCCGTGGGCGTGGGACTGTTGCTGCCCAGGGAATTGGTCACCGATTCACTGAGGGGCAGGCTTAAAGTGCTTCTGCTGGGCGGTAGCACCTGCTCCGGCTGCGTTTGCTCCTCCTCCGGAGGAGGTTGCGTCTCGCCCCTGAGATTGGAGAGGGCGCTCTTGGAGTCGCCGCGATAGAGCGCGGCCAGGATCTCCTGGACATTGGGCACATTGGGACGGCGCGTGCCCGAGAAGCGCGGATGATGCTGGTGGCCACGACGCTTCAGCGAGGCGGGAACTAGACTGGTATTGCTGGCTGTGTGGCTGCCAGTGCCACTGGTGCTGGAGTCGTCGTGCTCCATGTCCGAATCGCTCCAGAAATCGCTCACTGGCGTGGAACTCCTGCTCCGCCGGAGTGTCTCGAACCTTTCGTACAGCTGGGCTAGATACAGTTCGGCCTCCTCATCGCAGTAGTACAGCAGGTCGTCCAGCAGGTTCAGCTGCTCCTCAATGGAACACCAGCGGGATGACAGACCCGAAGATTCCGATTGCGTCCTCGGATTGCGAGTGCTCCTGGTGCCGGCGCGCTTTCGCTGCTGCCTGCTGCACTTCTCCTTCGCCTTATCACTTTTGAACAATTGTTTCTGCTGCCTCTGTTTCGGTTTGGCAACTGTTTTGCCCGACTGCGGCTGCACTTGTGTTTTTTCTGAAATGTTAAAAGGGGGGTTTTTCTTCGATTGAGAATGTTTGGGGTCGTGTTGACCGTGTTGACCACTCTGTCCAATTGGTATTTTGAGTATATTTACAAACTGCTATGTTGCGTTACTTTCTCAATATTTACAAAATGCAATTATTTACTTTAGTTTTTGGATAATTTGTGGCCAAATTTGCTACGTGAATTTTTTACTGGAACCAGCTGTTGCTGGATGGGGCAGTGTGACCAGTGTGGAATATGCCGAAAATACCAATTGGCCTGGAAGTGCTGGCAACGGTGCATTTCTTGCTGATCATGTGGAGTTCGCAGTCCAACGACACCAGCTGCGTTGCCAACTACAAGCGCACTGTCCAAGGCTGCTTGCTACGGCACGTGCAGCCCGTGTGCGCCAGTAGAATTGGCAATTTGAATTTCGCATTAAACTGTAAGTAGGATAAAATGTTTACGCTTTTGCTGCGGCTGCTTGTCCTGACCGCCGCTGGTCAGTAAATGGCGATGTGCTCGCTTGATTTGATGGGCCAACGATTGGCGGCGCGCCGCGTTGCCAACGAATTTGATTTTGGGGCCTTGCTTAACGGTAATGCTGTTGCCGGCTAACGGTGGCACTGTTGCTGTTGTTGCTGTTGTTGTGGCCGCTGTAGTTGTTGCTGCTGCGGCTTTTGTTGCATTTTTCAGCCTTTGCGTTTGTTGTTGTTGCTTAGCTTTAACTGCTGCGGTTGTTGTTGTTGATGTTTGGGGTTTGTTGTTGTATCTCACTTTTTGCCATTCATATGCATTATTAACTTTCGCAGTTCCTATGTTTAATGTTTTCTCGTACATATTAATTATGAGCAATGCCTATTGTGGTTGCTGTTGTTGTTTCCGTGTGATTTGGTGCGTGTTGTTTTATAGTTTTGTGTTTTTTTTTTTTGTGATTTTTTGCTTTTTTGTTGCGGATTTCAAACAGCTGGACGCATTGTACCGTTAGTTTCGCTATTTTTATTGATGATTTAATACAGATCTTTTGCGAATTTTCATCGGCGCGTGAAAATTTGCAGAGAGAGATAGAGCGAGTCGATTTCCGCAACACTTTTTATGTAATTACACAAATCGCTAGAATTTCACTTAAAATCGCTTTAAATGAAAGTAGTGATCTATGCTAAAATTTAATTAGACCGAACGGGTTTCCATTTAACGTGTGCCGGTATATGATTTGGTTGTAATTAATCGAATTAACTAAGTTTTTCTTGCTAGATTTATGAGCGGGCGGCTGCTGCTGGCTTTTCGGCTGCTTTTTCCTCGGCCCCTCGTTGTGTTGTGTTTGTGTTGTACTTGAATTTTGGGGCCATGCGCTCACCGTTAGATGAGCATGGGGAAACTCACTGTCTCACCATTCCCATTCTCATTCCCATTAGGCGCTCTCTCTCACTCTCGCTCGCCCGCTCTCTTCCGCTGCGTGTGGCACGTGTGCGAGTGAGCCAGCAGTATGGATCCGCATAGGATCTAATATGGATCCCCACCCACCCAGTGAGCGGGGGAGAGACCGAGAGAGAGAGAGAGAAAGTGGGGGTGGGAGCAATCTCTTTTTTTTTGTACCAAACAGATTTCCTTCTCGCAGAAGGAGAGCATTTTTCAGCATTTGATTCATTTAATTGCTTATCTATGTTTTTTCTTTATTTTTCGATATTAGTCAGAGGCATCCGTTCGCTTTGTCATATTTATTTAGGGCTCTGGGCTTGGCCATGTCAATATGGTTGCCTGATAAGTGGTTACCTTGTGGATCCACTGCTAGCGATAAGTTTTCCCAGCTCTTTACCTGCTAAGATCTTTTTGAAACGATGCCAAATGTCCTTGAAATACTTTCCGAAAATGTGGCAATCAAAAGACGAATCGCAATTCGAATTCTTTTTGGAAACACTGAGGCCCAACTACGAAAAGTGTTCTACATACCAAGCTAATTCAGAGAAATAGAGAGTACGCGCTTTTTTTTGCGAGAACCATTTTAGTTTTTTTGGCAAGCCAACCGACAAATTCAGTGCGTTATTTGATATCTTGCGCTGGCTATTTTCAACGAATTTAAAAATAGCGCCTCTCTGCACAGGCGTTGCCAGCCCAGAGAAAAGAGAGCGTGGGAGAGCGTGCTACGTGTCAATTGCTGACTGCTTTGTTTGAAATTCAAAAAAAGGAATTTATGATGTTTTTTGGAATGTCAGAGAAGCAGACATAATAAATGTTTCCCCAAACAATTTCTCCGATTTCAAGCTGCCATGAAATTGGCGTTAAATTGCCGCTGCCCCATTTTTTCAAGCAATCCCCACCCCAAAAGAAACCGCCTGCTGTCACCAAGTCACTCCAAAAACGCCTCTTATGAATTTATGTGTATTTCTTGCCTTGAATGCATTTCAAAATATTGAGCAGGAGCATTTAAAATATACGTATTTTTCTTAGGAGCTAAAATGGTAAATGGCTTATGGTAAGTTTCAGGGGAAATGTCTTAAGATTCTGGACATTTGAAATCTGACAAATGTCTGACTACATTTTCAAATGATTAATGGAATGTTTTCCTTGTGTTTCAAACATTTTGTTAAGTGACTTAACTAATTAGTAGTTTTGGGGGCGCTCAGTGGCATTTTCTATATCCATTTCAATATTTGTCAAACTTAAATTTGAGCTGCCAGATTAAAATAACATGAAAGTGAAATGATTTGCATATATTTATATGCGTATTCCTCTTTTGTGAGTCAAAGGAAATGAAAAGATACTTTTAACTCGTATACAAAATGACAAAGTAATATCTTAGCAAATATGATGACGCAAAATTGTTTAAAAAACTTCTAAATGGGTTACTATTCAACAAAGTTTCAAATATGATTCATTAAAGTTAAACTTTACCATTGAAATGAATTGAAACCAAGGAATAGAATGGAGGCTTATCTTAAACATAGCTTACTACTTAATTTAAAGTGTTAAATATTTGGGAGGATGAACTCACGTTCTGCAGAGCCTTGTTCTTCTCCTCCAGCTTGCCGGTGACCAGGGTCAGGGCCTCCTGGGTCTGGTCCAGCTCGTTCTCGACGGTCTGGATCTTCTTCTGCAGCTGGCGAGCCTCCTCCTCGGCCTGCGGATATGAACGAATGAAATCAAATGTTATTAAAAAACAAATTAAAACAATACACAGAAATTGCATGTGCTAACAAGATTTACGGCGTTGTGTGAAAGCCGGCAATTATGCTCTTTGTTACATTAAATGCTTTTCAATTCGCAGAGCATGATAGCCACCCACTGTATCATTGCAGGCTTACACCGAAACAAATTGTGTTCTAATGACAACAGCAATTTCGTGGTAAAGTAGTGTAACAACTATACATGTTTTTTATATACAAAGAATACAGGAAGATATTATAATTTTTTTTTTCAATCAATTTTAAAATTTGTAAATAAATAAATATTACTTTATAAAATTATCATAGTGAAAGATAAGCTCTGATCTCATTACTTTATAAAGTGATATTAGAGAACGAGTAGTTCTGATCTCATCATTTTATGAGATACTGTTGGTACTTTTGGAAGTGAACTTTTGTTTTCTCAGTGTACTGGGAGCTAAGGAAAGATAGGGGGGGGAGGGGGTTGACTCACCTTCTCGGCGCGGGTGTTGGCATCGCGTGCCTCCTGCTCGCAGACGAGAGCGCGCTCCAGAGCTCCGTCCTTGTCGACTTTCATCGCTTGCATCTTCTTCTTGATGGCATCCATGTCTGTTTTGTTTTGCTACTCTGCACTCGAAAGAAACTGCAATGGAACGCAGATGGAGATGGAGATTGAGATTGGGATGAGATTGTGGCTTAAACTAAACAAGTGCAGCCCATAAAGCAATTAGCAGATTTATGCGATAATCAGCAATGGCAAAGCGTAGTAGACAAGCCAAAACAAGACTTGTGCGAAAGTGAAACTCTATATTTGCATTTTATGATCAACCTAGCAACTTATTAGGTTTTTTTCTTTAAATGAGGATCAAACTGAGCTCATTTATATGCATCTATGTTTCCTTTAAAATCCTTACTTTTAAGCCCATGCAATCAGCCCGTCTTATCTGCGTGTTATCACTAAAAGTGGCAGATCGTTCTTTTATTTCAAGAAAGATTCAAGCGAGTAATTTGCAATAATGGATAGCCTTTTTTGGAGGAAAGGTGGCAAAGCCAATAAATTATTCGGCCTGGCCAAAACCGAGTCACCCAAGGCCCCTTTTCGAAGCCAGTCGCATTGTTCGGGCTCAGCCAACTGATTAATTGAGAATTTAATATTTCGCCGGCGTCTCTGCGCGACTTTTATTGCCCGATTCTTTCGCTGATTTCTTGAACTTTGAGAGTGTTTTCTCATCTCGTCACAGCAAATCATTTAAACGAGAATACCTGAAACTGACTTCATTTTCAGGGTATTGAAGTATCTTTCAGCCGAAAGTGCGGTGTTTAGTTATGCAGATCACATCGGATCGTGTGGATTGTTGGGGAGCCAAGCGAAGCTGGGAGCACTGGGCACATTCTCCACTAGAGAGTTTGTCGCCGGGCAAAATTGTGTCAGTAGATTGGGCTAATTCGAATCTGGGCCAGGCAATCGCTTATAAGTCTTTAAAATTAGAAGCAGGCATTGCAATGACAGCACGCACATTAAATATGTCTCTTAATTAAAACATTTGATTGCATACTTTTGGGAACCACTCATCGTGAGGCTATACAATTTATATTTATATGTACACTAAGCTATATCTTTAAATTACTTTCTTATTAGTAAAGTGCAGATGAAGCTAAAGCTAGCATCCTCGCATTGAAAACCCAAGCTGAGTCACCCACTCGGCTGCAGTGGCTCCAGACTTCTGCTTTCTGACTTCTGACTCAATGTGAACGCAGCTGGAGGGTTTGTGGCCCCTCCTTGGAGTGATGCACACCCCGCTCCTCCTGGCCAAAGCCACCCGAAACCCACTTGACCAACATTTGTCATGGCTCGAACCGAGTGCAGCCGGCGGCTAATTGCCTCGCGTTTCGCCGCGTGAAATTTAAATTCTTTATTACGGCTCATCGCTGGCATTTGTTGTGCGGCTGCCTTAAACATGCATTTATTTTTAAAAACTCTGTTTACATTCCTGAGCCTGATGCGCCGAAGAGAAGTGGCACTGCCCAAAAGCGCCAATCGGGCAAGCCAAAAAAAAATACGCTGAATTTTAATGAAATCGCAATGGAGGCAAATTTTTTGTTCGCTTTATAAACATATATATATGTATGTATATATAAATAAGAAAATCTGCATGTGTATGGGCCATAAGTCGATTAAGGTGACACATTGAGTTATGTTTGCGTTGATTCAGCACAAAATTCGCATGACATCTTATAACTTTCGGCAATGACATATATATATATTGTATAACCGAGAAATGGGCCTACACCAAAGGGGTTTATAGATATTCAGCACATCCTTATCATGATCCTAAAATGATGTTATCACTGGGAGCAAAGGAAGTTTCCTAAGTAGCAAAGTATCTTCCTAGGGTAATTTTTCAATAAGATACAAAGGTTATACAATCGGAAGTCCACATTTCTATCCTTTATGAACTTGCACCCAGTTTATAGGTTTCAGATATTTTCCAACTTCTAGCACCTAGCTCTCCACACAAAGTTCCCAAATTATCGCATGGAAAATTCCGAATTTCATCATTCAGAATACAGAATTTTCTATTCTTAGAGTTCGATATGTACACACGTTGGTTTAAATGGGTCTAACGCATATAGATGCTTTAGCTAAATGCCTTGGGCGGTACTCGTGCAGCTTGCCGCCTCTTTGCTGCTCTCTAGTTCACTGCTTTGTATCTGTAGCACACACGGATTGTATCTAAAAATAGGCTAGCCGAGGCATCTGTTGAATATCTCGCCTCTCCACGGATATTACTTAATACTGAGTTGAGAGGAAGGGAGCTTTCTGGGAAATTCTTGGCGCATTTCGCCTACGTTCGCTTCAGATTCATTTGGCAGCTAGGGCCAGATCGGTCGTGGATCAGATTTCAAATGCGAAAGATACAAAGCTGCAGAATAAATGCGCGTGTTTCCTTGGAAAATACTTGTAGAGTATGCCTTATGGATTCTCAAACCTTTTATTCATTAGTTCAATAACAAACCAAGTCTTTTTCAACACATTTCATCTACAGCTTTAACTTAAGAATGTCTCCCTTACTTTCTCATATATTTAGTGACATATTTGGTTCCTGAGTAGAAGGACAAACCTACAGACTCCGATAATCCTTGCCGCTTAAACTCCTTATTTCTGCCGCTGGAATTTCAGATCATTCTGAATTCCCACTGACCATGTTTATATATCTCATGAGTGCGTTTAGCTGAAACCCTATATAGCGACTTGCGGTTAGCAGACAAACTTGACAAGGTCCCCAGAATCGTTATTCTTAGTTTTTTACGCGAACTGCACAGGTGCTTAACCTCTATTTGGGTTTTTTCGACTCTAGCTGGAAATATCTTCAATTTTATTCAATACTTGCGGATGATTAGGGATACAAATTGCACGGCACTTTGGTGGATTTGCAGTTAGATTTGCGGCAACGTTTTGGTTATGTAATTATACTTTTTGTTGAGTTCAATCCTTTTTCGAATTAGAATTGAATTCTAGCACAGTTAATATGATTTTTAAAGCACTCGACCAGTTTTTTTTTTGAATTAATCAGCGTTATCTCTGCTTTTTTTATAATTTTTTTACTGATCAACGTTAACGTATTCCTTTTTACTTACAAAACTTTTATTCGGAGTTATCCGCGACTTGAACGGATTGTGATGTTCAACTGAAAATATTTATTCAATATGTTGACGTTCGATGCTCGCCGCTTGGTCGATTTCGAGCGGTTTGCGCTGGTGTGTGTGCGTGTGAGCCGCCGCGCAAGTGCGCGTGTGTGCGTGAGTATCTGTGTGCGAGAGTGCGCACTTTTCGGCCAAAAGCGAGCCGCGTTGTTGCTATTTGCGTTCACTTTGGAACTGCACTTGGCTCTCGATTTACCCCAAGAGCATCAGCGAACTGTTCGGCTGGGGCACAACAGCTTATACACTGCGCGAAATGAACATAGGGGTGCTTTACTATAATCTATGTACTTATATTTTAGGAAATTATGTAGGTGTATATAATTTGCTCTTTTGAGTTCAGGTATTTATAAGTTTAGGTGGCATCTAAGAATTCAATTTAAATGGAATGGAAACATGGGGAAAATGGAGCCCAATTTATTTTCTCATTCTAGATTTCCTATTGAAAGATGAATAGAGTATTGCAATAAAATAAAGTATATACGTCTTTTCTCTCCAAAAGATTAATACAGCAAATTATAATACGTATTACCTCTAAAATATTACTGTAAATTATAATACGTATAACATGCCGAATACGTAAGGCCCAAAATGATTTTAAAAACTTAACTTAACTTAAAATTACTTAGTACGTTGGTTTTTAAATGGCTTCTACATTTCTATCACAAGTGAGCTTTTGTAAACAGTTTACCTGTATTTCATTTCAATAATATTCGTATCCAGTTTCTGCCAGTGTAACGGAAAGCACCAGATCAGAATGACCCATACAGTTACAATTTATTCGCACACCATCAAAGCCGGCGCCTGCGCTCTCTCCCCGCTCTCTCTCCGCTTTCTCTGCGCCGCTCTTTTCCGATCCTTTTGGTAGGTGCTTTCACCTGTTCGCTGCGCATGTATTGGTGCCCGCTCATTTCGAAGCGAACGCTTTTCTTTCAGCCTATTTTTGAAAATTTCCCCATATTTTGAAAAGCTCTTGTCACCCAGTGTTTTCCACAATTGCAAAATATCTCCAATACTCAGGCAAACGTGTCTCGAGGCTTTTCCCGATGAGAGTGTGTGGGTTGGGGGATCTTTTTGTTTTGCTTTTTGATGTTCTCAACTTCTATTTTTAATTTTCAGTTATTGATATGCCAAAAAATCTTGTTTCACGTAGTTATACGTATTTCCACCATAGGTCTACAGATAATTATTTTCTGCTCTACATATTGAAGCTATTTCTATAGATTTTTCAACGTCATGTCTGCGAAAGGAAAACATTTTGTTGGCAATCACAAATGTCACATATGAAAGTATACGTTTTTAAGTAACTGTCCCGCAAGAAAATGCCACCATGATTCATACCTTTTTAAATTGCAAACGTGAAAATGGCTTAAATTCAGTTTCCTCAAGATCGCTGTGATTCCGATCTGCATCTGACAGCATACATATGTATGTTACTTGCCCTTCTAGATTTTTGTTTACCCCTTGATCGTGATCTTTTCAATCTCATCGCCAATTAAAACATGAACGTGTGCTTAAATCATTTTTAAAATCGAAAAGATCGGAATAAATATCTTTTATAAACAAGATAATCATAAAATATATTTAATATTAAATAGGTCAAACGATTAATAAGTATACGGATATAATAAGTACATATATTTCCTTTCAAGCTATTTTAATTTTGAAACACTTTATGGTTTATAAATTAGTTAAGCTTAGTTAAAGTTACATTTCAATGGCCGCACTCATATGGCAGATCATATATGTCCAAATGCAACCAAAGTCTTTAAATATAAACCTATAAATACAAGCCAATTTGATAGCCCCAATTTACTCATTCCGTTTTTTGTTGTTCTCTTATCTTGGAGAAAATTTGGCACCCCGGGGTTGATGAAAAGTTTAAAATTAACTCAAGCAACACCCACAAAATGACGCAATTGTATTCATTGAAAACAACAAGTTTTGAAGCACGAAAACTAGATCAATATTTTTATAAAGACAAAATATGAACATATAGCGGGGGGTGAAGAGGACATAGATATGGAAAAGACCCTTGAGAAAACGTCGAAAAACATTGTAAAATAGCAAAACAGTCTGAGCAACTCGCTAAATACGAAAACGAAATCATGGCCATCGAATCCGACCGCTGACATGTGTTAGTTATGGAAAACCAAAGTTTTCATAATTCCAAAATATACGCGAATTAAATAAGTTCATGAGTGTGTATCACACGGCTTGGCTCCGACAAGTGCGCAATCTTGTTAGAAAAATCGCGACCATATTTGGCGAAAATAGCATGGAAAAGTCTAATCCGGGCTGAGGGGCATAGACGACTGGGTTTGGCTTACACAGGCAGAAATCAGCTATATACACAGTACTTTATAGTTACATATTTGTTTTTTGATTGTCGGTGAATTTTGACTTCTTAAGTACATAGATTATTATAGCCTGGAAAATGAAAACCATTACTGTGATCTTTAAATAGTTTCGATTTTATTTCCGTTGGCAAATCAATCAATTGAAAGACAGCGCGTAGGGTGCACTGGAAACTAAAACTGAAACTGAAATACAATCTATTGGGGGAGGGGTGTGGGACTATCCCAGTCTCTCTGGGGCCGCTGATGACTCAATTGGCGCCGGCTCCTTGTGAATGAAGCCGCAGCGATCGCGAACTGGTTAAAGCTGTGGACAGCAAAAGGAAATCTTCGCTGCGAGCTACTTGCCTTGCCAAAGCCTGCAATTGGCCAAGGTGATCCGCATCCGGATCGAATGTCGTGTGCATGTGCGCAGCGTTTTGGCGCTCTTCAACTTTGTCAGTGTCAATTATTTGAAAACCAAAGAGACGACGGGAACCTTGAACTTATCGTCAAGCCTCATGCAAATTGTGGCCATTAGGCGTGCGCCGGAAAACAATGCCTGCTTTGAAATTGTTTAGAAATTGCTCGCACTTGGCAGGGAGCACAAATCTTTCGATTTGGATTCAAGGACAACTATTTTCATAGACGACGCCAGCTGCACAAAACGATTGAAATAGGCGCCTAATGTGTTTGGCTAACACCTAAAATAATGTGCTGTGTGCCGTATTGAATATAAATTTTCTCGATCCAACGATTCTTAAATAGTATTTAATAGTTTAGAGGTTTTTGTATGCAGACTTTTTTAATCATTTTACAAAATTGAACTACAATGTGTAACAAATGATAAGAATCGTCGTTCAAATTGCGCGCCAAAAGTACATGCAACTGGTCACACTTTGTTCTTAGCTTGCAGTGTAACCGCACGTGCCAAAATGTCATAACACAAATTAACAACAATGTCGCTCGTGGATAAATTAAACTATTACAGCACACGAAAGTCGTTTAAATATGGCATACCCTTCCTCATCATGATGGTGGCTGGCTCCTTCGGACTGCAGCAGTTCTCAAACCTCAGGTTAGCATTCTAGAATGCCTGGAAAACAATAGCAAACCCATGAGTGTCCCCTTACAGGTATCAGTACGCCAAGAAGCAGCCGGTAACGCCGGAGGAGATGAAAAAGTACGGTGTAAACATGAAGAACCGCAAGGATGTGACGTTGGAGTCGGAGTACGACAAAGTCAAGTCCGTGGATATAGACAACTGGGAGAACAAACGCGGCCCACGTCCCTGGGAGGAGCAGGAGAACCAGCCCTCGACAGCAAAGCACTAGACTTAATGTTTTTAAAACAATTAACTGCTGAATACAGACTGTTTGTTGTACATAGCCATAAATAAATCAACATTGTTAATATCTAGTAAGACAATACCCTGTAAATAATCGATAAATGCATCGGTAATTATGCATCCGATAGCACTATGCGTGTCGCACGGTCACACTAAGATTTGTTAATTTTCTATTATTGAAAATAAAATGGGAGAAGTAAAACCCGCTAAAGTGGAAAACTATAGCACGGGGACCGATGCAAACACTCTGTTCGTGGATGGTAACAATAACTTTAGCTCAAGTATAAATTAAAGATAACACATTGTCGCCGTTGCAGGGGAACGGGTTCTGTGCTTCCACGGCCCGCTCATTTACGAGGCTAAGGTTCTGAAATCAAAACCCGATGCGACGCCGGTTGAGTACTACATCCACTACGCGGGCTGGAGCAAAAAGTAAGCAAGCCTACAAGTATGTACGCCGATCTGCATGACACCCATCTCATTTTCAGCTGGGACGAGTGGGTGCCCGAGAGTCGAGTCCTCAAGTACAACGATGACAACGTCAAGCGCCGACAGGAACTGGCTCGCCAGTGCGGCGAGCGCTCCAAGAAGGACAATAAGAAAGGTGGGTTCAGTTGGAAACTCATATCCTGGAGTAATACATTCAGCTGTTTGCTAAATAGGCAGCGCCAAGGCCAAGAAAATGGAGCAGATGCGCAACGAATCTCGTGCCTCGACGCCCTCTAAGGATAGCAACACCTCGCAATCGACCGCCAGCAGCATACCGACAACCAGCGCCGGACCGGGAAGCAAATCGGATGCCGGCAGCACTGGCATCACGACTCTCAACAGCACAGGCACCACTACAACCAGCCGGGCCCACCGAAAGTCCACACAATCGACGGCATCCACAGCAAGGCCTGGCACGCCTAGTGATAAAAAGGAGGACCCTGCCGCAGCTGAGACCACTGAGGACGAGGCTGTTACGCCGGTGGCGCCGAAAAAGAAAAGAATGAGCGAGCAACGGCCTTCTCTGACAGGAAGCGATGTGGCAGACAAGGCTGTGGCACCCACTACCACTCCATCCACACCCACCACGGAGCCCGCACCCTGTGTGGAAAGCGAGGAAGCTTACGCATCTAAGGTGGAGGTCAAGATCAAGATACCCGACGAGTTAAAGCACTATCTGACCGACGACTGGTATGCGGTGGTGCGGGAGCACAAACTGCTAGAGCTGCCCGCCAAGGTAACAGTGCAGCAGATCTCCGAGCAGTATTTGGCGCACAAGAAGTCCGTGAAATCGACCAGTGCCAGCAAGGAGGTTGCCATAAACGATGTACTCGACGGAATTGTCGAGTACTTCAATGTAATGCTGGGCTCCCAGTTGCTATACAAATTTGAACGCACCCAGTACGCGGATGTGATGCAGAAACATCCGGACACGCCGTTGTCCGAGCTTTACGGATCCTTTCACCTGCTGCGTCTGTTCGTGCGCCTCGGGTCCATGCTCAGTTACTCGGCGTTGGATCAGCAGTCTATGCAGAACCTACTCGCGCACGTGCAGGATTTCCTTAAATTCCTCGTGAAAAACAGCGCAATATTTTTCAGCATGAGCAACTTCATCAACGTGGATCCCGAGTACGTGCGAAATGCCCAGTAAGCAATCATCTCTCCTTGACTTGAGGTAAATATTTCATCAAAACAGTTTGCAATAATTCGGTAGTTGCTCCCAACAACTGGTTTGTTAATTAAAACACAAGTAAAAATGTTTTGTCATAAGCTAATGGTAATGCTAATAAATGTCAGCACCTTGTAAAGATTAGTTATTCGGCTTCGCTTTCGCGTCTTCTTCATCATCCTCGCTCTCCGTCTCGCTACTACTACTACTGCTGCTGGTGGGATAGAAGTCGCGGAGGTCCCTAGGCTTATCCCGCTCCTGTTGTTCCTTCTCCAGGTACTCATTCTGCACCTTGACAATCTCATCGCTGCTCTTGCAGGCTGCATACTCATTCAGAAGCTTGTCGTTTAGCTCCAGAAAAGCATGACCCCATGAGAACTTGCCCAGAAACCATCGTGCCTCCTCCGTGAATCCACAGATATATAGAGTGGCGGCGATGGCCTCCACGCAGCTAAGCTTGCAGGGTTTTCCATAGTTGATGGGATTGGCGGCCACCAAGAAGGGGAGCAGTCGCGGATGTGGGCTGCGCATCCTGCCAAAGGGCGTCTCGTCCAGCTTGGCCCACGAGCAGTCGATGACGGCCACGCCCGATGAGGCCACCACATCCCGGTCCAGCGGACTTACGCACAACTGGCCAACGGGCGACAGCACAAGGCCAGGGAACTTCTGACCCAGTCGAAGATTTGATATGAGTCCCAGGCGTGCCAGTTTCCTGCCCGAACACTTCTTTGGATCGCAGTGGTTTAGGTCCCACATTGCCACCGCGAATTCTGGAGGCTGCCCAAGATCATTTTGGGCTCCATCTCCCGAGGATTCCGAGTCGGAGTTGTCGTTTTCGCTGCTGCTGCTGGCCAGTTCGTTGGCCTGCTGAGCAAAACTGCGGGCACAATTGTGATTCGCCTTGACATTGCGGTAGGGTCCTCCTCCAGCTTTCTTTCCTTTTCCCCGGTTCCGTCCACTCATTGTGTTTTGGTTAAAAACTAAATTCAAGCAGAAAAGAATCGAAGTGTTTTTAACGTCTCGTGGTCAACAAGCTGCCCTCCCAATTCTTTTATATTTTGATTGCAAAGAAGGGTGGCGCAAGAAATGTGAGACGTTAAGACGTCACATTTTCGAATATTAATTGTTGAAGTACAAGTTTTTTCTTATAGACTGCAGAAATAAAATGTATTTAATTATTATAAATAATTGCGTTGTGTTAAATAAGTATTAGCTTGCTCTGCAATAAACATTAAGTATGATTTATATGTTATTAAATATAACGTTTTACTTTATGTGCCCTTGCGTCACCTTAATAATGTTATGCATGGGACTGCAGTTATCGCATGGCTATCGATAACTGCGAGCGCAACCCTGTCACGCCAACGATGAATGGAAAAGAATATGGCGACCTGACTCTGGAAAAAAATTAAAATTTGTCCGGCAAACGTACTGTGCAATACAAGAAAATGTATGTATTAAAATTTCAACTGTACGGTGATCGCCTCGAAAATTTAGATTCAATCAAAAGACACGCAGAAAACAAGCCGCTGGGGTCAAAGTGATTTGTGTGTGCCCCAAAAAAACCATTGTTGTGTGAAGTGGACAGGCCCGCCAAAAGGGCTCAAAAAATGCCACCCACCGAAAGATGCCAAAGGTGGACTTACGTTAAAACATTGCAGGATTACAGACAATGAACAATTACTGAGAAATAATAAAAAAAAGGCTGGCGACGCGCACAACGCACACACACGCGCGCGAAACGGGCACACATACACAGGCGTATATCGATATTTGCGAGTTGCATTTCGCGCCGTGGCGGCAGAGCAAAATAAACCGAATAACCGAAAATCAATCAATGGGCGTCCATTTGAAACTAACAGCGGAATATACCATACTTACTAATTGTTATTGTGTTGCTTCTTTCTCGGGTTCCCCGTTCACCTACGGCCCATCCCAATACGCCCTTCCCGACTCCTTACCCCTGCCGGAGTACAGTTGCGCCCTGAAGCCAGAGCAAGCGAAACCACGGGGAGGCTAACGATAAGGATACGGAAACGGAGAGCACGGCCACTAGCCAAGGACACAGCAAGATGGGTGAAGTCAAGTCCGTGAAGGTGGACAACTGGGGAGTCTTCTTCCTGCAGAAGCTGCAGAACTTCTTTAACAAAACGGATTACTGCGACCTAACGCTCCAGTTCCGGGACAATTCACAGCTAAAAGTACATCGCCTGGTGCTCAGCGCCTGCACCGATTATTTCAATGTACTAGAGCAAACCTGCGAGATCGTCGACGATGCCCTCATCATGCCCAACGAGTTCCAGGCGGACGTGGTGGTGCCCATTGTCAACTTCATGTACACAGGCACCCTGGAGTTCGAGCTTAAAATGTACGGCAAGCTGTTGCGCACCGCCAAGGAAATGAACATGACGGTGCTGCTGAAGCTGCTAGAAGCGCACCGTCGCACCATGGAGAACGTTAATCGACAGCAAAGGGTGAGTGGTGGCATTTCACCATCTGCTAACATATTTTGTAACTTCTTGTTTTTTTTAGCCGCCTAGTCCGAAGGGAATCCGCCGGCGCACAGTTGGACAGCCGAGTTCGGGTCTTCCACAACAGCGGGTCTTGGGACCTTCGCCGCAATCGCGAAATGTCGCCACACCCATCGCGCAACGAGCTAACACACAGCGCGGGCCCACTGGCAACACAATGATCCGAACATCTGGTGGCACAAATCGCACACAGTATGCAGAGAGCAGCAATGTCAAGCAGGAGCCAACGTCACCATTCGAGCAGCTGCGAAAGGGTTATAACAACAACAAGAGACCAGCACAAACAAGCCTTCTATCGCCGCCATCCAAGAAGCCCAGTTTGGAAGAGGTTAAGGAATTTGCTGAGCAACAACGGATGCGCAAGCAAATTGCTGCGGAGTACGGGGATCACGATCCTGAGTATGATGGAGGAATGCTTTATGATGATGTCCATGCCGGGGACGATGATGACGATGATATGCCACCACAGCCATCTACATCTAAGCAGCAATCCCCACAGGGTACACAGACCCAGCTGGAGCACGGATCCACCACCATTATCTTGAAGCAGGACTCGCCCAGCCAGACCCCCACAATAATTGTCAAGGATTCCTCCAACGCCAAGCTTAATCATACCAAGATCATTGCCGAAGTCTTGCGCCAGTATCCACACATTGTAAAGGGCCACAAAAACATCAAGCTGAAGATAATGCCCAATACCCCGCCCGCGCCGACAGAAAAATCTGCTCCAGCAGCGGTAAAGCCCCCGGCGAATCAGTCCTCCGCTTCTACATCGCCACACAAGAAATTGCACGTGTCTTTCAAAGCCGACAAGAGTACGCCGCTAATCACAGCGCAGCAGAAGGCGGCTAGCTCTCAACAGAAGTCCGGAACCACGCAGTCAACTGCTACCCAGGCAACTGTGACAAATCCACCAGCAAATACAGCCGCAGCCCAGAAGAGACGCATTGACAGTAAGACAATGCACGCCTTGATTGCTCAGGGAGCAGAGAATACCACTGGTGAGTACAACATATGTATATAATAGTGTACCAAAACAAAATAGATCATTCTAGAGAAACAACTATTAATGAAAATCTCTCTTTTTAGGTCCCTGGCTGTGCCTGAGGTGCGGCGTAAACGGACGACCCATTAGCATTCCGTCGTACCGAGGCTTCCGACGCCATTTGATCAACACGCACAAAGAGACAATTGACCCGGCGCTATGTGAGCATTGCGGCTGGAGGTCTGTCAACAACCGGGAACTGCATTTCCACATGTATATGGAGCATCAGATCAAGTCGCTGCTGTACACTTTTGCCGAATGCGCGCTATGTAACCAGTCGTACCTGACCAAGGGTGAGTTGGAGGCGCACATTAACGAGGCACACACGGACGACAACAAGCAGCAGTGCATCTACTGCAACAAGGTGTTCGAGCAAGAGCTTCAGCTGTACAGACACATGAAGAGCTACCACAAGGAGCAGGCCCTGGAGGATGGCATTATCGATGAAACGGACGAGGAGTTCCTCGGCTCGCAAGACGAGGAGGAAGAGGCCGAAGGAGACGAGGAGCAGGAACCAGAGCAGACTGGTAAAGTGCGAATTCTTTCGGACATAAGTCTACCAGCCACCAGTGCCATCACAGTGCAGCAAGCTCACCAGGAGCAACTGCAAGAGGAAGAGGTTGACCAGGTGCAGCAGGAAGTTAAATTTGTGGGCGCCGATGGCAATGAGGTGGAGCTTACTGAGGAGCAGCGCAAAGAGATTCTCTCACAGCTTAACCAGCAGCAAGCAGGCGCCGCTGCCGGTGGTGTGGTAATGGTGCTCAGTGAGCCAGAAGCGGAGCCCGTTAAGCAGGAGACCGATGAAAAATCCCTGGCCGGCACCGAAGAGGAGTATGATGATAGCCAAATCTATAGCGAACTGGCTGCTGCTGACTCTGTGGAGAGCGCGAAAAAGAACATTGCTGATGAGAGCAAAGAGTCCGTTGACAATCTGGAATGGGCCGAAAACCTTATAGCCGAGTCTGAAGAACAGAGCAACAAGGAGGTAAGTTTATTAAACCCTATTATGCGAGTACATCTACAATAAGAGTCCACTTTACAGCCCAAATTGGATAAGTCGCGCGATGACATCAGTGAAAAGCTTAAGGAGCTTACCGGCGACTGGACGGAGGATGAGAACGACGACGATGTCGACGATAAGCCCGCTACTGCAGAGCTTGCATCGGAACTAGCCGCCAAGGACCCTGAGCCAACAGTACACGAGGAAGAAGATGATATTGACTTGGCTCTCGAGTCTCTGCACAAGGGACCTGAAGAGCAAGCTGTAGAAAAGGCTAGTGAGGAGTCTGTCGCCAGTGCGGATGATGCAGTTGACTCTGACGCCAATATAAATAGTCAGCCCAAGAAAATGGATGTAGACTCAGAAGTGGCGAACGAGAAGGCATCGAAGTCAGAGGTCAAGATCAAAAAAGAGGACGAGCTTGAAAACGACGAAGAGGAATTTATCAAAGAAGATCCACCAATGCCGCATTCCGATCCCGTGACGGAGTTAAGCGAAGCGGTAGCTGACGCTGAGGGCGAAGATGATGTCCATCTGGAGGCCGATAACATTCGCAAAGAGCTGTTAGATGAATTGATTGCCGAGGCCGAGAAACCTGATGAGGAGAAGGACACTGTCCAACCTGAAGAGAGTGCGACGACAGAGGCGTTAGATAGGGCAGTAACGGACGAGGATGACCTGGTGCCACCTACGCAGCTATCCACCGACCCAATGGAGATTGATGATCCAGCAACGGAAACTGTAGCCGAAAATAGTGAAGATACCAGAACAACAGACGAAAAAGATGCCGCCGAGGACAAACCAAACGAGAAAGAAGATGTAGCAACAACAGAAAAGGCGACTCTAGAAAGTGCAAAAGCAGGTGATGAAGCGGCGTCAGGAGAGGCAGCCAGCGTGGACAAGGTCAAGAGTCTCATCAGCGAATGGGGAGACGACGATGAGGACGAGGATGAGAATGGGGTTAGTGCGGCGGCGAAGGAGGAGCTATAATTACTAGATTTATTTATGTTCTAAGTTAAGCGATTCAACGCAGGTCAGCAGATAAAAGCATCTGAGCTGGGCGAGAATTTTGGGTTTCTATTGTAAATTAAATTGTTAATGAAGATCAAGGTGAATGATAAGATACGCATATGCACTGGTTTTAGTGTATAAGATCTAATCTACTCATCTCACGTAATTGTAAATCCCCTCCCATCCTAAATATGTTTCGCTGCTAGCATGGAAATCGTAAATCTAAGAGGAGTTCCCTTAAATGCCCTTAAATGAGAGATCAGAGACCAAACAACCCAACATTTAGCTATTTATGAGTGTCTGTTTCTTTACACATACACCACCAATAGAGCAACCAACCAACATTTCGCGACTAGGTAAAAACTATATATATACACATATGCCTATTTACATACATATAGAGATGTAGTTACATAGATGTTGTTTTAATTCGTTTAAAACAGTGACAGGATAGGATGTTCCCAGAAACTAATAAAATCATTGACGTTTTATGATTGGCTAAGTAACATTAATCAAAAAGAAAAGGATACCCTTTTTTTTGATTACCAACTTAATTTTAAGGTTTATTACATATAATAAAAGTATAAAAAAACATCAACTTTGGAGAAAGAAAAAATATAAATGTAGACGAAGAGACTGAACTTTTTACTTATCGTACGGCAGATCGACAATGTAGCTAAAACAAGATTCGTTGGAAATGTACTAGTAACAAGTCTTACACAAGAGATTAACAGCTGCCAATCCATAGTATTATCCTAAGTTTTCTATGTTTAAAAGCGGCACATTTTGTCACAGCGCTGGGAAGATTTCTTAAAGAAGAGCTTCCTATTCCTCATCTGAAATGGTGTGAAGAAAATAGGTCAGCAATAGCATGAGGAAAAAGTAGATGCCAGCATTTTACGCACCAGAAAGATAAAAGTTTATGATGCACATGGTGGCAAAGCCGGCGAGCACAGTTGCGAATTGTGCAAATCCCGCCCATCGTCGCGTGGAGTTTGAGTGCCAGCGCGCCTTCTCGCGCGGTATCACCTCACAGACGGTGACGTAGAAGAGTGTGCCTCCCGCCAGAGCTTGAACGATAGGCAGAGTTTTGCTGGACCAAGCGGCGGGCACATCCACGATAAGCATGCCCAGACCAATGCCAATGACGGCTCCCAGGGCAAATACCGAAATGCCGACGAACTGGGCGCGAAAACTCGTCTGCGGATTCGAGCGGAACTCGAGCCCCAGACAAAAGCCCATTACGAACTTGTGGCAGGCGACAGCCCCTAGAAGAAATAGAACCTAAGACGAAACAAAGCAGATTCCGGTTATCTAATTGGACTAAGCTCTCGCGTTTCTTTGCTTCAATATTTGTCTAAGATTGCGCACTATAGCTGATCTAGTCTAACTATGTCAAGGCAGGCGACACAGACCTTTGTGGATGAGTTCTGGACGCCGATGGCGAGTCCTTCTATGGCAGAGTGCAGGGACAGAGCCACAAAGAGACCCAGAGTGCCGGTCATGGATTGGGCGCACGGTTCCGTGTGACTGGTATGACAGATGCGGGCGTTGGCGTCCTCTACGCTGGCTTCGTCACAGCCAGATGCGCTGGCCGGGTGATCGTGGTCATGAAGGCTGCTTAATCGAAGCACAAAGCAATTAGTTTTGGGTGAGGGGACGGAAATGCAATAAACCTACTGGCTGTGGTGGTGCGAATGGCCATGTGACGTATTGGGCTCCGCTGATAAAAGGGGCGCTCGTTCGTCCACTGCGCCGTAGCCATTGCCATTGGTGGGACGTCGTGTAGGCTCTGTTTCCGGAGTTTCTGCAGCCGGGGAATGAGTGTGCTGAATAGCCTCACCAAAGAAGAAGTGTATGAACTCGTCTATAAAATAGATGATGAAGAACCCGCCGCACATGGCCACCTCAGCGAATTTCGAGTTCATTTGCTCGCGCACCTGTTGCATTCGTAAGTTAACAGGTTATCAAATTGCACCAACACACGATCGCAGCCCAGCTCACCTCGGGCAGAATGTGAACCAGTGCGGTGGCCAGCAGAATGCCAGCGCCGAAGCACAGGAGCAGGGATGTGGTCAGCGGGAAGCGGCGACGATTCCGCTCCGAAATAAAGGCGGGCAGCAATCCGGACAAAAGACTACCGAGGCCCAGGACCAGCATAGCCAGCACCTTTTCCAGGTCGCCGCGACTCGTGGCAGCCAGTGTGGGGCTCGGATTGACTTCCATGGGTAGACCGTCGGTTGGCAAACTCATTGTATCAACTGCCAGACTGTGTCATCAAGAGTGGGCCAGTAAAACACACAAAAGTTCGTTGCATTTACTATTTTTAAACTAAACAGTTGCGAAGTGAGCGCAGCTCGTCTCCAACGAAATGCCAAAACGCCTCACAAGTGGGGCTGCACGAAAGTAAGGCATTTCCGCAGTGCCCCTTTTAGGTCACACTCCTCCAACCAAATTGTAAATTTCGCGGTTTTTTCTGTTGAATTTTTTTTACGTTACACTTATTTTAATAGCGATTTTCGCAATTAAAAATACCAATAAGAGAGGGTATGCCCATTCCGGCAACAGTTGTGGACTTCAACAAATGCTCCTGTAGTTAAAATTCAAAATTTGACCGTTTCTGTCCTGGTCCGTTGGAAAATGCATCGTCGTTGTATAATCTGTGGCCAGGAGCCGGGCGAGCACTGCGTCTACCCGCGTAACATGTCGGAGGCTCGCCGATGGCAGAACCTGGCCAACCTCAGCAGCTTTGACGTGGACCCCGAGTCGCTCTGCCGGCACGGATGCGTGTGCGCCTCCCACTTGGACAGCCAAGGATCCGGCTCGGAAACGGAGAGCTCGTCTGGTGCTGCTGGCCGGGCAAGGACTGCAGCTGGCTTGCAGGAATGGAGCAGCAAGTGGAGCTCTTCGGCATCGGATGCCGGCCATGGCTATCCCAACAACAGAAAGCCTATCGAGCGGATGCAGAACCAAAGCAAGCACACTATCGGTTCGCAGGGGCAGGAATTTAGCAGCGCAAATAGATGTACGAATGGTTATTGTCGTTTTCGAAACAACTACAACAGTATGTTCCCGAGTAATCCCCATACGTACAACCAGATGGGACAGAAGTATCCTAATCCACAGGCACCAAGGGCCACCAGCCTAGACAACAAAAAGCCTCCTCCTATCAAAGTTAACCCAAGAGTAAATAGACCGTCCTTTGGAACTGTAAACTGCACCTGTGATGGTTGCACCTGCACTTTCTGTCCAGTGCCAGGGATCAAGAAAACGAGCGAAGATTCAGGCAGCCAACAAAGTATAAATAAGGAAAAACGGAAGGATATTTCAAAAGGTAGCCCGAAAAAAACAAAACCATGTGAACGTCCTACTTGTCCAACTTTCAGGTCAATGGACTTCAAGACTGAAGCAGAAGATTTCTACCCGATATCGTCAACTTCACGAGGAAACCAAAGATATAGAAATCCGATAAAACAGCAGGACACAACTCAAAAGCCTAAGCTGAAGAGCGAATGCTGCCAGACTTGCAGTACCCATCATTTGAAGGATCAGGAAGTGCAGTGCTCAACGGTGACCCTGCCGACTCAGAGCTCTTCCCCTGTTGGTCGTCCCAAGCTGGCCGGCTCGTTCAGCCATCAAACTGGATGCTCAGCGACGGGCTTCTCCGCCGGATATACCACTAACTCCAGTAACTTTACTTGTGGCTGCAGCGAGAGAAGAAATTCAAATGCTATTAACGTGCTGCTTATGAACGGCACCCGAAATAATGACTATGAAGATCCGTGCTGCTCTCCGGCAAAGCAACGACCCATGGCTCCGCCTCCTGAGATTTGTGTTCAGGAGTCCGATCTGACCGAGTGCAACGAACGTGCTGTATTTCCGGAAATTGACAAGCCCAATTACAGAGTTTGCCGATCCTCGAACGAGACCAATGTTCTGGTCCTGGAGGAGGGTCCTTTGGATAAGTGCAGCCCCATCGCAGGGGAGGATCCGAGTACACCAGATATCAAGACGCAGAATCATAGCAATGCTCATCAAAATCCTAACGCGAGTAAAGAGCAAGCGAATAACTTTCTTAATAACTGGCTTGAATCCCCAGCCACAAATAACTTCACCAAGGTTCTGGAACTGCAGAGATCTCGCATCAAGGAGCTGGAGAATCTGCTGGAGCAGCACAGCCTTCTGCAGCAGACCATCCAGCACAAGGTTGCGGAACTGCAGTGCACAGATATACCGGATCCTAAAAATAAAACTAAATCATAAGCCAAATACACATCTAGTAATCGTATCTTTAAGGGCATTTAGTTGGTTTTCAAAGGGTGAAGAGTGTTTTATTCGCTATTACCGCTTGAATTCCAATACCAAACTTTCAGTTTGACCATCTAAATCAAGAGCAAATCCTTAAGAGTCTAGGCAGCGGTCTGGATGACATCGGTGTAGAGCTTGACCTTGGTGGCAATGCTCATGTCGACGTACTTGTCGCCAATGGAAACGATCAGGCCACCGATGATGCTGGGGTCCACTCGGGAAGTGATCTTCAGAGACTCGTTGCCCTTCAGGAAAGACTGAAAAGCAAATGAGCGATAAATTGTGTTGTTGAAAGAAGATAAATGAATGGAGTAGCTACCTTAAGGGCACCTTCCAGCTGCTTGCTCTGGGAGGCATCCAAGGGCTTGGCGGTGACCACCTCGCAGACGACCTCACCGCGGTGTGCGGCCATGATGGTCTTGTAGGCGTTGATAACGGTGTCCAGCTTCTTGAGACGTCCGTTGTCGGCCAGCAGACCCAACAGATTGGCGGTAGCCGGGGCGAAGCGGAGCTTCTCGGATGCCTCCTTCAGAGCGGTGGCCATGACCTTCTTGTTGATGATGGGGCTGGTCACGTACTCGCGCAGCTTCTTGTCGCTACGGATGGTGGCCTGCAGGGCAGTCAAATCCTTCTCCACCTGATCCAACTGGCTCAACTTGGAGGCAGCCGAGTACAGGGCGGTAGCATAGCGACCCTCCAGGCCGAACACCTGCACTGGTGGCTTCACCGTCGCCTGGGCGGCAGCGGAGCTGAGGGTGCGGCTCTGCGGGATTAGCAAAAGAGAACACTTGGTGAGTTCTTTGACTTAATAAACATAAACTACCCGCGGTTCGTGGGTTAAGGTGGGCAAAAATTACATAACCAAGAAACGCGCGTTAGATAATTGTCCATATGCGACAGCGGGTTGCCCAGGCAATAATAACTTGACATGCACTTGAAATGGCTTGCCATTGACCGGAGGTTGGTAATTTTTTCCTATTTATTCGCATTATAACATACCAAAATTGCCAATTTGTTAATAGAGGCCATCGTTTTTATCCCGACAAATTTTCAGCTAAAACTTTCAGCTGTGACCAGGGCTACGTTACTCGTTACTCGACGTGTGCCAGGGCTGTTTAGAGAGTTGTAAGGGTTGCAGCGCGATTATCGAGTACAAAATATAGCTAGTTTAGAAATGTTGTACTAGCTAGTTTAAAATAAAGTGTATTTTAATTTAATTATTATTCTGGCTTATTAAGTATTTCAATTAGAACTAATTTTACTATTTAATGGGAACCTTAAGTCCATCTTAATAGTAACACCACCACATTTGTTTATTTCTTTCAAAGAGATGACATAAGAAATTTTTTAAATTGTCATGTAATTTCAAAAACAACAAATTTAATTCTGTCATAGCATTTTACATAAATAAAAACAACGGCTTCAAATCGATTTACGTCTTTTTATTTGATTTAAATTATTTTAATGGTGATTCTCAGTTTCTGTTGCCTTTTAATGGAAATACGCATGACTTTTTGCTTAGATCGAAACCTAAATTTGTCTGAAATGGTTGCAAATATGTAAATGTTGCATAACCACCGAGAAAACTATAGTTGCAAGTGGTTAGAAACACTGTGGGCCTTCGGTTGGGAGCGATTTGAAATTATATGAATCACTTTACTTGTCATCTAAAAAGGGTTCGACTGTTAGTAAATTATTTTTGTACAAAAGGCACTCCATTATCTTACCTTCATCCTCGTCTTCTTCCTCGCCTTCACCGTCCTCACCATCCTCGTCGTCGAATGCCTCCTCCTCGTTATCTTCGTTGTCCTCCTCGTCCTCGGGCTCCACCTCAATATCAGGTACCAGATAATACTGCAGTGGATTTGGCCAAAGGTCGTCTTTTATCAGTTCTGCGATCTCGTCGTTAACGGGATCGGTGTTATCCGAGAACCAATCGAAGAAGGTTTTGTACTCGGAGTTGCGCTTCTTTTTGTTTCCGTAGGGCTTCGTCAGCAGCAGTTTGAGCAGGTTCTTTCCCTCCTTCCATTTTATGGGCGTGCTGGTGGACGCGGGCCAGTCGCCGTTCTCAGAAGCAGCTTTAATTGAAAAAGTAATAGGTTGTTTTAGCGGTTTCTATATACAAATCTTCTGCAGAACTTACCCGCTGAATTCAGGTGGAACTCTTTGGTGAGCACCTTGTTTTCGAAGTAAGGATTCTCGTCGAAATGGAAGTTGATGCGGTAGCCCGATTTGATGTCCTCGAACTCCTCCACCTCAAGTTTGTTGAGCGCGTGCAGGCACTCCTCCTCCTCTTCGTCTAGAATGCCGGATACTTGCGGGTGGTTGATAAACTGCAAGGATGAAAGTTTATTAGATAATAATAGATTATTAGGGGGATGCATGCTATCAATCAGAATGGCATGTCAATGCACTTGAATTACAATTTATCTTTTCAATTATGCTAGCAACTTTTAAGTATTTATTTAATTTACAGATATTTTGAACTGGGCTTAGTTGTGTATTTCCCGGCGAGACCCGCCAGACGGATGTATCGATAACACGATTTTTCCGGGAGGGGGTAAATGCGCGGGGAGCCGGCGGTGTCGGCATTACAGACCAAGATGAACAAGAAAAAATTCCTCGAATAGAGAAAATTTCTTGTACATGTGTGCTAGGTCACAGAACTCATTATCTCCATTTTTCAGGGCTTCGAAAGACCTAGGCGGCTCTACCGGAACCCAGCAGACGGACACGCGGACAAGGAAAACATGGCCGCGGAGCGAAGAACTCACCGAGGTCACCCAGAAGTTGGGAATGCGCTTGACCAGCTCGCTGCGCTTCTCGTAGCAGGGCTTCCGCAGCTTGTTGTACTTCTGCTCCACCTTGAGGATCTCCTCGCTGGCCTTCTCGTTCAGCGCATCGATCTCGTTCTGGCAAGCATCAATCTGCTCCAGCGCCTCCGACTCCTCCTCGTTGTTGCCGGCGGCGGCGGATGTGTTGCCATCGACGGGGGCGCCGTCCAGCTTGGCTCGCTTTGGCACGCTCGACATTCTGCTCGCTTTTCCGGTGTGTGTGCGGTCGTAATTCCCGAGATATTTGACCAAAAAGCGGCGGTACAGTTGAGCAGAAGAGAAGCGAAGCGGATTTTTTACCTTGCGTTTGCGGCTGCGGAGCTGTAAATGTATCGATAGTGTAACGCTCTATCGTTACGGGACGCAGTCGGTCACACCAGCGTCACTGCACAACACTGGCCAAGCATGATTACAGCGGTATCGATAGTGCTATCAATATCGTCGAGTCCAATCGTTCTTCGATATCGAGATTTGATGCCGAGCTGTAATAGCTGAAAATTAATTTTATAATTTTGCATACGCATCGTTTTCAAAAACATCAGCAACATGGCCACGGCTGAAGCGCAAATCGGTGTGAACAGGAACTTGCAGAAGCAGGACCTCAGCAACTTGGTAAGCAGCCCAGAAACACAACCGCCAGACGCCGCCTGCCCTTTTTTTCCACCCGTGTGTGAAAGTGTACGCGTCGTCATTGTGGAGCCGCTTCCCGGAAAAACGGCGGGGTGCGGGGCGCAAGGACGCGCCCATATTGTCTCGAACGGTCCACGGAACAGTTTTGCAGGATATACCAGTGGGTTTTGCCAGGGCCAGCCGTGATTTGTTGTGGGTGATAGACCTTGGTGAAAATGCAGCACGTGGCGCTACATTTAGGGTCTGTTTGGTTTTCCCCGCGTGTTTGGCTCTGCATATGGGCATTATGCGGCCCCTGGCGGTATTCGGGCTGTGCCAAGCAGCTCAGTTTCGCGAGGACTCTCCGGCTGTTGTCATCCATTTAGCTGATGCAATTCAAGCGACATTCTAACCTCAAAATCCACGGCTTTCCTACATACACACATGCAGCTGAGGGAGGGTGTTTTGTCAGGGGGTGTGGCAGTGGTAAACAAGACTTGTGCTCTGATTTTGCCCTGTGGATGCGCCTTTATTAATCGCATTGTATTGAAATCTTGCAGGACGTCACCAAACTAACGCCTCTGTCACCGGAGGTCATCTCCCGACAGGCGACCATCAACATTGGCACCATCGGTCATGTGGCTCACGGCAAATCCACGGTGGTCAAAGCCATCTCCGGCGTGCAGACTGTGCGTTTCAAGAACGAACTGGAGCGCAACATCACAATCAAGCTGGGTGAGTCAGGGATCCGTGTAGGCTAGTCATAGTCTATGATGTACTTTTCTACTCGACAATAATTTAGCCTAGCCGTATGTTAATTTTTCCTGCTCGCCTGTAATCCCCGTAGTACCCTAAGATTATACTCCTTCTCGGCTGGCCGAAAATAACCCATTATTATCTTAAGAACTCACTCTTTAACACCGTTCCGCGACGGCACACCGCGTAGCCAAAACTGTCGCTGCTTTAAATCGAGATACTGTTGTAAAAGGGTTCTGCGAATGATTGTCTCTTGTAATTCAAAGTCCTGTGTATTTTGTTTACTTAAATTGCTGGATTAGCACGCGTTGCCTTGTGTCGTCGCCCAAGTAGACTAAAAAGATTGAAGAAGTTGTCTTTAGAATGTTGTACTTTACAAAGCTAAATTAAAAAGATCTAAAGATTGGTATTAAGAATATCTTCTTGTTAGCTTAGCCTTGATTCTGTTACATTGATTGATACGACTGATAATCCAGCAATTTAATTAATTGCCAATCTTTTTCTTCTTTTTCCCTATTTCTCCTGTTTTTTCGTTTTTTTCGGTTGCGACGCGTCTACCAAAATAAAAAACACCGAACCCACCATCCAATCCAAAATTGTCAAAAAATTGTCATTTGCAGAACGCTTAAGCGAAAAGAAAATCGAAAAACTTTTGAGCTCTAAGCAGCAGCGACAGCAGTATGAAATCAAACAGCGTTCACTGCTGCGGCATCTCGCCGAATTGCGGCGGCATAGCCGATTACGCCGCCTCTGCACGATGCCAGCTCCGTTTTCCAAGCCAGCATCCGTCTCCAGTGTAGATAGACGCACCACCCGGCGAAGCACCAGTCAGACCTCACTGAGTCCCAGCAATAGTAGCGGCTATGGCAGCGTTTTTGGCTGCGAGGAACATGATGTGGACAAAGTACAAAGTGACAAGGGATTCGCCAATCTGAAGCGTCGACGCAGCAGTTGTGCGGACACCCTAACTCCCAACTCCAAGCGGTCAAAGAATAATGAGGGATTAATAGTCAAAAAGCCACCCAAAGGGGAGTATGTCGTGGAGCGTATTGAATGCGTCGAGGTGGACCAATATCAGCCAGTCTTCTTCGTGAAATGGTTGGGTTACAAGGACAGCGATAACACCTGGGAAAGCCTTGCCAACGTGGCCGACTGCGCCCAAATGGAAGAGTTTGTGGAGCGGCATCAGCAGCTCTACGAGACATACATAGCTAAGGTCACCACTGAACTTGAGGAACAGCTGGAGGCCTTGCCACTAATGGAAAACATTACTGTGGCCGAAATAGATGCCTATGATCCCCTCAATCTGCAGCTTGATCTTATCCTACTCGCCCAATATCGCGCTGCCAGCAGTCGAAGCCAAAGGGAGCCGCAGAAAATTGGAGAGCGCGCCTTGAGAAGCATGCAACTGAAGCGGGCCCAATATTCACGGCGCAAACAGCTGGTTGATTTAGCATTGTTTGAGGAGCGCATGAATCGTGTGGAGAAACCGTCACCTCCAATACGCGTTGAGAACAACGTAGATCTGGACACCATAGACAGCAGTTTCAAGTACATACAGGATAACATAATCGGAAAAGGTGTGCCCAAGCCGGAAGCGGGGCTTCTAGGCTGTAAGTGCATTGACGAGAATGGCGTAGAGGTGTGTGCTGCCTCTACGAAGTGTTGTGCCCGCATGGCCGGCGAGCTGTTTGCCTACGAGCGAAGTACACGGCGCTTGCGCCTTCGTCCCGGTGGCGCCATCTTCGAGTGCAATAGCCGCTGCTCGTGCGATTCAAACTGCTCCAACCGACTGGTGCAGCATGGACGCCAGATACCGTTGGTGCTGTTTAAGACCAGCAACGGCAGCGGATGGGGGGTGCGAGCCGCAACTGCCCTGCGTAAGGGTGAATTTGTGTGTGAGTACATTGGGGAGATCATCACCAGCGATGAGGCAAATGAGCGCGGAAAGGCGTACGACGACAAGGGAAGGACATATCTGTTCGATTTGGATTACAACACAGCTCAGGACAGCGAGTACACTATCGATGCGGCTAACTATGGCAACATCTCGCACTTTATCAATCACTCTTGCGATCCTAATCTGGCCGTGTTCCCCTGCTGGATCGAGCACTTGAATGTCGCCCTGCCGCACCTCGTGTTCTTTACACTACGCCCAATCAAGGCGGGCGAGGAGCTGAGCTTCGACTACATCCGCGCGGACAACGAAGACTTGCCCTACGAGAACCTCTCGACGGCTGTGCGCGTCGAGTGCCGCTGCGGAGCTGATAATTGCAGAAAGGTCCTCTTTTGAACGGACTTAAACGTATTTTGTTATGACACGTTTCCCCCACCTTAAACATCATTGAATTGAAAATTTTTTTTTTTACAACATATTAGTTACTAGTTACTAGCTTGCTGGCCATTTGTAAGCTGATTTTATATTACGAAAAATTAAATGATGGCATTTTAATTATTTATTTGTTAATAAAAACGAATGTCGACGGATTGGATTTATATTATGTTTGATCAAGTTACTAGACTAGAGAATAGATGTTAAAAGGAGTATTCTGTTTAGTTTGTACATGTAATTTTATACATTTCATATACTGTAATATTAAACTAGGATTAAGGTAGTGCTTTGACAAACACCCTTGTAATGTGCTGAATTTAATTGCCGTATAATGTGCAAATCAATATTTCACAATAAATATCCTACGATTATTAAGTAATGTTTGTTTGTATACGGCTCAAAGAGTGAAGTAGTTATCTATAACACATCTATTACATCTTGGAATAATTTTACGTGTTGGCCAGGTTAGGATCTCGAAGAATGTAATGTAATATTCTTCATAATTCTTTTCGCATTGCTTCTAGGTTATGCCAACGCGAAAATCTACAAGTGCGACAACCCCAAGTGCCCGCGCCCGGCCAGCTTCGTATCGGATGCATCCAGCAAGGACGACAGCTTGCCCTGCACCCGGCTCAACTGCTCCGGCAACTTCAGACTGGTGCGCCATGTGAGCTTTGTGGATTGCCCCGGTCACGACATTCTTATGGCTACCATGTTGAACGGCGCCGCTGTGATGGACGCCGCTCTGCTGCTCATTGCTGGTGAGAAACCCAGGTTATTTCCGAGCCTACGCAAGATTTACTAATCACTACTTTTATCGTGTGCAGGCAATGAATCCTGTCCACAACCGCAAACCTCTGAGCATTTGGCCGCCATTGAGATTATGAAGCTCAAACAGATTTTGATCTTGCAAAACAAGATCGATCTGATCAAGGAGAGCCAGGCGAAAGAACAGTACGAGGAGATCACCAAATTCGTCCAGGGCACCGTAGCTGAGGGCGCTCCGATCATTCCGATCTCGGCCCAGCTTAAGTACAACATCGATGTGCTCTGCGAGTACATTGTGAACAAGATCCCAGTGCCGCCGCGCGACTTCAACGCCCCGCCCCGTCTAATCGTCATTCGATCCTTTGACGTTAACAAGCCAGGCTGTGAGGTGGCAGACCTGAAGGGCGGTGTGGCCGGTGGCTCCATTCTGAGTGGTGTGCTTAAGGTTGGCCAAGAGATCGAGGTGCGTCCGGGTGTTGTGACCAAGGACAGCGATGGCAACATCACCTGCCGTCCAATCTTCTCCCGTATCGTCTCGCTCTTCGCCGAGCAGAATGAGCTGCAGTACGCCGTGCCCGGCGGTCTGATTGGTGTGGGCACCAAGATCGATCCTACGCTGTGCCGTGCCGATCGTTTGGTTGGACAGGTGCTAGGTGCTGTTGGCCAGCTGCCGGACATCTACCAGGAGCTGGAAATCTCGTACTACCTGCTGCGTCGCCTTCTCGGCGTCCGTACCGATGGTGACAAGAAGGGAGCGCGCGTGGAGAAGCTGCAGAAGAACGAAATTCTATTGGTTAACATTGGATCGCTTAGCACCGGCGGCCGCATCTCTGCCACCAAGGGTGATTTGGCCAAGATCGTTCTTACGACGCCTGTGTGCACGGAGAAGGGCGAGAAGATTGCACTCAGCAGACGTGTGGAGAACCATTGGCGGTGAGTATACAGTCCCCTAATACCTAATCTCATTGAAATTTCAACCTAATGATGTATTTCCCTTCCAGTTTGATTGGCTGGGGCCAGATCTTTGGAGGCAAGACAATCACACCCGTTTTGGACAGTCAGGTAGCAAAGAAGTAGAACTTAGTTAGGATCCGAATGGTTCTACTTTTAGGAACAACACCAGCGACAAAAGTAGCAGCATCATCTTTATTAGGCCTGTTCGCCCTGCTCCTTTTTGTCCCACAGCTCCATTCTTCCCGTGTCCGTTGATCAAACCGCAACTAATTAGTACCAACATGAAATACATACCTAACTTAATTTATTGAATTTTGTTGTCGAGTATGTATATAAAATGAAAACACACGATTCGCTTGCGAGTGTTGTGCATCTATAGCAGAATCAGGCATTACAAACGCAACTAATAGGGTATACCTTATATATTATAATAACTAAAAGCAAATCTGATACATCGTAAAATTGTTTTTATGATTTAAATACAAAAGAAAAACTAAACGAAAAAAAAACAAATTGTATTGCATTTTTTACAATGAAAACCTCAAGAACTGACTTGTTATTTTGGGATTGTTGGAATGGAGTCGTTGATAAATTCTATAAATTGTGCAAAGAACTCAGAGAGAAGTAGGCCATATAACATGCTGAATATTTGGGGAAGAAGTAAAGTCGAATTCGTGTTTATTTTTCATTATAGACCAATTTATTTTTCCACTTTTAGTTCAATTAAATTTAAATAGTTACAATACGATGTTTGTTCAATAACACATTGATACTCGTAATATTCTGTTGTTTAAGCAATTATTCATACAAATCTCAATATCGTTTTTGAAACACAATGTCCGTCAGCAGTCGGTAATCGACGTCGACATCAATTGTGTTGAATAATTTTTGAAACGTTTTTTTTTTTGGATTTGGTAAATTTGTTTTAACTATAGCACACTAATTTAATTTTAATGTATTTTTATCTTTTTGTAATTTTAAACTACTATTACCAAGTACGTGTTAGTTTAATATTTGGTTTCTTGAGACTTCGTTTATTAGTAAATATAGCTTATTGAATAAAAATTCGTACTTAGCCGTGATGTACATATGTCGTTTTGGTTTTACGGTTGAAACTAAACTTTGATAAATGACTCTCACTAATAAGTATATTGAAAAACGTTTGATTTCGTTCGTTAATACTATTGAGTAATTTCTGTAATACTTGTGATTTCAGTTTGCTAAATTACGCCCCCGAAACACGATTGCGTTGTGGTCAGTACACGCTTTGAGCATTTGATAACAGAGTCAAGTCTTCGTTGAACATACATACGTAATATCCGAACTTAAACAACAAATTGTACAACTCATGCTTGTCGGTCCGTTCGGAATATATAGCTATTTTGAGCATCCATTGAACACAATACAGTTTTCAGGTCAGAGATCTATTACAACCAAAAGCGGAACAAGAACCGTTCTCGAGCACGTCCTCCTCATCATCGTGTCATACGAAGGATTACTTAGATTAACTTAGAGAAGAACTGAGGGCAAGGCAAACCAGGATAACTTACTGTGTAGTATCTATTCGAGGGTATCTCCGGCTTCGACTAATTGCTTAAGTAACACCTGACTTAGTGTGGTTACGACTAGTTGAGCAAATTGATCAAATCAAACAATTCATTCGCCCATTTTTTGTGGAACTCGCTTGCTCCTCTACCTGATTTCCATGTACATTCCAAGTATAATTATATCGTGCTTATATCGTTGGCATTAGACTGTCTAGGACCCGCCCAATTCAAGAAGTAAACGAAAGTTATTCTCTAGCAAGTCCTTCGTTATCGATCAGGAAACCGTCTAATGTCTATTAAACCCCACACAAAAACGACTGGAAACGATTTCTTAGACCTAGATACACTGATACTGATGTATGCAGTTTCATTTTTTATATGGTACATTCATTGATTTGACTGGGAAAAGATGGAAATTTAGAAGTTGGAAAAGCAACTGTTGGTCGACATCTGTACGACGACGTTTTTTATAAAGCGGAAATGAAATGTTGATGAGCTTTCAATTTAAATTCGTATCCTATGGTTTTCCTCTATTTATGTATGTATGTCTATGTCAATTGGTTTACTCTAGAGTTCCTATGTGCAATGTGTGTGCATCTTGGGGATGAGCAGCAGGGAAATACGTTGAATTTTTGGTCATCTTTCTCTAGTTGTATATAAAAACTTTGCTTTCTTACATTCATTATTTAAATATTACATACATACACAGTTATTGACAGTTAACGTTGGCAAAATGGCAGATGGCAGTAGGGTTTGACATCTTAATGATCAATTTCATATACGCTAAGTATTCAACAGTTCCGCTAATATCTTCATAATGCATTGGTTATAATTGATTTTATGCCCGCTCTAACTTTGCTTATTCTATCGTTTCATATCATATCGTATGGTACAGATTCAATTACATACGTACAAAGATATACAGGTGCATAACAAACACGCAGATTTATATGCCGCTTTTGGGTTTGAGTACCATTAGTCATGGTTAAATCTAACAATCAGTTGGTTACCGTCTACAAATATTTAATGACACGATTTTATGTAGTTCTAAGTACGCTTAGTATTGGTATATACATGATCTATCTCTCAATGCAGCAGCAATTGGTTGGTTACCTAAGTTGATTAGCCTTCCGGGGGCGGGGGGTTGGGTGTCTTGTGGTTTTGGAGCCTGCGTTTTCTTTAGGATGCTCTTCTGGCCGGGGATCGGGCATCTTAAAGAAAATGGCTTAAATCTCATTCGTTGACATCCTCATCCGACGAGCTGGCAGCTGGAATCGTCGAGACCTGCCACTTCTCCCGGTTGTTATTCTTGCTAACGTATCGAAAATTGGGATATAAAACCAATTAAAATTACTAATTCACTTGTTCGTAACCTTTAGTTTCTAGCAAACTATTTAATTCAACAACTATAACTGGCTATATACTCGGTGATTTGTTTTAACTCACCCATGCTTTTTTGCATTGCTGGGCAGAGTGTGCGAGCTGCGGTAGTAGCTTTCCATGGGCTCCTCCTTGGTCTCCTCCAGCGACTTCCGCTGCAGCGTCATCGTCTCTTGGTGCGAGTTTGCGGATCCGCCGCCGCCTCCGCTCATTTCCGCATCCAAGTAGTACTTGGCGCTCTGCGCAATCTTACAGTTCTCGCACTCGCTCAGGTAGTCATCGTCCAGACTGGTGTCGTTGGGCAGGAAGTGCTCCTTGGGGTTCAGGCAGTTCTTCGAGGTGGTACACACGGGTAGCTGTTTGCTGGGCGACCGTCCGCTCGATCCTCCTCCGGTGGTGGCCTTCGTCGTCAGCGGGTAACTGGGCATTTGGCAGTGGGCAATCGCCAGACTTGTGGCAGTCCCTCCTCCTCCCGATCCCGAAGATGTGTCTCGTTTCACGCGCAGGATCTTTGGCAGTGTGGTGCTCTTGGCCGGCACTCCTGTTTGGCCACCTAGATTGTTGTTCTCCACCGGCGGAATGCTGATCACCGAGGGCACCTTGCTGACCACACTGTTGATGGTGCTGTTCAACGACACTTTGCCGCTGATGTGCTTGGGCAGGGTGTAGGTCACGTGATTGGCCAACGGGTAGAAGGTGCTCGAGTTGATCTTGCCGCTGGCCAGCTTCTCTCCGGCTGCTGCGGCAGGGCTGGCCGGCGGCAGGGTCAGAGATGGAGTCTGCTCCTTGCGCTGGCAACTGGTTGCCGGCTTGCTGAGCGTGTAAATGGTGGCCACGGCGTTGTTGTTCCCGCTGCCGGACGAGCAGGAGGACGAGGATGTGCTGACCACGGTGGCGCTCTTTAAATTCGTTAGGCTTTTGTAGAGTTTCGGTGGTAAAGTCGGATTGCTTGGATCTGGCTGCTGCTGCTGATGTTGCTGGTTAAAGAAATGTTGCTGCTGTTTCTGCGTCAAACTCAAGTAGGCATCAACCTGGAAAATGAAGCTGGTTTAGCAAAAAGACCTAGGAAAGCAGAAATTGAGGAATGAAACCAAAGATATCCATATGCCTTGTATGCACCAATTAAAATCCAATCAAGTCCCTTTCCAATTTAGCATTCGATTCATTCCCCGCCATGTCAAGCTCTCACAAAGGGATTACTTACATTTCGAACTCACCTTTCGATTCAAATAGACGCTGGAGAGGGAATCGCCACCGCTGCCACTAGACACACTGCGTCCGCCACTACCTCCACCGCTGGAGCTCCTCCCCCTTTCGGCGGAATTGCTGGATGATCTCTTCTGCACGCGACCCAGTACAATTGGCGGGGCAGACACCTCTTCGGGATGCTGCAGCGGGGGTGGCGGTATGATGGCCGATACGTTGACCCCACCACTAGATCCCGCATGGCCATGATGCGTCTCATCGCCCACCTGCTTGGAGATGGTGGCTATCTTGGGCTCGTGCCCACAGCCACTTCGTCTCAAAGTTCCACCACCCGAAGCAGCTGCCGTTATCAGATCCTGCGCCTGCAAGTTTGACGAGGACTTTGCTCGTTGTCCGTAGGACAAAGTGGCCGCATGCCGAACTCCACCGGTTGCCGCCGCTCCCGGTGACAGGGAACAGGTCGGTGTTGAGGTGCTGCTGCTGCTCGAGTTTCCGGCGAAAAGTTTGCCAGCTCCGCTCAAGAAAGCATTCGCATTGGCCGTGCTGCCCATATACGACATGGGCACGTGCTGAATGGGGCACTGGCACATGGGCTTCTTGCTGGCCTGCTGCTTATCGCCAGTGGATGTGACACTACTGCTGGTCTTGGGCTTCAGCTGGAGAGGGTCGGCAACGGCAAAGTAGCGCGGAATAGTGCGGTGATAGCGCCTCGAACTGGAGGGTGTCTTGCTCATCTGCTGTGGCTGGCTGTTCTTCAGCGTTCCGTGCAGAGGCATCTGTGTGGTCTGGGTCACCGAATCCGCTGTGCTGCAGGCAGGTGCCGACGAGATTGTAGCTATCTCTAAAGGCTGCAGTATCTCCATGCCCGGCGAGGATATGGCCGCCAGCAGATGTTGCTGCTGCTGCTGCTGGTGCTGCTGTTGTTGATGCTGCAACACTTGGGAGTGTGTGGGTGTGGCCATTAGTTCCCCACTACCGGCTGGCAGGGTATGATAACTTGCGGCACTGGCACTAGCATTTATCTCCACATCGGCTACGGTTAGATACTGTTGCTGCTGTTGCTGTTGCTGCTGTGGCAACTGATGAAGCAACTCCTGTGATCCCCGGGGAGTTGTCCTTCGGCCAGCCGTATAAGCCGCCGAACTGGAGCTGGCCGCCGCAGTAGTAACACTAGCGCTAATGTTCAGGTGGCAATTCTTGTAACTGCACTCGGCGGAGACTGGCGGCTTGGGCATTGCCTGGAGGCAAATGGATCCACTGCTGACCGGAGGCTGTATAAGATGCTGCTGCTGCTGCTGCTGCTGTTGGTGTTGCTGTTGCTGCTGCTGCTGCTGTTCCAGACTGAGTTGGTGATCACTCTGCAGGCTATAAGGCGGCTGGTGATTCTCCCCGGTGGCTATGGTGGTCACCCCGCCACTATTGATGTTGATGTTAATTAAGTTGGTGGTGCTCTGTGTGTACTGGTTTGACTGGGGCAGCACATTGGCCGCAGAATGCGGATGCTGTGGATGCGGATGAGCCACCAGCTGTTGGCTGTACGGCTGGTGGTGCTGCTGCGGTTGAGTGTGCAGTTGGAGAGTGTGCTGCTGGAGATGCTGATGGGCCTGCACCTGGGCCTGGATCTGTTGCTGTTGCTGGGCTTGGGCCTGAGCTTGGGCCTGGGCTTGTGCCTGGGCCACCGCCTGTTGTTGCTGTTGGCTGACAGTGGCCACCGTTCGCTGGGAACTCGCCGGCAAGCTGACAGTGCACTGGGCACTTAGGGCCTCCGCCTGGGAGATGGCCACTGCCTCCTCGTACGGCGGAGGAGCCTCACCACGCGGAAAATGCGGCTTCCACAAGGGATAGTGGGTGGCGGCGCCGCTGTAGGAATAATCGATGGCACTCAGATTACCCTCCATGTAGCCCATGTTCCCGGCTATGTAGCTGCATGGACATTTCAAGGACATTAGAGGGTCTGGAGAGGAGGAGGCTTAAGAAACACTTACCCTATGCTGCCCACAATACTGCGCTGATCCTCGGCATTCTGGCGATTCTCCCGCGCCCGCATCTTGCGCTGCCTCAGGCGATTCACCAGAAAGAACAGCAGCGACAAGGACAGCGTGGCCGTGATGCCACTGGCCACCAGTCAAATGCCGAAGTCGGTGCTTCCATCGCTGAACTGGTCGTCCAGGCAGATCACCTCGCAGCAGTTGTTGCCGCTGCCCACCGTCTGGAAGGACTTGCACTTGCTGAACGCCTCGCAGAGCACCATCTTGCACGCCTTGGGCAGTCCGCTGTCGCAGATGCACAGGCGGCATGAGTCGGGTCCTGGCATATAGTGCATGCCAGTCTCGTACATCTTTCCATTGTAGTCGCGGCAGGAGCCGCCGGGGATCAGGCTCGAGCTCACCGCATTTCCATCTGGGAAAGGTAATGAAATTCGAGTTTATTGGTTTTAATCCGTAAACGAAAATATTCGAAAATATCCCAATTACTCTATTGTATTGATATTTCACTTATAATCCGAAAATTCTGATTTTGATTAACAGAAGGTCGTTGGAAAAAATAATGAAAATCACCAAAACTATTTGCATTTATTCAAGGTTATGTACTGTTAATATGATTTTAAGAATGTTTTTTATTTTTAGAGCATACTTTGTGGCGCTATTAAAACTTCCAATGCTTTTTAGTTTCACCACATTTTAAAATCCACTTAAATAAATTAATATATACTAAAAACATTATTTCAAGATTTACTTAGGCCCATGGCTTAATTAATTTTCAGTATTGTGGCCAAAATACTTGACTAAGGACCTTGTAGAGCATATGTGCATATGTATGTGCTTGAATAGAATCCAAACGAACGTATATATTTGCACCTATAATGCACACCCGATGCTAGCTGAATTCTTTATTTTGACACACTTGACCAACTTTCGCCTTTGCTGATTTAGCATTGGGCCACCAAATCACACATACACACTTAAGAGCATTGCCACAGTGCAGCAGGTGCTGTAAATACTCTCAGCGAAGAGTATGAGACGATGGACGGGAGAAGGGAGCAGAGGATGCAAGGACCACAATATTTATCACTTGAATGAAATTAAATGCAAACGCATAACATTTTCGACATCATTTAAATGCTAAACAGCAAAAGGAAATTCAAATTAAAAACAAATATATGTGTGTACATGCACACCCGCCCACACAGACACGGACTGCATACGTATTGACAAAATATACATGCGTGTGCAGCAGGAAGGCAAATTTCTGGGCAGGAAACGCACGAACGAAAATGACAAACAGGCGTGCGTTACGCCCCCGCAAGGAAAAAAATCGGAAAAACATCACATACAAAAAAAGTTTGCCTTTTATTCGAGAGTTTCCAAGTGAAACTTGCGTTCGAGTGTGTGTGTGTGCAATAAATACATACACGCGAGACAAACACATGCCCAGTTCACACCCATACAGACGAGGCAAGTATACATGCAAAAAATAAACACCATACACACAGACCCCCAAACAACCGCCCACCAGCTCCACACATACAGGCCTGCAAGTCGTTGTGTGTGTTACTTGGTGTGTTACTTGGAAACATAGGACACATAGGAAACATGAAATCGAAATAACCGATTTTGTTTTAGTTTTGATCTTCCTAGAATACCCCAATATTTTTAAATAAGTTAAATATTGAAAAAGAAAACTATTGGTAATATTAAAATATAAGCACATCAACTTTTCTTTCAGCGCAGAGCAAGGCGAAATTTTGCAGGCCACTTCCTTCGTGTTGCCATTTCCCCTCCCAAAGTTATGCTGTGCCCCCTTTTCTCTCACACACTTTCTCTCTCTTCTCTATGCTTTCGCTTTGCAGAAAAAGAGCGAGCGTGTGGGCTGGTATTGGTGTGCCCTGCCAAAGTGTGTGTGTGTGGCCCGTGTCCCATAAATTGCGAGCTGTGTGGCCATGGACCATATTTCCAATTATCAAAGAACGCAGAAGGAGCCAAGGAATCGAAATAGATTTAGCATGAAAAACCTTTTTGCTGTGCGTTGTCAAGGAGTTAATCCTTGTACCCATTGCAGATATTCACTTATAACAAGGATATGGGGCTGAAATTGCATGGCCCGCATGTGTATATGTGTGTATGTGTATCAAATTTTTCACACCAATTTTTTCCCACTTGGAACCGTTACCTTTGGCATTTCCAATAAACGCAAGCAATGCCAAAAAATACATATTGCACGCGTTAGTTAGCACTCAGCACGCCACAATTAATGAAAACTTGCTCAGTTTGCCACAAAACTTGTATCCAACAATTATTTCCAACAGTTTTTTGCGAACGTTCGAGCAATACCAACAACCACCGACGACGACGAACCGAACGGGAGTTTTCGCACAGACATTACGTTCCAGGGCTGGCGATCTCGGTACCGTTATCGTGCCTGGTCGCCAGGAACCGGTTCCAGGGCTGAGCCAAACATTTTGGTGGGTGGTGGTAGCGGTGACTTGAAAAATGTAACGGGCACTTAAACTTGGGCACCAAAAGAATATAAATTGAAGTACTTAATGCATTTAATTTTAATCATTTCTGTATGTATTTATTTATATTTTTTTCTTTTGAAATCCTTTTTATATTAGTGTAGCATACCTTTCAGGAATAAACTTTGTGTTAGCGGTTAGGTTACTTAAATTCAATCTTAATGTAATAAGCAGTGCACAGTAAGATGATTTAATCTATCAGTAATGACTCTAGTATATAAGGACTATAGACGTTATAAAATCCCAAAACTAAGCGATGTTTGTCGGACAACCGCTGAAAATGACTTCAGACGTCTTGGAAATCAACTAAAACTTCTCGAGTTTAAAATAGATTTTAATTTATTGACGCGTTCCACTGATAGTTACATTCAATTCACTCGAAATACGCTCATTAAATTTGCACAATGCACGCGGTGCATGCCACCCAGTGTCAAGTTTAAAACTTTAAGGGCCGCAAGCAACCAACAACAGATTAGTGGGGTCGCAAAAAACACGCATAGTGAATAATCTACGATTGCTGAACGACGATTAAGTTGCATTTAAATCAAATGCGGGTAATTTTTAACATTCATGTTCAAAGGTATTTGTATTCGCCACCCGATTTCCTATCTGTTTTGGCAGTTTTCAATCGCCCGACAAGCCAAACGGACATGAACAACGGCACAGTGGGAGCTCCGAGGAATCACAGCAACTATGTGATTCCCGGTCTGTATGACCTCTCCGTGGAGGACACCAACTGGGTCCTCACCTCCTCCTTCATCATCTTCACCATGCAAACGGGATTCGGTATGCTGGAGTCCGGTTGTGTGAGCATCAAGAACGAGGTGAACATCATGATGAAGAACGTGATTGACATCGTTCTGGGCGGATTTACTTACTGGCTCTTTGGCTATGGAATGAGCTTCGGCCGCGGCCCACTCTCCAATCCATTCATCGCCATTGGAGACTTCATGCTGGATCCGCCGGTGGGCGATGCCCTGATGGGACAGATCTTTGCCGCCTTCCTGTTCCAACTCTCGTTTGCCACCACGGCGACAACTATAGTCAGCGGCGCCATGGCTGAACGGTGGGTAACCATAGTGCATCTGGAGTTGACACACCAACTTGTTGTATATCCTTCCAGTTGCAACTTCAAGGCATACTGCCTGTTCTCCTTCCTGAACACCGTTGTGTACTGCATCCCCGCTGGTTGGGTGTGGGGAGAGCATGGATTCCTCAACAAACTAGGCGCTGTGGATATCGCCGGCAGTGGACCAGTGCATCTGATTGGAGGCGCATCCGCCTTCGCCTCGGCCGCCATGTTGGGCCCTAGGCTGGGTCGTTACTCCGAGGGATATGACCCGCTGCCATTGGGCAATCCTGTCAACGCGTGTATGGGTCTGTTTGTGCTCTGGTGGGGCTGGCTGGCCTTCAATTCGGGCAGCACCTATGGCGTCAGTGGGGCTAAGTGGCAGTACGCTGCTCGAGCCGCCGTTATGACCATGATGGGATCTTTCGGAGGCGGGTTCACCAGCTCTATGTAAGTAAAATCAAATCCCTTTAGAATGAGCGGCAACATAACTTCGTGTGGTTTTATGTGTTTTCATAGCTATTCCTTTTGGCGCCATGGAGGCGGCATGGACATCATGGATCTGATCAATGGAGTGCTCGGCTCCCTGGTGTCCATAACGGCCGGCTGTTTCCTGTACCGCGCCTGGGAAGCCCTCGTTATCGGAGCCATTGGCTCGCTGTTCTGCGTGCTAGCCATGCCGCTTTTTGATCGCATGGGCGTGGATGATCCGGTGGGAGCCAGTGCGGTGCACGGAGTTTGCGGCATCTGGGGCGTTATTGCCGTGGGACTGTTTGCGGATAATCCTGTTCCCCTGGACACGACCAACGGACGCAGTGGTCTGTTCAAGGGCGGCGACTGGTATCTGCTGGGCATTCAGACGCTCTCGGCATTCTGCTTGGTCTGTTGGGGCATCTGCTCCACCTTCCTGCTGCTGTATGTGATCAACAAGATTATACCCATTCGCATGGATCCACACGAGGAGCTGCTGGGCGCCGATCTAACCGAGCACCGGATTCGGCACTCACAAATCGGTTTATCGCGAGCCATTTCAGCTTTGGCGCCCATTAAGGTGGACCTTAAGGAAATCGCCGGCATCCAGCCCATCGGCATCAATCCTGGCCACGAGCGCAGCATAGATCAGCTGCGAGCGGCAGAGGACAAATTGCAGCAGTGGCAATCCTACCTGGAGCAGGTGAGTGGTCCGCGAGCCAACCTAAAAATGGACGCCGGTCAGACGCCCTCCGACATCAACTTTAAGTCCAAGACGGCGGGCAACGTCTTCAGCCGTCGAAACCCAGCCCGGAGGAGCATCAGTGGTGGCCTGTACCGATCCAACAACAGCGAGTTACCGGTGATAGGTTCTGTGAACCTACCTCAAAAGCCGGAAAAGGATCCCAACTTTGCCTGGGTTGATTAGACCTTTCTAATAACTGAAGTCACAAATTTTAAGAGATTTCAATGACCCAACAGTAAAATCTGATGAAATCTGGCCGCTCAAAATGTTTACTTAAGCCTCTAGATGTTTCTGCCACGTCAGTTTGATTCGGATAAAACAGTCTAGATGGTTCTTTAATGGAGTGACTAATTGTCTATTTACTACGTAAAGATTAATCCAGAATGGTGGGTGTGGCTGCCCCTTAACTTTATAGCTGCATGCTCAAACACAGAGATCGCAAACGGAATTCAACAAAATAAAAAAGTAATTATATTTCTTCAAAATAATTATACAAGCAAACTGTATTTGTTTTTCGTTGATAGGATTAGTAGACTTGTTAGCGAAGGCAATTCCAATCTTATTATATCAAACAAACCCAATTTAGTTCTAGAAACAATGCCCCCTTATCACTCCTTATCAGCTACTACTTAAATAAGGGTTACCACGCACATACATATGTAGGCAGGAATCAAGATATTGTACACATGCTGTCCTATATGACCACAAAACGGCACAGCTGATAAAATTAATATATTTCACCAAGTTCCTTTAAAGCTGAAATAAATTCAAATGCGCAGTAAAACACCAGCTTTTGCAATTCTCAAATTTATTTATTGAATTCAAGTACAAGCAAATATTGTTTGGATGATCGATCGATGACAATAATATAATATATACTATTATGGAGCAGTGTGTTTGGTTTTGTTCTAGTATGAATTTATAATTTATATAAATGAACTACGGGAGCAGTTGTCGTTTTACCCGTTTGTAGTTTGAGGGTGTTCAGTTTTGTTTAATGTTTGGCGAGTTTCTAATTTAGAATCCAAGTTTGTTTAAGCAACTCTTCTACTGTGTTTGGTTGGTAAATTGTTTGGAGAACTGTTACTGTATGGTTGCATTGAGGTGTGGGTGAATGGTTTAGTCGACCTCCTCGATGGTGGGGCCAGCACCGCCGGCTCCGGCAGCGCCAGCGGCTCCAGCAGCTCCGGGCATACCTCCGGGACCGCCGGGCATGCCACCGGGAGCACCACCGGCGCTCTGGTACAGCTTGGTGATGATTGGGTTGCACACACCCTCCAGTTCCTTCTGGCGGTGCTCGTACTCCTCCTTGTCAGCCAGCTGGTTGGCATCCAGCCACTTGATGGTCTCGTTGCACTTGTCCAGGATGGTGGTGCGGTCAGAGTCCGAGATCTTGGTCTTCAGGTTGTCCTCGTCGAGGGTGGCCTTCATGTTGAAGCAGTACGACTCGAGGCCGTTCTTGGCGGCAATGGTCTCCTTCTGCTTCTCATCCTCGTTGCGGTACTTCTCGGCCTCGTTGACCATGCGCTCGATGTCCTCCTTGGAGAGACGACCCTTGTCGTTGGTGATGGTGATCTTGTTCTCCTTGTTGGTCGAACGCTCCAGGGCAGTCACGTTGAGGATACCGTTGGCATCGATGTCGAAGGTAACCTCGATCTGGGGCACACCACGAGGTGCGGGGGGAATGCCCGAAAGCTCGAACTTGCCGAGCAGGTTGTTGTCCTTGGTCATGGCGCGCTCGCCCTCGTACACCTGGATCAGCACACCGGGCTGGTTGTCCGAGTAGGTGGTGAAGGTCTGGGTCTGCTTGGTCGGGATGGTGGTGTTACGCTTGATCAGCACGCTCATCACACCGCCAGCGGTTTCGATACCCAGAGACAGAGGGGTCACATCGAGCAGCAGCAGATCCTGCACCTCCTGCGACTTGTCGCCGTGCAGAATGGCGGCCTGGACGGCAGCACCGTAGGCCACAGCCTCATCGGGATTGATCGACTTGTTCAGCTCCTTGCCGTTGAACAGATCCTGCAGCAGGCGCTGGACCTTGGGGATACGGGTGGAGCCACCGACCAGAACAATATCGTGGATGACCGACTTGTCCAGCTTGGCGTCACGCAGAGCCTTCTCCACGGGGTCCATGGTGCTGCGGAACAGATCAGCGTTCAACTCCTCGAAACGGGCACGAGTAATCGAGGTGTAGAAGTCGGTACCCTCGAACAGAGAGTCGATCTCAATGCTGGCCTGGGTGGAGGACGAAAGGGTACGCTTTGCACGCTCGCAAGCGGTGCGCAGACGACGCAGAGCACGCTTGTTGGTGGTCAGATCCTTCTTGTGCTTGCGCTTGAATTCCTGCACGAAGTGGGTGACCAGACGGTTGTCGAAGTCCTCACCACCCAGATGCGTGTCTCCGGCCGTGGACTTGACCTCAAAGATACCGTCATCGATCGACAGGATGGACACATCAAAGGTGCCGCCGCCCAGATCGAAGATGAGCACGTTGCGCTCTCCAACAGCCTTCTTGTCCAGACCGTAAGCAATAGCAGCGGCTGTGGGCTCGTTGATGATACGCAGCACGTTCAGACCAGCGATGGTGCCGGCGTCCTTGGTCGCCTGACGCTGAGAGTCGTTGAAGTAGGCCGGCACGGTGATGACAGCGTTGGTCACAGTCTTGCCCAGATAGGCCTCGGCGGTCTCCTTCATCTTGGTGAGCACCATCGAGGAGATCTCCTCGGGGAAGAAGGTCTTCTTCTCGTCCTTGTAGGTCACCTCAATCTTGGGCTTGCCATCGGCGCTGACCACCTCGAAGGGCCAGTGCTTCATGTCCGACTGCACAGCGGCGTCATCGAACTTGCGACCAATCAAACGCTTGGCGTCGAAGATCGTCTGGGTCGGGTTCATCGCCACCTGGTTCTTGGCGGCGTCTCCGATCAGACGCTCCGTATCGGTGAAGGCAACATAGGATGGAGTGGTACGATTACCCTGGTCGTTGGCGATGATCTCGACCTTGCCATGCTGGAACACGCCCACGCACGAGTAGGTGGTGCCCAAATCAATACCAACAGCAGGAGCTTTAGACATCTGGAAAATCGATTACAATGGTAAGTTTCAATTTGTTTTTTCCTTTTCTCGACTTATATATGTACAAAAAAAAAATATAAAACTGTGCTCAAAACGATACAAAGATTGCCAGTGAAGTGATACTGAGATACTACAATTGTTATAGATGGAAAATTCAACGTTTGCTGAGATGGCAAAGTGGTATAGAAATATAAAGTACAGAAACCTTTGAATCTGATTAAGTATTGATTGTTCTATTTTTCCCCGCGTGTATTTGGGGGTTGCTGAATGCATTCCCATAACAACCAAGGCAAAAGCAGAACACATTTCGATTTCCTAGTGAAAACGCCATCTTATTTCGCCTTTTACAGCAAACATTTCGTTTTCATCGTGCCATTTATGCCGCATGTTTATCTAAAACGGCTTGCCAAAGTCGCCGAATCACGAACAATGACTAATGCCAACCGATTCATAAAAATGGCTAGTAGGTAGCAAGATCAATGCTGGATCGAAGAGAATTATAAATGGCGGCCGAGCAGCTGCCACCTTTTTCTGCAAAGTGCGCAAAAAAGTGAAGAAACCGCATGGACAAAGGCGAAAATTCTGGAATGCTAAAAACGCAAACACGCGCGCCAGCACACACACACATGCGTATGTACATATAAAAACCACGCTGCTGAAGCCAGGTCATTTTGGAGGGTGATTCGTGCGGTGCGTGCGAAAGGGACAACCACAGTGTCGAGGGCCGCTTTGCGTGTGTTAGTTTTACCCGCTCACAAACACACACGTGCCCGCACTTTGGATGCCGGTTGGCAACGTGTTTTAGCTAAGTATATTTTATAGAAACCCGCATAAAGTATAAACTTATGAATCTTAGTTCTATTTTTAAATATTGTTTATGGTTGTCGGCTGTTTGGGTGTGAAACTAACATGTTTCTATAGAACAACGAAATAATTAATTATTCCAGCACATGCACGCATGTGTGTGTTTGAGTGGGGAAGCCGCACATTTTTTCGAAACTGGAATATTCCAACCGAAGTGCAATGGCACTCCAAATAAATGAGCAATTACAATGAGTAATTTGGACATTGATTTATTGGAAACAGAAAAAATAAATCAGTAAAACAATGTCAAGACCCCGCAACGGATGACGCAAGTTTTCTCTCAGACACACACACATATACACACAGACGAAAGGCGTCTGTGGCTGCAGTGTTAGTGTGAAGCGGCACATTTTCCAGTGGAATATTCCAGATAAGCGTAATCAAGCATTTAAGCGTCAATATGCAATTAGTCAGACTTTCCAAAGTTTCTAGAATGTTCATTTGCCTAATTACCCTTCCACTGCATATGAGAGGTACTCGTAAATGCACCTATGCAATTATGTATGTGAGTGTGCATTGAAGTGTTACTCACTGGGGGTCGAAAGTTCGAGAAACTTTGCCTACTATGCGGGTATTGATTAAATAGTAAAGGGCAACGAAAAACACGTGGTTGGCTTCTACATTCTTTTCCGGCAAATTAAATCAAGTTGAGCGCGCTTCTTACAACAAAATAAATAAGAGAATGTAAATAAACGCTTACCTTGTGTGTTGTTTCTTAGAAAGTACTAAAATATAACCGTTTAATTGCTACTTCACTTTTAATCTGCCGCACCTTCGATCAAACTGGCTGGCGTTTTCTCTGAATTACACCCGTAAAAAATTTGGGAAAGCCTTTTATATACTAGCCCAAGTGTTACCAGACTTTGAAATGACTTTGGTGCTAATTTCCCATAAGTGCAACAGCAAAACCATTGTATATATGTTCACCCTAATAACTTTTCCACACAGACGTCTGGAAATATTGATGCAAAACGTTCCACCAAAACTGTAAAGTCCACTGTAAAGTGATTTCGGCCAAAAGAATTATCTCCAATTTTCAAATGTTGCTAATTTTAGTGAATACAGAATTTACTATTCCTAAGTTGATGAATATACTTGTAAAATCTAGGCGTTATCAATATGTTATTGATTGTTCATCGGACAGGATACTTAACAGCAAAGTTTAGATGCTTTCACTGTTCATATTAGCCTCGGTATTTTTTGGCGCTCTCGGAAAGGTTACTCTAAGTACAATTTGAGAGATAAGTTGATGTTTAGTTTAATAACTATTGGATTAGGGCTTCCAGTGACAACAGGTGATGCCGGGCAGCTAGGATGAGTGCACTTTTAAATGAAATCCAGCGCATCCTCGGGGACCTTCAATCGGGAAAGGCAGCCAGCCGTAACAAGGGCATCCAGCAGCTGGATGAAAAGCTCTCAAGCTGCCGAGAGGATTTTGATAAGTTGTTTCTTAGCAAAACTTCTGATCTATCCTGGACCACAATCTTTGATGCCTCGAAGGAGGCTCTTTTTAAGGTTCTTAGCCTTAATATTTAAACAATCAGTTCGATCAATAAGGTTTGCCCTTATTACAGCAAGCTGCAAATCTTGAGGAGGCAAACGAGAAAGTATTCAAGACGCTGGCGGGAAAAAACTACCTGTACGATAATGTCCTCGAGAAGATCACACAGTTCAACTTGGAAGGTAACTCCCAAACACTTCAACTCGTTCTTAAAGCTAATATATGTTTTGCAGCGGGGAAACAGGCCGCCGGAAATGGACACTTTCTGGCTAAGACAAGCATCTTCGGTGCATTCGAGGATGGGATCAAGATGCGAGTGGTGGTCAAATACTTTGGTGACCGCATTCTGAGTCTACTAGAAAAGGGCATTTACTCATCGGACAGCTATGTGCGCGACCTGAAAATTAACGAATACAGCAGTAAGTGATTTCGTGGTCAAGAAGTGACTATTACTGTACCACTGCATTATAGGGATTCTGTCCTACCTTTTTGAACTGAATGTCGATATGGAGGAGGCTCTGCGAACCAGAATACTGAAATGCATCACAAAAACCGTCACTTTGGCCAAGGACCGGGTTCAGCTGCATGTGGATCTTGTGGCATATCTGCCGGAGCTCAGCAGCTTTGCGCTCTCCGCATTTGGAGCCAGAAAAACTGAGATTGTTCGCGTTTACTTGATATTTGCAGCAGAGGTAAGACTCTGAAGATATATTTAGATCATAATATATACTTTGCAACAATCTTCCAGCTCGCTGTCAACTACAACCACCAATTGAACGTTCACATGCAAGAGATTGTACCCAAACTATGCGAGTACCATGAGGAGGATGCCTTCCGGGACGACACCAGAAATCTGTTTTTTCAATGCGTTTCAAAGTCGCTCCATTCAATGTACCTTAAAATGGATAAGTCTGACTTTAATACTCTTGGTGTGCCGGTTCATGAGAAGTGGCCGCAAACTCTACTGCGGCTCAAAACTATTGTCCATGTAGAAATCCGTAAGAATTCCTGGGCTCGCTGTAAGAATGCACAACTGAGCAATAACAAATTCTCCGACCCCTTCATCAAGATGTCTGCCCTGGTTATGTATATAGTGAGCTGCATGAGCTAGTAATATTAATTATAGTTCACTTAAAATATATATATTTATTTGCAGGTGCTGTGGCACTTGGAGACGAAAAAGATTGATGAAAATGGAGAAGGGGATGCGCCGAAAAAAATCCCGAAACTTGCTGATAAAATGGAAACTATATTTACCCTGATCGACAAAAAGGAAAACACCTTTAATGACGTGTGGCTTGCGATCTTCACTGAGATACTTCAGCTGAGCAGCGTGATCCTAAATGTGGCCAACTACCAGATGGCGCTAACCACCGTGGCGGAAATAATGCAAATGTACGGCAATGCGAGAAATCTCCGGAGTCTTAGGTTATGCCTGGCTATTCTTTTGACCAAAGAACAGGAGCTTTTGCAGTCGAAATCTATTCGGGAAGATTATCTGGGCGATCTTTGGAGTCAGATGGCAAACCAGCTCATTTCAGAGACGACCATAAACAGTGACGAGATCAAGGAAAAGCAATTGGTGCTGCAGATGCTGATCAGACACAATAAACTGAATCAAAAGATGTCCAGCACGCTGCTTAACAATATAATCTCAACTGAGATGTTAAAACGCAACGAGTGCTTAGAGACAATTCGCGAGATCTTTATTCATGCTGAGAAATTTGGTCAGGACAAAGCGTCCGCTGATTTAGAACCTATCATAGCTTGGGCCTACGGTAGTGCGGATAGATTCATCGCCGCCCAGATGATACACAATATTGAGAGTATTGATGCTCAGCTACAGGCTGATACTTTTGCAATCAGCATTATAAACTTTTTGGATGTGCAGCAATTGCAGCAGATCTCTCGACGAGAGCATATCCTGGCTCCCACCGAACGCAATCTTTTGGCCTATAAATACAACGAGCAGCTTATTTGCTTTGACAAGGACTACGCCATTCCGTTTGAGTCAATCACTCAAGTTCAGAGCGAAATTAAGAATTGTTTGATTCAATCCAATTATGAATGCCTAATGCGGGGCCTCAACTTTGAGATCGCAAAGGAGAACAACCCCGCAGCAATACTAAAAAACCTGAATAGTCTATTGAAGTTGATCTGTACACTAGAAAGGCTTTTGCATTACAAGGTTTTCGATGCAGATACCTTCACTGGTTGCCCTCTGATAAAAAGAATTGGCCTATATCTCAGCCACATTGAGGTGGGTGCAAAATGGATAACATTTTAGAACCTCGTCTTTTAATGCCCAATTCAGTTCCAGCTCAAGGCGAACGGCTCTGAGATACTAGATAAGAGCGATTTACCGGAGATTTTACGCCTAGAAATCTATGTACTTGATGTATTTAGGACGAATTCAGTCTTGCGTAATTATTTGGAGAGGCAACCCATAGAAATGTTGGTGGAATTTGTTGGCGCTGCCCTTAAGTTGCATTGTAATGAAGTTTTGTATTATTTTATGGCTTTAATAATTGAAGACTTAAATATTTTAGCCATGCAGAGGGAGCGATTTGTGGATGCTGATCATGGAACGATAACGCGTCTGTGCCTTAATATTTTGGCTGGCCTTTGTGCGTACAGTTCGCACCGGGATGAAGCATTCGAGCACATAGCAAAGGTAACGATACGTTGGCATCCACAGGATGTGCTTATTGTGACCAAGGTAAGAGTGATGTCGTAACCAAAACAGAAGTAATTTGAAGAACTCTTTAAGATGCTATGCAGCTGCCAAACCATTTCTGAAGCATCTAGCACTTGGCTAGTGAGCAAATTGAAGAGCCTTTTTCAGCACCATCACCAGGATGCGGAAATGATGGATAAAGTGGTTCAACAAATGCCCAGTGAGCTGATATAAAATCAAACAAGTGACACAATACAATTAATTAATTTTATTCCAGCGATTTTTCACTTCGTATGGAATAAAGAAAATCATTTGGACGACATGCTCATGGCCCTTAACTCCCTTTTAAGGATTGCTATTAAGAAGTCCTACACATCACATTTAACAGCGAAAATTGTGCGTTGCGTGGGATTGATTGCTCAGCGGTGTCCGGACATTTACCTTCTCGAGAACTTTGCTGTGATATGCAAGTCCACTGCGAAATTCATCACCATGCCCACTTTGGAAGTCCGCTTTGCCACACTCTTTACATTCACTATTCTACTCGAATCTAATTGCGTCACCAGCGATGCCATCGGTCATTCTCAGACACACTGGGATTTCTGCCAGGAGCTGTACGAGAGCATTGAGTTTAAGAAACTGACGGTCGGTAATTGCAAGTCCTGATGCCTAGCTACACATTAATTTCTATTTGATATTTAGTACAACAACGAGGATGCCATTCAAAACAGCAATGCGTTAATCGTACAAATGCTCATTGCCATATTTCTGCGCAGCTCATTCCACCAAGAGATAGCACTAAAGGAGCTGCTGTATCACTGTGCCCTGCGCAGGCTAACTGAAAGTGAGTAAGCTCCGTAATACTAGTTTCAGTTACGCGATTACATCCGATTCCAGGGGAGTTTATTTCTCTGCAGAGTATGGCTTCCTGTCATGGACAAACAGTACGTGATCTTATCCGACCATTTTCGGGCGTTCTTCTTCACCACTGGAGCTCCAAGCGCTGGCCCATTTCCAAGTAAGATAATTTAAGAAGTCCAAAGAATGTTGGATTTACATCTCACTCTTTATAAGGTTTCCCTATTTTTTGTGTTACCCAACGAAGAGTGAATTTCGCAAAGCCCATGCTAGTGAAATCATGGCTTATACCTTTCTATATGGGAAAACAGAGGATATAGAACGATGCAGTACATCCATCAGCGAGGAGGTAAATCCGAAAGAAGTTTGTTTATAACTAAATAACAAGTTTTATACCTTAGCTGGCCCTTCCGATAGTGGCTGCATTTTTACTGATCAAAAACAGCTTGTGCAGCGAAAGCGAAGGCCAGAACTTTAAGGAACATCTCCAGATATTGTCGGAAAACCTCAGTTACTCTCAACTGAATGCCACAGATGTAGATCTTGATGTGGATATCCTGTGTTATGTGATAAGCTTGCTGCACGATCCGCAGGAAATGCTGAGATTGTTTGGTTCCTTTGCGCCGTGCAACAGAACACCCAGCTGGTATAGTCTGACTGGAGAGTCGCTTTTCAGGTGTCTTAACTTTCACATTGTAGGTATCTGGTTAGCCATTTCGGATGTGTCGTCTAACTCTTGTTCATTTAGGACCCTGAAATGAGGACTTCGGTGGACAGTCGGATCCAATCTATGAGCACACTTCAAACCAAACATTCTCGTGTGTTGGTCGATGTTTTTGGACGCTTAAAGACCAACTGCTATTCAGCCTCTTTTTCTAGTCAGGCGTTGCATGAGTTTTTCCTGTATTGTGAAGTTGCAGATGCTGTCTATGATGCGGCCAAAAAAAATGAAACCATAGTTACCCAGTGCTCCTTCTTTGTTCGCGACATTTGGTTTTTTGTGGTTCGGTTTTTGATCCATAGTAAGTTGAATAAAAATGCAGAGAAACTTAAGCATTACCTAACGCAGTCTTATTTCAGCCAAGTTCATTCGCGTCAAAATGGCTGCTCTGACATTTCTAGAACTTTTGCTAAGCAAATCCAGCTTCAGCTTGGATGATTTCCAAAACCATTTCGGCGATATAGCTAAGCTGTTAAGCAATTTTCGACTTACCTGCGAAGCGAAAGAAGTTAGAGAAAAGACCATATCAATCGTAATGCAAATTTTGCAATCAAAGAAAGACCAGATCAACCTAAATTCCTTTTTGGAAGAGACCACGGACTGTGAGTTTCTTAAACCTCTGCGAGAGGATTGCAAGTCCGGTCAACCCAATATGGACAGGGCTGATGTCGCCAACTATTTGCGCTCATTTCTGTTAAGTCCAACGCCAGAGAGATTGCGCGATCTGAGAACATATGTAAGTTTAATTTTTAAGTTAATATTTTGAAAACTATAAAAAAATTAAAAAATTTTTTACAGATTGCCGAGCACAAGGACAAAGTGCAAGAGCATGAAAAACTGTTGTTTGGGGTAATTAACAAGCTCATTCAGATGACACGGGACGCGCATAGTAAGACAATCAGCATTGATTCCCTAAAGTGCTTGGCTCAAATTGGACCGCTGAAAATATCCACAGTTTCGTACTATTTTCAGACCGATTTTGAATCGCTTGAAAAGGTAAGTTAACAACTTCACGATCGCCACTTTTACATTGTCTCCTTTTAATGCAGTCAAATGCTGAGCCCATGGAAGACTTCCTTGGAGTTGTCTGCCAGATTTTGGATACATCCTTATTCCAATTCGATCCCAAAACTCACGAGGGTCTTGTGTCCGTAGCCATTCAGGTGGTTAATAGTAAGCCAGGATCTAATATTATGGGTAATTAGATTTAAATTGCAATCATATACAGATAATTTTGCGATATGTTTAATTCATAGCACACTATAAAAATCTAAGAATCTTCGTTGACAAGTCAACTACATCGACTTTTCTGCACTCTAATAAACAAATTCGTCGCATCGATTGGCTATCAACACTTAAAGCAACGAAAAGCCTAAACTACGAGCCTTGGATGTGCGCCTTTGTCTCAAAAGTGTTTCAAGTGTGTGGGTGGCTAGGATTCGATAAACTGGCCGCCACTTCTTTCGTGTTTGCCAAGACCTGCCTGCTACCTTTTATTAAATTACTACTGCAAAACAGCCTAGATCACGTGGAGAGTCTGTCCCAGATGCTGGATTACTTTTTCGAAGGTTTTAATAGTGCGACGGCACCGAACTCCCAGGAAATCTTTCGCAATAAAAGAGCCATTAAGAAGTTTCTGCATATTTGCGAGTACATACGAATCTTTAATAATTGGTAATTCATATTCATTTAGATTATATACGTGTTTAACTTTTTGTACTTTCCTTATAACAGGACCATCCCCATTAATCTGAGCAACGTGGTTATGGCTAGCAATCACTGTCAGGCCTATTTCCTAAGCATAATGTACCTAGAGCTTTGGGCCTGCGCAGAGAGCTCTAAGAGCAAAGCCAATTTCTTGGACAACGAATGCTTTCAAGACTGCGCAAAAAAGGTAAGAAACACCTATGGCTAAATATTATCTAAGTCAAGGATGCGTTCATTGCAGGCATATGAATCTATTGGATGCTTAGATGCCATTCCGGGCTTTGTCAATCCCATGCGCTCCCGTTTAGATTTCCTTGGCCGAGGGAGCAATTTATCTACCATTTTGTTGGAGTCGGACCACTTGGACAGGGCCAGTGGTCAACTCTGCATAGACATAATGAAGGGCAATGGTTTGTGGTCTTTTGCCAAACTCCAGCAGCACCAGAACATTGAACCCGACTACGAAATATTTTGGCGCCTTGGGCAGTGGGATTCGCTAACAGACGCAAAGCATCAGCAAAATCAGACGACTGTTAGAACATCACTTAATCTGGAGCAAGAGTTCAAGCGGCATCACTTCGTTGCCCTCAGAAGTATCGGCCAGCGGGAGGAAGAGAACAGCTTGTCGGCCATCGAAATGGCCTATAGCTGTGTGCGCGACATTCTGATGGAGATCAGCGTGGAGTGCCTGCAAAGTGTGTACAAATACCTGACATGGCTGTGCTCTCTTCAACAAGCTGAGGAGTTTTGCCAGGTGATGGTGTCCTGGGAATTCGGCAATGTACTTTACTGATTGGGCTTTTCTCACACTTCAGATCCAATTTGGCTCTCAACTGGATCCTGCTTTGACGACCAAGATTTTTAAAAAATGGCAAACGGAATTGGAACTTAAGTACGGAAATTTTTCTTGTAAGGAATACGTGATTGCACATCAGATTGCATTGCTGAAGCTGGCGGGAACAAGGGCTAGTCGCAGAATGAGCGAGTTCTATCAAAAGGATCCCATTAGCACGTACCTAATGAAGGGAATTGAGGAGTGCAAAGGCGCTGGCAAGTTTAATCTGGCAGCCAAGTACACAGCTACTTTGCGGGAGCTTCCTAATATTAGGGAGTCCACCAAGGTTACTTAATTATATATAAATTTATATCCATTCTACATATGTGATTAATTGCATACTATTATAGATAAGCGTTCTACTGGAAGATGCCGAAATCAATCTGAAGATGGGCAATCAACAAATTGCCAAAGCCATTTTGGACTATGTGACCAACAATAATGAGTTTGTGTACTGCGTCCAACGAGTTCCTGCACTCCGGATGCAAGGCGAGTTCCTCTTAGACTGCAATGCTGAGACTTTGAGTTGGGTCCAGTCTCACAACTTCAATAATTCGCTTAAGCTGATTGATGATTTTGTGCTGCACCGCCAGACGCTGAGCGAAAAGTATCGGGACATCTTCGATTGGCATCAGCTTGATGCCTTCGCCAGTAAGCACCGAACGGCTGCATATGCAACGATTGCAAAGTATGCTGATCGGGAGTACCAGCAACTACACGACTACCGGCATTCGCAGGAGTATCAAACGCTGCTAGATATCATCGAACAGAACCGCCAGACGGCGGAAAAGGTGACACAGCGCGAGAACCAAGATCGGCGCATTATCTCCGTGCAGATGAAACGTTACGCTAGTTTGGATGAGCGGCAGCTAAATCAGATTGAAGAGAAACTGACAGAGTACCTGTGCCTGGCGTTGCGCAACTATATGGCGTACTGTCGACTGGATAGCAGCTTTTCCAGTGCTGCCATCTATCGCATCATCTCGCTATGGTTCACCAACGCCACCAGTAAACAGTGCGAGGAGTGCATCAAGGAGGAGATCCTTACAGTGCCCAGTTACAAATTCATCTGTGCCGCCAACCAACTAACCGCGCGCCTTAACTCCAAAAACACAAGCCTGCTCAAGGGGCTGACAGACCTTCTGGTTCAATGTGGCACAGATCATCCGTATCATACATTTTACCAGCTGTATCCGCTTGTGTTTGCCCACCTGGATGGCGAGAACAGCAATACAGAGCGATCAGGAATTGCACGTAAGATTATTGCTATGATATGCGAAAAGAATGCCACAGCGGGGGAATGCTGCAAGCAGCTGGAATCGCTGCTGCCAGGTAAACGAATCGGTCATACATTGTTTTTCATCACTTGGCTAAGACGAGTTCTTGCACAGCACTCATAACTTTTGCCAACGAGGGAAAGACAGACGATAACAGGCCAGTGTCGGATTCCGTCCGCAACAAGCAGTTTGACAAGGTGAGGCGTTGGCGAAATCTCAATGCCGTACATTGCCCGACCCTCGAGTTGCCTGTTAAGCCCAGCAAGGAGTACAATATAATAAGTAGGTCTAGAAACCGAATACTGATAGTTAAGCCTTAAATAACGAAATCTCACTTCACTCAGGCGTCGTCAAGTGGAACAACGAGACTACACAGTGTGGAGGGTTAAATGCGCCTGTTAAAATTATGTGCGTATGCTCTGATGGTAAAATTCGCGCGCAACTGGTCAAGGGAAAGGATGATCTAAGGCAGGATGCCGTGATGCAGCAGGTTTTCGGCATCGTCAACGATTTGCTCAACCAGGATTCCGAATTTATCGAGCGTAAGCTGAAGTTGCGCACCTATAAGGTCACCCCACTATCCATGCGGAGTGGCATCCTGGAGTGGTGCACCAACTCGGTTCCTGTGGGTCATTATTTGGTTGTAGAGGGAAAAGGAGGGGCGCATGCGCGATACCGTCCAAACGACTGGAATAACAACAAGTGCCGCAAATTGTCCTCTGTGCGTTTCATTCGAAATAAGATAATTTCATTGTTCTTATAATATTTTTTTTCTAATTTGCAGGATCACCTTAAGTTTGCCAAAGAGGCGCGATATGCCATTTACAAGCGAATATGCGAGAATATTAAACCCGTTTTTCATTACTTCCTGCTGGAGAAGTTCCCGATTCCAGGCGTCTGGTTTGAGAGGCGGTTGGCCTACACCAATAGCGTGGCCACCACCTCAATGGTGGGCTACGTTCTTGGACTGGGTGATCGGCACACACAAAATATCCTAATTGACCAGCAGACAGCTGAGGTCATTCATATCGATTTTGGTAGGTGCATCTTTAAAGAATATAAGTGCGCTTATATTGGCAATGTTTGTGCTAATTTTTCAGGGATTGCCTTTGAGCAGGGAAAAATCCAGACGACACCAGAGACCGTTCCCTTCCGGTTGACTCGCGACTTTGTGGCACCAATGGGAATATGTGGTACAAAGGGAGTCTTTGCCAAATCCTGTGAAGCTACTATGCACATTCTTCGTCGATATAAGTCAGTTTTTACCACCATTCTCGAGGTTTTGCTGTATGATCCCCTCTTTATTTGGGGTGTACTTAAAAAGAAGCAATCCAGCCACTCATCACAGCAATCCGGTGAGCTCAAACCTACTTACTACCTGTACAGTTTTCTCTATAATTTGGCCATTTGGTAATTTATTTCAGGCGAGGAATCAGTGAATCTAGTTGCCCAGCGAGCTTTGCTTCTTGTGCAGAACAAACTAGATGGCAGAGAGGCCGGCACACTGGGCGACTCGAATGTCGAGGCACAAGTGGAGCGATTGATCAATGAAGCCACTCTACCAAGCAATCTCTGCATGCTTTTCCCGGGCTGGGACCCGCACCTATAAGTCTAAGTACATCACATTATCATTACTTGTTTGTAGTTCTAATACAAGGTTTATACGATTTATATCAAACATTGGGGAGCTTAATCTGGTCAAAAGCACACGTTGTGGTTTGGTTCTTTTGCTATCACAGCGGGAAACGCCCAAGTGGTATACATTATCTTGGCAACTGAAGAATTTCAATCTGATATTTCGACATTATACATTTTCAAAGGTTTCGACGTTTGATTGCCGATAGGTCGGTTGCATATATTGATAAAGCGGCATTTTTCTGGGCATTGCACGGTCACAAAATTATTAGCCCCCAGTAAGTTTCAGGAATTATGTGGCTCCTTTTTTTTTATAATCCGACAAGGTGGCCATAAATCAATAAGCGGTTGTGAAAATAACGCTTATCGAGACCCCATACCGACTATTCCGTGTTTGTAGGTAACAAAAGGCTTTGTTAAGCGCGCTATCGGACATACGGGAGCTGATAACGGACGGATTTAAATGCAAATGGGCTTTTGATAGTTCAATAGTCCTTATCACATAGATAGTAAACGTGGCTAACACGTCAAACGGTCTATAAATTGTATATTTTCCAGTGCTTACCCATGGTCCGCGATTTATAAAAACGTACATATGTATATTTATTAAACTAATTTAAAATAATGGCTTCTATAAGGCTAGAAGGAGTTAAACAGTCAGTCTTAGTTGGTCGGACTAGCTTCAAGCTTGCAATCGGGTTCCACGCCCTCAAATATGGGTGCACTTTCTCCTTCGCTTCCTCCACCAGTTATTATTTGAATAATCTCCGACAAAGTGAACTGTCCCAAGAATTTGTTAACGGCCTGTAAGACATCCATGGAAATTGAGTTAGAAAATGTTTTGCTTTTGAAAACCTGGATTGTAAACCCACCGCTTGGGCTTTAGAGACAACTGTGCCCTGTTCATAATCCCAGACGTCGCCGAGCAGCTCTACTCCCAATTCGTTCACCAAAGCATGGAAAAAATCATTGATACGCTCCTCTTCCACCAGGTTATCAAAGTTAATCCATAGTTCGCCCAAACCCAGCTCGATCTCTAATGAATATATGGCCAGGGGAGACACAGATCTCAATCGGAACGAAATGAGGATTGAAAAGTTTTTAATAGAGGTTCTGAAAAAAAGTAGGTTAATGGTTAGAAATTTGTTCGATGCTAAAACTGAAAAAAGTTGGTCTTACTCGGCATTGCCATCACCCGCCAAGTTTAGGATGTAGGCCAAGGATCCCTTGGCGGTGTATAAGGACTCGAAGTGCGTGAGTGGGAGGGTAACGTTAATGGTGTTCTTCAAACGGGGCACCGGGGTCAAACTGAGTTCAGGTACATCAAAGTCGGACAATCCGTGCAACTGAAAGTTGTCGATTGACCCAGTGAAGCTAAAAACCAAAGAATTTATATCGCGAACTACGACATATGCTAGCCTTCGCTTACTCCACGAGGTATTTGTTGTTCAGTTCTGTCGCGACAGGGCCAAACTGCAGTGGGTCCAAAGCGGGCAGACCCAGATTCGGGATTGGGTGGCACATACGCATGCGGAACTCTTCAAGGAACGACAAGATCTTCGCCTCGTACACGCAGACAGCGGGCGACAGGCATGCGTAGAGGATGGCGATGGCCAGCAGGGCTCGTGAAGTGAGTTGTGCCCGCTGCATTCTGCTGATCGATTCGCTTCCGTTCGGTCTGGAGTAGCTACTGGTCTGCCAGCGGGCACCCGCCCCGATTTTGTTTGCTCACATTTCAAGTGGATCCCATCGTGTGTGTCAAGATACGACTTTTATTTCAATATTTTGACAAAAACTTATCTTCGCTAATCGCGAACGGGGCCCGAGTTCGGCCGATTACCGTGCGGATTGTTGGTGCTTCTGTTCGTTTATTAGCCTAATCTCAAGCTCATAGTGAACTTTTAATAACTATGGACTACTCTCGAATTGACTTCTGTTACACTTGCTCCGGCGGCTGGCGCAAGTGCTCTGGGATCTGCTGTAGCTCAGTCCTGGAAGCCTGCAGCGCAACGCCCTCGGGCAGATTTCGTTCTATGTACTCTAGGAAGGTGTCCAGCGTTGAGCCCGTCAGCTTATGAAAGTTCATATAGCGGAAGTGGGTTCGCACCTCGTACTGTACGCGATGCTTCTTGTAGATGTGCACCGACTTTAGAAGCGTCATCCGCTCGTGGTGCGCCTTGCGAGGTGACCAGCTGCATGAGGATTTACAACATATGTTAGAGATTTCTTTTTGAGAGTACGGGGGCCTACCTCTTACCAATTGCCCTTTTCAATGCCCAAATGCTCGGCAGCGGTAGTGGCGAACCAGGTGTAGCTCTTCAAAACCGCCGGATCAATACCACGCAGCTCAATTTCCAGCTTGCTGTATAGTTTATCCGGTTCTGGAGCGGGTGCCGCAGGTGAAAGATTGGCCTCTACGCCGGGGCTGGTGGTCACCGAGGAGAGAGCCCGCACTGGCTGTGCCCAGCGAAGCGACTTTATAGCCTGGGAGTATAAAAGTAGATGTCTTATATGCATTTTCATTGATATATTGGATTAAGTACCTGCAACATATTAGGAACTGTATTTACAACTAGAATTATGCAAGTGCGGCAGCCGCAATACTGCTCATAACGCCTTTTCAAAAATACTGAAAAATACCACACATGCGGTGTTTTTGTGATTTTATAGAAAGGTGACCTACATACCCTGTAATAGATTCTTTTTGCTGCAAATGATGCGTAAATGCTTTACTCTTAAATTAATTTCTTTGTTGCAGAAGAGCAAGGAGTTTATATTCCAGCTCAATACGAATTTCATTGTTTTCATATCAATAAACGATGTTGATTTCTTCAGTTCAGATATATCCCCAGTGGTACCCTCGAAAGCAACATTTCAAATATTCCAAAACGCGTTAAGCTATTTTCTCTCCTTAGTTTCCGCACGTGTTGGCGCCGCTTAAAAAGAGACGTTTTAGTTTACGTTTCTAAGTTTGTGATTTTCGTCGTGCGATTCTAATTCTTTTCTCTGACAACTGGACTATAGGAGTTGCAAACAAAGATAGCATGAAAGACACCGAAGTCAAAGGTAAGAGCACACCAATGCTTTTATTTTCGGAAAATGATTACTTATTTATCCCCCACAATTTAGAAAACACTAAAAAGGAGGAGCCCATGAAGGAGGCACCAGAGGAGCCTGCCAGTTCCAGCTCCGACGAAGATGAGTACGATGACATAGACGACGATGATGAACCAATGGACGAGGGCGATGAGCCAACCACATGTCTGTTTTGCACCGAAACATCTGCAAGCATAGCGATTGCCATTGACCATCTCGACGCCCGGCACAAAGTAAATCTGTCGCAGCTTCAGCGCAAATTCCAAATGGACCAGTATTCCTTTATCAAACTGATAAACTACATAAGAGCCAACAAGATCAGTGCCGAGCAGTTATTGTCAGCGGAACAGGCTCTTTGGCAAGATGAGAAGTACCTCCGGCCCGGGGAGTACGAGCCCTGGCTCTGCTACGACTATGAGGTCCTCAAAACAGACAGCGCTCAGGCTCAGCCTTCGGTTCCGGAGCTGCAGCAGAGGATTGCTGAGCAGTCCCAATTGCTGCAGCAGGCCAACGAGGACATGGAACGCATGCGCAACGACTTCAAGGCGCTACTGCAAAAGGTACATGGTGACGAAGAGTCCAAAGGTTCCAACAAAAGTGTACCGCGCAACAACGCCTGTCTCGATAACGAATACTTCAAAAGCTACTCCCACTTTGGCATCCACCATGAAATGCTAAGCGACAAGGTGCGGACCAGCACATATCGCGCGTCTCTGCTCCAAAACGAAGCCGCTGTTCGAGGCAAGACAGTGTTGGATGTAGGATGTGGCACGGGAATCCTTTCCATTTTCGCCTCGAAGGCGGGTGCCGCCCGCGTCGTCGGCATAGACAACTCTGACATCGTGTACACGGCTATGGACATTATCAGGAAGAACAAGGTTGAAAACGTTGAACTGATCAAAGGACGGCTGGAGGACACAGATCTCCCAGAGGCCAAATACGACATTATCATATCCGAATGGATGGGCTATTTTCTCTTGTACGAATCAATGCTGGACAGCATAATCTACGCCCGAGAGAACCACCTCAACCCCAATGGTATAATACTGCCCAGCCGTTGTACTCTTAGTCTCTTGGGCTATGGAAACGATACGCTTTATGCCGAGCAAGTGGAATTCTGGTCAAACGTTTACGAGGTGGATATGAGCGATCTGCGAAAGCGATCGATAGAAGAGCCACTCATGGAGGTGGTGGACGCAGAGTTTATGCTAACCGATCCCGAACAGATAGCCAACTTCGACATAATGACCGTCGATCTGAACTATCCAAACTTCACTCACCAGTTCAACTTGAAGGTCACGAAACCGGGACGATTATCCGCCTTTGTGGGCTATTTTGACACACTTTTTGAACTTCCCTCCGCCGTCATGTTCAGCACATCACCAACTGCGACGCCCACCCATTGGAAGCAGACGGTTTTCTTCATTGACAAGCCGCAGATTGTGAAGGAAGGGGACGTCATTAGTGGCAAAATCACGTCGAGAAGGCATAAAGAGGATGTCAGAGCACTTAGTGTAGACATAGAGGTCTTTGGCAAGAAACACAAATACATGGTAGTTTAATGTGGTTAATTTTTGAATATAAATAAATAAATTACGCTTGGAGTGTAAATTGGAATTTAATTTCAAAAAAAGGAACCACAATTCTTGGCTTTTGTAATCATTTTTAATTAAAGATTCGTAGATTGTACAATCTGCTGACAAATGAGAGCTTAATTATTTTTTGTTTTTAAAAATATGTAAATATATATAAATTAAAATGAGCACCCACTGCCATTTAGGCTGGATAGCTGGACATGGGGCACGGCCAAAACATTATCGGATTCAGTTGTAGTTTGGTGTGTTAAAGGAGGCGGAACAGGTGCTTTAAGCGGTGTTGGTTTCCAACTCGGAGGCGGGAATCTCGGGCTCCTCGTCGTTGTAGACATTCTCGGCCATCTGCCAGACCTGCATTATGTTGTCCTCGGACACGGAGCAAATGATCCACGGCTCGTTGGGGTTCCAGGAGAAATCGCTAATCTTGGCAGTGTGACCGCCATGGATAAAGAGCAGCTCGGGTGGTCCGTCTTCAGCATCCTCCGAACTCTGCTCCTCGCCGATTTTGGACAAATCCCAGACGTGTAGGCGGCGGTCGGTGCCGGAGGAAGCGAGAATAGTCTCGTTATGCGGCGACCACTGCACCTGGAAGATCTCGTCCTTGTGCGACTCAAAGGAATGTAATTTTAACTTAAGGTTGCGCAGATCCCACAGAGCCACAGTCTTGTCAGCGGAGCCAGTTGCCAGAATGAACTCCGAGTAGGGATTAAAGCTCAAGCAATTTACTTCGGCTGTGTGAGCGTCCACCGTATGCGAGGGCTTCGAGGTGTTGTTGTTGCGCGTGTCCCAGATCATCAGTTTCTGGTCGTCAGCCACCGATCCGAACAGAGACTCATGGAGCAGATGCCAGGCCACGTCCTCAACAACGGCGGTGTGTCCGGTGAAGATGTTCTTGGCATCAATAACCCTATGCTCCTTGGGAGTGGCATTGATGTCCCACAAGCAAATGGTGTGATCATCAGAGGCTGACAGCAAATAGCCTGTGAGGACAATAATGTTGTGTATTAATGTATACATTCAGGACGCAAAGCATTTAGGATGTGTTTATTTATGCTTATTTATATGAATATTACTTTATAACTGGCGTTTCCTCTAGGTACAGCTTCGCACTTACCATTAAGGTTGGGATTCCAAGAGAGGCCGTAGCCTTCCTTTTGATGTCCGCGCAGCCGCAGGTCCGGTTGGCACTCGCCAGATGGCTCCGGCTTGCTGGGATGCTTCGTGTAGTCGAAGACCAGGACATCGCTCGACGGCGTCTTGGTGGCGATTACACAGGCGTTCTGGGGCATGTAGCGGGCCCTGTTCACTTCGCCTTCGTGGTTGATCTTAATCTCGATCTCGATCTTGCCGCACACTGATCCAAAGCCTCCGAACTCGCCCTTTTCGTTGTCGTAGTGCGATCCATCGAACTGGGCATCCTCGCTGGGCAGCTGAACGCTGGCGATGAGGAGATGGTTCTGCTCGTCGGATGTGTGTGTGCCCAGTATAAGACGATGTACCGAGTAGTCCTTGCCATCCTGCTTGGTCACGTCGGGCAGCCACTGGGCGGTCAACGAGGGCCATTCCAGGGCGTGCGTCATGACCAGATCGTACAGAAACGGCGTGTTCTTCTTCCAAATCTTGTACTCCTCATTGATCACGCGCTCCTCGACGGCGTCGTCAAAGGACTCCGCTGCTAAAGGTCGATGATTACAGACTGCGCTAATTAACTTCTAACCGGACTTACCATTATCGCTGCGATCCACCATTTCGAGACTTCTGGGCACGCAATTCCTCAGTCTGCGTCAAAAGTCGGCAGCCGAAAAAATCGGGCGCCAAAACAAAAGCCGAAGCGGCAAAACGTGTGCACAGAAACTACGAAAGCCCGCTACGTACTGTAAGCTTTCGCAACAACCACTAGACCGAATGGCGTTGAGGCAAGGATTGAGACAATTTCTGGCCGGGCAATTACACTTTTACCGGCGTACCGTCAGCGCAAAATGGGAATTTGGCTAGTTTCCTGCGTTTTTTTGCAAGCGCGTCGTCGATGATAGAGATGCAATGCAAACGATTGTACAGACGACTGCCATATTCGATTACGATAACAATAGCAGAGTCACGGTGAAGCAGTAGCAGTGACATTGCGCGGTATTTACACTTTTACGTCCGGTATTAAGGTTTAAGTTTGTGTATTATGACTATTAATAAATAAAGAAAATACAATTTATATATATATATATCTTAAAAAATAATTTAAATAACGTACCAACAGATCGGCGTAAGTTTAGTATTTAATGGTATATTCGGTCTCTTATTTGGTATATTTTAAGGGTTGCAGCTGCTGCCACACTAAAGTGGATAAGCAAAGTTTACTTAATTCGTTATCAGCTCTCATGATTCGAAACCAGCTTAGGCGCCAATGACCGGCTTTCCATTATTGCTTGTTGGGGCTACCGTGGCAGTTGCAGTTAATTTCCCCAACCGCAACGACGCGGGGCAGCTGTGATTCACCTTAATCGCTTTTTTTTTTAATTGTGTTTGCAAAATGTTTTTGCACGTAACGAGCTGAACTATTGAATTTGCTAAATAGTTTAACAAGCAATAATTGGGGCGACATGCAGGTTGATAGTTGCACCAGCAACTCATCTGAGATCCCCGACCCCACAAAGCGTGAAGCGTGTAAGTGCACAGTGGATTTGATGGTCGGTTGAATGAAAAACTTTCTCTCTTGGCGCGCCGACGATTTTGTTTGTGTCTTCTTTCTTTCACTTGTGTAATCCGAATTTGGCCCTCAAGCTCGTTTTCTACTTCGATCGTCACTTTCCAGGGAACAGTGGGAAAATGCAGTCGTCGCCGCATTCCAAAGATGGTCATAATGCAGCGGGGGCTAGCAAACTGGTCCAGGATCAGCAGGCAGCCGAGGACTACCTGGAGCACCTGATGACGAAGGGCAGTCAGGAGGGCGACAGTGGGGCAGACTTGGAACTACCTTCATGGTACGATGAGCAGCTATTCAGGCGGTAAGTTGCGTGACTAATTGTTTACTGCATATTGGCCTATAAGCCATTTGCAATGTGTGTGAACTACGCACAGCAGAAATAATTGCGATAATTACAATATCTCAATTTACATAGGCTGTATCTGAGCTTGTAGTTACATATGTACAATATTGCTATTCGATTATTTATGATGGTTTTCTGTGCACTCAAAAGGCCTGTACTCATCTTAGTCTTTACTCATTTACCTATTTTTATATTCTCTGGTTTGCATATTACTAACAAATAAGTGCGACATTTAATTTAATTTTTCACCCCAATATGAGCACACATATGTATAGTATATTTTAATTATAAAATTATAAATTCCGAGATTCTGTATTCCTTTTTTGCAGTGGTCAGAGCTACTTCAGCACGTATCGCTTCGTAATGAACGCCGGAATGCTGGCCGGTCTTATAGCTGTTCTGGCTATTCCCTCTATTCTACGGGTGCTGTCGTGCACACGCCAATCCTCGACAGCGTTCACCGCATACCGTCGCTATGTGCGTACTATATTCCACACGCAAGCCTGGTATAACCACAATATCGCGGACCGTGGGAGCAGGTTTTGGACCAGTATTGCGGCCGTGAGACGGGCCCACAGCCGCTCCAGTCATGCTTGCGCCCGCAAAGGAGCTGGACAGATAACCCAGAAAGATTTGGCCCTCACACAGTTCGGATTTATTGGCTTCATAACGATGGGCGCTCATCGCATAAAGCTGAACGATCCGGACTTCCTAGAGGCCACGACGCATATGTGGCGCGTTCTCGGTTATCTGCTGGGCATCAAGGATGAGTACAACATCTGCGCAAGGAACTGGGCGGAATCAAAGCTTCGCCTGGACATTGTGATGCGAAAGGTATACGAACCAGCTTTGACAAACACTGGTGAGGACTTCTACCGAATGACCGAGGCCTTGATTAATGGATTGTGGCACATGAACACCATGCTTTCGGTAAACGCCAACATATTCTTCGCCAAGCGATTGGCCTGCGTTAAGGGCTACGAGTACTTCAGTTTCGATCATGAAAACGGCGTGGAACGGGATCCCCAGCAGAAACTGCACTACTACGACATGGGATGGTGGGATCGTTTCATAGTCAGCTACGGCCTGTTCCTTGTCACATATCTGCACAGGTACGCCCTGGTGCGATGGTATTTCAACTTCCGCATCTGGCTGGGTGACGTACTGACCTATTACTTGCCCTACGTCGCCATTTGGAAGTTTGGCCCAAAGTTCGCGTATGTGCGGATCTTCAGGAAGGGAGGGGAGGCCCAAGATTTTACCTCGGGCTTGAAGGACGATTAGATTTTGTTGTTTTTGTGAGACTTAGTCATTAGGTAAATTATTAATAAATACGTAATTCAAACAATTAGGAACTTCAGCTTATATTTTTGTTAATTTTTATTCTTTTAAATAAAAAGGCTGCTTAGTTTTGATCATTAAATAATTTTATACAAGCCTAACTCCGTAATGGATTAAAAAAATATTTTAATGTTTTTACCTTAAATAGATCGTTATAATTATTGGCGGTAAATTTCGCGCTTCCGTGTTTTCTACATTTCCGAATCTGGTCACACTTAAGGCAGCGTCTTCTAGGTTCCGGCTGTTTATTTTAGTTTTCTAACTCAAGAACAATTAACAATGTTTTACCACGTGAGTATTTAAATCTCCGAGTGTCAGTAAATATAAAAACCAATCCCTTTCATCGTAGATATCGCTGGAGCACGAGATCCTGCTTCATCCGCGTTATTTTGGCCCGCAACTGCTGGAGACCGTGAAGCAGAAACTTTACTCCGAAGTGGAGGGCACCTGCACGGGAAAGTACGGATTCGTGATAGCGGTGACGACGATAGACCAGATTGGGTCCGGTGTCATCCAGCCGGGCCAGGGATTTGTGGTGTACCCGGTCAAGTACAAAGCCATCGTCTTTCGGCCTTTTAAGGGCGAGGTTCTGGACGCAGTCGTCAAACAGATCAACAAAGTAGGCATGTTTGCAGAGATCGGCCCGCTTTCCTGCTTCATTTCGCATCATGTAAGTTAAATTGCATGCTTCCCTTCAAGATTTAAGATTGCACTTTTTTAATGGTCCATACCTTTCAGTCTATTCCCGCCGACATGCAGTTCTGCCCGAATGGCAATCCGCCCTGCTACAAGAGTAAAGATGAGGACGTGGTTATCTCCGGAGAGGATAAGATTCGACTTAAGATTGTGGGAACACGAGTGGACGCAACTGGAATTGTAAGATCCTTTCTCAGTGACAAAACTTTTTGCAAGTTAATGCTCTAATTCTTCTAGTTTGCAATTGGCACCTTGATGGACGATTACTTGGGATTGGTGTGTAACTGAATTCAACGGATTGCGTACAATTTATATATATATATATTAAACTTTAATGAAATGCATTTAGACAGTTAAACATCTATGTGTATATAGTAATAAATATGTATGTACTTTATAAGGTTTGATTTCAATTAAAGGTACGTTACATTTGTAATTTAGTAGATTGGTGTGGTCTAGGTTTTATAATAATGGATGGACATTAAGTAAACAAACGGCTCGAGCTATACATAGGGTGATTAAAAGGTATAGTTACAGCTACAGATCATTATGATAAAGCACTTAAGTTAGGTGTACGACAACAAAGAAGTACTTAAAAAGCGAAGGCTTCCATTCAAAGAATTGCGATTGCGATTGCACTTAGAAATGATAGAAAGGAGAGGGGGCAATGAGATATTGGATGCGAAGTTGATTGCCAACGATTCTGGAACTCTTTACAAGGCGGCAGCAAGCCTCACAGATCCCACGAGAAGAGATGGTGCTTCACCAGCATATCCCTTACTCCGTCCTTGAGCGGTTGCGACTCTTTGCCGCGCTTTGGGGGCAGTTCCCAGTCGGGGTTAAGATTGAAGGCGAACTGCGAAAGAATGCGAAGCTCGCACTTGATCTGCACCCAGCCGGGCGAGTCAATAAAGCTCCAGGAGTGGTACCACTTCTGTACGACCTCCTGGCAAGCGCACAGCACCTCCAACCAGAGGTGCAGAACCTGTTCGTTGAGACCCAAACAGATCAGCGAGCGCAACTTAACATCCATTTGGGCGTGGGCATCGTCGTGCGTCTGGTTGATGGCTTGAACGCAGCGGTAGAGTAGTTCCTCCGGCGTCAGTACCTTGCCATCCTCATCCAGTCGATACGTTTTGCAGAGCACAAGACGGCTGTACACCGACTCAAAGTCCTTCTCCACCTCCCGGGTGGCAGCCTCCTCAATATACAGCCAAGGGTGTATTGGTCCACCCAGAAACGTGGGCCGTTTCATGCCGTGCTCCAGAAAGGCCTTGATGGCCGGCGCCAAGGTGCCTCGTACCAGGTCCGTTACAGTTTCCGAAATGGCGTCATCTCCGGCTGATGTGTACAACTTGCTTCGCTCGTCCAGCAGCTCAACGAACTTGGCTGGAAACCAGCCGCGCAGGCCATTCAACTCTCCCACCCAGCAGTGTTCGTCTTTTTGGCTGATGATTGTAATGATGTCGTTCCGCCGAAATCCCAACTCATCGTCGTCGTGCCGTTCAAAGTCGTGCAAGGCTTTAGCCCTTCGCTTTCGCGTCCTTGCCACATTGATAAAGTTTTCGTGGTCCTTGGCGTGCGACTCGGTGCTGTAGTTGGCAGTCAGCTGAATGTGACCGGCAAGCTTAGGTTCAATGGTAATAAAATGGCGACCCACTTTAAGAATAGCCTCCCTTAGGTCTACCAGGATCTCCGTCTGGCGTATGTTTTTGTTCTTCAGCTGATCCCCTTCGTTGCCGTCGCCACGGAAGAGAAAGGCTTCCAGGATGGATTTGCTTTTGCGCACCTGTCGTCGGGCTAGTTGTTGCTTGGGAAGATTGGGCGCAGCCTCTGGGTTTCCTATCTGATGGCCTTGATCCGCCATGAGATAGGCCAGGTGCCGACGACGATGGGTGTCGATTACCGTCTGGCTAAGTGATCCGCCCACCTCCAGGGCTTGGCGAAAGAGCACGTCGACGTCAGTGACTTCGCCGGGAATGTCGGACAGTGAATTGAAAATTTGTGCGGAGTTCTCGAGGTGCTTGAGATCTTGCTCCTTCACCTTAAGCATGCCCAGAGTCAACTGGAACAGCACGATGGAGCCCTCGTAAAAGAACCAGTCCCAAATACGCACCAAAATCTTCATATGCACCACGTTAGCAAACAGCGTGAGGAACCAATGCAGCGTGATTAAAGACAGCTCGATGTCATGCTTCCGCAGAGACTCATCCACGCTGCTCAGGTAGTTGGCAATGAGCGTTTGCATCACGCGTTGATCTGCTTGAATTCCCAGAAGAGTTGAGCTGTAGTAGGAAGCTGGCAACAGATCCTCCACTATGGTGGCCATCATCCAGAAGGCGTTCTCCTCCTCCATGAAAAGAAGCAAACAGGCGACGATCACACCGGTTCCCTGACAGTAGCCGATGTCAGGAAATAGCCACGCGATGCCTCTCAGAATGCGACGTAGTCGGGGAACGCCCGTCCCGTTAGGATTGCTAAAGCAGGCATTCGTTGGCAGGATGCGCAGAAGGTCCTTTTCGATCTGCTTTGAAGTCATCAACTGGTCATTGCTAGAAGCTATCAAAATAAATGCAATTTAATATATAAATTTATAAGCTCCCTTATCCGTTTTGTTCTACCTTTTACTATATCGTGGTAGCTGGTCTCGCTCTTTTGCTTCTTGGCCAGCGCTCCTGACAGACGCATCCACATCTGGGCGCGCAACGTGTGGGGAATACCCTGACGGACCATATTGCGCAACTTTTCAGTGCGTGGGAGAATCACATCCACATGCTCCCAGCTCAGCTCGGTTGCCTCCTTGTTGTGTGAGAATTCCAGGTGGGCGATCCACTGCAGACGCTGTTGCGCGTCCTCCACAAAGGGTATGCTGAGCAATTTGTTGGAACTCTGCTCCGGACCGTCCTCCTCCTCTACTCGGAATCCAAATTCGTCAAAACGGTACTCCGGCTGATCGTTTGGGCCGGAAGCCAATTCTGCGCCACCACCCAGCTTTGCCAGGATTTCTTGAGGCCACATGGAAGCGGTAAGAGCGGAGAATGGCCCCCCGGGATTTGGTCGCAGGCCATCGGCCACACTCAGTTCCTCCATCATGGGCGGCAGCTCTCCCAAATCGTCTTCCGAGCCCAGGTTCTGCAGTTTGCGCTGTTGGCAGTGGAACGATAAATATTAATTACCATGATAAGCAATCTTTTCTGGTCAATCAAGACCCACCGTATGCTCTTCACGGCCCACGTAACCCTCGTGGTCGCGGCCAAAGATGCTTCTGGCCATGTCCATGGTGGGTCTGGCTAGATTCCAGTCGAGCCCTGGCCGAGCATTCAGTGAAAGTTTCTCTCAAGTGTGTCTTTTTGGCGTGTGAAACACAAATATTATTTCTGCATTGTTTCGTCTCCAATTAGCTACCAAAACTGATTTCACTATCAGCTGTTCGATAGGCGACTGTGGGTGGTATCGATTTTTAGCCAAGCTATGGAAAACTGAGGTGTGGTATGAAAGGGGTCAAAGGGGGATTTTACCCCTTAACAAATGTTTTTAAAAAACTGTTAAAATGTATTTAAACCTTAAACAAAAGAAGGCATAACCTATCAAATAAAAAGCATTTAGATTGGTCCATCTTAACATATTTATTTCTGATCCCTACAACCTATTTCTCTACGCCTTTGTCCAGGGCTGCTAAAATCACACCTGTTGAATACATAGTTAAGGCTGTTTATTAGGATTAATTCATTTTTGTATGTAGGCTAGCAATTAAAATTCCATTCCATTCCTTAAAAATAAAGAACATTTTTAAGCCCTGTCAGCCGATTATTGATAACAAACAACAATCGATTCCCCCGCCCTCGCTTAATCAGCTGTTTGGCTGAGATTGTTGTGTGGCTTTCGTTTGCCAAACGAAAAACACAAGAAATTTACCAAAACAATGCAGATTAAGCCTATAATAACATGTGAGTTGTAAACAATTACCACAATGAAGCCATTACAATACCTATACTTACAGATTCTGGCTCATGCCCGCTGTTCCGGTCGCTGGAGTCTCAGATCCTGAATGCGATTCCGCTGGACACTTGCGAGTGGCGACGCACTTTCCAACGCCCCACGAAACATGTTCGCCTGGAGGCACAGAGCCAGCAGTTCAATGTTTCGGCCTTGGAGAAATACAAACAGGGCGACTGGAGCATCTTGGAGCATCCCATATTGCACATCTTCGTCACCGAGTGCAATGTGAGTTGGCTGATCCTCTAGGAATCTCTGAATCCTTATCTATTAACTATGTTCCAGGACGTCGACACCTACAAGGCCACCATCAGGGAGGCGATCGACATTTGGCTAAAAACATTAACCAGTTATGGCATCTCGGATTGGATGATTCTGTTGGTCGAAACACTGGACATGCGGAAGACAAAGAACTTCATGCCACGCACCACTGTGCTGGATAAGATACGGTTGGATTTCGGCACCAAGAACGACGACCGTTGCATCTCAGTGCTGAACCCGGCAAAGTTTGAACAGAAATCCACGGAGTCATTCCGCTGCCTCGTGCAGCGTATTCGATTCCTTATGCTCACCAGCTACAATCGGAACATAGTTAAGTACGAGGAACTTATACGTAGCAAGCGGGAAAAGCGAAATATTGAAGGCTGGGACTTCCGCCAGTACTTCTTCATGCAGGAAGATCTGGCGTTGATCTTCGAAAAGTTGGAATTGCCCACCGAGGCGTTGATACAGTACGATGAGCTAGACGCCATGTTTTCACAGCTCATAACTCACACTGGCCTCAACGAGAAGCAGCAGTGGGTAAACCATTTTCGCAAGCCCTTGGACGCTTTCCATGGAATATGTCTGACCCGAGCAGACAAGTTCGAAATGAGAAACAAGATCCGCGATGAAGGCGTTTCCCTGTTGGAATTCCGCAACTATCTTTTCGAACGGCAAGCCTATCTTCTGCTTTCTTGCAATGACATCCCGGAAATCGCAAAGAGGCTTCTGAACTTCCTATTTTCCACACTGCGCGAGGTGGAGTTCATAAAGCTGGAGTGTCAGGAGGGCGCTCTTTGCTGCTGGGAGTTCGTATGTGCTCTGGAAGTTCTGCAGCTGTGCGAACAGGCCATGGAACCCAACGAGCTTACCTGTTTCCAGCACTGTGCTCCCATCTGGAACTTGGCCAAGGATAAGCTGTACGAGCTCGGCAAACTGTGTGGACTCTTGCCCGGCTGCACGCCAACTTCGGAGCAGTTGCACATAGTGGTGCAGCTATCGTCGGGAATTGGAGATGCGCCGCCCGAGCAGCATCAGTTTCTCCAGGCGACACCTCAGCTTCGAGAACGGTCTCCTAACCGCAAGCCGAAAAAATCTGCAGCTGAGCAGCTAAAGGAAGCGCTGGGCTCTAATCAAGCATTCCAAAAGCTGTACCTGGAGCTGGCAGAACTGGCCATCAGTACTTACAAGCATGTGACCCGTTTGCGATCGGCTCGTTTGGTTGGCCTGGACCTGGGAAACTTCTACTGTGCCCTAAATGAGCCGCATAAAGCTGTTGGGTTCTTTACGGATCTCCTTAGGGAGCTGAAGGCAGAGAACTGGCACATGCTGAGCTCCCAGACGCTGCTTGAACTAGCTAACTGCTACCGCAAGATGGGCGACTCGCTGGCCTATACCAAGACATGTAGCTCCATCTCGTGTTGCGCGGAACTAGAGACCTTGGTGCGAACCTTTTACTTCGACGAGTTTCTCAAGTCGCTGAAAACCCTTACGACGACGCTTTCGGCGCAACCGTCAATAGAGAATGCCAACTTTTGTGTACTGGAGGATCACTTTCGCATCCTGGACATCGAGGTGGTTAACCAGAAACCTATTATACAGGATGATTATATTCTAGTGCAGCTAAAAGTGGAGAGTCTCTATCCTCGAGGGGTCGTAGCTGAAAACATCAAGCTTTGTTATGAGTTGGAAGCTTCCTCTCTGGAGCTGGCCATGGAGAATGTCAGCCTAACTCCCGCCCCGTCGACCATAAAGGCCAAGGACACCGCATCACGATTAAAGGTTTCACTTCAGCTAGTTTACAAGCAGGACAATCGCCTCCACTCTGCCGCTGTGGCCTGCGACTTGCCAAAAAGCAAGCAACCCGTGCGTCGCACAAGCAGCACCAAGCGAAAACTTTCGCCAAGTGTCCAGGCGGACTTCACCAACTTTGTTCAAGCGGAAAACATTGCCCTTCAGCCAGGCGTAAACATAGTTGAGCTGAAGGCAAAAGCAACTCGAGTGGGCTGCTGGCAATTCAAACAGGTGGGTGGGATGATCAGTGAACAGTTTTCTTGGCCTATTTTTAATAACATTGTTTTTTTGTGTCTATTTTAGCTGTGTGTCACCATGTCCAGCCTGGAGTTCTTGTCGGAACAGCTGCCATTTACGCCCTCCAGCTTTGAGATTAGTACCAAGCCTGCAAGTGCCTCTCTGGAGTTCAACACTTTGATAGCTGGCATAGTGCAGCCTATCTGTTTAAATGTCTCAGGTGGCAGTTTCATCTTTCCGCCCGATGCAAAAATCACGCTGCGCTGCTCCAAGAACCTTCGCATTCGCCAGGCGCGAAATACGGAGGACAAAGCAGCGTATAACGATGACCAATCTTTTGAAAGCATGCTACAAGTGCCGCTAGTGCAATTCAAATCGTTCGAGGAACGTAAAATCCCACTTGAGGTCTTAACTGATATGCCGGGCCGAAAGGTGTCTAAACACCATGAGCATCACATTGCCCTCAATTGTCCGTGGTCTCGAACTGAACTGCCAATCGCCGTTGATTTTCAACCAGCCATGGAGGCCACTTGCCGGCTTCACACGTGTGGTACTCAGAAGTTTCTACAGGTGATCATGAAGGGCCTCGATGCGCATCTCCTTTTGCAGCATGCTCAAGTCAAGTGCGATGTACCCGGTGTGCAACTGTTGGACCTAAATCCGGAGCCCCAGCAGTCCATTGTAACTAAATTGCAATACAATTCGATATCTAATGTTGCTGATCTCCTATGCTTGTCTTTTAGGAAATCTACAAATCCCTGACTGTAACTTTTCTGTACGAGATTCAAGTGGAGCCTCTTAAAACTGAGCACGAGCTGCCCGTCGTTAAAGTGCATTTTGTAATCAAATACGCATCGTTGTCGCAGCCCGATGTGTGGAGAACGTATGGTTGCGCTTTTGATCTGGTGGACTACACAACGCTCTTTAAACTGCAGGCGCAGCTGGAGCCAAATGAGCTGTGCAGGCTGCGCACCGTGTGCAACATGAACTTAAAGATCACCAAGGTCCATGAGAATCCGTACACGGATCTCATGTACGAGGTGCTAAATGATCAAAATCTGTGGGCCGTTTGCGGTCGCTCAGCGGGTAAGTTGAAATCTTTTTATGATTCGGTCTTTCTTTGCTTATGATTTAATTCTGTTTCTCTACACACGATTCACTTTTGCATTTTAAGATATGGGTAAGTTTTTTGGAATAGGACACACGTAGCACTAAAGATTTGCCCTTGCTTTTGATTGGAAACATTTAACACTGAAAAATTTGGCTAATTTCAATGAACCCACTGTCCGTATTTGTTGACTAACGATTTTTACTTATCCTTTTAGGCGTTGTATCCATGAAGGACGTTGACAGTCATTCCATATCGCTGGATGTGATGCCGCTAAGCACCGGCTTTCTACCGATGCCCAGCATTCGATTATCCAAGTACACTGCCGGGGGCAAAAGTAAGACCGATGCCCACTCCAAGGTGCATCCCTTTCCGCCTGGTCAAGTCTACAACTGCACGAAGAGCATGCAGATCCATGTCATAGCAAGTGTAGCGGGAGATCAATGAGAGAAGCCAAATCGAATCCGAATTAATTGCAATGTACTCATAGCACATATGGCCTTTGGTCAAGTATTATTAATTATTTATCGTTCTACCATAAAGTAGTAAAATTTTAAAATCAAATCCAACTAGGATTTCTGTGCACTTAGATCCGCGGCCAATTTGGCCAGTTGCTGTTCCTCCACGCGATAGTAGTGCCAGCCCTCTTTATCTGTCAAGTCCACGGCACCCAGGCTTTCGTAGAACTTGCGGGCAGTGTTCCACTCCAGTACATTGAATTCCAGGCGCGGGCACCGAAGCTCTACGGCACGCGCCGAAACCTCCAGGAAGATTCGCTTTCCGGCGCCGCGTTTTCGGTGCTCTGGGCGCACATAGATGTCCTCGACGAAGAAGTACCGTCCCTGCCAAGTTGAGTAGGCCTTGTAACAAATAGAGTACCCAATCGCCTTACTGAAACAGGTAAATAACAGGTAGAGAAGCCCAACGGTTAATCCACTCATGGCAAAAACTATAGTACTTACTTTGTTGCATTGTCTATGAGCACATAGACTTCACAATACTCCTGGCCTCCAGTGAGACCGGCATCTCTTTTAAGATCTGGCATATAAATGTACGTTAGCGGATTATTTATTGTTTCATTATTATTATTATTATTATTACCTTCCTCAGTTAGCTGGGGACCATTGCTCATCTTTTCAAAGTCGGCCAGTTCCTGCAAAGCAATTGAGAAGTATCTCAAATTGGCATCAAAGTGAAAATATAACAAATCACAACCTGAATCATGGAGAGCACATCTTTTATATCATCAGCTTGAGCACGCCGGAATGTGAATTCCCCTGATTTCGACATGGTAGAAATCTTTATAAACCGTGTTGCGCTGATTATGGTCAAAGGAGCTTATCTTTATTCGAAACACTTCTAATCTATAGAGATGAGCCAAACTCTCGTGAGTAAAAGTAGATCACTATATTAATTACTCATTATCGATTGAAAAATTTATTGGATTTTAATAACTGAAAAACGGGAAAAACCATAATTAAATTCCATATGTCGGTGTTTTTGATTTTAAAAAAAGTACTTTTATGCTTGGATTTTAAATAGTCCCATGTTAGTGCAATCATCGCAATGAAAATAGTTTATTTTAAGCTGTTCTCCACTCTTAGAAAGTATTTTTTGAATTGCGCAAAAGCCGCCAACTGCATAAAAGGTGTGGCCAGGTGCATTCGAAATGGATCGGTATATTCAGCGTATCAAACGGCAGCCACACTGCATTTTATTTAATTGTTTTATTTTGTTTCTGGTTTTGACCGATTGCGTCGCGAAATGGATGTGGACAAGATCTGCCTTACCTGCCTGAGTTCCACGGGACCCCTCCTGTCCATTTACGACGGCGGATCCGGCAGCTGCCTGGCGGACATGATCCGGGAGTTCACAAAAACCAAGGTAAGTGGCTGCTCCACCGAGTTATCCTGATTTTCATGTTAATCGCGGTAATTCTACGTTTTTAAGCCCCGACGCAACGATAATCTTCCCGAGAAGGTGTGCCTGAGCTGTTTAAGTGAGATCTCCAATTGCTACACCTTCAAAATCAAGTGCGAGAACTCCAGTCGCACTCTGCGCCAGTTGCTACCGAATGCGCTGCCGGAGGAGCCCGATAACAAGGTGTCCATCAGTTGTCCAGTGGCCACGACAGACCAGGCGGTGCAGACCACTAGTTGGGAGCCCGTTAGATGCACAGCCTCCGTGCAAACGGACACAGTGGCTACCACAGACGGCGAACAGAATACCAGCCTGGTTAAGTCAACGATTTCAGTGGACCTGGACTACGAAGGCGAGGGCGAGGTTTTCGACTACGAGCTGCCGGATGAGCCCGTTGAAAAGACCACCAGCCTCATTCTCCAGGTTCAGGGAAATTTGAAGGACGAAAAGGAAGTGGTGTTTACCCAAACCAATGTTATTTACGAGGGCGACGACAACGATTTGGAGCAGCAGATCAGGGAATGCAACCTGGCTATTTTCGAAGGTGTCGACAACGAAGCGGAGATCATCACAGTAACCGCTCCTCAGGTTACCACCAGAAAGAGCGCCGCGAAGCTCTTAACGCAGCAGGAAAACGAAAAGCTGGACACCCCTGTGACGTCTTCTAAGGAGGAAGCTAGTGAAATTGAAAAGGAACAAGTGCCTCAGACGGCTAAGCGCTCCTCACGGCGGCGTGGAGGTGTCAAGCAAGATGTGCCGACTACCCCACCTTCAGAAGCAGAGCCTTCCTCCAAACAGCATCGGTTGGGAACTCAGCGAAAATTGTGCGCGCCGAAGACAGGAACAGTCAACAGCACAAGCACAATGTCAGGAGGAGCAGCCATTACCCCTGAGCTCAAGTACCACTGTGATCGTTGCAACGCGGGATTCGCGCTGGAGAAATCTTTGATGATCCACAGACGCCAAAAGGGTTGCATTAACCGCAACTTTAAGTGCAATGAGTGCGAGAAGGTCTTTGTGTCGCCGGATCACTTGGCAGAACACCAGGCCAGTCATGGTGCCCACAATTGCCCGGAGTGTGGAATACGGTGTGATTCCAAGGAGAAACTGAGCAAGCACATGGTGCAAGGCCACAAGCGAAATCTGCGGAATCAGTGCAATATCTGTCAGAAAGGTAAGAAAACAAAAGGGTGGCCAAAAATCCTATCTAATCGCCTACTAATATTGTAGTATTCACCATGCTATCCACGCTGCGTGACCACATGCGCATCCACACTGGCGAGAAACCCTTTGTGTGCAATATCTGCGGAAAGAGCTTTACACAAAACGCCAATCTGCGCCAGCACAAGCTGCGCCACTCGGAGACGAAAAGTTTTAAGTGCGAGCTGTGCCCGCACTCGTTCGTTACCAAGGCGGAACTCACCTCTCATGCCCGCACCCACACCGGCGACAAGCCATTCGAATGCGAGGTCTGTTTGGCGAGATTCACCACCAGCTGCTCCCTGGCCAAGCACAAACGAAAGCACACCGGCGAACGGCCGTACGCCTGTGATCTCTGCCCCATGAGATTTACTGCCCTAAACGTGCTAAAGAACCACCGAAGGACGCACACAGGTGAGCGGCCGTACGTCTGCCCCTTCTGCTCGAAGACCTTCACGCAACGGGGTGACTGCCAGATGCACCAGCGTACCCATCAGGGCGATCGCATCTACATTTGCCCGGTGTGTAATGAGGAGTTCAAGTCGATGCACGAGATGCGATCACATTTGGCCGGGCACGAGCAGCACGACAAACGCCTGGTGCATTTTACCTTTCTTAGCAACAAGGAAAACGGAAGCGGAGCCCTTGAAGAAGACCTTAATGAGATGACTGAGTCTGCGCTTATACTATAAGTCGAAGTAGAAGCTGTGCAAGCTAGGCGGCTTTTGTAAAGACGGTTGAGACTCTATGACCGATCCTTGACCCTAACTGTGTATTCTCATTTGTAATTGTAAAATCCCAACTCAAGAGCTCACAACTCGTCCACTTTACATTTCCGTCTACACTTTCCCTCGGGAACACAGTTTATGACAAAATTCACAACTTTAGAACATCTTTAGTCTTAACTTAGTCGCTAGGTCGTAGATAAAAATAAAAGCTTAAAGTTACATTGCATAATCATCTCATTGCTAGTAGAACTGTCCGTATTGCCCCGCCGGCTGCATGGCTGCCGATGTGGAGGCGATGACGGGGACTGAGGATGTGACGGAGGACTCTGGCATGAGCAGGACGGGGGTGGCCGGCGGTCCACTCGTCACAGGCGGATCGCCCTGGAACCAGTTGACGAGTTCGTGGTGCGCACTTTGAACGCACTTGCGCTGGTCGGCAATCAGGTTCTCCGAGTATTTTACGTGGTTGGCATATGCATCCTTTTCATGCTGCACATCTTTTGACATTCGATGCAGGTCCTTAAGTATTGCCGATCCCCACAGCTGGACGTGGATGTCGGGTATCTTACTGGCCAGCTGCATGGCCGGCGTCACCATGTTCATGCTTTCCTTGGAGTTCCCGATGCTGAGAAAGACGTGCGATAGCAGAACCAACGAGCAGCTGGTCAGTCGGTTGAGGTCCTCGGCGTTGGCCATTTTCAAGGTTTCACGCAGAAAGCGTCTGCAAAGAATAAAGATCATCAGTTCCCACATTCGAATTCTAAAAAGGCTTAAGGTGACTCACTTTGCCTCGTGGAAGCTGTTCTTGTGAAAAGCGTGCAGTCCCTGAACATAGTAGAAGCCTCCCATCAGCGCTTGGCTGCTGTACGTGTGCGTGTTTTCCGTTGAGACTGCATCCAGGATTTGCTTGAGGTCCGTGTCCCGCTTGGTGCGCAGATAAATGATCGCCAGGTTGAGGTTGGCAAACAGTTTCAGGTCTCGCTCGCTGGTCTCACTCACGCACACCACAAACTGTCTCTCTGCATGCTCAAATAGGTTGGTGGACATGGAGTAGAGCCCAATGAGGCAGTGCAGCTGCGCCGAGTGACGCCGTAGCAAGGTGCGTTGCGGTGCCGCCATGCAAACATCTCTCGCGGCAGCTATTTCCCGGATAGCCAGTTCCCGGTTGCCCATCACCATGCGGCACATCACAATATGCTCTAGTAGAATCACCTTGAATACGGATAGAATGGGTTTGTCCTCCTGTTGCTTTAGTTTCTCGATTTGGGTGAGAGCTTTTTCCGTGTACTTCTGAGCCTTGTCCATGTAGCCCGCCATCATCGAGTGGGAAACGGTGACCAGATATACCAGGACGTACAGCTGCTCCTTCGGCAGCCACACGAACATCTCAAGCTGATTTGCACCGAAGATCGCCTCATCCGAGGGCCAATTTGGCGCCATTATCGTCTGTATGGACATCTGCAGTTGTTTGAGACTAGGCTTAACCGTTTTCACCTGCCCCAAAGCCAGGTAGTAGCACACCTGTAGCACCAGGAAAAACACCTTCAGGTATTCCTTCTGGTGCGGATTGGGTATGTTGTTGTCAATGATTTGGCCGGCGGAGTTGAGCAGGGCGAGCACGTCGTTGGTCTTGCGCTCGATCATAAGGATCATGGCGCGCGAGAGCAGGAAGAGCACTTTCAGGTACGTGGCGCTCGCCTCGTCGGCACTTTCCGCGCCCACGGCCAGCAGTTCCGAGGCCAGCGAGTACTCGCGATCGCTGGCATGTATTTGAGCCAGCTGGAGCAGCAGCTTGCAGTGCCAGTAGACGTTATTTTGCGACAGTTCCACCGCCCGCCGGAGCATCGCCTTTGCCTGGTGCGAGTTCTTGTCCGTCTGCAGATGCAGCTGGGCCAGCAGCGAGGCGGTGTCGAACTTAACGTCAAAATTCGGCAGCGGTTCGGATATGCTCCACGCCTTCTCCAGGTGCTGGCGCGCCAGATCGATGTTCTTGGTGTACGCCATCAGGATCTGGCCCATCTGCAAGTGTGTCCGCGCCTCGACCTTCGAGGGCGGCATAAATGTGAACAGGGCTTGAAGACACTGGATGCATTTCTTGATGTTCGGCGGCTGCGATGTGCGAAAGTACTCCGCCAGGCCAAGGAGGGATATGTAGCAGGCGTCCTGGGACGCCGCCGTCGACGTGCTCGTCGATGCACTCATTTCGGAGAGCGGGTGCGAAATTCGGTTTGTTTATCGCGTAATTTTGTTGTCAATTCGCGACTATTCAATCACGGTGGTGGCTGCCAGTGTTGTCAAGTGTGCAATTCTAGTGGTGACCCAAGCTTTAGCGGTTATCGTTTAGCAGTCACAGTACGAGTCACACCTTTTTTAGTATTGTTAATGGTCACGTTCAGCAGAACTTCGAGCGTCTCATTTAAAGCTTGGAAAAAGTTATCGTTTTTAAATTGAGTAGATCATTTTATCATTAACTGCATTTAGCAATAAACAGAATTTAGGAAATATATAAAATATGCAGTTTTATCGCATTTAACGAGTAAAAAATAAACTCTTGGGTATTTATAAGGAAGCAGAACACCAACTGAAAAACCATTTCTAGGTTTAAAACAAAGTTTTTAAAATTCCGGACGGTTGACCGCCTTATTTCAGTAATGGAAAGAGTGCTTTATAAGTTTGCTAGGCTGTAAAGTCGAGGATCAGCTGCTTTTTCGAATGCTTATCTCATATTCGCATTAATTTAAAGCCAAGCTCTGCCGTTTATTTGCCACATGAATTAGTTTAAGATTGTGAGTGCAATCGGTTAGACCAACTTATATTTTGAACTGATTTTATTTCTGTGCCATATTCCAATAAGGTAATCCCCACGATCCTTACTTTTGCTTTTGGTTTCATACAATAAATATTTCATAATAACGACTATACATTTTAATACAAGTTTACAAGAAATTTACACGTTTCCCAGAACATAAATGTTTCTTATCAGTAAAAATATACATATATGCGAGTATTATAAGAATTATGATGACTACAAGAATAGAATGCATAGAATTCAGGCAAATCAGCTCACAAATGTGAAGAAATACATTAGTAACGATTATAAGCTAATTTTTGTGGGACACGTTTGAATGTTTTTACAATTTCTTAATAATTGAAGATTCAAAGATTCATCTGGGTGTGTCCATGAGTATATTGAAGGAATTCCAACTTTATTATCTCTGGCGAAACCCAGAATATACAAATGTATATAAATAATAAAGTTTAATTCCCCGAGAACATACAGATAATGCAGGGGTAAGATTAATTTCCTTGAGTGAACATTAATGAATGTTTTTTCTTTGGGAAATAATAATGCATTGTGAGAAATATTTAGGAAATTATTCTAAATAATTTAAATAGTTCACAAACTAATGGATGTCCTTTACAGGCAGTTGGCAGTACAAATATGCATACCTTCAGTTTGGTCCTGTTGGCCCTCCTTCCTGTGGTAACCCTCGCTGTTTGGGACAAACCGGACCTGTCACTACTGCATGCATACCCAAACATTTTTGAGGGAGAACGAATCTTCTCCATAGCATTGATGAAACAGATCCGAGAGATGTACCCTGAAGGCAATCTGTTCTTCTCGCCGTTCAGCACCTATAACGCTCTGCTCCTCGCCTACTTCAGTGCCTCCGAGGATACGGAACGTGAGCTGGCCCAGGCACTGAATTTGGGATGGGCATCCAGCAAGCAGCAGGTCCGGTCTGCGTACATATTGGGAAAGAGGCAGGACGAAAACCGGTTCCACCAAAGCCCCATGGTTCTCTCGTCTGTGAACCGCATTTTCGTCGACAAGACGGTAAATGTTTCCAGCAAATTTAACACATTACTCTTCGGTGAAACCGAGGAGTTGGACTTCAAGAATGAACCGGAGAGTTGCCGTATGCAAATAAACGACTGGATCGCCCAGAGGACGCACAACCAGATCCGCGACATGCTCAGCTCCAAAGAGATCAATTCCCGCACCATGATGGTGCTGGGAAACGCCGCCTACATGAAGGGCCAGTGGCTCAGCCAGTTCAAGGTGGAGGAAACCTCCTTGAAGCCCTTCTACATAAACGAGTATGAGAAGGAGATGGTTTACATGATGCACAAGACGGGCCCCTTCAGGATGACCATTGATGAAGGCTTGCAATCGCAAATCATCAAGCTACCTTACCGCACCATATACCAGTCGGCGGAGACTCACATTTCCACGCCGGAAAAAAAATCCGATATCTCCATGCTGATCATTCTGCCGTACTCCAAGGAAATGCCTCTAAATGATGTAATATCCAAACTAAATGCCGATTCCCTCAAGCAATTGCTCCAACAGGCAATGCCGCAGGAGATCGAGTTGTCGCTGCCCAAGTTCCAGTTTGAGCAGCGTCTGGCACTGACCCCGGTGAGCTATAACTTGACTGGACCAATTGAGCCGCACTAACCAGCTTTTACCTTTCCAGATCCTTGGCCGAATGGGACTGAACAAAATGTTTTCCAAAGATGCCACCTTCGGTGACCTGACTTCTGATCGCATGTCCCTTGCCATCGATGAGGCCCAACATCTGGCCAAGATTCAGGTGAACGAAGTGGGCAGCACTGCAGCCGCGGCCACCATCCTCTTTGCCAGCCGATCCGCCAGGCAGCCCGATCCCAGCAAATTCAACTGCAACCATCCGTTCGTGTTCCTCATCTATGACGAAAGGGTCAACACCATCCTGTTTGCAGGCGTCTATAGCAATCCCAGAGAAATGGAGCAGTACAAGTGATCTAAAATAACAAAATATATGCTCTATTAAACTTCAACCTTCGTTTAATTTATTTATTTTGCCATTGGGCAACGATTTTAATCATTAGGTTCACTAAGTACTCAATAATTGCTTTAGAAGTCACTGCTTTCGGATCCTCGTTCGGGTAACTGCTCCTAGAGGAAACGCAAACCTGCTGAACCTACCCACATCTCCACTGTGTAAAGTTGAAGCCTGTTGCTTGGCGATCATCGGTTATCGATAACAAAGCTGCGCTTGGGTTTCAAGTACCCAACAACCCAGCTAGCCAGCTTCTCTGGGCAACCGGACTCAGTTTATAGTTAGATGCGCAGGTGAACGGACTTGCAGTCGGTCCAAGTTGTAGTTATATCTATCTCGGTGCCACTAAGCCTACGTACACTTCAAAGAAGGTATTTCCCAGTGCTCATCGAGTGTGTCTGTCCCAATTTGCTCAACTCCCGGCAATTGTGACGATCATTAAACGAATCGGGTTGAAATTAAAGCGTCGCCTATTATTGTTACACTAATCAGCATGCAAACGATTGCACAATTACACATAATGTTTATGCATATAGGGACTTTAAATGGGGCAGTGCATAATCGCTATGTATAATTTTTTGCCACCATAGCCTTGATTTGATTGATCTCTGAAGTGTGATGCCATGATGACCTCCGATTTAACAGGGATTTCACTTAATGACTTCCAAGCAAAATATCACTTCGTGTATGAATAATACGGCTTAATCAGTGCAATCGCAAATTGAACTATTAATTCAATTTTGTTGTGCAAAAATAACTTTTAACTATAATTACAATCAACAAATACATACAGTCTTAGTCACTAAAATGACCTAATTACAAGTAAATCACATTTGTCTATAGAATTTGTTTATATAAAGAAGTAGTAAGAAAGGGTAGTTACTTCCTATATTTGCATATTTCATGAATGACTTAAGCCGAAATTTGTGAGCAATTTCAAAGCAAGTGATTGTTTTTCAAAGTGTTTTTGCCAAAACAATTAATCCAAGTTCAATGCAGCTTACTTTAGACCACTTCCTCCTGTCGGTCAAAACTGGTTGGCCAAAAAAACCCAGCTTGCGCAGAAACAAGCGTTACGTCTATGGGGTAAAGCACAAAAAAAAAAAACACAAAAAAATAAAACTGCCGAAGCAATTACAAAATCGCCCATACAGGGTCAACAATGAGCATTCATACGCGTTGGAATACGAAACGCCAACAATTCGTCCCGTTTATGAATCATATACTATGTATATTGGTAACTGCCGGTGGGATCCACAACCGGTTATCGAAAATGTTAATTTTGGGTTTTTTATTTTTACACAAAACGCTTTTCACTGCAGTCACGCAACGGATGACTTCGTCATCGCTCAGCTGCTAAAAGCTAAACTGGAGCTCATGCTCCCGATCCTATCTGTAGGCGCTACTCCATGCTTCATGCTCCACGCTCCAATGGATGCATATGGGTGGAATGACTCTGGGTACATTGTGTTCGGATTGCGAATTTCGAGTGCGGAGCGGCGGAAACTTTCACTTTTTTTATGTCGCCTCTGCAGAGATGTTGCAACTGTCGCCCGCAGATAACTGACCGACCCACCAATCGATGGACTGGAAAAGCTTTTCGGTGAATCAGCCTTAAGTGATGTTTAACGAGCTGAAATCGGTTTCATATTATTGAAGCGATTCAACCAGCTTTTCGTCATAACTTAGCTTATAAACTATTTTCAGATTGGTAGTTTACAACGTTTCAGCAATAGTTTTATGTAACTAGAAAATCTTAATGACTTGTAGTTCGGAAAACTAAGCGAATATTAAGTACCTAATTAGCTTGGACTCAGTTCTAATTTATCTACTCCCATAATTAGTGCTCAAAAACCCCTTTGGGGTATCCGAGATCACTTTCTGGGATTTTATTTTGCCAAACTTTCTGGGTTATTCATCAATTTGCTTGGCTCAAGTGCGCTTTAAACGCTTAGGTATATAATAAATTAGACGGAAATTTTACCAGGATTGGATGCCGGTCACGTATATCTCAAAAATCACACACTTAAAAACCTGGTATACAAGGTCGCATATTTACGGTTCAAATGCCTTTCAGTTACTCATTTCTATCACATGCGCTTGCCATTTGAAACAATTGTTATTTTAGACTAAAATCAGTTTTCATTTTTGGCAGGCTTTTCCAACATGCACATCCTCAGCCTATCTCTGATGGCGGTATTGCCGGCCATCGCCCTTGCCAGTCTCTGTGGGGTTGAGCCCGATGTGAGTTTATTGGATCAGGGGTTAAACCTCTATAAGGGCCAGCAGAACTTCGCCGTGTCCATGCTGAACGTGATCCGGCAGAGCACGCCCAATGAGAACGTCTTCTTCTCGCCGTATAGCACGTACCACGCCCTGCTCCTCGCCTATTTCGGATCCTCCGGAGAAACGGAGAAGGAGTTGGCCAAGGTCCTGCATCTGGATTGGGCTGACTCGAAGGAGGTGGTGCGCAGCGCCTACATCCTGGAGAAGACGAGCCGCAAGGAGCGGCAGAGCAAAATGCCACTTGAGTTCTCTTCAGCCGATCGCATATTCTTCGCCAATGATCTGCATGTGACCGAGTGCGCCAGAAACCGCCTGGCCGAGGAGGTCCAGCAGATCGACTTCAAGAACCAGCCAGAGGAGTCGCGCAAGCAAATTAACGATTGGATTGCCAAGCAGACGCACGACCAAATTAAAAATATGCTCAGTGCCGATGAAATCACTCCGCGCACTCGTTTGGTCCTGGCCAACGCCGCCTACTTGAAGGGCCAGTGGCTCAGTCAGTTCAAGACAGAAAAGACGGTCCAAATGCCCTTCTATACGTCCCCGTCAAACTTCTCGCTGGTGTCCATGATGCAGCAGAAGGGCACCTTCCTGCTGAATGTCGACGAGCAGCTCCGTGCTCATGTGCTTCAGCTGCCCTACCGCACCGTTTTCGAGTCGCAGGAGACGGAGGACAGCTCACCGGACGATAACTCCGACATCTCCATGGTGCTCATCCTGCCACCATTTAACAGTAACTCCCTCGAAGATGTGCTCTCCCGCTTGAATGCCGACAGTCTGGATGATTCCCTTAAGCAGGCCATGCCCCGCGAAATCGAAGTTTCGCTGCCCAAGTTTGAGTTCGAACAGCGCCTGGAACTGAACCCAGTAAGTCAAAATTTCTTGACTCTGAAGTTTAATTTAGTTCTTACCTGCTCCATTCCTTTTAGATCCTTGCCAAATTGGGAGTGAGCAAAATGTTCGATGAGTCCTCCGCTACTTTCGATGATCTGACCTCTGAGAAGATTTCCATCGGTGACTCCAAACATGTGGCCAAAATCAAGGTGGACGAGGAGGGAAGCACTGCGGCGGCGGCCACAGTCCTCTTCACTTACCGCTCGGCCAGGCCCGTGGAGCCCGCCAAGTTTGAGTGCAACCATCCGTTCCTGTTCGTCATCTACGACAAGATCACAAGAGCGATCCTATTTACGGGTATCTATCGCGATCCCAAAACAATAAAGCAGTAAAGAGACGGTATGCCTCAAGGAACTGCAACTTTGCAACTAATCTAACCAAAATATTTTTCGACTGTAAAAGACAATGTAAACTTTAAAACAAACTTAAACCATAATAAATTATGCCTATAACAAGAAATCAAATTAATTTATTCAGCACTGTTAAGTGCTTTTAAAAACCTAAACGCCGCCCATTAAGCACACATTTAAATCTTTCTTTTGCTCAATTTACTAAGTTTTTCATACAAAAATCGCATAAATAATCAAATCTACAAAGTTTCATTTTGGTTGTTTCCATTAAGTAAACACGGCTACGTAAACAAATATGCGAATAAGGATGTGGGTTATGGAGGGAAGGAGGAGCGTGGGCATCGTGGTAGCTCTACACGCGTATGTACAATCATCTTTAATACTTAACACGAAACCGAAACCGAAACTGAACAATCAAATCAAAGCGATACTAGACAATTGGAAAACTGAAGAATTCATTGTGTGAACTAAAAAAGTATGTCATGGCCGAAGCGGAAAGCACTGAAGGCACTTTTTGTTTTTTTTTTTGTAAATATGTTAGGTTGTTTGGCAAGAAAGCTACGTTAAATACATTGATGCATTCCGTCTTAAAATGGATCAATACGATCCTTGCCTGATGCTCCTCGAAGAATATTGGGGTTTATCAGGTAGTAACTAAAACTAAATCTTCATAATATTGTGGGGTCGTCAACGGGCAATCTCGTTTAGAGTATAAAGGCTTCGCCTAGATGTCATCCGGAGGTATGGCGACAGCGTAGATGGCGAATCCGATGAACACAATGCCACCCACAATGGTGACAGTGCGCACTGAGATTTTGGAAGCCACAAGACGACCACCAATCACAGCCAGGCCGGTGCAGATGCAGTGGCCAATAACACCGCCAGCGATTACGCCGTAAACGTCCTGCAATGGAAAATGATTACATCTCATGTACACTCCATAGGATCGTAGGCTAAATCCAAAGTGCTTACCTTGCTGGCGGCGAGAATAATGGTGGTCAGTTGGGAGCGATCGCCCCACTCGGCCAGGAAGGTCATCGTGAAGGCCTGGGCCAAGATGCGCATGGTGAAGTAGGTGGCACCTCGTTTCTGTGGACGACGACGACCGCTCTCGGCGTCATTTACCAGCGCCGCGTTCACATCACGATCCAGCTGTAAAAGAAAATGAGGATTCATATGGATCAGTATGGGAACAGCAGGCGGACTAGAAGGATTCGATGAAAATGTGCGCAAACAAAGGGGCAAAACAGCAAACTAAAAATACATGTAAATACTTTTGAGCCAGAAAACGTGGATTAACGCTTTTCCTGCTAAATAAATCAAAAAATAAAAACTAAAATCAAAAAACGATCACTTCATCATAACAACATGCAGAGAGAAAAACTGGGTGAAATGTGTGCGATTCAAATGGAAGTGAAACGATACCAATGGGGAGTAAAAGACCGTGGCGACAAAACCAAATGCCAGATGACTTAAAGTTAAAAAATACTTGATGCTTGTGTTTTGGACTGTAGTGTCACTGTTCTATGAGTTTTTTTTTTTGAGTGTGAGTTCATTTCTTTTGGTCAAAAAGCACGTGAAACGTATATGATTAGGTAACAACAAAAGTTAGCGGTTGTCAGTTATATAGATTACCGAACCTTATTCTGATTACATTTTCTAGAAATAAAACTGATTAAATCTATTATTATAGGTTACTTTTTTCCGCCTCTCATTTCCATCAGATCAATATAACTTCGCTCTATGGCTCTTTGGAAGACATGAGATTTAAAGTTAAGGCGGTTTATTAATCTAAATTAAATGACTTTGGGGATCACAGTCCATTCAAGAATCTCCAGCTACGTGTGTAGTGCTAGCACAAAAGCAAAAATTCAATCAGATCCAATTCCGAAAAACGTAATCGAATGGGAAACGGAAGCGGGACAATCGCAAAAACGGTTTATGGCCTAACCCGTGCTTTGAGAGCGCCATTCACCGGTCCGGAGTCACCGTTCAGGCTGCCGTTGAGACTGTGCATGCTATCGTGTCCGGCCAGCGGAGCACGGGGCTCCGAGGTGCCGCCTGCGGACGGATCGGTGGGATGGCCAGCCAGCTGGACATCGACGGTGGCGGTGGAGGCGGCAATGGAGTTGGTTTGTTCGGTCTGGTTCGATGAGGCCGCCGAGTGGGCCGGGCTGCTGGGGAAGGTCTTCATCTTGAGCTGCTCCACAATGCGGCCGCCCTCCTTGAGGAACACCTCCGATTCGTGCTGTTCCCGGTCCTCGTCATCGTTGCCAGTTTTATCACAGCTATTTTGCTTACTATTAGTATGGGTGGTACTGGTGGTGCCGTTGTTGTTATTGAGATGGTTGCGCTGCTTTCGCTGGCGATGCTGCATGTCCGTGGTGGAACCTGCTGCCGTGGAAATGGAGTTGCGGCCATGGATGAGCGCCTGCTCGCTGGCATCCTCCTTGTCCGAGTTGCTGTTCTTTCGCTTGCCCTCCGCGTCCTCGTACTTTCGGCTGGCCTTGCGCAGCAACTGCGTTTGGAGCGGCCCACACACAAATCAAAGTTGAGTGCAACATATATAATTTATGTTTGTTTCGGTAACATTTTCAGGGGGCAACGTTATATCAAATTGTTCAAATTTCGTGTTGCATAAAGGAAAAACAATTAAAAATTTGCATTAGCTAAAAATTCGATTGGCAGAAATTTTGATTTTGATTAATATTCTGGTGGAGTTTTCGTTTGCCAAAAAGCTTTTCCATTTCAAACGATTTGCTGGTTTAGTACGAATTTGCTTTAAATATTTTCAATAAACTTTTGAAACTCGCTTGTATTTGATATGCGCAAATCGTGCAATTAGTCACATGGGCTTAGATGTGTGGTAAATGTTTGTATGTGAATTTCGAACGTTTGATTCTAGGTAAATCAAAACCAAGGATATTCGGAAGCTATAACTGAGACTATGTGGCCACCCAGGTGTTTCACTGACGCTGTTCGGAGCGCCCATTAACTGATCGGCTTGGGATATTCAGTTAAGATAACCATAGTGTTTTGTTGGGGGCTAATAAAATTTTCTAATTAGCATGCAATCAAGGTGTAATTACAATTATGAAAAGCTTAGGGTTCGTGTTTGATTAGTAATTGTTGGCTTATTTTTCGCGGCTCTTGTGTGAGGCAAATAAAATGGTGTTTAATCTCAGGTAAGACTGAAAACCAAAGCGTAGCATATGAAGTGATCGCTTTGGCGGGGCATCAATTAGTTGTTGGTCTTTTGTGCTCTACATTTTGCCAGTCGTTATGGTTATAATAATAGTAAAACAACAAATTAAGCGCAGATATTAACAAAAGCAGTAAAAATAACTAATTACTATAATAATGCAGCATCAGAGTACTGCAGAAAAGCGTTACTAATTGAAACAAGGTTAGGATATATAGAAACTACTGCAACATATAGCACCACTACTATAATACAATACTATACAAGGGATCCTTCCAGGACGACTCACCTCATCCTCGCGCTTGCGCAGGTCTGTTTGCACCTCTTCCAGTTCCTCCTGAGCGTCGGTTGGTTTCATTTTGTAGCCGTCGTACAGCATTTTCAAACCAAATATTAAAAATAATGCAGTTGAGATATAATACGTATAAATCTGTGGGTGAAAAAAAAGAGTGTTCTTAGTTTGTGAAGTTATCTAAAGCATATTTCCACGACCTACCTTAGGAATAAAGTTCGCTGCCATGCCAAATGCGCATGAGAGTACCGTCATTAGCGCCAAGGCGGCGATGGCACCGCCAAAGACAATCAAACGCGGATGGCGCATGGCCATGATGGCAGCAATGAAGAAAGTCTTATCCCCTAGCTCTGTTAGTAAGATAACAGAGATCGATGCGGTAAACGCATCGATAAAGGTGCCCTTCGTCTTTGGCCGGTCCGCATCATCCTTTGGTTTCTCCGCTATAGAACTCAGGTCCGTTGGCCTATTCAAATCGCCTTGCACCTCTATGTTCTGCAAGCATTAAAGCATATTTGTGAGTAGATGGTTCAAAGGAGGAAGTAGGTTAAGGATATCCTTACGCCCTGTAATCCGGATTCAATGACCGCATTGTCCGCACTATCCGGTTGTGCTTCCGCCGCACAAATTGTGCCGAATGTGAGCACCACCATCAGGGCCAGCGCCATGTGCCATTTGGCCGAGCGCTTCAGGTATACATTGTGTCTGGTCGTCTGCCAGAAGTAGGATTGGTTTTGTGACATCTTCGCTGTCTGTGGATAGGAACTCTCGCTCCTCTATTCGCGCCGCATGCAAATCTCCGGTTTCCTTTGAACTTTAAACGTGTACGTGTCCGTTGCCCTCGACTGACTGCAAAGAAATGAAGTAGAGCCGTTGAGAATCTCGCTCGCATGGGGTAAAATATACTGGGCCAGGCACAATGTTTATGGCTAATCGGGCAACAAGTGCTCTCCGCGGCATTATTTGTACAAGGCAAACTGAAAATCACTCGTGTCTGTGTTTGGCCAAGTCAAAACTGGGCTCGATTTCGATGGGGTATGGGGAATGGGGTATGAAGCTGGCGGGGAAGGTCGGAGCTCAGATAAGCGACCACTGCGACAAGTGTCGTCTGATATGGTCAATCAAAGTCGCTGCCCTCGACTCAGTTGGGAGCCCGACAACTCAGTTGCCGAAACATATTCATCCCTCTACATGGCACGACCATTCAATACGTCAGAGGCAAAAGCACTCAACTATCGATTAGATAATGGCCAGGGAAACATTTGGGAATCTTTGCAATTTTTTGCTGAATACCAAATGCTCTGTGGGGTCTCCCCCTTGGCACATTTATACTGTTTATCTTTGGAGTCTTATGGCGCTAAATATTTTTGTGTCTTATTTGCTTAGATCGCAGTTCGTTATCTTAGAAATTAACCTACGGGCGGACAACTCTCAGAAATTATGTGCAGACTAGAAAGGTTGAATGTGGGATTAGCTTAATATTTATATTTCAAAAGAAATTTATATATAATCATTATACATTAAAAATAAATAAATACTTTACATTATTTTTAATCATTTTTACACTAGTGAAAGAGACCAGAATAAGTGAAATAAATAAACTATATGTCTTTAAGACAGGACTCCTAAAGATAGAGTATAGATATAGACAGATACGTGACCAGAGAAACCAGAAAAAGTTGGGCAGTAATTGGCACTATATCTGGTGTACATGCGTATGGTCATGTTTCTAGTTTCGTATGAATATATCTAAGAGAATACATATGTATATGTTTATAATTTAGTTTATGATATGGTTGGTAGCTATGTGGGGGTTTTCTTTGATGATGCGAAAATTCAGCGCCATGCGTGTGATTCCCTTTTGTGATTAATTGGTTTGGAAACCACTTCGATTATTTATAGAAGGCTGCCTTATGGTATAAAACTAAAGTTAACGAAGAATTCAGCACTTAGATTATAATGTTATAACGTTATCATATCATAAAAAAGAAATCTATATATGTACTTTCTAAATTCTTTAAAGGAAATAAATCTTATCATATCATATCTGAGATTTAACCCGTGGGTGTTTAATGCAAATTGTATGCTTTACTGAGTAATTAATACGACTGAGTTATTTAAATATCCTGGTCGAGAAAAAACAAAGGGGGTTTCATCATGTTACGGCTTGTTATTAGTGAATCAGCGTTGTTTATAGAAGAATCTGCTGCTATGGGTATCTTTTTCCACTGGGCTTCCTGTGATTCTTGTTTGCTAAGCAGAGATCCTCTACCGTGGTTTTCTCGTTCTATACATATTTGTTCATATTCCATTAACGTCATCAAAGTGGATTTTTGCTCGATAAATATAAGACTCAAGACGCATATTTAGCACGGGGAGCAGAAGCGAGAAGACCGCGAAAGCTATCATTATGTAAACATACAATGTGTGCTGATTCTTTGATAGTTCCATAGTTACGTACACACTTGTAATGGAGAGAGAGAGTGATACGAAAACTATAGACATATATATTTTGGGAGGGCGAATTGGTCGAAACATTGTAAATAACATTTAATTAATACGCATACAAACGTATTTCCAGTTAATTTTAACTGAATTCAAATTACAAACTCAAACACACTCGTAAATTTGCGTTGATTGCCGCGCAAAAAAATAAATAAGAACAAGAAACGGGTCGAGAACGGGCAGATAAATCAATTGGCTAGTCTACTAACAACCATACTCATGTATAATCAGAAATAATATTCATTTATGCCCAGCTACGAATGTTGTAATGGTCTTGTTTTCGAATGCTTGGCATTGATTTCTGTTTCCCTTCTATTTATTTTCGCGAATTCTATTTTTGTGAGACACGCAACAACAAGAACAAAAACAACCGAATTTAACGGTTTCACACCACATCGCTGGCCAGTTAGCTATGTATGTAACATATGTAAGTTTTCTTTTCTGCGTATTTAATGGTTAATACTCTCCACGAGTAGTTATTGGCACAAGGTCAATTGTGTGATAGCTAATTTATTTATTTAATAGCCTTCATTATGAGCATTGTTTTCATTGCGTTTCACTTGGCACTTTAATTGCTTTAAGCCTTTTTCCCGCCAGATCTAGCTAGCTGGACATCACTATCTGAAACACTTAGCCGCTGACGACAGCAATTTGTCAATCAATCGAAAGGCAACTGTACTGCTCGCAAATATCACACAATTTATGAGCATAGAGTGGTTCTTTTGGTAACTCATTTCTCATGAATCAACGCCAACTTATAATTTAATTAGCTTAACTAGGGGAGCACAGAAAACACGTCCTTACATTGCGAGAATTACTTTTCGTTCTGTTCGGTGTTGGGAAACGCTCAAAGGCGAGCAGTACTGCACAACGATGTCGAATTTAAACAGCTGTTGTTGGCGCCTGTAGAACGAGATGGGCTATACTCTGCCAAAGAGCAGGATGGAAGTATTAGGGAGGAGCAAATGTATGCGATATTTTGCGGGGGTAATTTGCATAGTTAAATATGTTTGTATGATTGTAATTTAAATTTGAATGACATGATCTACTTATTAGATAAACATTTCTTCTGTACTTCAAGACAACTTCTATTTCTATTTACTATGTTCATTTTTGAATTAAAGAGTTTATTAATGATGACAGAATTTTGATACACTTTGAAACATATTTTTACCGGTTAGCTATACAGAAATAATAGAAAACTGTTCAATATTTTGACAAAATTAAAATTTCCCTCCAATCATCGGGCTGTTGCGTGACTCGATACTTGCCACCGTTAAACAGACTCACAAGGAGTGTCTGAGTTTACCACCCCTAAAGCAAAAGAATTCCTTTTTTGTGACGGTCAAGCTCGGAATCAGACACGAATTTTTGTGGCTGGAAAAAGCTGGCATTGAAATGACAGAGCCAAGATGTCGATATCAAAATTATTCGTGAAAGTATTCAACGAGGATATATTTGAGCAGGTGGACCACGATAATCTGTACTCGGACCTGGACGATGACTTGGAAGGCGCTAATTGCTCGACGGTTCCGGATCCGAGACCCGCAAAGCTCGCCGATTTGTCTGTTACCAAGTAGGAGTGTCTTAAGCCCCCGAGGTTCACCTTTTCTATAGACAGTCCTTTTCCTTAGGCAGATGATCATAGTGCGAACATGGCTAGATGACAAGTTCCAGCAAATCCAGACCGACAGCAATGAGGAGATCCGGCGCCTGTACATGGAGACAGAGAGTCGCATTGGCCCGGATCTAACCATATTCGATGTGGACTATACGACCACAGTGCGCGTATCCTCGGATCGTCTGGCCCTGCGCTCCCAAGGCAGCTTCAACACGGTCCGGTCTAATTGTTGCGTGTACGGCGGTCGCTGGATGTATGAGGTAATCACTATTATAGGGAGTGGGAGTGGGAGTAGCTATACTTTATTGCTAGCTTTATTGGGGAAGGAGTGGTAGATTTGGCGGTGGTTGACCACAGGTCAATGACTCGCATCGAGGAGTGTGGGTTGCTCGTGCGTACTAAGAACGTGTCATTTTTTACAGATCCACCTTCACACTAAGGGCGTAATGCAGATTGGTTGGGCCTCCAACTCCTGCCAGTTTAACGAAAACAGCGGAGTGGGGGATACCAAGTCCAGCTACGGATACGATGGCAGCAAACAGCAGATCTGGCACATATCCACCAAAAAGTAAGCTACCCTAGCATTAACTATATATTTGGAGTTGACTTATGATTACCTTCCAAGATACGGTGACAAATGGCAGATTGGCGACGTTATTGGCGTGACTATTGATGTGGATAAGGAAGTGATCGAGTATTATCGAAATGGACGTTCGATGGGCGTGGCGTTCAACAAGTTGGAAAAGGGTCCAGGCATCACATTCTTCGCAGCCATCTCCTTGGGCTACACGCAGGGTATTGGGGCTAACTTCGGGAATAGGCCCTTCATGTATCCGATAGCGGGCTTCCAACCGCTTATGGCCCGACCCATCCTTAAGCTGCAGCGTGCCAACCTGCTGTTAAACTACTTGGTCAACCTCGCTGGCATCTTCTCCAAGTACAATGCCCAATCTGGGATGTCGGCAACAAATGGGACAGAGGCCCGCGTTTCCACTAAAAAGACCGTCTACTGTATATTTGCTACCTTGCTGATTGAGAAGTTCACCAATGAGATATTTGATCCATACATCATCGAAGACGTCCTGCTGAATAGGATCTCAAGCCTAACAACTCTAGCGTCAGAGAAGGAACACTCATACAGCGTACTCCACGGCTTGTTGTCTCTCTTCTGGAACTACATGGAGGGCGACGAGATCAAGTTTGTGCTTCGGAAGCTAGTGAATGCTTTGCTGGCAACATTTACGCATACGATACAGGGCTTGGACTATGAGAAGCATCGCCAGGCGCTCGGAACGCTGCATTGCCTTTGCCTGCACGAACAGACCAGAAAGTATTTGCTTGAAGGAAAGCTGTTCAAAAAGCACTGGTACGGCTAAGAGATAAAACTTGTGTAATCCAGAGTATTAATAATTTTCCGTTTAGCCTCGCCTTTTTCCTCTACATACATCCGCTGGAGTTCTACATAATGGAGGAACTGCTGCCCGACAGTATGGCCTGGACAGAAGGAATCGATGGGCCCAAGGAAAAATATCTCAACGTTGCCGAGAAGGTGCGCAAAGTTACGGAGCCACTGTATGCGGCACAAAGGGATTTGCTCTGCACGCTGTTGATAAACTCGGATGGAACAAGGGAAAGTCCGTCAAGCCGCTCAATATTTTTGAGCAAACTTCGTCGCTATGTAATCGATCTCAGCATGGAGCAAAGGGTAAGTGTGACCCCTGATGATTTTGCACAGAGCTTATACATCCTTTACCTTCGTGTAGCCCTTCCACGCCTTTTTCTTCATGCAATCGAGCATACAGCATCCACTCGATGCGCCTGTGGCCCTTGCCTTTGCTAGCATTCTTATCGATCAGACGCGCTCGATGTTCAAGGAAGAAATGCCTACAAAGAACGTGGAGGTGAACAGCGATTTTTTCATAGATGGTACCTTTGACTACATGCACTTTGATCGCGTTGGAGGTGTCTTGTCCCACTTGAGGAAAGTTCATCGGGCCGACATCGATGCTAGGTTAGGAACAGCTCGAACTCAGCAAATTTATGAAGATGATAGGCAAAACTTGCGTGTCAATGAAGTTGGTATGTATGCGATAACTTTTTGTAGCTGCTAAAGCAGGTAGTACGACAATTACAACTTGTAATTATAATTTCAGATACTACGCTTTACCTTTTGGGCGAAAACATAAACAATGTGGCTGTAGTTGGACACACTCAGGGTGCCAACAACACAACCTACACCCATTTCTTAAATACACGACCCAATAGCAGCACCGAGTCCTCGCCGGGCAACGCGGATACGGAGGCCAGCCTTTGCGAACTTCTTGATTTGTGTATCATCTTTTACTATTCGGCTGGCCACAAGTATATAGTAAAGATAGCCACGGTAAGGGACGAGATCGCTGCTCTGAATGAAGTACTCAAGGAGACGAAGTTCTACCGGGAGGACATCGAACGTAAACTTGGGGCATTGGAGCAGCATGCCAATGTCTGCATGAACGAAAATCACCAGCATGTGATGGGCGAGCTACGGTCCAAGTTCAGTCAGCGGCAGAATGTTTTTGCAGTAAGTTGATTATTTGCCAGTCGGTTTTTATAAGCATTAAGAATATGTTCCTTTTCATTTGCAGACACGTTCTATTGCGCTGGCAAGAAAGCAAGTTTGGCTAAGAGGAGTGGCCCTAAACAATCACAGGCGATCCCTGCTCATATGGTTACTAGAGCGCATGCTACGAACTTTGACGGTATACAAATTGATTAGTAACTTAATTTCCTATTAATCTTATTCTTACCCCTTTTCCCTTCTTCAGAGTGCCTCAAATACGGGTTCTTTGTTCTCATTTGTACCTGAGGTGTATGTTAATACTCTGCCTATCCTGTTGGATGCCGTAATGGACTTTAGTCACCATGACTTGAAAGCCCAATTCGAGGCCTCAGACGCGGAATGCAGCGTGAACGCAGCAGCGGAGTTTCTAGGAATTCATTCGGCAGATCCGCGCATTGTGCTTGCGTCCTGCAAGGACTCACTGCTGCAGGCTTTGGGAACGCTCACCTGCCACAAGTCCGGAGTGCGAGCTCTGGAACGAACTTCGAAGAGGGCTCAGGCTAGTCTGGTTCGTGCCCTGCTACGCCCCTATGAAAATCGGGCTTGGGGCCAGAGCAATTGGCTGCTATTGCGCTTTTGGATGGGCGAGGGCTATGCCTACAAGGATTCCCGCCAACCCTCTGTGTGGCAAGGTGGCTCGCTTCCCCTCCATCAAGGACTGTGTCGCAGTCGTTCCAGAAATGAAACGCATACGGGGTTGCTGCACAACGTCGCTCCGGCTAATCCCTCAAAGCATTTTCAGCGTTTAATCGGCTCAAAATTGTTGGAGGATGAGCCTTTTGCTACCGCATTCCTAAACTCGGTTCTAAGCCAACTAAACTGGGCTTTTTCCGAATTTATCTTACTGCTTCAGGAGGTAAGTTTTTGGTTCAGGTTTCATGAATTACATAAACTATATTTAACCACATTCCTTAGATCCAAAATACCGCTCAGAGGCAGGAAAACACACTGTTCGAACCCAAGCAGCTTAAGATTTGCTCCATGTGCTTCGAATTGACTGTTTCGCTGATGCGATGCCTGGAAATGGTCATCACAGCTGCGCCAGAAATAGTCACGGATGAATCTCGTCCAAACAGCGATCTGTTGCTAAATCGCATCTGTCAGTTGATCAGTCAGGTGCTCTCGCGGGTTACAGTGCCACCCGGATGTTTCCAGTTCGTGGTGGACATGTGCTCGGCGGATCTTAATGCAGTCACCCACTATCCCATAGTGACCGCTGCTTTGGGGATATTGCTAGCCTTAATGCAGGACGAGATGGAGAGCGATTTGAGACCTCAGATTGTAACGCGGGTGTCTCGAGCTTTTCTCACCGATCCGAGCTTCCAATTTGCCACACTGGAGTTTGCACTAGGAGAAATCCGGACACCACTGCTGGAGCAGAAGAATATACCGCGGGGTAATTTCGATCCCTCTTCCAGGCCGCACATTGATCCGCTGACAAACGATGTACGTGTGCCTCTTCCTAATAATTCCAAACGAATTCGTGCCGATCCGCCAATCCTGAAGTTTGCCCTTAATGATTGTAAGTATTTTAAAACGATAATGGAATAATTATAAGTAAAGCGACGTTTCAATCCATTTCGCAGTTCCCTCTCATGTGTCCTGTGAAGAAATCGACAATGTCCGCAGGCTTATCGAGAGCTTGCGGGTGAAACAGACTCTGCTTTCGGACATTACACTGCCATCGGAGGACTCCCTGTGTCCGATCTGCTGCGCCAAGCCCATCACTGCCGTCTTCACGCCATGCAAGCATCAGTCCTGCAGCGACTGCATCATGCAGCACATGATGAACTCCAAGGTGTGCTTTTACTGCAAGACCACAATCCAAACCATTGAGACTCTGGACGGCACGGTCATCTATTCCAATGAGGATGTAGTTCAGACGCCAATGATCGAGCGGGCCTAAACAAGAAACCCACCGATAACAACTAAGGAAATACTCCTTCGAAGGCCCAACCAAATCTAGTCGAACTCATACGCTTTAAGTGTATATATACATATATTTGGGTACATTAACTTGTATCGTTTCGTAAAATTTTTGTTTCAGTTGTATGCTTGCCATTATAAGTTCAGATGTGATATGCCAAAAGTGCAATGAAAAGAAGTTGAAAATATGAGGTATTAAACAGATTACAACTCAGAAATATATTAAGTAGCACAATATTTCATTTTGCTATTTTTATTTGCCATGCTTTTATATTGTTTTTCGCAATTAGTTAAGACAGGAAACAAAGTGAATGCATTTATTTTGAAATAAATACCAAAATGTATAAATCTTCGTGATTTATAGTTTTACAACTGTCAACCTAAGATCTCTTAATAAAAGGATGTGCCACTTTCAGATGAGCAATTATGAAAGCCATTCCATGATTTATTGTCTTTGGAGTAGACCACCAAATAAATATAGGGGAATAACATTTCAACTTTGCTATATTGCGCAGCTATTTAATAGAATATTTATTTAAATTGTTTTGCATTACTTGGTTTTCGCATTATTGGAATCAATTTAAAACATTTAGAAAATACATAGCTCCGATTTTCTCTGGAAATATTTGTTTAGTACTCGTCTACACATAAAAACTACTTAACCATTTAACTACTACAAATATATAGAGATTTTATAGTACATTTATAGTTAGTTTAGTTTACTTTGTGAGCAATTTATGCCTCAGGTGGTTTCATGAAAATGTACGGAAAATGTCTTTCCATTTGTAGTTTGATTTCCTGTTGGTATTGTCATATTTAGAGGTCAAGAAATTTAAAATCTTTGAATAATACACATGGGTATCAAGGGTGCTAACAGTTTTTACAGATTTTTAGCATATTTAGACACTGATTTGCCAAATTTTAAAGCCCTGCTTGACTAGCTATAGTCTGGGTACACGTAACATGTAGGTACATTCTTTATCTAAGCTATTCTATACACTATGAGATTCAACATCTATCTAAATCCTAATAATTGCCGACTAGTTATTATTACTATACCAAAAAGCACGCGGGAACATTGAGCGGAATTCGAGTCAGTATACATGATATGGAATCGGAGATAGATGAGCTCCTGTCCTGCCATCCTCTACAGAATCCGGCAGGCATTCGAGTGCATCCGGTGAGAGTGACGTCCATTTCCGTGTCCAAAACCACTGCAGCACTGATGGGTTATCCCGCCACGTGGAGAATGCTGGAAACTCTGGCTGTTGCTCATCTTCGGATCCATGTGATGACAGCTGGGTGCATGACTATGACTATGTTGCGGGATGGTATAGAATGTTTGAAAGGAATACGGAAGGTGTGATATGGGATCTACCCACCCATGACTGCAGAGGCCGGAGTCTGAGATGGAGCTGGGCATCAGGCGCTGTTGCTGCTGCTGCGGCGGCGGTGGCAGGAACAGTGGACACCCACCGGCAGCCAAATCACCACCGCCGCCATGGCCGTAGAGGGCCAGCCGCATGCTGGCCGCCTTTGTCGCCGACTGGGACTCCACTTCGTGAACCTCTTCGATCATCTTGTCCAGCTTCTCCATTGCCTTGGTCTGCTTGGCGGCCAGGAAGGCCTTTCGCGCCGCCTTCGACATTGAGTGCGGTCTGGAAAAAGAAGTTTATGTTACTGTTGGAAAGATGATGACCTTCTCGTTAGCGCACCTGGCTGGTGCCGAGCTGGATCGATGGGGTGGGGGTGAGTGGAGGGAAATGGATGATACCGAATCCTTCGAGCCTGGTCTTTGGCTGTCGCCTTTGCTGGTGCTGGCCTGAACCATGTGCACCACTGGAGCCACTGACATTGGCGGCGACTTGGATCGCATTGGACACACCACGGCAGCAACGGCTGCCACGGCAGTTGGAGTGCTGGCATCCAGACTGCTGCTGTTGGAGAAAGTGATTTTCCTGATAAACGAGAAGTTGGCTGACGGAGTTCTCTAACCCATCCAAAAACTTACTTCAGCTTGGTCGCCTTGTCGCGATCCAATGATGCACTGCTGCAGCTGGCCGTTTCTCTGGCTGGAGCCGTTGACGGAGGCGTCAGTTGGTCCATGGCGGCCAGTTCCTCCGGTGTAAATTTATCCGGATTACTGGGTCTCGGCTTTGGCGGTGCGCTGCCAATCCGGAAAGGTGGAGTTGGGCTAAAGCCGCATGGGCTCGGATTGTTGTTGTTGTTTGCCAGGGAGGAGCGCGAGATTTGCAGGTCCTCGAGAAACTCCTCGGTGTCCAGGATGAGAGAGCCGAAAATATCCGAAGGAGTCCGCATAAATACGTGGCCCGTGGAATTGGAGCGGGACTCGCGACGTCTCTCCTGATCCGGTTGGGCGCAGCCCCTCACCGGAGAATTGGCCACGCTTCGCCGAGCCACATCCTTGAAGGTTACGGGTGAGTAGATGCGACTGTTCCGGTCGTCCGGGGCTGGACCTCCACCCGCCGCCGCTCCAGTTGTTCCAGAAGCTGCTCCTCCAGCTGCTGGCGGTACCACTTCACCTGAACCTCCAGTTAATGCCTCCGCCACCACGGCCTGGTGGTGCAAGGACATGTGAGCCGCAGCAGTGGCAGTAAGTACCAAACCGGACATGCTGGATGAAGGAGCCATCACATCCACAGCAGGAACATTGGTGGCGGGTATGGAAACTGCCAGAGAAACCGAAACGGGAACCATCGGAGTCAACGGCTTGGATACTGGTGGCATTATGGCCTTCGTCTTGGGTGTGGGCGTTGATGGAACAGGTGAGAGCGGATGAATCTGCAGTGCGGCGGTTAGTTGCAGAGGCAGCCGGTTCTCACGCTCCTCCAGCCAATAGGTGCCCATGGTGCCCTTGCCCTTTACATCGATCTCACCGCGCTCGATGATCTTGTAGTTGGGTCCGATGAGAACCTTCGTGGACTCGGATATGTGCACCTTCATGGCGATGCTGGTGGACTCCATTCGTGAGGCGGTATTCACCGTATCCCCAAAGAGGCAATAGCGGGGCATCTTAAGGCCCACGATGCCCGCCACCACGGCGCCCGAGTGGACGCCCACACCTGAGGGGATTCAGCTTTAATATTAATATATAAATAAAGATTGCACATTCTTACGTATCCTTAAGTGCTGGCCCGTCGAGGGATCCTTTAGATCGGTAATCGCGTCCACCATATCCAGCGCCATATCACAGACTCGCTCGGCGTGATTGGCATCCTTATCTGGAGCACCCGCCACCACCATATACGCATCACCAATAGTTTCCACCTAGGCATCATCGGTTAGCATAGAGTTAAACAATAATGGAATGAACCGCACCTTGTACACCGAATTCCGCTCCGTCAGCTTATCGAAAATGGAGTACATGGCATTTAGCATGGACACCACCTCCATCGGAGTAATGCGGCTGCAAATCTCGGTGAAGGTTACGATGTCTGAGAACAGGATGGATACGCTATCGAACATCTGTGGACATAAAATATGATATTATAAACGTTATCTAGGATGTGGTTCGGTGGATCACTCACCTCGCAGGTATCAATGGGATTCTCGCCTCGTCTGAGCCTATCAGCCACCTGTTTGGGTATCATCTGGTACAGAAGCTCATCCGTTCTTCGCATCTCCTCATCCAACTTCGGATTACACCTTGTTATTTATGAGTAACAATCGAATACTCTTATATTTCTTACCAATCTCATGGACTCCTCCAGTTTCTTTGACTTCTGTTGTTCCTGGTCCAGGGCCAACTTGAGCTCAACCGATTGTTGAGTACCCGCCAGCATAAGATCCCTACTGAAGTCGTGCATGGACAGATCGTTGATATATAGACCTGTGGTTATTAGTGAGGTCAGATCGGGCATTACGGGTGTACCCAGAAACATGATCATCCGCCAGTTCTCCATGTAAACCATTTGACCTGCGAAACATACGTATTAATAAGTTACTCTATTACAAACACCACAACTTTTTTGTCCACAGTTCTATAATTTATTATTATCATTTTATTAGGATTTATGAATTTTGTGGATTTTGTTCCAAGGTATTTTGGTTAACCTTTTAATCTAAGAGACTTCTCCGGTTCGCTGCCATCTTCGTGCTGAAGTAAGTCCTCGTTTTGCACATCAAATCTCTCCGTAACTGGATCCACAGTGACCAGCTCAAAAATGTTGTTAGTGCGATTGAGTATCTGATAGGTATAAGGGGTTACGTAATATTTTGGATATTTAAGGCGCATGCTTACAGTTTGAAACTTGAATGCAATTAATGGACGAACTAGGTCAAACCAGGCCGTTATTTTTTTTCCCAGAAGCTCCGGTAAAATCACCATTAAGGAGTTACCAATACTTCGCACAACCATATCGGCACTAAACATAAACGAATTTATCAAAAATTAAATTATGTTTATTTAAAAATATGGGATGCTCACCCAAAAACCATGCAAAAGGGAAAGATCTCGAACAACACATGAGCACTAATGGGCAGGTGCTTCTCCTCCCGGGTCATTGCCAAGGACGCCAGTGTGAACGCCCTGTTATCGAAGGTCAGTTGGAAGGTCACGTGGACCGTGTCGAACAGGATCTCCTCCCGCACGAGCTCGATGTGCATCTCCTTGTGGTAGAAGTACCGTGCCACCTCTGAATTTATAATTGATAAGATCAGAATCAGCTAGTAGCCTCCAAGGAAATGTTTGGATATATTACCTCGGATTTGACCCATGGTGTAGTAGACGAATCCTCGACGCTTGGAACGGTAATGCAGGGTCAGACCCTGCTTCGTTTCGTTTTCGCAGATGAAGCTGGGAGCTCTCATCCGCGGATACGAGAACTTCAGGTACTCATGCAGGTTGTCCAGTCCGTTGAGGAAGTCGCGCATGTGGCGACCCAGAACGGAAAGGACTCGATCGTAGCCATACTGGCCCACAAAGCCCACAAAGTAGACGCCCATCTGGTCCATGAAATCCCGCTCGGAAACGCCCAGCACCTGAAAATGTATATTTATTCCAAAGGAACAAACTTCATGTCTTCACTTCATTTATTTTGGGCTATTAAGCACACACCTGTTGAGCCTTTTTGGCCAGCTTCTGCAGCAGATTCTCGGGATAGACCTGATGGACGCTGAAGGAGGGCGAATCGATGCCTGCCTGTCGCCGGATGTCCTCCCATTTCTCCTCGCCGTAAACGGACTTGATGTACTCGGAGAGGTTCTCCAGCAGCAGTCCGTACATCTTGGGGCAGAGGGAGTCACTTCCTTAGGCTTTACTTGGCTGACATTGATGGCTGGACCTGTTAATACAGACCGGAATCAATTGATTGATACTGGCTTAAGTAGATGTATAGGAAATGAGTCTGAATCGGCCTGATCAATCAAAGTGTTTTTACAAATATATACAAATTATGTTTTAATATCCTTGACATAGATTCTGTTCAAGAATTCATCGCTTCTTTCCGCATTTTTAATGACTTTTTTAATGGCCTGGCATACTTTTTAAGAGAATTTATGGATTCCCTCAGTGTGAGTTGGCATTACACATACGCCCGAGTGGCTTCGGTCTGCCTGAAAAACTGTGCCATTTTTCAGCAGGTCCACTTGGAACGCGAAATCATTGAAAAACTGAGTGCCTGACTTGATTCCAATGGACCAGACCGTTGGCGCCTCCACTCCAGCCACAAGTATATTATTTTCGCATCACTCTGTTGATTCAGCGTGTCATCGCATCCATCGTTCTATTCATCCGCGGAGGCAACTGTCTCGCCATGGTTTTCAACGCCACTTTGTTGGTCCACCGAACCAACAGTCGTCAAGTTCTATGGGAAGTAGCAAAGTGGTGGCACGTTTGCGGTATTAATTGGGAATTGCGGTATTAAGAAGAGAATTATATCTAGTATAAATTTGATTTTAAATTCAAATCGTTATTAGAAACTGTTCCATTACCTTAGAGCTTTGGCATGCCCATTTCCTTTGACAACATGACCTAACCACACAACAAAGTCACAATATATTGGCCTTCAGCAAAAGCCATAAAGAACTTTCAATTAGTTGGGGTAATTACATTACATGCCGCACTGTGACTACAGTATGCGACATACATAGATGCTACATATAACAGTCATTAAATCACTCATTTATATACGTGGATGACATTTGAGCAGAGGAACTCGACTTTTCTATTGCCCAGTTCATTATCCTTGGGCAGGACGAAGCTAATTGCCGCTGGGCCAAGGATCTGTTAATTTAGCCAAGTCCAACTGAGTTGTGCTCACAATTTAGAGGCAAGGACAATTGCTATATTGCTATTTATTCGCTCCCCCTTTGAATCTGGGCTAATTGAATTGCATTCACATTCAAAGAAATGCACCTGGCTCTGGCCATGGCTTCTAAGAATAAATTTCACTCCGACACCTTGAGGCATCTCGGCATCTTGGCGGCACGGCGGCACGGCGGCACGGCGCAAATGAATGGGATCTGGTGGCATATGTTTCCTACTCGAATGCAATCCGCATATGTTCGTCTCGATTGGCAACTAAGCCAATTTGCCAACTGGAAATTGAGTCGAGCACTTGGCTACGCCGCTCCTTTGGGAAATTCCCATCATGATGCGCCCAACTAACCAACTAACAATTGCGACCAAATTACACAAAGACTGCAGCATCTTCACAGGATCCAAGGACACACATCCCACAATCGACACCAAGTTGCAGGTGTCGATTTGTACAAGCCCTCATTTGTGCCCTCTGCACCCGTAATTCACAGTTCGCCTTGTTTATGGCTTACTCCCATTTGTTGTGTCACAAGTCATTTCATTATCCCTTCGCCCATAAATCGCCCGCTGGCGAATAAGGTCTGAAATCATAAATTTATGCATATCAGGGCAATTTGTTTGTGGCTCATGGTTGTTAGCTTTAAAAACCAGAATATTGCTCTGGTTTGATTACGGGAAAGTATGATTTATTCGGCGTTTGTACAAAGGAATTTCGGTATGATATGCAATTTAAATACGTATGGAAAACAGTATATGCGGTACCTATTGACCATAAATTCTATAATGTATTCAATTTTCATTTGTATATTTATTTGAATAAAATAACATACAAAATATGTTTCGGAAGTGTTGTTTTGCTCAGGAAAATGTAATTAGGTATAGAATTTCCTATAAACAAAGGAAAAAGAACTGTATCCCTTGACGTCAACTTGCTAATATACTTTGCATCCAGTCGATTTTATGTTTTGTTTTTTCCTGTTTTTGTCTATTTTCCGCCTTTCTTTTTATACACAGATAAATCTTGGTTATATGTACGAGGTTCCAAATAAAAAACAGCTTCAAAATATTTTTATCACACAATGATGTGTGAAATATAGAAAACGACACAAAACTAAGCGAAAAAGACAGAAAAACTGAGAAACAGCCAAAGTACAAGACAATGAACAAGTTAAAAATTTGGACAGCCAAAGAGACGGTTTAAAAAATAAACGAAACTTTCCGTTTTGGCCTTCCAATATTTTGGTATTGGGCCGTAGACACCCGCCTAAAATATAGTATTATTATATCGAGAAACACTTGTGCCAAACATATCAAAACATTGTCCACATTTGTGCTGTCATCTGTGGGCCAAATGGACTCGAGTAATCTTTATTCATATACTTTGTATAATTGTATACGATGTATGTAAGATTCTTTTAATTACATATTCGCTTCCCCTTGATTTCATGAATGGAATGGAATGCAGAGCCAGAATAAATCGCTTTTTGTGTGCTTGTGTTCATTCGTATATTATACACTGAAAGTCAAAAATAATAAACAGGATGTACAAGTTGTATCTCTGTGACGTCAGCAGGCTATTGATAAACGAATGACTTTTTCTCAAAAGGGGGAGGAAAGTTCAGAGGAAATGAATTTCAAGTGGGTGCTCACTGGCTAACTGTTAATGGCTTTCCTAATTATATTTGAAAACCAAAAACTTTTAACCCAAAGTGTCAGCAGCAATGTTCTATAAGCCACTCAAAGAAAGTGACCAAAATAAATATTCAAACGTTTTCCCATTTCGCCAGTTTGTCTGACCATCATCAATCTGTCACCAGAAATATTTGTGTTGAAATTCAAGGTTAATTCCGTGCAATTTCCTCAACTGCATTGACCCTTGTGTCCTTGGAGATCAAGAAGATGAAAAGAAATAGACACTAATTTATTTATAAAGAAATATATGGGCCAAGCCAAACACGCCAAATAACTTGTGGATTTTTCTTAATTTTCAATTTTCCAGCCCGACGAAGAAATCGTCTGGCATTCAATTTTAATGAAATTATAAACAAAATGTGTGTTTTCAGGCACATAGCTTGTGAAAGCCAAATAAATTATGGAAGGCAAACCCCCAGTGGCATTGAGCAAATGTACACATATGTATCTCTCAATACATAAAGCCCCTATATATCCACTTTTTTACTCCCCCACGTTCTGCAATTGTGCGACTGCAGAAACAATTAATTTTCAAGTTCATTTGCGTGGGTCGTTGGCGCTTCTTGGAGAGCAGGCCCGATTCCAATCCCAATACCATTCCGAATCCCAATCCCAATCCGATCAGAACCTATCTGGCCAAAGGCTATAGATACGGATTTCGGCTGCAAAATCAGGCGAGAGAATATATCCACGCGAATACATCGAGTACACATATTTATTTTTATATTTCTAGCAGAATTCATTTGAAGGTGTCTGCTATATGTTAAGGTTAAACATCGTTATATATAGACTCGGCCAAACTATGTATTAGTGCCACATAATGTGTGTATTTTTATTCAAATTGTATGATAGACAGCATAGAGTGGGGAAAAGCTTTGCAGCTGAGGCATTAGAAGCCATTAAGCTCTATTTATGAGTCCCCAGGTGATGCAAGTCGAAAAATTGAATCTAAAGAGTACATTTACTGAAACCCTTTTAAACAATACATTTCATTTTTTTAATATGGGAAATCGTTTTAAAAGAGAGCATACGAAATGCTCACAAAACAAAAAGCATTCGGTACAAAACAATAGACCAAAATATATTTATTTTGGCTAATTCGCTATGACTCAAAGTGGTATTTATATTAATTATATTTTGTAGCTTTTCTAAACTGCTGATCCACAGCAAATTGCGCATACGCATCGTTGACATTGTAGGATATTCGTTTATCGTTTCATTTCATTTCTCTGGCGAAAACTATAATCGACCTTCACATTGGGAAAGCAATTTATTACGGACCAAGTGCCAGAGTAATAAATTGCTTATAAATTATATGCATTCACTCTGCGTCTTACTTTCTGACAACTAAATGTCTAATCCCCTCGCCCGAAATTAAATGCAGTTTACAATTAATTGGGGTATAAACTGCGTTATAAAATGTGGGGAATTTGCGAAAGCAAATTGTTTGACATTGTTTGCATTTGTGCCACTAAATAATGAGCGTACATCCTCAACCCCAATCCTCAAGGGCCATAAATTTCTCTAAGATGATTATTTGTTTAAAACGCTTGCCAATTTAATTAGTTTAAAAATAATTGAATTAAATTTTAGGTTCCTTTTAAGGGTATTCAATTTCTTGCCAACTTTTGTGTGTCCTTCAGCACAACATCAAAGATGGTAAATGCACAATCAAGCGCCAAAAAACTAAAATTAAGTAAAAAACGAAAGACAAAAACGAAAGTAAACTAAAAAGTTGCTCAATTCATTGTAGTGGGTAGCCAAAAAAGTGTGCCAGAAAGTAAAAGTTGAATCACATCACCGAATCACTGATTGGCCGAAATGAAAACCTTTGCCAGGTATTTCCCAATTTCCCGTGAGTTTTTGTGCATTTTCGTTTGATTTTCGATTTGGTTCATCAAACCGCATTCGCTTATTCAAAGTCAAGTTCAAGTTTAAATGACGCTGCAAGTCTGTTTAAGGGTTAAATTCACAAATTAGCCTTATATAAGGTAAACAAACAAAGTCAAATGAACATTTCAATGCACTTGCATTTGGCCTTGAGTTCATGGGAGAAAAATAGGAAAACACATGCAGGAAATTCTGTAAGCGATCTGCACGATTGAAAAGGTCAAACCGATCTCCATGAATGTAGTCACTATTATTAGAAACATATGTACTCCCAGATCTGCCCTTCAACTCGGTCCGATGTAATTGTATATGATGGGGGAAGAAGCTTTACCCATCGTTGTTTATTCGTTTTCTTAGGAATTTCCCTGGAAAAGTTGTGTTTGGATTATCAAGCATTAGGTCGCACGTGGGCAGAAAAGATATACCCTTCAGGAGGGTATTCTTACTAACGAGTAATATTATAAGTATAAGAAAACCAATTAATAGCAAAATAATATTGAATTTTACATAATACTCTTTAATATGTAAAACTCTCTATATACATAGGTTTCTTTATACCTCATATTTTGCATAGTCAGGGTATCTGCATTTGGCTTAATTTACCTGGTCCACTTTTGTTTATTTATCTGTGTGGGCATGATGCTGGAAATGGTTTTCCATTATCAGGAAACTAAATTTTAGCAAATGCCAAAACCAAAAGAAAACGTAAACAAATAAACGGAATTTAAACGCTGTCATGCCAAAAATTCCATCGACCACTAACCACATTTTAAATTGGTTAGTTATTGTAATGATTTAGCAAGAGCGAATACAGTTTATTGATCAATATAATACCTTTCCCTTTGAACTTCTAAAGACAGCGTTTAAATTATGAAAAGGCATAGGGAAAACAAAAACTGAAAATAGAGTGCGGGATTTTTTGAAAGAAATATTGGCCCATACGAGTAACATATATGTGGCATGAGTTGGCTGGCTTTCTTTTTATGATCATCGCCAGCGTCATCGCGGTTTGGTATTGAATCGTTGCAAACAATGAGTGGGTGCGGGTGCCAGCACACGATCTATCAGAAAATGGGAAAGCTTTCCCATAACCGATCTCCGGAGCTTTGCAACACACAGATGCGATGAAAATCGCTCACGGATAGAGCAACCTACGCCGTAAAGGAATGCGCCGTGCTTTTGGGGCCGAAACGGAATGGCAAAATTCTGAAACGAGGAAAATTGGTGAGGCGAATTTTCTTGGGGTTTGCAGTTTGAAAAAATTCTTCGTTGAGGATAGATCGCTATTTTTTAGGAGTAAATTTAAATTGTAAGCGAACCCGAAAACATATTAAACAACACAACTGAATAGTACATTAAATAATTATAAACGAAATAAAAAACAATCAAATCAAATTGAATAAAGTGCATTACCACAGCTGACTGTGAAGAAAAAACAATTACCTGGTGAAATAATTATGGAATTATGATCGCATTATGAATGAAACGACATTCCATGGCAAAAAGACATTGACTATAATTATATAAGAGAGATCTTACCCAATGACATTTGATACCAAAGTGTTGGAGCTCTTTAAAAGTTTGTGCAGTGAAATATTAATACAAAAATCCGATATTGAATCAAATTCGAACATTTATTTCATTTAGTGGATTCGAGTAGCTAATACTTTTGAAATACTTCAACTAAATTGTTATTAGACTTTGCACACTTCTTCGATACTAAAGTAAATTCCGATGAAAGCCAGAATAACAGAACGATTTCGACTCAAGGACATTTAAAAATAAAACCCAATTTAGCTGCAGCTTACACACAGATACATTCACACCCACTAGCCCACTTACACGCACACACTGACACACCTAGAATATTCGTTTTTTCTGGTTCTCATACTCAGAAGTGTGAAATTTGCTAAGCAACAAAAAATATTTTTATATTTGAGCAACCAGAAGAAGCAACACATGAAAAATCACAAAAACCGAACGGAAACATATATTTATTTTTAGTGAGATTGATCTTGCGGTAGCTGCTGTTGCCTGATCGTGG